>NC_133127.1:21680941-22319045 GCF_048418815.1 Hemitrygon akajei
TTGGGAAAATGGGAAGGGAAGCACCAGAAAGACATTCTGTAATAATCATTAAACCAATTATTTGGTATAAAATGACCTTGTCTGGTGTCTGCACCAGTGCCACCTCGCCCCTTGCCCCGGCAGTCCTCCTTGCCACCTGCCCCACACCTCTCCCAGTGTTCTCACTCCACCCTCACCATCACTAACATCCTTTGCTCCAATCAGATCACAAACTCGCAGAGAGCTCCACATTGACAAACGGTCACACTTACAGTCACTGATGGCAGCTCAATCAACTGTCAAAAACACTTTTCCTGTGTCTACATACTATGAGTGTAACTCAGCCTCAACATTGCTAGATTGTACCATAGAAAGTATTCAGTCTGGATGCATAACAGCTTGGTATGACAACTGCTCTGTGCCTAACTACAAGAAACTGCAGACATCGCAGTAGCAAACCTCCTCTCCATGGATTGTCTATACTTCTTGTTGCCCCCATAAGGCATCCAACATCAGCAAAAATCTCACTCTGGACATTCCTGTCTCTCCCCCCCCCCCCCCCCACCCCCAGCAGGCAAAAGATACAAAAGCACAAACCACCAGGCTCAAGGACACCTTCTATCCTAATGTTACCAGACTCACAAACAGACATCTTGTATGATGAGATGGACACCAGGCCTCACAATCTACCTCGTTATGATCTTGCACCTTATCATTACTGCATTTTTGCACTAGTTTTCACACTATGTTCTGCATTATTGTTTTACCTTATCCAAGTTCAATGCACCATATAATGATCTGATCTGTATGAAGAGTATGAAAGACAAGCGTTTCACTATGTTGGCACATGTAATCCTGAATAAAAGTGCTCACAGAATTTTAAATTTTCTCTCCATTTAGAGAATAGTCAACTCTTTCATTTCTTCTATCAAAGTGCATGACTATATACATCCCAACACTATATTCCATCTGCCATTTCTTTGCCCATTCCCCTAATCTGTCTGTCCTTCTGTAGCCTCTCAACTTCCTCAGAACTACCTGCTCCTCCACCCATCTTAATTTTGTCCACAAACTTTGCAACAAAGCCATCAGTTCCAACATCCAAATCATTAACATATAACGTAAAAAGAATTAGTCCCAACACAGATCGTGTGGAACACCACTAGTTACCAGCAGCCAGGCAGAAAAGGTTCCCTTCATTCCCACTCTTTGCCTCCTGTCAATCAGCCACTGCTTTATCTATGCTAGTATCTTTCCTATAATACCATGGGTTCATAGCTTGTTAAGCAGCTTCCTGTGGCACCCTGTCAAAAGCCTCTGAAAATCCAAGTACACAACATCAAATGTTTCTCCTTTGTCCATCCTGCTTGTTACTTCTTCAAAAAATTCCAACAGTTTTGTAAGACAAGTTTTTCCCTTGAGGAAACCATGCTGACTACGGACTATTTTATCTTGTGCCTCCAAGTACCCTGAAACCACATTCTTAATAATCAACTCCAACATCTTCCAAATCACTGATGTTAACTGGCTATAATTTCCTTTCTTCTGCCTCTCTCCCTTCTTGAAGAGTGAAGTGACTTTTGCAATTTTCCAGTCTTCTGGAAGCATTCCAGAAACTAGTGATTCTTGAAAGATCATTACTAATGCCTCCACAATCTCTTTCAGAACCCTGGGGTGTACACCATCTGGTCCAGGTGACTTATCTACCTTCAGACCTTTCAGTTTCCCAAGGACCTTCTCTCTAGCAATGGTAACTTCACACATAAATGACCCCTGACACTCTGGAACTTCGACCATACTGCTAGTTGTCTTCCACAGTGAAAACCAATGAAAAATACTTATTTGGTTTGTCAGCCATTTCCTTGTCCATTACTAACTCTCCAGCATCGTTTTCCAGTGGTCCGATATCCACTCTCACCTCTCCTTTACACTGGGTATCTGGAGAAAATGCTGGTCCTCTAATATTATTGGCTGACTTACTTTTGTATTCCAACTTTAGTATTCCATCTTTTCCTTCTTAATAACTCCTTAGTTGCTTACTGTTAGTTTTTAAAAGCTTCCCAATCCTCTAACTTCCCACTAACTTTTGCTCTATTAATTGCCCTCTTTTTGGTTTTTATGTTGGCTTTGACATCTCCTGTCAGCCACAGCTGCGTCATCTTGCCTGTAGAATACTTCTTCCTCTTTGGGATATACACATCTTTACTGTTATGCTGTAGGTATTTAATTTAGCTTTCAGCCTCTTTAGGTTATTGTTGCAGATAAGGGATGACGAGGAACGTATGCCATCTAATTAGGATGATGGAACTGGGGGAGGTATTTTTTTTTTAGGGGGAGGGACACCAAGGTTGGTCTTGGGTATTGTGTTCGGCGTGAGAGGGAGAGAGAAGACACTAGACAGAATCGGACGGGAGACCTGTTTGTTCGAGACGGATTGCGAGCGATGTTCAGAAAGGGATGTGTGCTTCCATGCTGACCGAAGGCCCAGCACACTAGTGACAGAGAAGCTCAAGATGAGCTTCAACTTGTGCACATTTGACTGTTTAATTATAATGAGTGTGTATTCCCTGGACTTATGCAGCCAAGGAAAGCAGGGTTTCATCTATCCTGAACCTTCTGAATTGCTTCCAGAAATTCCAGTCATTGCTGCTTTGTCATCATCCCTGCCAGTGTTCTTTTCCCAATCAACATTGGCCACGTCCTTTCTCATTTCTCTAATTCCCTTTACTCCACTGTAATACTGAGACATCTGACTTTAGCTTCTCCTCAAATTTCAGTGCAAATTTGATCATGTTATGATCTTTCTCTTCAGTGTTCTTTTACCTTAAGCTCTCTAATCAATTCTGATTTACTGCACATCACCTAATCCAGAATAGTTGATCCCCTAGTAGGTTCAACCACAAGCTGTTCTAAAAAGCCATCACGTAGGCATTCTATAAATTCCCCCTTAGGATCTGGCACCAACCTGATCTTCCCAACCTGAAATCCCCCACGACCATCATAACATTGCCTTTTGGCATGCATTTTCTATCTCCCGTTGTAATTTGTAGACCATATCCTTTACTTCTGTATATAACATCCATCAGGGTCTTTTTATCCTTCCCTTTCCTTAGCTCTACCCACAGTGATTCAACACCTTGAGACCCTAGGTAACTTATTTCTAACATTTTGATTTCTTTTTTTAAAAAAAAACAACAGAGCCACACCACCCCCTCTACCTACCTACCTGTCCTTGGACTTTAAACTCCCAGCTACAATCTTCTTTCAGCCGTGATTGAGATATGTCTACAACACTATACATGCCAATCCGTAACTGTGCTACAAGCTCAACTATCTTATTTCATATACTGCATGCATTCAGATCTAACACCCCAGTCTTGCGTTCACACTTTTAAATTTTGTCTGCCCTTTACATTGCAACTCATCCTGGTGACTGCAATTTTGCCCTGTCATCAGCCTCTCCTTGCTAAGAGTCTCACTACACACTGCCTCTGGTCTCACTACACCTCATCCTCAGCACTGTGACTCTGGTTCCCAACCCCTGCTAAATTAGTTTAAATTTCTGGGCATGGGTAATTTATGTAGAAATCCTAAAGTTACTTCCAGGGAATTTACAACAGAAGAGAGAAAAAATATGAACTGTCACAATGTAAAACTTAACCTATTTACGCCTAGACCTACTTCAAGATACTTTGAAAATCTTTTGCTCTATTTTTGTTTGGTAAACTCTTGTCCTAAAATAAATTTAAATCTGCAATGCATTACAATTCAACTAAACAAAATTATTTCATCTACTGCTTATGTGAATAGAGGCATACAGAGGTAGAAAGGCCCCACGATAGCTGGAGTAATATATTAATTCTGGTTGCTGCTTTACAGGAAGGATGTGGGGAGATGTGCACAGCTGTTATGACCGCAGCCCCCTCCTTTGTGAGAATCGCAAGAGCACGGGGGGGGGGGGGGGTCAGTGGACCCAGGAAATGGGAGAGAGACGTGCCGGATGCCTCGTTCCCCGGTGATGCAAAATAATGCCACATTGGCCATTGTCTCTTGGAGACACATTTGTGGATTGGGGACTAGGATACGTGCAAGCCCTCGGGCAAAGTGGGCTGGTTGAGAGAGAGATTGCATCACCCCCAACCTGATTGACATCTACTACCCTGTGAGTCAAGATAAAAGAGGGGCTGTAGAGACGGCCCCTCAGACGCACCAGAAGACACGCTAGTGATCCCGTAATAGCGGGCAGCCATTTGAAGGAAGCCACGTGCGTTCGGTTCCCTTGCCAGGGAGCCGGTGGCGGGTACCACAGAAACGATTTTCTTGAACTAACAACGGGGAACCAACTCCCCCGACTCAACGGTTTGGCCTCATCAAAAGACCCGGGCAAGTTTCTTTTCTCACAAATCTCTCTCTCTCTCCAACAATTGAAAACCCAGCGGTCCCCAAAGGCTGAAGCCTGCAGGAACTGAGTGACTCTTATATTTTCAATGGACAATATATTATCCCCTAGACAAACGATAGAGCTATTTCTTATTGATGATTATTACTATACCCGCGCTTTTAGATTGAGTATTGACGACGTATATTATCTGAATGTTTGTATTAATCTTATTTTTGTGCCCCGTTATAAATAAAGACTTTTAAAAGTAGTACCATCAGACTTCAACGGACCTCTCTATCTTTGCTGGTAAGTGACCCAGTTACGGGGTACGTAACACAGCGTAGTACAAGAGTGGGCCCTGGGACAAGATATTGAAGTTACAATGATGATGTTCTGCTTTCCTTGAAAGGAGAGACAAAGTAGATTTTATGTACTTCCAAATTGAAGAGACACCTGGATATAGTAGGTAAACAAGGCATTATTTGCATTGGAAGCAGGATCAAGATCAAGAGGCCAGAGACATACAGGGAGAAAGTTAAGAGTGACATGCGGATGTTTGTCTGGAATGTATTACAGAAGGATGAACTGGTTAAATATACCAGGGAGTAAAACTTGCAACTCTTTGGAGAAAAGGTGGAAGTAGACATTTGCTGTGGCAGGGAGCAGGCATGGACTGATGGGCCAAGAGGCCACATTCTGTACGCTATTATTTTTATATCTAGCGATCCAGCACGGAGTAGGCCCTTCAAGCCACGCCACCCGAGCAACCCCCAACAAACCCGATATTCCTCACCTAATCACTGGACAATTTGCAATGACCAATAAACTTACCCGGTACATCTTTGGACTGTGTGAGAAAAATCAGAAGACCCAGAGAAAACCCACGCACTCCACAGGGAAGATGTACAGAAACTCCTTACAGAATGGTGCCGGAACTGAACTCGGAAATCCAGAACGCCCCAATCTGTAATAGCGTCCACGCTAACTGCTACGCTATTGTGGTGCCCACTCTGTGATTTAACTGATTTAATTGAGTAACTATTTTATTTAGCACTTCAGAACATCTAAAAATTAAACTCTGCTTTTCACCTCCTAATGATTTTTATCAGATCAGTCAGTTTGATCACATTACAGCTTACAACCATTAATATCAATCACTGGGAAATAGTTCTGCTCTGATGAGGTTGGTTAGCTGCATTGCTCCACCAGTAACTACACCTTTAAAGACAGAAACCCAATGCAATCATTGAAGGTAAGTGCAAAACCAATTAACAAACTCCAAACTAATTAATAGTTGGGAACTAAGTATTCAGCAACCTAGAATGGGTTAACAGAATAATTAGACAGTGGGGTTAGTTCTTCCATTCAATTGGAAATAAATTTAATTGGATTTGCACACGCTCATTTTTCAAAAACAGATTGCCCTTTACAAACTGAAAGAAACATTAAGAATAAAGCATCATGCCCGGCCCACAATACAGGTTACCAATGTTTGTATAATACAGATGCCTTTGAAGTTAAGGACACGTGGCATATTGAAAGACGCACTTAAAAACAATTATTTCCTTTCTTCTCCTAGAACGGAAAATTCAATTTTACACACAGTACAAGTCACAGGAAGTAATCGTATTGTAGCAGTAGCCAAGCAGGAAGGGCTACAGCAATCGAGAAGACGTATTCAGAAATCAAGAGAGTTTGCCACAATAAATAATTGGGACAAAAATACAAGGAGAATGCACACAAATGTAAAATACTGCTCATACAAAGTAAAAGACAGATTTTGATACCACAAAAGTGGTGCAGAAAAAGCAATGGATGCAAATAAAAACAAGTTAGGAGTGACTGTCAAAGTATTAGGTGCTCCAGCTACACTGTGGTGACCCACTTCCTTGCGCACTCGAACCGGCTCACAAATAGCCAGCGCGCCGGCACAAAGGCCAGTCCCAAAAGGGTGCCAGGTCTGCTTCACCAACAAAGGGAAAAGCCTGCACGGGACTGTGAGTACGTGCCCCCTACAGCATCCGCGCCCGGGGAGGGCGGGATCAGGGAGGCTTTAAAGCGAACCCGCGAAGTTCGAATAAAATCTTCTTTAACTGCAGTTTACCGACTCCGTGTCGTTATTTCAGCACTGCGTGTAGCACACCGCAACAATTGGTGACCCCGACGGTCCAAACTATATTTGGACCGGAGATGAACGATGCCGCATCTGTTCATGCGGTTTCGTTGAAACTGCCAAGCTTCTGGACGCTGCGACCTCACCTATGGTTCCAGCAAGCAGAAGCCCAATTCCACATTCGGCAGATAACCTCAGAGGACACACATTACTATTACATGGTGAGCTCCCTCGACCAGGACACAGTGGCCCAGGTTGAGGAGTTCGTACAGTCTCCCCCAGTGGACGGCAAGTACACGGAATTCAAAGCCCTGCTCATAAGGACTTTCGGACTCTCACGGCGTGAGCGGGCTGCCCGTTTACTGCACCTGGATGGCTTGAGAGACAGACCTCCATTGGCTTTAATGAATGAGATGTTGTCTCTGGCCGGCGGACACAAACCCTGCCTCATGTTTGAGCACGCATTCCTGGAGCAGCTACCCAAGGACATACGACTGCCGCTGTCCAACGCAGATTTCAGCGACCCCCGGAAGGTGGCAGCCCGGGCGGACTTGCTGTGGAACGCCAAGAAGGTGAGTGGGGCGTCCGTCGCACAGATCACCAAGCCACACTCCCAGCAGCAAACCAGACCAGGCCCGGCCACAGAGCCCGCTAACCCCAGAGGCAGGGGTAAGGAGCCCAATGAACAATGGTGCTTCTACCACCAGTGGTGGGGCGCAGAAGCCCGCCGTTGTCGCCCGCCCTGCAAGATCCCGGGAAACGCCAAGGCCAGCCGCCGCTGATGGCTACGGCGGCTGGCCATTGGGATAGCCTCCTGTATGTGTGGGACAAGAGGTCGGGACGCCGTTTTTTGGTCGACACCGGTGCCGAGATCAGCGTCTTACCTCCGACGAGTTACGACACCCGCAACAGGGCACCGGGTCCCCCCCTGAGGGCCGTGAACGGCAGCGCAGTAAGGACCTACGGCACCCGTACGGTGCAGCTACAGTTCGGCTCCAGCCGGTTCACGTGGGACTTCACACTGGCCGCCGTAGCCCAACCGCTTCTGGGTGCGGATTTTTTGCAAGCTCACAGCCTGCTGGTCGACCTGCCGAGGCAGAGACTGGTCCACGCCGAGACCTTTCAGACGTTCTCCCTGGAAAAAGCCCAGTTGCCAGCCCCACACCTCGACTCCATCACGCTGTCCGACAATGAATTCACCAGAGTCCTGGCGGATTTCCCATCGGTTCTGGCACCGCAGTTCACGGCGGCCATGCCCCAACACGGCGTACAGAACCACATCCCGACCCAGGGACCACCCCTCCACACCCGTGCTCGGCGGCTTCCCCTGGACAAGCTCCGACTGGCGAAGGAGGAGTTCAAGAGGATGGAGGAATTGGGGATCATCCGGCGGTCCGACAGCCCATGGGCCTCCCCCCTGCACATGGTGCCCAAAGCGACAGGGGGCTGGAGACCATGCGGCGACTACCGCAGGCTGAACAAGGCTACAACACCGGACTGCTACCCTGTGCCGCACATTCAGGACTTTGCAGCAAACCTGCACAGCGCACGGATCTTCTCCAAGGTAGACCTCGTCCGAGGATACCATCAAATCCCGATGCATCCGAACGACGTCCCCAAAACGGCACTCATCACCCCGTTCGGCCTTTTTGAGTTCCTCCGCATGCCGTTCGGCCTGAAGAATGCCGCACAGACATTCCAGCGGTTAATGGACACGGTGGGACGCGACCTGGACTTCGCATTCATCTATTTGGATGACATCCTCATAGCCAGCAGCAGTCGTCAGGAGCATCTGTCCCACCTCCGTCAACTCTACACCCGACTGAGTGAATACGGCCTGACAATCAACCCGGCCAAATGCCAGTTCCGGCTCGACACCATTGACTTCCTGGGACACAGGATTACTAAAGATGGGGCAACCCCTCTGCCCGCTAAGGTAGACGCGGTCCGCCATTTCCCCCGACCCACCACAATCAAAGGCCTTCAGGAATTCGTAGGTATGGTAAATTTTTACCACCGCTTCCTCCCTTCAGCTGCCCGAATCATGCGCCCCCTGTTCGCCCTGATGTCAGGTCCAGGCAAGGACATTACCTGGGATGAGGAGTCCGCCGCCACTTTCATTAAAACGAAAGAAGCCTTAGCAAACACCGCGATACTAGTGCACCCCGGAATGGACGTCCCTAGAGGGTATGTTCGGGCCCGGGTAAATATTGAAAAAGAGCACGCGCAGTCCACGGCGACCTTAGAGGAGTTTCGAGACCGTTGGGCTCCGCGGGGGGTAAATGCCATCGTGGATAGAGATGGCAACATTTTGGTGTAATGTCTATTGTCTATTTGTAGTTTAGTTATTGTGTTTGCCACTGTTTTGTATATATTGTATAGCACCGATATTTGTAATAAAGGATTTTGTAAAAAAAAAGAATGGACGTCCCTACCGCCCTCACAGTGGACTCATCTAACACGGCAGTCGGTGGGGTTCTGGAGCAACTCATCGCGGGTCGCTGGCAACCCCTGGCGTTTTTCAGCAAACACCTGCGGCCACCCAAGCTCAAATACAGTGCTTTCGACCGGGAACTGTTGGCGCTATACCTGGCAATCTGGCATTTCAGGTACTTCTTAGAAGGTAGGCCCTTCACCGCATTCACGGACCACAAACCGCTTACCTTTGCATTCACGAAGGTGTCCGATCCCTGGTCGTCCCGCCAGCAGCGCCAACTGTCCTACATCTCTGAATACACGACGGATGTCCGGCACGTCTCGGGTAAGGACAATGTCGTGGCGGACGCGCTCTCTCGCCCTAACATTCATGCTCTTTCCCAAGGGGTAGACTTTGAGGCGCTGGCAGAGGCGCAGCAGGCAGACGAGGAGATCCCGAGTTACAGAACCGCAGTCTCCGGTTTGCAGCTCCAGGACCTCCCCGTAGGCCCAGGTGAGAGGACCCTACTCTGTGACGGCGCCACCAGCCAGCCCCGTCCCGTCGTCCCGGCAGCCTGGCGGCGGCACGTTTTCAACTCCATTCATAACTTAGCGCACCCCTCCATTAGGACAACCATCCGGATGGTCTCCAGCAGGTTCGTTTGGCACGGACTCCGCAAGTAAGTCAGTGAATGGGCCAGAACGTGCATGCACTGCCAGACGGCCAAGGTGCAGCGGCACACCAAAGCTCTGCCGCAGCAGTTCCACCCCACCCACCAGCGTTTCGACCACATTCATGTGGATATCGTGGGCCCCCTGCCAGTGTCGCGTGGAGCACAGCACCTCCTGACTATTGTGGACCGGTTCACAAGATGGCCAGAGGCGATCCCGCTCACCGACACCACTTCCAAATCCTGCGCCCGGGCACTGATCGCCACCTGGGTGTCCCGCTTTGGTGTACCAGCCCACATTACCTCCGACAGAGGCGCCCAGTTCACCTCCAGCCTGTGGTCAGCTATGGCCAGCGTTTTGGGGACACAGCTGCACCACACCACTGCCTACCACCCACAGTCGAACGGCCTGGTGGAGCGTTTCCACCGTCACCTAAAGTCGGCTCTCATGGCCCGCCTGAGAGGAGCTAACTGGGTGGACGAGCTTCCCTGGGTCCTACTCGGCATCCGCACGGCGCCCAAAGACGATCTGCATGCCTCGTCGGCCGAGTTGGTGTACGGCGCACCCCTGGTCGTCCCCGGGGAGTTCATACCGGCCCCAAGGGGGCAAGAGGAAGAACCCGCAGCAGTCCTGGGCAGACTACGCGAGAGGCTTGGTGACCTGGCCCCCATACCCACTTCGCAGCATGGGCAGAACCCGACCTGAACGAGGGGCTGTTTACGGTGCTCAGGAACAACGGGTCCACGTTCGTGCTGGACGTTGGGGGGAGAGAGGAGGTTTTCACGGTGGACCGACTCAAACTGGCCCATGTGGACTTGGCGCAACCGGTCGAGTTTCCGGCACCGCGGCGCAGAGGCCGACCTCCCAAACAGGGTCCAGCCCAGACTGTGGACATTGGGGGGTGTATCGCCGGTTTTGGGGGAGGGGGGGTTATGTGGTGACCCACTTCCTAGCACACTCGAACCGGCTCACAAATAGCCAGCGCGCCGGCACAAAGGCCAGTCCCAAAAGGGCGCCAGGTCTGCTTCACCAACAAAGGGAAAAGCCTGCGCGGGACTGTGAGTATGTGTCCCTTACAGCATCCATGCCCGGGGAGGGCAGGATCAGGGAGGCTTTAAAGCGAAGCCGCGAAGTTCGAATAAAATCTTCTTTAACTGCAGTTTACCGACTCCGTGTCGTTATTTCAGCGCTGCGTGTAGCACACCGCTATAACACCACATATTACATTCATTTGCATGCTAATTTAGAATCAGAATCAGGTTTGTTATTACCAATATATGCCGTGAAATTTGCTCAGGAGCAACACCTTACATTCCATCTGGGTAGACTCCTACCTGATGGCATGAACATTAATTTAGAAACAGAAAAACTACAGCAAAATACAGGCCCTTCGGCCCACAATGCTGTGCCGACCATGTACTTACATTAGAAATTTAGGGTTACCCATAGCCCTCTATTTTTTAAGCTCCTTGTACCTATCCAGGAGTCTCTTAAAATACCCTATTGTATCTGCCTCCACCACCATCACCAGCAGCCCATTCCATGCACTGACCACTGAGTAAAAAAAAAACTTACCCCTGACATCTCCTCTTTACCTACATCCAAGCACCTTAAAACTGTGCCCTCTCGTTGGCCATTTCAGTCCTGGGAAAAAGCCTCTGACTATCCACACAATCTTGTCATCTTATACACCTCTATCAGGTCACCTCTCATCCTCCCTCACTCCAAGGACAAAGGGCCAAGCTCTCGCAACCTATTCTCATAAGGCATGCTCCCCAATCCAGGCAACATCCTTGAACTCTTCTCTGCACCCCTTCTATGGTTTCCACATCCTTCCTGTAGTGAGGCGACCAGAAATGAGCACAGTATTCCAAGTGGGGTCTGACCAGGGTCCTATACAGCTGCAACATTACCTCTCAGCTCTTAAACTCAATCCCACAGTTGATGAAGGCCAATGCACCGTATGCTTTCTTAACCACAGAGTCATCTTACGCAGCAGCTTTGAGTGTCCTATGGACTCGGACCCCAAGATCTCTCTGATCCTCCACACTGCCAAGAGTCTTACTATTAATACTATATTCTGCCATCATATTTGACCTACCAAAATGAACCACCTCACACTTACCTGGGTTGAACTCCATCTGCCACTTCTCAGCCCAGTTTTGCATCCTATCACTGTCCTGCTGTAACCTCGGACAGTCCTCCACACTATCCACAATACCCCAACCTTTCTGTCATCAGCAAATTTACTAACCCATCCCTCCACTTCCACATCCAGGTTATTTATAAAAATCACAAAGAAAGGGGTCTCAGAACAGATCCCTGAGGCACACTACTGGTCACCGACCTCCATGCAGAATATGACCCGTCTACAACCACTCTTTGCCTTCTGTGGGCAAGCCAATTCTGGATCCATAAGGCATGGTCTCCTTGGTCCCCATGCCTCCTTACTTTCTCAATAAGCCTTGCATGGGGTGCCTTATCAAATGTCTTATTGAAATCCATAGACACTACATCTACTGTTCTGTCTTCATCAATGTGTTTAGTCATATCCTCAAAAAATTCAATCAGGTTCGTAAGGCAGACCTGCCTTTGACAAAACCATGCTGACTATTCCTAATCATATTATGCCTCTCCAAATGTTCATAAATCCTGCCTCTCAGGATCTTTTCTATCAACTTACCAACCACTGAGGTAAAAGTCAACTGGGCTATTTTGGGCTAATTTTCTGGGCTATCTCTACTCCCTTTCTAGAATAAGGGAACAACAACTGCAACCCTCCAATCCTCCAGAACCTCTCCCGCCCCCATTGATGATACGAAAATCATTGCCAGAGGCTCAGCGATTTCTTCCCTCGCCTCCCACAGTAGCCTGGGGTACATCTCGTCAGGTCCCAGAGACTTGTCCAACTTGATGTTTTCCAAAAGCTCTACCACATCCCCTTTCTTAATGTCTATATGCCCAAGCTTTTCAATCTACTGTAAGTCATCCCAACAGTCGCCAAGATCCTTTTCCGTAGTGAATACTGAAGCAAAGTATTCATCAAGTACCTTAGCTATCTCCTCTGGTTCCATAAACACTTTTCCACTGTCACACTAGATTGGTTCTATTCTCTCATTCAAGATTTCCTGAACTTCTGCTAATACCAACCTCCCCCCACCATTCCCCCATTCCCCATCCCCTTTTCCCTCCTCAACTTATCTCCTTATCTGCCATCGCCTCCGAGATGCTCCTCCCCCCTTCTCTTTCTTCCATGGCCTTCTGTCCTCTCCTATCAGATTTCCCCTTCTCCAGCCCTGCATCTCTTTCACCAATCAACTTCCCAGCTCTTTACTCTGCCCCTCCAGTTTCACCTATCACCCTGAGATTCCTCCTCCCCTCCCCTCCACCTTCTGACTCATTTCTTTTCCTCCAGTCCTGATGAAGGGTCTTGGCCCGAAATGTCGACTGTACTCTTTTCCATGGATGATGCCCAGTCTGCTGAGTTCCTCCAGCATTGTGTGTGTTGATATAATAACTTCTACCAACCACACCAAACCGATTAAGGAAAGCATTTCATTTTTGTTTGAGATACCATCCTAAACTTCCTCCACAGCCACAAACATCAAACTTCATTGACTTTAAAGGACTTTGAGATAGTCCCAAGGTCAAGAAAGATGAAAAACAGAATATGGAGAGAAATCCAAATTCCATTAGAAATTCTATACAAGAACTTTGGAAATTCATATGGTAAAAGAATGGTAACATGAAATTCTCTCATTTCAACTTAAGTAGATCATAGAATGGTACAGCACTGGACAGGCCATTCAGCCAATGATATTATGCCGAGCTTTATACTAAGTGTCCTTTTCTTGCATCATCAAAATCCTTCTACCCTCACAGGTAGATAGGTTCATAAAGGGAGCTTATGGCACAGTGGCCTTCATAAATCGGAGTATTGAGTACAGGAGCCAGGAAGTTATGTTGAAGTTATTTCAGACATTGGTGCAGCCAGATTTGGAGTATCTAGTGCAGTTCTGGTCACCTACTTACAGGATAAGACTGAAAGGGTACTGAGAAAATTTACAAGGATGTTGCTGAGTACCTGAGTAACAGGGAATGCTTAGGACCTCATTCCCTGAAGTACAGGAGAATGTGGAGATTTGAAAGATATGAGCGGTATAGATAGGGTAAATACAAGCAGTGTTAACTACTGAAGTTAGGTGGGACTAGAACTAGAGGTCATAAGTTAAGGGTGAAAAGTGAAATGTTCAAGGGGGACATGAAAGTGAATCTTCACTCAGACGGTGGTGACAGCATCGCACGAGCTGCTGGTGGAAGTGGTGGATTTGGGTTAGATTTCAACATTTGGATAGGTACATGGATGAGAAGTGTATGGAGGGCTATGGTCAGAGTGCAGGTTGATGGGGCTAGGCAGAACAGTTCTGCACAGACTAGATGGGCTGAAGGGCCTGCTACTGCAGTGCTTTATGACTCTATTCTCTTCAAATTCACATGTCTATTCCAAAAGCATCTTTAAGCACATGCCTGCTTCTATCAGTTCAATTAGTGTTGAATGGAATCCCAGTAGAATCAATTAAGAAATAATTGGTTGTTACAATGAAGCACAAGTCACTCGGTATGAACAAACCAAACTGCTAGAAGAAATCAGTAGATTAGCATTTTAATGATGCAACAAGAAGCACAGAAAGAAGAATGCGAATTCCAAATAAAGATTTTCATATCTATTTCAAATACACTACAGGGAAAACCACTTCATGCCAATCACGGAGCGTGAACTTACATTTAGACTCTCCAGAGAAAGTGTTTCGATTGTCCAAAGTGATACAATCAGCATTGCCTGCTGTTTGCAATTACAGGTGTTAATAGAAGTCATAAAATTTGAATTCTATTTCATTTTTAGGTGTCAGAATTTCGATATACAGAACAAGGACTCGACCCTAAACATCAGGCTGCCTTTCCTGTCATAGATGCTGCCAACATGCTGAGCTTTTTGTAGGTTGATACAGAACAATACCTTCAATTATAAAATCAGCATTTGCTTGGGATTTAATGGAAGTGTCCTCACAGCTTATTAAATACTTTGTTCTGACTTCACTTAAACAAGACCTTTCAACAAGTAATTACACAAAAGTGTTCCACCAAGGTCACAATGACTAATGCGAGTGGAGACGTACAGAAGATGCTGCTGAAAACCAGATTTTACAAACAGTGCATTTAGTAAAGTATGACTTCATTTTAGACGAGGAGTTTAAATGAAGCTCAAAATTAAGGCTAAGCTGCAAAGATGCAGGCTTAAGTCAGAGAAAGAACAAATCAGTTATGCATGAAGAAAGGTGTGGAGCTTGTACGTGGGTGCATAATTAGATTCAACAAAATATGATGCAATATTCAATATCTACTTTAAGTAAAAAAGTTAACTGAAGTTCTTCCCTCGTCTGAAAATTACTCTAGTGTAGTTGCATGCAGAATGACTTCAGCAAATTACATCAGGAGGCAGTGAATATATGGCACTGCACTGCATCAGTTCCATCTACTGGATGCTGAACACAAGGCTGAGTACAGCTAACTATCTAACAATAACACAATCTGGCATCTTGTTGAAAAGCTCCAGTTGAGGGGGAAATCAGCAATGGAATTTATCAATGACAAACCCTCAGTCAATCAGAGCTCAGCTCAGCTCTCTCTCTCTCTCTCTCTCTCTCTTTGCAGGTGGCAATGTTGAAGATGCAGTGTGAAAGCAGATGACATCATCCATCTCCGTCTCTCTAAAGACCATTACCTCACCAGCTCATCTGCTAGTATGACTCATACCAGACTGAAGGCATTCTTAATGCTTCCAAGTGGCATTGCTTCCGAACAGTAATTCCCCTTGCAAATGCTTAAACATCGCACAGAATGCCAGAGGGCAGTCAAGCTTAAATTTAGGGAGAACAGGATACACAAACATTCTTTAGGGAAGTGGGAAGATTTCACAGTCCACATTCCTTAGATTTCATTAGGCACAGAATGATTCACAGATATCTGTCCTTCTACCTGTCATTTCCAAAAGTATAACAAGGATCATAAAATAGTGCAAATTGTGCACAATTCTGGGCATTATAGGAAAGATGTGTTTGCACTACAGTGTTTTTGCCAAGATTGAGAAATTCGACATGAAAATTCAACAGGATTTCTTTAGAAGACAGAAAGTTTTGTGTGGCTGGTAGTCTAATTGAGATGTAGACAACAAAGCCAGAGAAGATAGTAGAATAGAATGGAGTGATGATAATAAACACCCAGCATTTCATAAGCTGAAAATCTGAAAACAGCAAATGCTCGGAAAACCCCACAGATCAGGCTGTATCCGTGGAAAAGATATCAGTTAAGGTCCTTTGTCAGAATGAAGTCCTGAATTGAAAGCGCTGGATGGAAACACAGTGAAGGATGTGGGATCCTCCAAGCTTGTTACGGATAATTAAATTCAACAAAAATGATACAATATTCAATATATATTTTCAATATAGAAAAAAAGTTAACTGAACAGCTCTCACTCTGCTTCTACATTTCCCCACCCCTCAAAGCTGTTGTGATGACAATACCCCCCACACCCATTCTTTCTAAAATCTTGTCCTTTGATTGCCATCTCTTTGTTCTATTTCGTACACTTTTGTTTTCAGCCCATTCCCTCCTATCCAGAGTAACACAGGATTCCTCGTGTTCTGTCCTTCCATTTCATCAGATCCAGGCTCAATACTGTATGATGTCACAAATATTCCCTTTCAGCATCTAAACAGATCCTACTATTCGTAACTCCCAGACCAATCCTTTATCTCCATTTATACTTGCTTCCCTGGTAAGTCACCTTCCCGTGATGTTGCGGGAGAAACAACAGAAAACATTGCAGCACAGTACAGGCTCTTCAGCCCACAATTTCATTTTTATTTATATTTATATTTTTGACAGTGTGGAACAAGCCCAATGAGTCACACTGCCCAGCAACCAGCCTATTTAAATCTAGCCTCATTACAGGACAATTTACAAGTGACCAACCTACTATCTATCTTTGGACTGTGGGAGGAAACTTGCACATCCACAGGGAGGAACATACAAACTCCTTACAGATGACATCAAAACTAAACTCCGACGCTCCAAGGTGTAATAGTGTCATGCTAACCGTTACACTTCTGTGGCTACCGTTGTCCTTTTAACCATTTCCTTTCCCACGGCATCTGTCTTTACACCATTTCCGTTCCCACAAGCCAGGAATCTGAAAGAAAACTTTGCAAGTGAAGCAGCACTCATCTTCCCTTCCTCCTTCACCACCCCAGTCCACAAGAGTGCTCCTGACCTTCCGATTGCCTTTCTCTTGAATTCTCCACCCCCCATCCCAGAAGAGCTTTCACATCTCTGATTTTGGCTTCCTAAACTGTTTCAGTGAAGATGGAGGCAAGTTCAAAGATCAGTATAAAACCCAGGGACTACAGACATTACAGCCCTAACGGTTTAAACTCTGAATTCACCGACTTCAGATCACCCTTTCTGTTAGGCATCAGACAGGCTAGTTCTGACACAAGGTAATCAACCTACTTATTTCCTAACCTACTGAATACCTCTATTTTTAATAGTTCATATTTTCATCATCTGTAAAGTTTGCGCCTCAGCTCCAGCAATCTTTTCTCATCATCTGTTTAAACTGGTTTCAACTCAGTCGTTGTTGCCCAACATGACCATTTGTGTCGCTGAGCCTTTCTTCATCGCCACCTCTTATTTTTTTAATTTCTGCTGCCCTCGTCCTATCACAGATCTTTCCTTGTATCCCTCCACCCTTCCCACTTCTCTCCAATATCCCAACTTCTCAATTTCTGATTAAAGGAATCAATCTGAAATATTACCCCTTTTCTCTCTCTCTTCACAGAAGCTACCGAGCCTTCTGAGCATTACCAGCACATCCTGTTTTTATTCTAAACAAAGATGCAGCTGTGTTCAAAAGCGCAGCCTGTCACAGCATGACCAAGCAGAATACCAAGGCACACAAACGGCCACCAGCAAGGAACTGCTGATCTGTCAGCATATGTTGAAGTCAATAGCGAGATGTACAAATGGCTACTGACCTGTCAACCAGATTAAAGCCATCATATTGTTACTATAATCATTGCAGACACTCTCCAGTTTGTGTACAAACAGTAAGTGCCAACAGAGCAATGCACATCAAGACCTCTTTAGTGCATCAGGGGTCAGTTTGGTATGTGCCAAATTTATAGATTCATTAAATCACACTCAACAACTGTTGTGGAGATCATTCCATCAATTTCAGACGATCTGAATCCAAAGTCAATACAGGTGGCCCCCGTTTTTCAAACATTTGCTTTACGACAGCTCGCTGTTACAAAAGATCTACTTTAGTACCTGTTTTCACTAACCAAGGAGGATTTTCGCTTTTACGAGAGTAAGACACCCGCTTTATGTGTTTACCCCAAGAAAGACTACCATGACCATGAAGCCTTGTGCGAGCAGTTGTGTGCGCATGCGTGTACATACGTAGGTGTGTACGTGCTGATTTTTTTTTCTCCAATTCGATTTTGACTCGCTGTCTTCCCAATTTTGATAAGTGAAAGTACACTGTACATACAATATTTTTACTTTATATAGGCTGTATATTTATCATATGATTCCTGCTTTCACTCTATGTTCGTGTTATTTTCGGTTTTATGTGCTATTTGATTTGATTTGGTAGGTTATTTTTTTGGGTCTGGGAACACTCAAAAATTTTCCCATATAAATTAATGGTAATTGCTTCTTCGCTTCACCCCATTTCGGCTTACAAACGGTTTCATAGGAACACTCTACCTTCGGATAGTGGGGGAAACCTGTATATAAAAGGAATTAAAATTAAGCAAATCATCACCAATTTTCTTCAGTTCTCCAATTCTCAATGTATAGGTCAGGTATAAGAGTAGAGTCCAATAATCTATCTTCAGTTTATATTATGATTGTTAATACAAAGTTATGTAGTACAAGTGCTTTCTGATTGACAACTAGTTTGGAAGGAGAGAAATAAAATCTCCACCCTGATTTCAAATCTGACCTTTCTTCAGTTGAAATGCATGCCGTCAGGCTCAGGAAAGGGAGTTCAGACAGATCGTGTGGCTGAAGAAACACCAGAAGCCAGGGCTAATTATGTAAAAGCCAAAATTCAACTCACTCAGCTCCTTCCTCAGCAGGTGTACAGCTTAAATTCAGCTGAAGTAAAACTGGATTCAATTGCTAATGTCAGTAAGAGCTACTCTAGAAAATCAGCTGGTTCACTTATGTCCCTCAGGGAAGGAAATCTGCTGTCCTTGGCGAATCTCAACCACACACAACTCTACACAAATAGAAATATGATTCATTCTTCACTGACCTCTGAGGTATAAAACAATGGCAATGCCCTCAGAAAATACTTGCCACACTGACTGCAATAATATACTCTCACAGTGGAAATTAAGATTCAAAGTATATTTATTATCAAAGTACGTATACAGAATACAGCTCCGAGATTCGTCCTCCCACAGGCAGTCACGAAACAAAGAAACACCATGGAACCCGTTCAAAGACAACCTTAAACACCCAAAGTGTGAAAAAAAAAAGAACAAACTGCAAACACTAGAAAACAAGCAAATATCAAACCAGGAGTCCAGGCGTATTCGGTTTAGTTCAGCACCGAACCTCTAACCCACGGTCGGCTGCAGAGCCAGTCTTCACCGAGACGCCGCAGTCAGCACGGATCGCCGGGATCATAAACAGCAAAAATAAAGAGCAACCAGAATCCAGAAACACATGAAACATGAACCTCAACGTCCCCTAAAACAGCCACAAGCCTCACCGATCAATCCTTGCAATGTGGAACACAAGACTGCTGCACTTTCCTCAGACAGCAGCTAGCAAGAGGGAGAGGAAGACCGCTCAACTGCAAGCAGACAGCACCGAACATCCGTCCACACTCTGCTCTCATCTTCGTCCACTTCAACCTTGCTCGACACCTCAACTGGAGAGGCAATGGAGTCGATCATGATCTTCAGGCTTCCAGGACTATAGGCCTCACACTCCGCCCTCAACCACACCAAACTCTCTTGAAGACAAGCAAAGTGCCAGTTCGCTCAATCGGTCCAAAAACACACCATCAAAATGTAAATCAAAGGATCCAATTACAAGCAGCTTAGTGGCAGAATCATATTTGAAAGTAGTAGTAAAAGCAGTAGCTTCGTGAACTGCCGAGAAGACATCGCCTTTGGTAGCGTTGTTTGCTGGCACCATCTTGTATAGATCTACAAAATCCATCACTTTTTGCAAATTGCTCAACTAAATTGCAAGTTGAGCAATTTACACTGGCATTGCTAAACTTGTAGGAATTATGTTAACATTACCAGGCAACTATCTCAAATGACTCATTGCACAGGAGTCATTATCAAATAGGTCTGTAATCCAAGAGGCGGGAATGAGAAAACAGGGGAATGGGGAACACAGCAAGTGGTCAGCATGCAGAACCAATTGCAAATGTCACCTGCTGAACCTGATGTCAACCCATCAGGATTTCCGAATGGTCATACTGTGGATTAAAGGACCCCCACGTTACGCCAGCTTAGGTAACAGAAATTTGTCCTTACAAGATGTACATCGCCATCAAAAAATCTGGTAGACTGAATGAAAATTTGCTTTTTTGAATTATGTGGGGGAGAAAAGTACACAAACAATATGCTCTTTTACTTGATGCATGCACAGAAGACACGGTCTTATGTTACAGGAAAGCTCAAAATAGACCACTTTCTAGGAAAACAACTTCCCTGGGGAGATGATATATGAAGACCACAATACTACTGGTGCCACTTCAGTCTACTGGAGTCAATACTAAATGTCACAAGAATAGTACTAGCAGGCAAGTACATGTATCAGGTGCAATCATAAAACTTTTCAAAGCACTTCAATTCCCCCCCCCCCCCCACAAAAGGCATGGAACAGTGAAGCCAATTTGAAAAAAATAATTACGAGCTTGTCCCACAACTATTAAATGAACAATCCATCAAGACAAGTCAACTTTTATTGTCATTTCGACCATAACTGCTGGTACAGTGCATAGTAAAAATGAGACAACGTTTTTCAGGACCATGGTGTTACATGACAGTATAAAAACTAGACTGAACTACATAATAAAAAAACAGAGAAAGCTACACTAGACTACAGACCTACACTGGACTGCATAAAGTGCACAAAAAGACAGTGCAGGCATTACAATCAATAATAAACAGGACAGTAGGGCAAGGTGTCAGTTGCCACACCAATTTATACAGCTCCAGTAGTAAAAACAGTCAATTGTTAGCCCCAGTCCTTCGGCTTATTGAGAATGCTGTACCAAAACACTGAAAAATTCTACAAGCAGGTCACATTAAATAATGTTTTCAGTCATTCATGAGGTATTTTTCCCATTAAGCAACAGCATGCCATTTCATCACAGGTAAAGCCCTCTCTACCACTGAGCACATCTACATGAAGCACTGACACAAGAATGCAACAACCATCATCAGGGACTCCCACCACCTGGCGCATGCTCTCTTCTTGCTGCTGCCATCAGGAGCCTCAAGACCCACAGCACCAGGTTCAGGACAAGCTATTACCCCTGAACTACTTCTTGGACCAAAGGGGATAACTTCACTCGCCCATCATTGAAATGTTCCCACAACCCATGGTCTCTCTTTCAATGACTCTTTACCACGCATCTCTACTTACTGCTTTTTTCTCCCCCTCATTTGTATTTGCACAGTTTGTTGTTTTTATTCTCACTGGCTGAACACCCAAATTAGTGCTGTCTTTCATTGACTCTGTTTATGGTTATTATTCTATAGCATTATTGAGTATGCTCGCAAGAAAATAAATCTCAAGGTTATATATGATTACATATATGTACCATGATAATAAATTTACATTTAACTTTAAACTAAAATGTATTTTTTCCAATTGTGTTACCCCTCATAAAAGTGTAAACTGTATCTTCATTGTGAATTCTGCTTATATGTGACACTGCGATGCTGCTGTAAGTTTTTCATTGCACCTATGCATATATGCACTTGTGCATACGATAACAATACCGAGTTTGAAAAACACAATGGGAATGTTATCAATGAATATTTAACATTTCATCAGACAAGAACTGTACTCATGAAGAACAGAAATGTCTTTAAATAAAAGGATCTTAAAATAGATGCAGAGGTATACGTACATTGTACCAGAGTTGCTGCACAACAAGCCAACCCAGCTAGCTGTACCCTACACTATCTGTCAGTGGATTACGAACTTCCTGACAGAACGGAAGCATTAAGGAAGGCTGGGCTCATATTTGTCCGATCCAATATCTGTCAGCACAGGCTCTCCCCAGGGCTGTGTTCTTTGACACCCTCCTGTTCTCACTTGATACTGTACCTTTGACTATCCCTCCACAGACAAATCCATTAAAACCCTGAAGTTCACAGATGACACTACTGTAGTTGGTCTCATCCATGATAATGATGTGACCTGCTATCAAAGAGAGGCAGACCATCTTGCAGCACGGTGTGCTCATAACAACTTGGAACTTAATGCCACAATGCCATTAAGGAACAGGAACTGAGGATCAACTTCAGCTGACAACCCCCTACATACCCCCCCCCCCCCAGAAATGAATGGTCAGGTAAAGTCTGTGGTCGAGTTATTCAAATTTCTGGGGACTACCATTACCAACACACTGAAGTAAGGCAAGCACATTACAATCATTACTAGGAAAGCCCAGCAGAGATTGTTTTTCCTACACCAGCTCAGGAAACTTAACATCTCAGAGCATCCTGATGAATTTTTACTCAGCCATCGCTGAGAGTGTTGTAATCACCTCTAACCGCGTTTGGTTTACTGCCACCCGCCACCCTCTCCAAGTCCAGGTTGTAGCCAGTGGTCCACTTAGCGGAGAAGATCGTAGATCATCAGCTATCTGTATTAAAAGATCTGCTCATCACCAGAACAAAGAGGAGCTGGAAAAATTACTGCTGACTCTACCCACCCAAGCAGTCACTAATTCACCAAACAGCCATCAGCATTCACCAAAAAGTTAATCACCACCAGAAATACACGTAATCTCCGAGTTTCTTTCATTCAGCTGTCCAGATTCTCAACAAAACTCATTCAGGTGTAATACCCTAACTGTCTCTGCACAACAGCCGTTCAGTGGTCTTTCCTGCTGTCTTTGTTCTATTGATAATTATTTAACCCGTTCATATGTACACAACTATTTCAGTTTGATTATTGATATTTGCACTAATTATTGATTGCTCGTGGCTATCTGCACTATTGTCTTATAAACCTTTGGTTCCTATTGTGTTGTCTGTTACGCTATTGGCCTGTGAACCACAGTCAATTCTGGTAGGTTTCATATACTGGCAATAAAGTGATTCTGATTGAATGCCACCATATACTACCCTGCAGGTATTTACAGGAAAACAAGGAAAAACGATAGAATCAATGAAAAACTAGACCCAAAGACTACCAAAACAACAAATACATGAAACCCCCGGTTTCCTTGGCTGCGTAAGTCTAGGGTAGACACCCTCCAGTCCCGCCAAACCCTTGAGATTCAGACAGCTCTCTCACCCCAAACCTCGGTTTATGTGGATGCTGTGTAATTTGCTACCGTTATAAATTAGTGCCACGAAGTAACAGACAGTACGCTGCATAGGATTAAAGGAATTATATTTACAAATTGTAATTTAAGGGTTAGTAAAGAAAACAAAAAAAGGGCCCATTCTAATTAAACAGTTAAATGTGCACAAATTGGAGCTCATCTTGAACTTCTCTGTCACTCACTCGCTGGGCCCTCGGTCAGCATGAAAGCTCACACCACCTTCTGAACGTCACTCACAATCCCATCTCCAACAAGCTGGTCTCCCACTGGGTTTTATCCTGTGACCGGTTCTCCCCAGCGTCTTCTCTCTTCATCTCGCACCGAACAAAAGCCCCAAGACCAACCTCAGCGTCCCTCACCCAAAGAAAAACCTCCCCCAGTTCCAGCGTCCTAATTGGACGGCAGACATTCCTCATCTTCAACAATAACCCAAACAGGATGAAAGTGGAACAGACTGCTCTTACAGAACAGCTAAATTAAATACCTACAGCATAACAGTGAAGATCTAAACCACAGCATTACACTCTCCCACCCCCACCACAATTAGTCATGTCCTCGTGACATTGAAATAATTTGTCATCCCATCATTAATGACACCATTTTCCAAGGAATTTCGCCATGTCAGAATCTCCAATCCATTTGTAAGTGGTAGTGACACATCTCACTAGGGGGCTAATCACAGCACTCTGTTCCCCCGGTGTTCAGGCTGGCCTAATGGGGGTCTGCTAACTCTTTGAGACCTCCTTATCCCATCATCTACTTCTTCAGTTTCAGACACTCCTTGGGATACTTCTGGTCGACGTGGCAAGGCTGGCTCCAGTCTATTGCTCGGGCCTTCCAGCAACTCAGCTCCCTCTGCCACTTGGCTGAGCTCAGCTTCATTCCCAGTTACTTTACAGCCCAGCCCCACCTCATGGTCCAGCTGCACACCCGCCTGTCCACTGGTAGTCTCCCCCCCGACACCATCCCATTTCATCTGCCTCAGTGCGAGAAGGGTTGGGAATCTCTTCCTCAGTTAGTAGAGAATTAGTGAAAGGCAACATATACCACAACCCCATTTCCTCATCCTCTGAGTCTGTATCCCATTCAGGGACGGGAACCAGTCTAATCCTTCCTGCTGCTGGTCCTTCAGTCTCCCCACATTGCCACAGAGTCCTCTTAACAGGTGTAGGGTCCAGGTCAGGCTCTGGGTCTACACGCACCTCCTGTCCCAGAGGTAGAAGGTGGTTCCGATGGAGAATCTTGACAAGGCCAAGATTTCTGGTTTCACTCAAAAAACAAGTACGTTTGGCATATGACTCTCCACTACATAGGGTGTAGCATCCCAGCCAACTTATGCTTCCCAGGTAGCCCCAAATTCTTCATAAGGACAAGATCTGCAGGCACGAGTTGGGAGAAGCTAACCTTTTGATCATAATTCCTCTTATTTCCTTGATTCTGCTTGGTAGATAAGACCTCAGCTAATTCATGTTTCAGCTCCCTTAGCATATCAGACACATAATTCAGATAAGTCTTTGGTGGTAGATCTTCTTTACCAGACCCAAAACAGAGGTCGACGGGCAACCTCACTTCACGCCCAAACATCAGATAATATGGTGAGTAGCTTCATTCTGTGTACAGTTGTAGCAGTGGACCAGATGTCCAATATGTCGACTCCACTTGTTCTTTTTGCTGATCTCTAAGGTTCCAAGCAAAGTCCAATTGAACCTCTAGGGCTGGGAATTACCCTGTGGGTGACAATGCGTAGTCCTTGAATCCAAGCACGTTCATTAACACATGTATGAGACTGCTCTCGAAATTCCATCCCTGATTGCCATGTATCGGTCTAGGGAGGCCATAATAAATAAAATACCTGTATAACACTTTGGCCACTGTGGACACTCTCTGATCCTTGGTAGGGAAAGCTTGTAGTGATCCGTGATGACCGAGACATTCGCCTGCCTTGTTGCTGGCATCTGGCTGTATTGACAGGAAATCCATACACACCAGGTTAAGGGACCCCACACTCTGCAAGTGGGACAATGGAGCAACCCTTGTAGACGACATCTTCCTCCATATACATTAAATGCACGACTTGTAGTACTCTTTGACCTCTGGCTTTATTCAGGGCCAGTAGAACCCATCTCCGAGCAATCCATAGGTCTTGTCAACCCTCAAATGGCCAGAATCATCATGAAGTGAGTTCAACACAATCCTCCGATACTTCTCAGGCAGAACTAGCTGGTAACGCCAAAGCCGATCCGGAGGCAACATGACCCAGTTTAGGATCGGGTTCCTCAGCTCCAATCTGGGCCATTCTCTCAGTAGTAGAGACACAGTGGTAGAGGCATGGCTTGGGCCATGTCCCCTTTCACAACCACTGACCAAACAGTACCGATACACGGGTCATCTCACTGAGCGGCTGACACTTCCCCAGGGCTCAATTCTGGCAACTGCTTTGGCTTCAGAGCGGTCAGGGTGCAGTAAGCTTGTGAATTGGCACCATCAGAAGTTCCCAAATGATCTACAGCTCAATTCGGTCCTTGCCTTTCCTCTGCCTTCCCCATGATGGAAAACTGGTACATGGCTTTGACTCCAGGGGCAGGAATGCTCTCCCACTCTCTGTCCCTATCCAGCCATTCATCTGCACGTCAGGGCAACAGATTCCAACGTTCAACGCTCCGACTTCCTGGCTGCTACTTCAGGCTGAAATCACTGGCAGACAATGCCGCCGACCATCGATGGCCAGTGGCATCCAATTTCACCAAGGTCAGGATACAAGTTAATGGGTTGTTGTCCGTCCTCATCTTGAACTTGGCACCATATAGATAGTCACTTGGCTTATCCACCACATCTCATTTCAATGCCAGGAACTCCAACTTGTGCATGAAGTAGTTTCGCTCAGAGAGTGACAGACTCCAGCTGACAAAACTGGCAGGTCTCAATACTGTGCCCTGATCCTGAGTCAGAACACCCCCCAATCCCTCTCTATTGGGATCTATATGCAATATATACGGCGACTGGGGGTTTGCAAAAACCAGCACAGGCGCTTTCATTAGCAGCTCCTTCAGCAACTGAAAGGCCTCTTTGCATTTCACATCCTATCTCACTCCAAAAGGTTCTGAATGGCTAAGATAATCTTTACCATCCTCTCCTTTCATCCTCCCTTTCTTCCCTAAGTGAGGGTAGTGGCACAGAAGCTGATTTAAAGGGTGACTAACTTTAGAGTAGTCCACGAACCTCTGATAGTACCCACAGAATCCAAGGAATAAGTGCAAAGCATTCACAGTCTGGGGCCTTGGCCATGTGGTCACTGCCTTTTAGACAGATCTGTCGCTACTCCATCACATGGGACTATGTGCCCAACATAATTGACAGACGTCCTGCAGAACTGGCACTTGTCCAGGGAAAGTTTCAACCCTTCAGCTCTCAGACAGCCTAGCACCTTCAGTAGCCTCACTTCATGTTCCTCCAAGGTGTACTCGAACACTATGAGATCATCCAGGTACACCAATACCTCAAGCAAGTTCATATCCCCCACCATTCTCTCCATGACACGCTGGAAAGTCGCAGAAGCTACTGGGGCATCCTTTCGAACTGGAAGAATCCCAGTGGACATATGAATGCCATCTTCTCTTTGTTAGCCTCACTCATGGGGATCTGATGATACCCACTCCTCAAGTCCAGCACACTGAATCACTTCACCCCACTCAGACAGACCAGTGTGCCTTTGATCCCTGGGACCTTATACTGGCCGGGACAGTATGCCTGTTTAGTCCACACACACACCTGTATCTTCCCATTCTTTTTCTTGGCCATCACTACTGGAGGCACACAGTGGCTTCGGGATTCAGTGATGACCCAGCTTTCATCAGCTTCCACAAAGGCTTCCACCTCTGCAGGCTCCAGTCACCACGACCCTTCCCTGAATAGGGTGTCCTCTGTCACCTGGACGGTGTGGCAAGTGCTCTTGGAACAACCAACATTAAACTTGTCAGCAGAAAAGACATCTTCCAGTTTCAACCTCTTTTCCAGCCTCGGGCAGTCAACTTTCCCTTTTGGAGAGTTTCTCCCCGGCTTGTCTCACGGGGACACGAGACATTACCATCACTGGAATGAGCTGCACCACTGACATTCCCCACCTAAGGGTGACCTTCCACTCCGAAGTGTTCCTGACACTTACGGTCAACCTGTTCAACCAAGGGCTTCTGCAGTTCAGGCCTCACTAGCACCCCAGCAGGTACGCATGACTCCTCTTCATGGTTTTCCGGAGCACCCACCAAGAGGGCCTCGGCATCAGGCATTCCAGGAAAGTGGGGTTTCCCGTCACTCTAGCTACTTACCCAGGCCGTAACACAACTGGTTTAGACTGGGTGTACCACATAGTGGTCCTGTGATCCCGAGAGCGATGCCGTCTGGAGCTATGCTCCTGGTAGGGTCACCCATGACGGTAAGGTCGAGGGTGAGGTCCCTGACAAAGAACAATCCAACCAAGACCTCAACGGTGGAACAGGCGGATGAAGTCACTTCGAACTCAACAGCTGTGAAGGCGAACGAAGGCTGCAACAAATTTATCAGCTCCAATCGTCATGGTTTCCATGCCATTGGAATCAGTTGGTTGATTTGTGAAGTATCCTGTGCTTCTTGGAGTGCACCATCAAGTACACGTTAGACAAATACACGCACAGGCGTCTTCACTCTGTGGAAACGGAACGAAGACCATCATCCTCGACCACGAGGGATAGACACGGCGATGACAACCACACAGTCCTTTGTTTACTTATCATCCAGCCCAGTGCGGCCACGCACTTCCTCAAAAGCAGCCAGGAACACAGGGTGAACGGACTGTATTTTCAGAAAGCTCTCCCTAGCTTTCTCCTTGCAGGCTCCCACCAGCCCCCTCACACTCATCCCCACAAGAATTGAAGCTTCGTCCCTCTCGACCGGGTCCGGACAAACCAATACTAATATATCAAGGTCTGCAGCTACTCCCATATCTGCCTCCAAAAGCTCCAGCTCAATGACAAGTGAAGGTGACAGCCTGATAGTCATCTGTACTAAGACCCCAGATCTCTAGTGCACTGAGTGGGACCAATGGTAAATGGGTAAAATACAAGTTGAAAAACAAATGGTACAGCAGAGTAACCCGAGAGCCGATGTCAAGTATGGCTCTAGCACAAATACCTTTAATCCATAGCAATACACTGGAGCTTGGCCCCTCTAAGCTTTCAGGAATAGGGTATTTTGCTTTAGGATGTTCCTTGATATATTACTGAGAATATGTCCGTCCCCCCCGCAAGACGCCAGGCCGTACCCTCACTGGGTCATTCCACTTCGGTACCCAGAGGCTCACTCTCCAAGGGTTTTCCCGACCTCACTCCGGACTGACATGTCCCTCTTCACCTCAGTTACAACAGACAATACCGGATGCTCCCCATCTCGTGGGACCCTGTCCACTTGCAGCCCTCTGCTTAATCCGTCCCATCAAGTCAAGTGACTTGACTCGATGCTGTGTAATTCAAGTCGTCACTTTTTATTGTCATTTCGACCATAATTGCTGGTACAGTGCATAGTAAAAATGAGACAACGTTTTTCAGGACCATGGTGTTACATGACACAGTACAAAAAACTAGACTGAAAACAAAACACAGAAAAAACTACACTAGACTACAGACCTACCCAGGACTACATAAAGTGCACAAAACAGTGCAGGCATTACAATAAATAATAAACAGGACAATAGGGCAGTAAGGTGTCAGGCCAGGCACTGGGTATTGAGGAGTCTGATAGCTTGGGGGAAGAAATTGTTACATAGTCTGGTTGTGAGAGCCCGAATGCTTCGGTGCCTTTTCCCAGAGGGCAGGAGGGAGAAGAGTTTGTATGAGGGGTGCGTGGGGTCCTTCATAATGCTGTTTGCTTTGCGGATGCAGCGTGTATTGTAAATGTCCGTGATGGCAGGAAGAGACACCCCGATCTTCTCAGCTGACCTCACTATCCGCTGCAGGGTGTTGCAATCTGAGATGGTGCATTTCCGACCCAGGCAGTGATGTAGCTGCTCAGAATACTCTCAATACAACCCCTGTAGAACGTGATGAGGATGGGGGCTGGGAGATGGACTTTCCTCAGCCTTCGCAGAAAGTAGAGACGCTGCTGGGCTTTCTTTGATATGGAGCTGGTGTTGAGGGACCAGGTGAGATTCTCCACCAGGTGAACACCAAGAAATTTGGTGCTCTTTACGATCTCTACCGAGGAGCCGTCGATGTTCAGCGGGGAGTGGTCGCTCCTGAAGTCCATGCCCTCCTGAAGTCAACAACCATCTCTTTGGTTTTTTGCTACCCTGTTACAAATTAGTGCCACAAAATAACAGACAGTACACTGAATATGATTAAAGGAATATTTATGAACCTCAAACTAAGTGTTAGCATAGAAAACAAAAAGGGCCCATTTTAATTAAACAGTCAACTGTGAGCAAGTTGGAGCTCATCTTGAACTTCTTGGTCACGTACGAGCTGGGTCCCTGGCCTGCATGAAAGCTCACACTACGTTCCAGATGTTGCTCACAATCCCATCTCCAACAAACGGGTCACCCACTGACCAGTTCTCCCACTGAACAAAAGCTCCAAGACCAACCTCAGGGTCCCTCACCAAGAAAAAAACACCTCGCCCCATTTCCAGCATTGGATGGCACATTCCTCATCATTCCTTATCTTCAACAATAACCCAAACAGGCTGAAAGTGGAACAGACTGCTCTTATAGAACAGCTAAATTAAATACCTACAGCATAACAGTAAAGCTGTGAGCCAGGGCAATACATGCAAAAGACAAACTGCGTAAATAAAAAAAATAACTAAACCGAGTACATGAGTTGCAATGTTCTTGAAAGTGCGTCTGTATCAGGTGTCAGAGAAGCCTCAGCAGATGAGAACACAAATACCAGTGGTGGTGCAATTCACTTCGTGGACAGACATGTTAAGAGTCCATTATTGGAGGAACAAAAACAAAATTGACAAATGTGCATCTGGAAGACAAAAAAAATACTACCTAGACTTCATCCTTCCTTTCCAGTCCTGAAAAAGGATCTCAGCCAGAATATGTGCACGTTGCTTTGGACTTCCAGCATCTGCAGAGTTCCTAGGGTAAACGATACCCTGCTTTTCGTTTGGAAATGACTGGAGTATGAAGTAATGCTAACAACCAACGCAACCCAAGGATGTGCTGGGGGCTGCCCACAAGTGAGCCGGGAGTATGCGGTGACAATTGCGGGCCGCCCAACCACATCCTTAGGTTGCATTGGCTGTAAACACAAACAACGCCTTTCACTATGTTTTAATGTACTTCTGATAAACAAATTAACCTGAATCTAAGAAACACCTTGCTTTAATTTTTAGGCAAGACCATAGCCAGAATACTGGGTACATCTGATTCACTGCCCACACAGGGATGGACTTGCAATAGCAGAAGCACTGTGAGCATATATCAGATTGAGTCCAGTGAAGACGGGTTTGTTGTATGAAGAGATTAAGCAGACTGTTTAGAATGTGAGGTGATCTCTTGAAATGTATCAAATTCTTATGGATTTAGACAGCATAAATACAGAAATAATGCTTATTTTAACAGGGTTACTCAAAGCAGGAGTCATCATTGTCAAAATAAGGGGTCAGCCATTCAGGACAGAGACGAGGAAAATTTCATGACGGGAGGGGGTGAATCTTTGCAATTCTGTAGCCCACTGGATTGTGGAGACTCAGTCAGAGCATATTCAGGGCAGTATCTATCTAAAAATCTTCCAGGCTCCAAGAATGTTACATGACATGGATTTAGTCCAGGAATAAGTGCCTCAGGCAAGAGATGATGACAATGAAAGATCATAATTTTGCTCCCATTTCTTATGGTCACAACAGGCATCAACATGTCAAACACAAATGTACTCCGTTTCAGCCTAACTTAATCTTGGTTACTCCTGCGCCTTTTATTTTTCCCCACCATGAAGTCATCGTAAAACTTGGTGAAACCGCACACAATAGAAACCAGCATACTGTCATAAATCACAATTAGGTTCGAACTTGAAAGCTTCCTGCAGCACGCAACAACAGTTCAACAAATACTCCAGCCCTCCATGAAAATCTGGAGCCCCTGCTGTCTTACAAACACAGTCTACTCTTGATGAACACGTACAGAATAACAGCATGTCATTATATGTTAAGAGATGAAAGGTCAGCACGTGACAGTATTTTTTCTTCTTTTCTGGTATCTGGGTATCACAGAAAATGACAGCATTTCTAAGCACTCTCCAGTTATTTCGATCACCTTTTTGAACCACTGCACTCCTCATCCGCGAGGGATTGGTTCCAGGACCCTCGTGGAAACCAAAAAACGCGGATGCTCAAGTCCCTTATTTAACCTGTCTCAATGAGGTGGACTTTAGGACCCAGCAGAACCCCGGACCTTATTTAACCTGTTTCTGTGCGGTGGTCTTTAGGACCTGGCGCAGTTCTGAATCCGCAGTTTCTGTTCACGAAAATGATCACGATCATGATTGAAAATAAAGTGGAAATAATAAAGTGATCAGAAAGAGGTGAAACACCATCGGTCATTGGAAAAGCGTTAGTCTACAGCCGGTCAATGATCGGAACAATTTTAAAATATAAAGTACAATTATTACTAAGCAATGCAGTGGTTTAATTATTGAAATACATACGTTTCTTAAGTGTTTTATATGCATAGAAAGGTAAAATGTGCACTATATACTAAGACAAACGTTTGACTAACTGACGCTAAATAATACCAGATGTACCTGTTCTGACTTACTTAGTAAGAGAACTTCAGCTTTCTTTCGATCCCAATCCACGACAACCTACGCACATCCTCCCGTATACTTTGAATCATTTCTGGATTACTTATAATATCTAATACAATGCACACACTATGTAAATAGTTGTTATACGGCATTGTTTAGGGAATAATGACAAGGAAAAAAGTCTGTACATGCTCGAACAACAAGTACTGGAAGAGCACTTCCGGGTTTTCTCGATTTGCGGTTGGTTGAACTGGCGCACGTGGAACTCGTGGATAAGGAGGGCCAATTGTATTTTCACAGGGCTGGTAAGGAGGAAGCTCCAGAATTCAGATGTAGCAATGATAAAGAAAGAGGAAAATGTTTTCAAATCATGACGACATGCCACTTAGGAGGGAAAATGTGGGTGAAGTTTTCATGAACCTGCTGCCTTGACATTCTGGGGAGAAGTGGTTGGGAGTAACTGGAAAAGATTTTGTACGTGACAGACTTCAGCCACTGAGCATTGGTGAGGAGGGAGTTAATACCCAGCATGGTTGACGGGATACCGATCATGTAGGCTGCCATTTCTTAGATGCTGTTGGGTGAGAGAATCATTGGAGCTCTGTGCAAATCAGGCAAGTGAACAGTATTCCACCACACATATAACTGATACCTTCTAGAAGAGGGGTTCCCAACCATTTTCATGCCATGGACCAACATCAATAAGCAAGGGACCTGTGGACCCCTGTTGGGTTGGGAACCCCTGTTTAAGTGGATTGATTTAGGTGCCTGGAGGAAAGCCATTTGCCACAGGATACCCAGTCAAAAGATTAGCTTTGTCACATGTGCATCGGAACATTCAGTGCAACGTGCATTATGCATCAACAACCTACACAGTCTGAGGATGTGCTGGGGGCAAGTGATGCCAAGCTTCCGGATCAACGGGGCAGGCAACTAACCGATACATCTTTAGTATGTGGGAGGAAGCCTCAGCGCCCGGAGGAAGTCCACACAGTAACGGGAAGAAAGTACAAACTCCTTACAGGAACTGAATGCCCAGCACACAGCTGGCACTCTAAAGTGTTAAGTGCTATGCTGTGCCATCCTCAAAAGGCAATAATCTGCAAATTACAATGTTCCACAGCCACAGCAGAAAGTTAACATCAACTAACAACATTCAATTTGCACTGTGATTACCCTACTGGATAACAGGTATATTCATCGAATGTTACCAAATTGACACAGTGTAATTTGTTAAAAGCTTGGCACCTTCAGGATTTAAACCATTCACAACCTCATCATGTGTTTTAAATTCAGAAGTTTATAAGTTATATTATAATGAGAGACTGCTCATTAATATTTTAGCAATCTCATTCCGATGTTAACATTGTGCCCAGATCTATTAAATTATCCATTTGCCCAATTAAAGAGTCAGCACAGAGAAATGGACTAATATTGAAAGGCCGAGATAGAGTGGACACAGAGAGGATATATAATGGACGTGGAAACCATAGAAAGGTTGCAGAGGAGACTTACAAGGATGTTGCCCGGAATGCGGAGCATACCTTATGAGAATAGATTGAGTGAACTCGGCCTTGGAGTGACGGAGGATTAGAGGTGTACAAGATAATGAGAGGCATTGATCATGTGGATAGTCAGAAGCTTTTTCCCAGGGCTGAAATGGCTAGAATGAGAGGGCATATTTTTAAGGTGCTTAGAAGTAGGTACAGATGAGATGTCAGGGGTAAGTTTCTTTAAAAATGTAGAGTGTGGTGAGTGCGTGGAATGGGCTGCCAGCGGCAGTGGTGGAGGCGGAAACAATAGGGTCTTTTAAGAGACTCCTGGATGGCTACATGGAGCATAGAAAAATAGAGGGCTATGGGTAAGCCTTGGTAGTTCGAAGGTAAGGACATGTTCAGCACAGCACAGGTGGTCTCGGACCAGAGGGCACAGCCAGAGTAGAGGGACGTCCATTTAGAACAGAGATGAGGCAGAATTTCTTTAGCCAGAGGGTGGTGAATCAGTGGAATTCTTTGCCACAAATGACTGTGGAAGCCAAGTCATATTTAAAGCGGAGGATGATAGATTCTTGATTATCAAGGGCATCAAAGATTACGGGGAGAAGGCAGGAGAATGGGGTTGAGGGGTTTAATAAATCAGCCATGGTGGAATGGTTCGGATTTAATGGGCCAAATGGCCTAATTCTGCTCCTATGTCTTATGGTCTTAAATATTATTCTGATACATTGTAAACCAATACAAGCCATTGCAGAACAGCCAAATTCAGTGGATTATATTTAATTCGGGCACATCGGGACCTACCGGTATATATTTTAGTGCAATTAGCCAAAGTTTCATGGAAATAGTTAAAGGTTTAAAAAAAAAGATAAACTGCCATTTATCTGTGTAACAATTAATGTATTTAAATGAAATGCAGAACAAATTAGAACATTACCAATACCTCTAGAGTACTATAAAAATATATTAGTTCCTAAAAGTCATCAACTGAGGAATTCATCTGCCGTGTTCTTGTGACTGACCGTAAATAAACAAAATCAGTGCAGACACCCAGTGGACTGCTTTCATACAATACTTGAGATAATTGCAACCTCCAAATCTTAATTTTTGTTCTAACTTTCAACATGATTGCAGATAGCTTCAAATTCCTAATTTATCGAAGTAGTGAAATTGTTTTATTTTGACCCCTGGCCAATTCGAGCATCTCCAAGCCTGAATGAAACCCCAGTGAGTCATATTGCTTACCTCTCGCCATCTATCAGTGACAAAAATCACTGCTCTTTGAACACAAACACACACAACCGACAACATTTAAAAACCGATTGCTCCAAGCACAGAGTAGTGCCCACATGCAATACAAATGCCCACCACTGGTGCTAGCTAGACAGACAAATTTATGGAGGAACTTAGCAGGCCAGGCAGCATCTATGGAAAAAGAGTACAGTCAATGTTTCGGGCCGAGACCCTTCAGCAGAAGTCCTGCCAAAGGGTCTCAGCCTGAAACATCGACTGTACTATTTTCCATAGATGCTGCCTGGCCTGCTGAGTTCCTCCAGCATTTTGTGTGTGTTGCTCGGATTTCCAGCATCTGCAGATCTTCTCTTGTTTGTGATACTGGCTAGAAACTGTTTGGCATCAGTCTCCTGCCCCGATTAAGCAGCATATTGTCCCAAATAAACTAGAGGAATCTCAGCTATTTTCTTGATTTAGTTTTTATTCTTTAAGATTTATCCTAATGCCCCAATCAAGCAAAATCCATTGTATTGAAATAACTTCCTGAACTGCATCTTACAAGTAGATGGTGGTGTGTCCAGTTAGTCCTGTAACTTGAACCACTTCCAAGTGAGATCCTATCCTGAATGGTAAGAAATGGTTGCATTATAGCCAAATAGGGAAATACCAATGCCCTTGTACAGAAAAACCTACAAAACATAGTGGATGAAGCCCAGCCCAGCATGGGTAAAACCCTCCCCACCACTGAGCACATCGACACAGAACACTGTTGCGGGGAAAGCAGCATCAAGGACCCCCATCATTCAGGCCTTGCTCTCTTCCCACTGCTGCCATCAGGTAGGTGGTACAGGAGCCTCAGGATCCCCACCACCAGGTTCAGGAACTGCTACTGGCCCTCAACCATCAGACTCCTGAACCAGAGGGGATAATTTCACTTGCCCCATCACTGAACTGTTCTCACAACCCATGGCCTCACTTTCAAGGATTTTTCATCTCATGTTTGTAATATTTATTATTTTTATTTTTTCCTCAGCTCAAGCTGTTAAAATCGTATTGTTATGGTTACTTTTTTCCTTTCATTTTGTATTTTCAGTTTGTTGATTTTTTTCTGCACACTGGTCTATCCTATTGGTGCGGGCTTTCATTGCTTCTATTGTGTTTTTTACATGTACTACGGATCTCAGGGTTTTATATGGTGATGTACGTGTACTTTGAAAATAAATTTATTTTGAACTTTAAAGGGATGGATAAAAAATGTTTTCAATGATATTATTGCTTATCAACTTGCATCAGTGTTTCTAAGTTTAGAGAACGGAAAATGACGAATCCGGACAATGACCAGGAATTCTTTAATCCAACCTCAAACATCAGAGTAGTGATTTTTCCCCCTCCCAATCGCCTGGATGGTTATGTTACTGACCAACAAATATTAGATAACTTGGCTGCATCAGGTAGGTGGTACAGGAGCCTCAGGATCCCCACCACCAGGTTCAGGAACTGCTACTGGCCCTCAATCATCAGGCTCCTGATTTTTTTTAAACTTTAAATAAAAAATACAATTGTTGAATGTTCTTGTTTGTTTTTTTTTGTTGCATCTCACTCCAACACACCACAGCAAATTCCTAATACACTTAAATGTATACGGCAAATAAATTGATCCTTGACCCGTCTCCCCCATCCACTCTCCCTACTACTTAAAACTGATCTGTCAACTCACAATTCTATCTCTGACGAAGCGTCTTAGCACTGTGCTTCTCTTTCTGCAGACGTGCCTGGCTTGCAGAGAGCTTCCATCTTTTAATCATCGTTTGAACACAACCCGCAGCCCCTGCAGGTCACGGCAGCATATGGTGAAAAGTAGAAATCTCTATGCTTACACTTCAGGAACATCTACCCTCTGCACACTGACAATGGTGCTCACCTTGTGAAAAATACACCAGAAACGGCAGCTCTGTGGAGCAGCCAGTGGTGAAGCTGCCTCACAGCATCAGTGACCCAGGCTCAATTCTGACCCTCGGTGCTGTCTGAGTGGAGATTGCAGATCCTCCGTGTTGGTATCAGTTTCCTCAGGGTGATTTGGCCTCCTCACAAAGCCTTAAGGATATGGGCTGGATGGTCAACTGGCCACTGCAAATCGTGCCCCAGCCATGTGGCAAAATAACAAGATTCCAAAGGGTAATTAATGGGAATGTCAGGAAACTTAGCGTGGGAATGATATTGCTTGCAAGGCAGCATAAACTCAATGAGCAGAATATGACCTTCTTCAGTGTTTTTAAAGGGAATAAAGAAAAATTATCTTGCGATTTGTGTACTTTGGATTACAAGGCATTAGTGACGAATTCTAGGGCACTTCTGATGTCCAACAATAGATTTGCAACTGAACGTGATGCAAGACATACTTGTAATGAGGAACTCCCAGAAAGCAGAAGGCCCATTTTTAGCCTAACAATCTAATATCTGGCCACAAACAATACAACTCCCTGCTGAAGTTTATGTCACCATGGCTTTATTGCTGACAGATCAGGACGTCTTAACACCGTGAAAACATCCTCACCACATTGACAACAGCACTTCCTGACAATCACTGGGAAAAGCTTTCTTCAAAATGTTATCACGTCCACAAGTAAAATATGAAGAAATACATTTAATAAAATCATGACTTGGGTCATTGTGTGGAATTAAGTTTAAAAACCGAAATGTCAAACTTACAAAAAAATTTTAAAACTTTTCATTTAACTTTGAAAACCTTGCATTTCTATTTCAGAATGCCTTTAACTCATTATTTCATGGAGCACAAAAACATCAGGTCTCATTGGAACACGGCAAGCACCCACAAGCCACAATGTGAATATGACCACATCCTTGTTCTGCTCAGAAATAGTCATTAAGGGCTCAGTATTATACAGGACTCAGGATAACTTGTTCCACTCCCCACCCCCTCCAAGATAGTGCCACATGATCTGTTGTATATCTAAAACTATTGGGGCACAGTTCAGCATCTCATCTGAATAATGATCGTTTTAAGAGCAAAGCTCCTTCAATACTCTGCTGGACAGTCAATCTGAACTCCTGTCCTTCAAGTAGAAGGAATGAACTGAAGAGGCAAGGATGTTACAAACTCAGCCATTGCTGAACATGAGAATACCCAACATCATGTAGGTCACCGAGTTCTGCAGACAGCACTGTAGACAATGGAAATGCAGCATTCCTTGTAGAGGAGGAAGCAACCACAAAAACCTCCAAATTTCCATGTTAATTGACATCTTCATGTCAGATTTGATTTATGCAACAGGGAAGAAATATTTCTGACTGAAATTCTGGGCGAACAGATTACAACAGCAACTTCAATTCAACAATAGCTATGAATGCGAAAGTGCTTCCTTACTTTCTTCTCTATCAATTCAAACAACACACACGAAATGCTGGAGAAATTCAGTAGGCCACACAGTGGAAAAGAGTACAGTCGATGTTTCGGGCCGAGACCCTTCAGTGGGACTGGAGGAAAAAAAAGATGAGTCGATTTAAAAGGTGGGGGAAGGGGAGGGAGAAACACAAGGTGATAGGTGAAACCGGGAAGAGGAGGAGTGATATAAAGAGTTTGGAAGTTGATCGGTGAAAGAGATACAAAGCTGGAGAAGGGGGAATCTAATAGGAGAGGGCAGAAGGCCATGGAAGAAAGAAAAAGGGGAGGAGCACCAGAGGGAGGTGATGGGTGGGCAAGAAGCTAAGGTGAGAGGGGGATAAAGGGATGGGGAATGGTGAGTGGAGTGGTGGGGTAAGAGGAGGTCATGACCAGAAGTTTGATAAATCAATGTTCATGCCATCAGCTTGGGGGCTACCCAGATGGAGTATAAGGTGTTGCTCCTCCAGCCAGAGTGTGGCCTCATATGTTTGAGTAGCTTGGATTTCCAGCATCTGCAAATTTTCCCATTTGCGCAAAGATATTTCAAATTTTATTTTGTATACTTAATTACCAAGAGAAATTATTAACTTCAATGTGTAAGCGATTCTGTGGCAAAAGAACTCAATTCAGTTAACTTGCCTTTTGATATAAAACAACAGCACATTCTAAATGATTAAAAGCCAGAAACAGTTTGGGTCAAAAGACTCTTAGGAAATCAACTGCAAAATTTGGTGTGTTCACACAAAAATGTCACTTCTAATAAAGTTGCTTGGAATGGCAACATTTGTACACAAGAGGCAAGAAACTGGGTTGAAACTACACGAAGCTCTTGCTAAACCAGATCTACGGTACTGAGCACAATTCTGGAGGACAAGCTTTAAGAATATATAGGCCTCGAAAGGAGCACAGCAGGAAATTACCAAAATTATACCAAAGTTTACACTACACAGGAAGATTACAGAATGATGTTGTGAATTCTAGTATCAGCTAGAACTCTGCACTTGTTTGGTACATTAGAAACACAGGCCCAAACTGTTTTCACCACATTGATATAAAGCACTTTACAAATTGGATTATTTATTGAGTGCAGTGACTGTTATGTGGCTGAACATGATGTACGTTACTAGGTAATAGTAAATTTTCAGTGATATTGATTGAGTAATATTATAAATTAAGCTATGTCATGCCCTTCATCCAATAGTCCTCTGGACCTTTGAAGATCAACAGGTAGACAGGCTGCAGGCTCAGCATTCATCCATAGGAGGATGATATACTTGTACACTGATCTCTGGATTCACCTATGTGTCAAGGTGACAGACAGAAGCAAGAAGAAAAATTTGTACAAGGCATGCCAGAAATCAGATCCGAAAATGGAAAAAAAAATCTCAATTTTCAAAACATTTTACTTTAAAAAAAGAAATTATTGCTGGTACATATCACTTGGAAAGTCATCATTTATGGTCAATCAATAATAGTCTTCAAGAAGGTGGCCATCAGTCCCCTAGAACTGTTGTAGTTTTAGTGCCTCTGGGTATGGACTCAGACCAAGCGACAATGAAGGAACATCAATAAACTTCTGAACCAAATAAACTAAGGGGTACAAACTGCAAGTAAGAGTGGACAATGCACAGGAATAGCCCTGAGGTATATTTAACACACTACAAGTTGGAGACTCCCTCGCCTTTCCCGCTTCAATGTCTTACGTTGTACTTCTGTTTTTTTCTGCTTTGTACAAGCCATGAGCAAATGCACATTTGGCTAAAAATAAAGCCAAATTTGGTACCAGAATAAATGGGGTAAGTGTCCAGATGTTATGTCTGCAGTGTATGTCTCAAGAATGCACATTCTTAAAAATCTCAGCACTCATTCCTAGCCTGGACAAGAGAACATTTACAGACACTTGGGGAGCAACACAGGATTAAAGAAATGATATGACACTTCTTCCAGACAGCCCTGAAGTGAAGATACATCCCCAGAATCTTTCAGTTTGCACTGGTCCAGAATTAAATGAATTTGTAACTTACATATACGTACCAAAACAAGCCAGCACAGAGAAAACCTCAACAAAATCTTCTACATGTAGCTGCTTCAACATAATGCCCCAAGAGGCTGAGCATGAGAAAGGGTTACTATTTATTTAGTAATAAAGAGCGGAGGAGTGGGCCCCTTGAGCCACACTACACCAGCAATCCCACAACCATGATTAACCCTAACCTAATCACAGGACAGTTTACAATGACCAGTTAACCCCCCGGTATATCCGGAGCACCTGGGGAATACTGACACACTCCACGAGCAGGATATACAAGAGACTCCTTACAGAATAGTCCAAGCTGTAATAGCATCGTGCTAACCTACGTAGCCGTGGCACCCAGAGCTTGATTAAACAATGGGTTTTAAGATAAGCCTTAAACGAGATTGGGGGGGGGGGGGGGGCGGGGGGAGAAATGTGAGCTTGTAACCTAACTGAAGGCAAAGCCACGAAGGATTGAGCTTCATGAGACAATAAATAGAGGAGATCTCACAGGATTTGAATTTAAAGAAGGGTATAGATTGGACAGAATGAGACCAAAAAAAAAGGAGAGTTGACCACAAGAACAAGATTTTAAAATTTTATGTCATTGTGGGATGGTTACCAAAGTACTTCCATGAGCCCACAGGTAATTCTGAGGAAGTCTTCAGCTGAGATAAGAGTTGAAAATCAGAGGCCCAGCATAACTCTTTTGCACAGTGCTTGTTCGTCAGTCTTTGACTGTGTGTGGTATTTCACTGATTCCATTGTCCTTCTTCACTCTACTACGGGTGGTATATGATGACATACGTACTTTGATAATAAATTTACTTTGAACTTTGAAGTGATAGTGTCACAATTGAGAGTTCTAACACCAGGCACAGATGGACACTGAATCATCGGCTTTTACCTCAGGCTTGCTGAGACTGGCTGAAACCAGAGATCCAGCACCAACATCCAGCTCCCAGCGCTTCATCCCACGATTCTCTGGATCCAAAGCTGCAATGCGCCCATCCATCAAGCTAATAACAACCAGGGATCTGCAAGCAAACAAATTACTTTTAAGTATAAAAAAAAGACTTCCAACAAATAACACCCCCTACTAAAGTCACAATTCTTATCAATCACATTACTATGATAGAAAATTAGTACTTATCAGTTGGTTAATGATAGTTGCATTATCCCTGTGCAGGTTCAACAGCCATATCAAATTTTAAGGTTTAAATAGTGCCTAAAGAGAAGACCTGGCGATGCACAACATAGAATCAACAACCAACCCTTGGTTCTTCAGCCCATCTGGTTTAGACTAGCACTCATACTCCACGCTTCCATGCATTCCAATCTCTAATATTTAATTTATTTATGCATGATTCATGTGCAGATGTTATTCCTAACTTCACAAGTTATTGTGTGCTGTGTACAACTGTGCTTTAGACCCTAGTTGGAGAAACGTCACCTTATTTGGCTGTATACATGTGTACAGTTAAATGACAATAAACTTGACTTGACTCTTCCCACTCACTCCTATTATCTCACCACACTGTACATGGCATTCCACTAAATTCCAATGGAAATCATGGCTCCCGATACTCTTATTACCTAAGCTCGCTGGCTGTAGAGGAGCCAACTGTCAGAACATGCCCTCTTCTCATCACTACCATTGCATAGAGGCACAGGAACCTGAAGACACACACTCAACCTTTCAGAAACAGCTTCTTCTCCTCTGCCATCAGCTCTCTCTTTCTCTGGCCCATGACTACTGCCTCATGATTTTTCTTTGCCACTATTAAATTTTTTTTGCATCATAATAATTCGTATATCTTGCATGGTTTTGCTGCAAAATATATATCAAATCAGCTAATAATAAGCCTGATATTACTGCATACCATTAAAACTACCCGTAACTTGCCAGACCTCGCTCAAGGCGGTTTATTTAAACTCTCAAGATAAAACAAACATGATATATAGTGCAAACACGAGGAAATCTGCAGATGCTGGAAATTCAAACAACACACACAAAATGCTGGTGGAACACAGCAGGCCGGACAGCATCTATAAGGAAGAAGCACTGTCGACGTCCAGACAGAGGAAGGGTCCTGACGAAGGGTCTCGGCCTGAAACGTCGGCAATGCTTCTCCTTATAGATGCTGCCTGGTCTGCTGTGTTCCAACAGCATTTTGTGTGTGTTGTATGATATATAGTGATTTTTTAAATTGAACCTTTATCTTGAGAGCTTAAACAAACAGTCTTGAGCAGGGATTGGCCAGTTGGCTTTAATGGTATGCAGTAGTGATGCTATGTTATAACAACGCATGGTCAGGTGATATACTTAAGTTTACTAAAAGACCATGTTACATTCTACTGTTTAGTCTGGATGGCATCCAACAGGTAAGGGGGTAGATACGGCAATGCAATCGAAAGGAACAAAAGAAGTTCAAGAGCAGAAGGAAACTGCAGTAAGTTTCCATCTGAACTAGGGAAAAATGAAAAATGAATTGTTTAAGAAACCACTTCCTCAATGCTAGTTCTCAGTCAGTACCGTTTTCACACCTATTCTCTCATCTACTGTTACAGTCAGGGGAATTCTAATGCTCAAAGATCGCCATCAGACATTTAAATGCTCCACAAGACTTTGTCCGTCGGAACTGCCTGCCGGTTGACAGGTCACCGGAGGTTTTGCTTGTAGAGCAGAGGAGTGGGTGAACGGGCTGAAAGAGGAAGGAGTCGAGTGTAGCGGACAGGGGTACAGAATCCTTACCGGGGCATCTCCTCTCCGCTCGGCTCACTCTCCTCGGGCTCGTCGTCCTCCACCACCGCATCCACGCCGGCTCCGGCCGCCTCCCATCCCGCCACCGCCTTCAGACTCCGGCCAATGGCCGGACGGTCCTCCCGAGCTCGGAGCCCGCCGGCCGCCGCCAGCAGCACAAGCAGGAGGAGGCTGTTTAGAACCCCGGCCCCCATGGCTAGAGCATAAACAAGGCGAGCGGCCTCCGAAACTCTTCCAGCTCGACCGCAGCTCTTTCCCGCCCGGCACCGAATCACACCCGCAAGCAGCCCGGCTCCACTCGACGCGCCGTTTGTTGTGGTCCAACCTCAGGCGCACAGCGAACCCACCTTCCTAAACGCTCATTGGAGTAACCAGTATCAATCATTTCTGATTCACCAATGCACCATTAACGAGTGTATTTCTGAACCACCTTCCACAGTTTATTGGTGAATGTTAATATCACTCAACACTTCGGCCAATCACTTCTGATCGAGTGTTTTTAACCGGGACGCCAAGCCCTTTCGCGGTTGGTCAAACGCCGAGTCACTCAACCAGTTTTATCCAATCCTCTGAGCGATAAGAATTGCCACTTTTCATTGGTCAGAATCCTCCCCGTTGGACTAATCAGGAGGGGTGAAAGAACGGATGACGGGCAAAGCGTATCTCCCCATCACGAGGTCCGTAAGTTCGGTCGGAAAAAACTTTCTCGTCCATTCAATGCAATTTCCGCCACCGCGGTTGGATGAGCTGCCGGGTGACGTCATTCTGGAGACGTGGCCGTTTTGAATGCAGCTCCGGAGGAGATGAGAAGGGGAGGAGCTACAGTGGCTGACGGCAGTCAAACACAGTTTGAAGTTTTTGCAACTTTGGCAAACTTTCTACTCTGAGATTGAGGATAGGTATTCAGCAAGAGATCATCACCGTAGAGATCATACTTATCAAGAATAGAGATTCATTAATATACATTTTTCTGGAAGGTTAGAGAGGTTTGGCACGTCACAGGACTCTCTAACCCTTCCCCCTTCAGTTTTCCATTCTGAGGTGCCCATTCCAAACCCTGTGGAATTCTGCAGAATGATAGCCATGGCATCCATCATGTCTAAAACCACCGCTTCTAAAATTCTGGGAGCTAGATCATTAGGTTCACCATCTACACCTTGGACTTCAACTACTGCACAGAGTCTTGCCATCTTCAGAAGTTTTCTGATGACTCTGCCATTGTTGGATGCATCAGCAAGGGAGATGAGGCTGAGTACAGGGCTACGGTGGGAAACTTTGTCACATGGTGCGAGCAGAATCATCTGCAGCTTAATGTGAAAAAGACTAAGGAGCTGGTGGTGGACCTGAGGAGGGCTAAGGCACCGGTGACCCCTGTTTCCATCCAAGGGGTCAGTGTGGATATGGTGGAGGATTACAAATACCTGGGGATACGAATGGACAATAAACTGGACTGGTCAAAGAACACTGAGGCTGTCTACAAGAAGGGTCAGAGCCGTCTCTATTTCCTGAGGAGACTGAGGTCCTTTAACATCTGCTGGATGATGCTGAGGATGTTCTACAAGTCTGTGATGGCCAGTGCTATCATGTTTGCTGTTGTGTGCTGGGGCAGCAGGCTGAGGGTAGCAGACACCAACAGAATCAACAAACTCATTCGTAAGGCCAGTGATGTTGTGGGGGTGGAACAGGACTCTCTGACGGTGGTGTCTGAAAAGAGGATGCTGTCCAAGTTGCATGCCATCTTGGACAATGTCTCCCATCCATTCCATAATGTACTGGTTAGGCTCAGGAGTACATTCAGCCAGAGACTCATTCCACCGAGATAAAACACTGAGCGTCATTCCTGCCTGTGGCCATCAAACTTTACAACTCCTCCCTCGGAGTGTCAGACACCTTGAGCCAATAGGCTGGACCTGGACTAACTTCCACTTGGCATGATTAACTTATTATTTAATTATTTATGGTTTATATTGCTATATTTCTACACTATTCTTGGTTGGTGCGACTGTAACGAAACCCAATTTCCCTCGGGATCAATAAAGTATGTCTGATTTCAAGTTGATTTGACAAGTTTAGGAATATCTCTTTACTAATAAGTTTATCTTGGTCCCTCATTTCCACTGGATCCATGGTATTGAAGAGAACCACACACAAATGATTTGTTTAATTCCTCTTCCTGTTCTTTATTCTCCACTGTGAATCTCTGAAGGACTTGTATTGACCACTGTTCTTTTCTTCCTTTTTACATATACAAGGGGACTCCTACATTCAAAGTAAATTCCCCTTTATCAACCTTAGCTGAATTCTAAAACCCTCCCAATCATACTGTCTTACTGGTTTTTTATTAACTTTATTAGATCTCTTTCAGCCATTATGCCGCTGGCATTTAGGGCAGCAATGAAGGTCCTCCATCTCTGGCGGTGTTCAGAGCTTCCTTCATCGTGTCAGTAACTTCCTCTCAGTTGTCACTACCGTCAGTCATGCAAGTCCCGGGTGGAGATTCAGGAATACTGTCACACGCAGATGTGGAAGGATTCTGCATTGCTGTTTCCGTAACAATGTTGTTTTACCAGTCAGGGTTGTTAGCCCTGCGCTGAGCCCCCAAACCCGGAGGACCAGTGGATCACTCTTGGTAGGGTCAAAGGCTAAAGGCCAGACTAAGAGGTCAAAGCAGAAAACCTTGATTCCAGGCTGCCAAGTTTGTGGTCCTCTTGGAGGAACTTTATTAGATTTATCCTTTAAATGCATTTTAAATTTTTCCTTTTATTGATTGATGCTCCACCTCTCCTGCCATGTCCTTGTTGGAATTATTTATTTAAATGCTACCCATTGACTTCCACTGTCATATATTGTAATGTGGTTTCTCAGTCTACCACAGACAACCTGCCCTTCAAGATTCAAGTTTGCCTATTGTCCTTCTTCGGTGCACAAGTGAAGTAAAGGAGAAGGAAATGAATTAGAATCAGGTTTAATATCACTGGCATATGTTGTGAAAGTTGTGTTTTTTTTGCAGCCACAGTATATTGCAATACATATTAATAAAAACTATAAATTACAATTAGAATTTCTATAAGAAAATGAATAAATTAAGTAAGTAGTTCAAAAAGAGAGGGGAGAATTACCGAGGTAGTGTTCATGGGCTCATTGTCCATTCAGAAATCTGATGCTGGAGAAGAAGACGTTGTTCCTGAATCACTGAGAGTGTGTCTTCAGGCTCCTGAAACTCCTCCTTGATTGCAGCAATGAGAAAAGGGCATATCCTAGGTGGTGAGTGTCCCTAATGATGGATGCAGTCTTTTTGAAACATCACCTTTTGAAGGTGTCCCGGATGCTGGGAAGACTAGTGCCCGTGATGGAACTGGCCAGGTTTTCAACTTTCTGCTGCTTTTTCTTACCCTGTGCAGTGGCCCCTTCGTACCAGGTGGTGATGCAACCAGTCAGAATGGTCGCCACAGTACATCTGCAGAAATCTGTGAGTGGTTTTGGTGACATACCAATTCTCCACCAACTCCTAATGAAATATACCCTCTGTTGTGCCTTATTTGTAATAATTTGCTGGGGGTGTATGGGGTGTCAGGGAGGGGTAGCACCTCTGATGGGGGAACATGTCATGTCCCTTTCAAGGCGGTTAGTCCACCTTTGGTCCCCACCTGGCACTCAGCTCTCACCTGTGGCTCCCCATAGCTGTTCTAATGCGACAGCAGCCACACCCCGGGCAACAGCTTCGACAAGCCAGCTAAACCAGGTGAGAGTAGCCGACGGGTCTCAAACCCTCGGTGAGATAGGGAGTTGTCTAGCCGAGCATTTAAAGACAGACTCCAGCGGATAGAGCAGACGAGACCAATGGAAGGTCCAACAGTCAAGAAGGCGGTCTCTGCAAGCGTCGTGGAACGCATAGAACACAACAAGACACAGAAGATGTCCTGGTCACCCACTGTGCCTAGTCCCATCCCCAGCTGTCTCAACTCCTGTCTTGTCACTGGATCCAGTTGGGAATTGGGAAGAGAGAGTGAAGCTGACACTGTGCAACTCTCTCTCATTTAAATCCAAATCAAGCGCTAGTCTCCACACCATCATCATCATCATAATGGTGTCGAGGACATCATCGATGATGATGGATGAACCAATTGCATCAATATGTTGGGCCCAGGGTAGATGCTCAGAGATACTGACACCCAGGAACCTGAATCTGCTCACCCTTTCCACTTCTGAGCCCTCGATAAACTGGTGTGTGTTCCTTCCTCAAGTTCACAATTAATTCCCCCTTGACCAATGCAGCATAAAAAAACACAATAAGCATAAAGAACACAATAAAAACAATAAATATAAATATAAAAGCAATCCTACGAAATACAATTTATATATATAACTGTTTGAATGTGACCGTATAGACAGCTTATGAATGTAGGCTGATTGAATGTACATAAAGTGACACTAGGTGCAGAAATATCTGTACATAAAGTGACTCTGACAGGAGGTGATAAAGTGACAAAGTGACCCTGGGCATGAGGAAATCTGTGAGGCAGCAGGGCAATTGAAAACTCAATAGAACTGTGACTGTCAGTGTCGGAATGAGGTGCGGAGTGTAAGCGTAAAGTGACAATGCATTGAGGGTTCAGCCTTCATATTTCCCATTGTTTAGACAGAAACCCTTGATTTCACATTGAGCCACATCAGTGTAAAATTCTGTCATGATCTCCCCTCGCTTGGGGCCTCTTTACAGAATTATTAACTAATCTTCTCTCATTACACGGCACTACATCTAAAATATCCAGGTTGGTTCTCATCAGACTGGTCAGGAAGTCCATTTTCTGTACATCTGGCCATTTATTTCTGTACTAGTTGGAATTTCTGGTCTAGGCACAAATGTTAAATAGCTTCCTTCTGTGCTGTACATTTCTATGAGTACTTGAAGGCTAGAGAACTCCAGAATTCTGAGGAGAAGCTGCATTGTTAGATGTTACATTGTTTTTTCAGTAAGTTATATCAAAGTAAATTTATTATTCAGATTCAGATTATTGTCATTTAGAAACCACAAATGCAATGTAGTTAAAAAATGAGACAATGTTCCTCCAGAATGATATCACAAAAGCATATGACAAAACAGACTACACCAGAAGATCCACATAACGTTTGGCAATCCCCAATCCAGAGTCCGGAGAGGCTGCTGCGTATTAATATCGCGCTACTGTCTTAGCGCGTTCCCCAGAAAGGAGCTTCAAATCCACAGACAAAACAAGACCAAAAACTAAAGCTACAAGACCTGCACAAAACCACATAGTTACAACAGTGCAAACAATAGCATAATTGATTAAAAAAAAGACCATGGGCACAGTAAAAATAGTCCAAAGATGTTAAAGGACTATAAGTTCAAAAGAAACCACCACACAGTTTCCACAAGTCCTCAGGGTCCCGACAGATTCGTCATCCCACGCAGGCGGCAGAAGGGAATACCCCCGCTACGGACTTCCACGGCGCCGTTCGACTCAGCCTCGCAGAGACAGCACACAATGAAAGCTCCGTCGAACCCAGCCTCGCAGATGCAGCACACAATGAAAGCTCCATCGAACCCAGCCTCGCAGACGCAGCGCACAGTGAAAGCGACCTGACCGCAGTGGACTCCAAGTCCGTCGAACCTCCGAGCCAACGACCATCCCCTCCGGCACAGCTTCTCCGAGCACCATCCTCTGCCGAGTGTATTAAGACGGCCCCGCCAACGGCCATCGGTAACACGACCCTGAGGACTGGGGGCCTGTTCTTCCCAGCAGAGTCCCGGACCTCACAGCAGCAGCAGCAGCAATGAAGAAGGTCTTCCTGGAGATTTCCCAATGTTCCTCCGTGCTCCCACGTCCATTTTCAATCGATTATGATTGCGCACATCACCCCACTTCACGAATAACAGATAATCAGCTCCGGAGTGGCCGCTGCAAGCTGCGTCGCGCCGCCATCTCCAGTACGTATGTGTCACCATGGCTCCTTAAGGTTGTCAGGGTCAGGGGTGATCATGGGGATAAGCTCCCACTACCTATAAAATGCTCTCAATGGTGCGTGCCTCAAACAGCCTCTGACAATCAGGTCCATCGCCTGTCTCCATTCCTCCTGTAATCCACATCCAGCTCCTTTGTTTTTGCAACATTGAGTGAGTGGCTATCTCCTTGACACCACTGTGTCAGGGTGATGACTTCTTCTCTGTAGGCTGCCTCATTATTAGAGATAAGGCCAATCAGTGTAGTATCTTCAACAAATTTAATTAGCAGATTGGAGTTGTGAGTGGCAACACAGTTATAGGTGTATAGAGAGTAAAAGAGGGGGCTTAGGGCACAGCCCTCATGGGGGGGGGTGTTCCTGTGTTGAGGGGCAGAGGGGAGCCCACTCTTACCACTTGCCAGTGATCTGACAGGAAGTCCAGATGAAGATATCTATGGTCAACCCTGACCGATGAGGACCTCGCACATAACTCAGCATATACTATCCTGAGATTCCGTTTTTCCAGGCATTCACAGTAGCACAAAGAAATACAACAAAATCAAACAAAAACTACATATAAACAAAGACTGACAAACAACCAATGTTCAAAAAGAAGTTAAACTATGAAAATAAAAAAAAGAACATAAACAGTACATACAGAGAATGTGAGTTGTGGAGCCACTGAAAGTGAATCCATGGGTTATGCAATCAGTTTATTGCTGTGGTGAGTGAAGTTATCCAGGCTGGTTCAGGAGCCTGATGATTGAAGGGTAATAACACGAGTTCCTGAACTTGATGTTGTGGGACCTAAGGCTCATTTATCTCCTTACCGATGGCAGCAAGAAAAGAGCATGTTGTGCATGGTGGAGGTCCTTAATGCTTTCTTGAGGAAATGCTCCTTGCAAATGTGCTCATTAGTGAGGAGGGCTTTTCCTGTGATGGACTGGGCAGTATCCATTACCCTTTGTAGTGTTATGATCCCAGCCCCCTCCTTCCTGAGAATCGCAAGATCGCTATTAATTCGGGTCTTGGACCCAGGAAATGAGAGAGAATCCTCAGAGAGACAACGCAACGGATTTTGACCATTGTTCTTGGAGACACCTGTGTGGATTGCGACTCTATACTACGTGCCAGCTATCAGGGCTACATGGACACCCTCGGGCAATGTGGGGTGGGGATTGTATCACCCCACCTTGATTGACATCTACAACTCTGCAAGTCAGGATAAAAAGGGGACTGCAGGAGGCAGTACCCCAGCGACGCACCGAAAGGAGACACCATCGCTCATCGCTCCCGTGATAACGGGAAGCTATTCGGAAGCCACGTGTGGTTCGTTTCCCCTGGCCTGGGGAACGAGTGGCTGATAACACCGAAAAGGACTTCGAACTGACAACCGGGAACCCACGTTCCCGATTCAACGATTTGAGTCCAAAAGGCTGGCAAGTTTATTTTCTCACCCAAAAATCCCTCTCTCTCCAACAAGTGAAACCCAGCGGTCCCCAAACGGCTAAAAGCCTGCAAGAACTGGCGAGACTTTTATATTTCCATCGGACAATATTTTTACCCCTAGACAAAACGATAGAGCCAGTTCTTATTGATGATTATTACTATACCCGCGCTTTAGATTGAGTATTGACGACGTAGATTATCTGAATGTTTATCTTAACCTTACTTTTGTGCCCCTTTATAAATAAAAACGTTTAAAAATAGTACCATCAGACCTCAACGGACCTCTCTATCTTTGCTGGTAAGTGACCCAGTTATGGGGTTCATAACAGTAGGATTTTCCGTTCTTGGTGTTTCAATACCAGGCCTTGATGGAACTAGTCAGGAAACTCTCCACTGTCCATCTATGGAAGTTTGTCAAAGTTATAGATGACACACCGAACCTGTGTTAAACGTTTTAAGAAAGGATTAGCGCTGCTGTACCTCCTTACAGCTCTGTCCACTTCCTCATCAACTGTTATCTTGCAGAGAAATCAGACAAGTTAAAGAAGATAGATTCCCTGGCTCTTTTCAGCTCACTACAGTAACAATAATTTGATGAATTTAATAAAGTTTCCTCCAAATTTGGGACAAACTGATCCGTTAAAATAATCATTCCTGCTGGTTCAGGAAGCCACCAAGACCGAAAGAGCTTCACGTCTCCATCTAGTGGTAGAGATGTGCAGCTGCAGACTGGAATGTCGAAATTAAGAACTTGGGGAAAATTCAGATCAGAATCGGGTTTAATGTCACTGGCATATGTCGTTAAATCTTTTTTTTAAATTTACGGCAGCAATGCATTACAATACAGAATAAAAATCTATAATTTAAATTAACAAATATATTTTGGAAAGTAAGAAGTAGTGCAACAAGAGAGGAAAAAACAGTGAGGTGGTGTTCCTGGATTTGTAATCTGAAGGCGGAGGGGAAGAAGCTATTCCTGAGACATCGAATGTGTGTCTCCTGTACCTCCTCCCTGATGATAGCAATGAGAAGACTGCATGTCCTGGGTGATAGGGGTCCTCAGTGACGGATGCCACATTTTTGAGGCATCGCTTTTTGAAGATGTCCTTTATGCTGGGGAGGTTGGTGCCCAGGCGGAGTTGAGTTCACAACTTTCTGCAGCTTTTTTTGTCCCCGATCCCGTACAGCGGCCCTATCAGACAGCGATGCAACCAGGTAGAATGCCCGGTACATTTGTAGAAACTCGACACTGAGTTTGTTGTCTGTAATTCAATTATTAAAATGAAACTAAAATCAAACCTCCCTCACAGATAATATTCCTGATTGATTCGATACCATCTTGCGGTTGGTATTTGACTGCTTCCTGCTGTTCACTGTTCCGCCCCTCGAAGGACGATGATTCGCATTTATTTATCCCACGGACATGCAAACATGCCGTGAAATGCATCATTTGCATTGACAAACAACGCACCTGTGCAGGGGGAAGCCCGCAAGTGTTCCCACACATTCCGACAGAGCACGCCCACGATGCTCAGCGGGATAGCACAGAACACAACTAAGTTGGAAGTAAATTTATTATCAAGGTACAGTGTTGTTTCTCCTTTCCACATCGGGCGGCAGCCTTGCCGCTTTCTTTTAGCATTTGTCTGGTTTTTTTTGTGAGGCCGAGTTGCCAGCCTGATGCGCAACCCAGCACGGATGGAAAGTGCACAAGGAGCCGCTGGATTCGAACCCGATCCAACTCGCCCCGAAGATCGATACGGATGCCTCTACACCATCGGACGATCAAAGTACCTACATGTCACCGGATACAACTCTGAGACTCGTCTTCTTGTGAGCAACGTAGCACTCCCCCCCTCCACCCCCCCCCACCCCCCCCCCCCCACCACAACTCATTAATCCCAACCCATAAATCTATGGAATGCGAGAGGAAACAAGAGCACCACTCTTCTTTGTGGTGGCGTGTTGGGGAGGAAGCATTAAGAAGAGGGACGCCTCACGTCTTAATAAGCTGGTAAGGAAGGCGGGCTCTGTTGTGGGCAAAGTACTGGAGAGTTTAACATCGGTAGCTGAGCGAAGGGCGCTGAGTCGGCTACGGTCAATTATGGAAAACTCTGAACATCCTCTACATAGCACCATCCAGAGACAGAGAAGCAGTTTCAGCGACAGGTTACTATCGATGCAATGCTCCTCAGACAGGATGAAGAGGTCAATACTCCCCAATGCCATTAGGCTTTACAATTCTACCGCCAGGACTTAAGAACTTTTTAAAAGCTATTATTAATGCTTTTTGAGATAGTGATTTAGATGCATATCATAGTTTTTACTGAGTTAAGTATTGTATGTAATTAGTTTTGCTACAACAAGTGTATGGGACATTGGAAAAAAGTTGAATTTCCCCATGGGGATGAATAAAGTATCTATCTATCTATCTATCTATCAGTTATGGATGAGAATGTGAAAAGAAACTCCCTATAGACAGCAGCAGGAATTGAACCCCATTCGCAATCACAGGGGCTGGAAAGTGTTACTCTAACTATACCACCATGCCGCTTCAATCTGCATGAATCGCAAAACGTTGGCAAGCAGGTCCAACAAATAGATAAGAAGGCAAATGGCATATTGGCCTTTATTGCAAAGGGGCTAGAGTCTAGAAGATAAGGAAAATTAAATACAGTTGCCTAGGATTCTGGTAATGCCACAGCACCCCGCTTTTGTCCCCTTACTAAAGAAAGGAACAGGTAGCATTGGAGGCAGAGCAAAACAGGTTTGCTAAGATAATTCCTGGAATGACATGACTTGCCTATCAAAAGAGGTTAGAAATGGTTATATTCTTTAGAGCTTCGAAGAATGAGGGGTGATGATATAGAAACATGTAAGATGCAAAGGGGGCACAATAGGGTAAACGTTGAAATGCTTTTACTCATGGGATGGTCCTGAATAAAGGGACGGGGTGGTATAATGAGAAGTTGCCCAATTAAACAAATGTGCGTAGAAATTTCTGCCAGCAGAGGATTTCAGCGACTCTGGAATTCACTATCCCAGAGGACTGTGGAAGCCAAATTCCCAGGGAATTGAGGTCTGTGGGGAATCTGGCACAGAAGAAGATTAGAAGCCTGAGATAGACTGGCCATGATCATGTTGAACGGTGGGCCAGACTAGAGGCTTACTCCTGATCCTGTACCCTCATGGTCATGAGTTGTCTTGCTTTTTACAATCTTACTTACATCCTCATGTGGCAGTGTGGAGATATGTCTCTACCAAAGGAGGTACAAAGTGCTTAGGCACCTGATCAGGGTCATGTAAAGCCATGGGAGCAGGTGGTGGATGGTCGTATGGCAACCATCAAAATCAGGCAGACAATTTCTGATGAATATTGATGATAACTGGGGTCACCCATCTTGTAAAGACACTGCCCAGAAGGAGGCAATGGCAAACCACTTCTGTAGAAAAATTTGCCAAGAACAATCAGGGTCATGGAAAGATCATGATCGCCCATGTAATACTATAAGACCATAAGATACAGGAGAAGAATCGGGCCATTCGGCCCATCCAGTCTGCTCTGCTATTTCATCATGGCTGATCCATTTTTCCTCTCAGCCCCCAATCTCCTGCCTTCCCCCCCATATCCCTTCATGCCCTGATCAATCGAGAATCGATCAACTTCTGTCTTAAATAAACATAAAGACTTGACCTGTGGCAATGAATTCCACAGATTCACTACTCTCTGGCTCAAAAAAATCCTCCTCATTTCCGTTCTAAAAGGTCGCCCCTCTATTCTGAGGCTGTGTCCTCTGGTCTTAGACTCTCCCACCACAGGAAACATCCTCTCCATATCCACTCTATCAAGGCATTTCGCCATGCAATTAGTTTCAATTAGTTCACCCCTCATTCTTCTGAATTCCAGTGAATACAGGCCCAGAGCCATCAAACGCTCTTCATATGACAAGCAGTTTAATCTTTGTAAAACTGCCTTTGAACCCTCTCCAGCTTCAGAACATCCTTTCTAAGATAAAGGGCCCAAAACTCCTCACAATACTCCAAGTGAGGCCTCACCAGTGCTTTATAAAGTTTCAACATTACATCCTTCCTTTTATATTCTAGTCCTCTTGAAATGAATGTTAACATTGCATTTATTTTCCTCACCAGATTCAGCCCATAAATTGTGTGGCCTCTGTTGGTTGTGGTTGACCATGGGTACTGCGCCTCTGGTAGTCACTGGGAGTGGCTTCTCCAGGGCAGAGTTGATATGGAGTTCCGTCTGTTGCCCATGCAGTGGGACCCCCCTCTCCATGCTGATGACAGGTCCAAAGGAACGACGGAAGTCGATACAGTTTGGTGCCAGCAGCATCGCAGGAGTTGCCGTGCCGGTGCTGGGTACAGCAGTCAGCCGCCTTCGGGACTCCGACTCCGGATTTTTCCTCAGGGTTTACTCCCAAAGCCTTTCCTGTGAGCGGGTATAGCCGCAAGGCAGCGGAGGTTTGAAATCAGCATTTCCCTCTCGTAAGTGAGCTACCATCTGTGGTTAACCAGCCCCATCTGCCCAGAGCAACTGGTTTTAAGGCGCCAGTGGCCCGCCTTTGCCCCTTCTCCTGTGAGAATGGCTCCGCCGGGCATAAGAACTATGCCGCACGCGAAGGCCAGGAGTTGGACTTGGTCATCAGAGGCTGTTTGAGATGCACGCCGTGAAGAGCATTTGTTTAGCAGTGGGAGCTCATCCCCACTACCACCCTTCGACTATGACTACCCTTGGAGCCACACATATTAACCCACAAATTAATCTTTAGGGTATTCTGCACCAGGACTCCCACATCCTTTTGTGCCTCAGATTTTTCTGTTTTCTCTCCATTTAGAAAATAGTCAACCCTTTCATTTCTTCTTCCAAAATGCATGACCACACATTTTGCAACATGGTATCCCATCTGCCATTTCTTTGCCCATTCTCCTAATCTGTCTAAGTCCTTCAGTAGCCTTTCTACTTCTTCAAAACTACCTGTCCCTCAACCTACCTTCATATCCTCTGCAAACTTTGCAACAAAGCCATCAATTCCATCTTCCAAATCATTAACATACAATGTAAAAAGAATTGGTCCCAACACAGAGCCCTGTGGAACACCACTAATCACTGGCAATCAACCAGAAGAGGCTCCCTTTATTCCCACTCTTTGCCTCCTGCCAATCAGTTACTGCTTCATCCAAGCTAGAATCTTTCCTGTAATATCGTGGGCTCTTAACTTGTCAAAGGCCTTCTGAGAGTCCAGGTATACAACAGCAACCAATTCTCCTTTGGTCTATCCTGCTTGTTATTTCTTCAAAGAATTCCAACAGACTTGTCAGGCAAGATTTTCTCTTGATGAAACCTTGCTGACTAGGACCTATCCCCTCCAAGTACCCCGAAACCACATCCCAAACACAGAGGTCAGACTAACTGGCCTATAATTTCCTCAAAACTGACTCAACCTGCAAGTGAACCTTTAGGGAATCCTGCACAAGGATTCCCAAGTCCCTTTGCACCTCAGTTTTTTGTATTTTCTCTCCATTGAGAAAATAGTTATCCCTTTCATTCCTTCTACCAAAGTGCATGACCATACACTTCCCAACACTATATTCACTCTACCACTTCTTTGCCCATTCTCCTAATCTGTCTAAGTCCTTTTGTAGCCTCACTACTTTCTCAAAACCACAAGCCCTTTCACCTATCTTCATACTGTCTGCAAATTCTGCAACAAAGCCATCAATGCCACCATCCAAGTCATTGACAAAAATCAGACCTCTGTGGAACACCATGAGTCATCAGCAGCCAACTAGAAAAGGCTCCCTTTATTCCCACTCTGCCTCCTGCCAATCAGCAACTGCTTTATCCATGCTAGAATATTTCCTGTAATACCATGGGCTCATAGCTTGTTCAGCAGCCTCATGTGTGAGACCTCATCTTACTAATCAACACCAACATCTTCCCAACCACTGGGGTCAGATAACTGGCTGATAATTTCCTTTCTTCTGCCTCTCTCCCTTCTTGAAAAGTGGAGTGACATTTGCAATTTTTCAGTCTTCCAGATCCATTACAGAATCTAGTGATTCTTGAATGATCATTGCCAATGCCTCTACAATCACTTCAGCCACCTCTCTCAGAACCATCTGGTCCAGGTGACTTATCTAACATTTCAGTTTCCCAAATGAAATGTGATGCAGCACATAACGAATGAACTTAAATCCTCATCTCCAAGCTGCATCAAAGTTTGATTTTTCAGAGAACAGGCTTGTTGGACTGGTGTTGAAGCAAGTTATCCTTGACAGTGAGAGAGTCTTGGGTTGCTTTCTCCACCCCCTTATCCTCCTGCCTCCTTTATTTATTAACACTCGTGTAATAGTTAAATTATTGGATTATTCTCAACCAGATGCAAGGACGAGTGACTTGGAAGTGTGATCTTAAATCCTGAAACATTAGCTGGAGGCTTCTCCTCAGAACAAAGAACATTGAGAGGACATTTGATAGAGGTGAACACATTTGGGACAGGTTTAGACAGCTAAATTGAGGAAATGAAACAGACACAAAATGCTGGAGGAACTCAGCATGTCAGGCAGCATCCATAGAAATGAACAGTCAACATTTTGGGCCGAGATCCTTGATCAGGACTGGAAAGAAGTGAGGAAGATACCAGAATAAAAAGGTGGGGAGGGGAAGGAGGATGGTTGGAAAGTGATAGGTGAAGCTAGGCGGGTTGGAAAAATAAGGAGCTGGAGAAGAAGGAATCTGAAAGGAAAGGATAGTGGACCATGGGAGCATAGGAAAGAGAAAGGGACCCAGGTAGAGGTGATGAGCAGGTGTGAAAAGGTAAGAGACCACAGTGGGGACCAGAAGAAGAGGGGAAGGGGAAGGGGGAAAAATTACCAAAGGGGGAAATTGATATTAATGCCATCAGGTTGGAGGCTACTCAGATGGAATATGAGATGTTGTTCTTCCACACTGAGGGTGACCCCATCATGGCACAAAAGGAGGCCAAGGACTGACATTGCAGAACGAGAATGGGAATGGGAATTAAAATGTTGGGTCTCCCAATTTACGACAGGTCTCACCAGAGAGGAAAGTTAGTCCCCTTAGCGAGGTCCAGGAGATGCAGATTTCAAATGAAGAGTAAAATACACAGGGGAATATGAGGAAAATCTTTTATTACGGAGAATTGTTATTTTCTGTGAATTAATCAGGTGGGACTGAGGGCAGAAAGTGTTTCCAAAAGGGAATTTGATAGGCAGTTGAGGGGAAATAATATGGCAAAAGAGCTCCACCCTAATAGAGATGCATCTTCTTGACAATTGAGTGGTTTGTTAGGCCATTGGTCAAGATGGGTCTTCACTGCTATTGGTGACTTTTACATTGACCAAGAGCAGATTGGGTGGCTGCTTTGCCAGGAACAATCACTCTATCCGCTGTGGTTGCCTGGATCTCCTGGTGGTCAGACATTTTAATTACTCTTCCCATTCCTACACCAACATGTCCGTCCACGGCTAGGTCAAGGCTAAATGAAAATTAGAGGAACAGCATCTCATATTCTGCCTCAGCAGTCTCCAACCTGGCGGCATGAACATCAAATTCTCAAATCTCTGATAACCACTCCTCCCATCCCTTTTCCCTCTCTTCCTGACCTAACTGGCCCACATCACCCTCTCTCTTTCCCCTCCTCCAAGCCCTCCATCTGCCCCTCACCTGCACACTCCACTCACCAGTTCTGCTCCTCCTGTCCTTCCCTTTATTCCATGATTCACTGAACCTTCCAATCAGATTCCATCATCTTCAGACCTTTGTCACTTCCACCAATCACCTCCCAGCTTCTGACATCATTCCCTCACTCCTCCCCCCCCCACCTGGATCCACCCATCACCTGCCAGCCTGTTCCACTCTTTGCCTCAAATTCATTATACTGACTACCTCCTCCCTATCTTTCAATCCAAATGAAGGGTATCGGCTGAAATGCTGACTGTACATTTTCCTCCACAGATGCTCCCTGACCTGCGGAGTTCTCCAGTGCTCTGCGTGTTGCTCCAGATTCCAGCACCTATGGTCTTTTTTCTGCCTCCAAAATGATTCTTACACCCTTTCTCATCAGAAGTAGGGCAGCAGAGTAGCCGGGCGGTCAGTGCACTGCTTTACAGTGATCAGCTGTCGGGGTTCACTTCCCACCACTGCCTGTAAGGAGTTTGTATGTTCCTCAAAGGTTCAAAAGATTTAAAGTACATTTATTATCAAAGTATGCATTCAGAACACAGCTTTCAGATTCGTCCTGCTGCAGGCAGCCACGGAACAAGGAAACACCATGGAACCTGTTCAAGAAAACATCGAACACCCAATGCATGAAAAAAAGAACAAATTTCGCAAACAGCAACAAGTGAGCGAACAGCTCATAAAACATCAAACACTGAACCAGGAATCCGGTAGCATTCAGTACAGTTCAGTTCAGTGCTGCACCGCAAGTCCACTGCTGGCCACAGGGCCATTCTCCGCCAAAGCTTCGACCCTTGATTGCCAGGTCCTCTGGATTCCTTCCACGTTCCAAAGACGTACTGTTAGGGTTAGTAAATTCTGACAGTGCTACATTGGTGCTGGAAGACTTGGTGAAGCTTGCAGGCTGCCCAACACAACCCTCACTGGATTTGAAGTACACCGCACATTTCACTGTATGTTTCGAGGTACATGACACCAATAAAGCTAATCTTTGTCTTTATAAGAATCTTTCTCTCTCCCTGCCTTAAAAATATTCAATGACCCTGCTTCCAGTGCCTTTGATGAAGAGAATTTGAAGCTCACTCTCATAAGGCACTGCACTTCAGCAGGGAGGTAGGAACTTCCTGTCGCACCGGGGACAAGCAAGCTTGGTCTGGGAAACCTGCTCAGGGCTCCTGGGTGGGAACTTTCTGTCTGCAACTTCATTCATAAATTCAATGGGAGCTCTTGTTGACATTGTAATTGGGGAAAAGTAGCTTGGTGTTTGCAGCATTTCTGATTGAGCCATGTCCTCCCAAGTGATGTTTGACAAATGGACACCCTCTGGAGACTTGTTCTCTGCTGTTTCAGTGATGTAATCCTAACATAGTTTGAATGCATTATGCATCTTTAACAGCCGTTGAAAGTAACAGGTCAACTACCACAGCCAAGTCCTTAGCTAAATGCACTCGGTGGCCACTTTAGTAGGTACAGGAGTGGAACCCAGTGTGGTGTTCTGCTGCTGTGGCCCATCCACTTCAAGGTTCAATGTGATGTGCATTCAGAGATGCTGTCCTGCACACCACTGTTGTAATATGTGGTTATTTGAGTAACTGCCACCTTCCTGTCAGCTTGAACCAGCCTGGCCGTTCTCCTCCGACCTCTCTCATTAACAAGGCGTTTTCACATACAAAAGTTCACTGGATGCTTATGTTTTTTTACACACTTCCCTGTAAACTCTAGAAACTGTTGCGTGTAAGAAACCCAGATCAGCAGCTTCTGAGATACTCAAACCACCCCATCTGGCACCAACAATCATTCCCCCGTCAAGGTCACTTAGATCCCATTTCTTCCCCATTCTGATGTTTGGTCTGAACCTCTTGACCATGTCTGCATGCTTTTTTTTGCATTGAGTTGCTGCCACGTGATTGGCTAATTAGATATTTGCATTAACTAGAAGGTGTGCAGATGCACCTAATAAAGTGGCCACTGAGAGTAGTTTAAATGTCTTATGCATATGTAACAGCCATTGAAAGTAACAAGACAACTACTACATCCAGGTCGTAGCAAAATATATTGTCAGTTGACCTGATTTTCTTTATCAAGGCACATTGCATATCCTTATCCCAACAGGAATGAAGCTCAAATTAAAGAATTCAGGCTACAATTTTGCAGCGACAGTTGTCTTTCCAAACTATAGTCCCTTCCGCGCACTGCAGTGGGAAAGTTTAAAGGGAATCAGCATCAGGTTTAATGTTTATATATTTATTTATTGAGATCTCCTTCTTCTTCTTCTTCTTCTTCTTCGGTTGTCCATCGAAATCCAATGACGATGTCCACTCCTTTAACAGTGAGATCTTTGATGACTATACAGTCTCATCCTGGACCCACAAGTTCTATTGCAGGTGGGACATGTACTGTATATGTGGTAATGATGGCAACCATGGCTGCATTTTTCCTGGCTCTCTTCTGGTTGTCCTTTCCATCTCCAGAATACGAACCTCGTTCCTATACAGCTGTTGCCAAGGGTTACAGTCAGCAGCGACATCCTCCAGGTCCTCGGGTCTGATCTTGCACTTCCTTAAAGTATTCTTCATCTGATCCTTATAGCACTTCTTTGGCCTTCCAGCTGAGCGTCGACCATGATGTAGCTGGCCGTGTAACGCTCTGCGGGGTAGCCGACATTGGGGGGCATCCTTATCATGTGCCCCAGCCATTGCAGCTGACGCTGGGTGACCTGACTACTTCTGCAGTTGGTCTTTACAAGTGTTTCAGTGTGAGGCACCCGCTCACGCCAGGTAATTCCCAGGATGCGCTGAAGGCAGCTTATGTAGAAGCGCTCCAAGGACTTGATGCGACGGCTGTAGGTTACCCAAGCTTCACAGCTGTAAAGGAGGGTGGTGACACAGACCGCTTGGTATACAGCGACCTTTGTGGAGGGACGAAGGCTTCTGTTCTGAAAGACTCTACGCCAAAGTCTCCCAAAGGCAGCTGATGCCTGTTAAATGCGGCTCTGGATTATTGAGATACAGTGCGGAATAGACCCTTCCAGCCCTTTGAGCTGCAGAGCCCAGTAATCCCCCGATGTAATCCTGGCCTATTCACGGGGCAATTACAATGACCAAACAACCTACCAACTGGTTAGTCTTTGGACTGTGGGAGGAAACTGGAGCACCCAGAGGAAACCCACACAGTCATGGGGAGAATGTACAAATTCCCTACAGACAGCGGCAGTTTTCATATAATTATTGTGAATTTTTAAACTTTTATACTGTTTGCCAGATTTTTTGGCAATAATTTGTCAATTCCAGAGGGGGAAATTTCCATTTCCTGAACTGCAGTCGTGCAGGGGTCTCGTGCACTAACTAGTTATTCTGCTGATTCCTATTGCTGTCAAAACAATAATCTTCAAAACAGCACACCCAAAATGCTGTAGGAACTCAGCAGGTGAGGCTGCATCAGTGGAACTGAGCAGACAGTTGACATTTCAGGCCGAGACCCTCCTTCAGGACTGAAAAGAAAGGGGGGGAAACACCAGAATACAAAGGAGGGGAGAGTGAAGGATAGCTCAAAGGCGATAGGTGAAGCCAGGTGGGTTGGAAGGATAAAAGACTGGAAAAGGAGGAATCTGATAGGAGAGGAGAGTGGACCACAGGAGAAAGGGATGGAGGAGCAAATCTAGGAGGAGGTAATAGGCCAGAGTGGGGAATAGAAGCAGAGGGGAAAAAGTTACTGGAAAGCGAAATCGATATTCATACCATCAGGTTGGTGGCTACCCAGACAGAATGTGGGTGTTTTTCCTCCTTCAATCCATTCATACCCTCTTGTATTATCCATGTTTTTAATTACTCTTGAAGGCACGGAACTCCATTATCCTGGAGAAGTGAGAAATGGCTGTAGAATCAGTATCACAGTCAGGTTTGTTACCACCGACACGTACTGTGAATTTGTGACTTTGGGGCAGCAGCAAAGTGCAAGACATAAAAATTCTTCCAAGTTATAAAGTGAATAAATAGTGCAAAAGGCAAACAATGAGGTAGTGTTCATGGGTTGATGGACTATTCAGAAATCTGATGGTGGAGGGGAAGGGACTGTTCTTAAAATGTTGAGCATGGATCTTCAGGCTCCTGCATCTTCACCCGATGGTGGTAATGAGAAGAGGGCAGGTCCTGGATGGTGAGGGTCTCTGTAATGATGGATACCCATTTCTTCAGGTATTACCTCTTGAAGATGTCAGTTACAGGGAGAAGGTAGGAGAATGGGGTTGAGAGGAAAAATAAATTGGCTATGATCGAATGGCAGAACAGACTCAATGGACCAAATGGCCTAATTGTGTCATGTCTTACGTTCTCAATGACGTATTGTGACCAAACCAGATATTTTTGTTACCTTAGCAAAGGACTCTCAATATCGGTCAATCAGAAAATGCTGAAAATACAGTTGTTCAGGCAGTGGCTGCGGAGAGAAAAGTCGAGGTGACATTTAAGGGTGATGACTATTCATATTTGATTTTGGAAGAATGATCATCAGTGTTTCATTCTCCTCCCCAGATACCCCCTGAGCTGCCATGGAGAGTAGAAGTAACCTGTTACCCATCCCACCCCCAGTTTCTCTTTACATTCCACCTATAGATATCCGAAAATGAGGGCAGGATGCTATGCAGCAACTCAACAAGTCTCCATAGACAGCACCTTCTAAATTCATAGCATCTACCGGCTAAATGGACCCAGGCAATATGGGAACTGCACCACCCGGAAATAGTTTCCTTCCATGCTGCAGACCATCCTGACTTGGAAATGTATCACCGTTCCTTCAACATCACTGGGTTAAAGTCCTGGAAGTATCTTCCTAACAGGACAATGAGTCTAGCCACTCCTCAGGGTCTGCAGCAGTTCAAGACGGCAGCTCACCACCATCTTCTCAAAGATAATTAGGGATGAGCAATTAAACACTGGCACAACTTACAATCCTTTAATGAATATTTTTAAAAAAGAATGAAGGTCATCTGGTCTGCTTTCCCACACCCAAAATGGCTGGATATTTCACTATAGACTTCCAAAGGGCAACTTGAAATGGACATCAAATGTAACCCGTGTTTCAAAGAAGTGTTCATTGTAATGGCAATCTCAGTCATGATCTGGTGTCTTCAATTCTGCATTGTTGGGCACTGGCCAAGGGTCTTTATACAAACCAGGAAGAGGGAGTCTTGTATTCAGATGAAAGGTGTTGGTAAAACAATTAAAATGGGCAGACTGTTTCTGCTCCTGACCTACTTAGGTACAGTCACCACTATTTCATTATTTATCCAACTCACAGAACAAGTCTTAAGGATTCAATGCATTAGCAAAATCCGCACATCCTATCAATATTTAAACTCCCAAGGCGGCTGGCTGGCACATTACCTCATCTGCTGCTTGTACATCAGCAGCTTGCCCTCCGGGACTTGGGCAGCCAGTGAAGCTGTCTTCAGATCAGGAAGAAAGGAAGTGATAATCATGCACAAGAAGGTGGTCTTTACTCCGAAATGAGGGGAAAAAATGAAAATATGCGTTCAATAAATCAATCTATTGTCTGTGTGGATTTTAAACACTTCTTGGATCCATTAAGTTAAATGAGCACTGCTGGATGACTGTGGTCAGGGTTCACTTCAGCCAATAATTGAACTGAATTCATTTTTAATTGAGCTCCGTTGCCTCAGGTTTTAATTTATTTGCACTGTGGTGCACAGCTGTGAATTTATTCTGAATGCCGACAGTATGAAGAGATAACATGCAACTCACAAAATACTGGAGGAACTTAGCAGGCCAGGCAGCGTTCATGGAGGGGAACTTAGAATTGACAATTCCTGCTGAGAACCTTCATCAGGACTGACCTGCTGAGTTCCTCCAGCACTAGGTGTATTGATCGGGATTTCCAGCATCTCCAGAATCTCTTGTGTCTACGAGGAGATAATGGAACTGAGATGGTACTTGGTGTAGGAGCCATCTATCTATTTTTTGTCAGTCTGGATTGTATTCCTTGGTCCATGTTTATTATGGTGGTTAGTAACGTGGGACGGGGTTTAGTAAACAGTTTAGTTATGTATTCATGTTTTGTCTTTAATTCAGTTTAGTTTGTGTAGAGTCAGGGAGTGGGCTGGGGAGGTGATTTTTTTTGTTAACCGCTTAAATACTCTAAGACTGTTTGTTTCATTATACCGCTAGTTTTAGTTTCATAACTTTATCGCTTCAAGAAATTGTTTTGTTGATTTCTTAATAAAGGATTATATCAAATCAAGTTTAATTATCATTCAACCATCTGGATTACAAATACCTGGGGATACAAATGGACAATAAACTGGACTGGTCAAAGAACACTGAGGCCGTCTACAAAAGGGTCAGAGCCGTCTCTATTTCCTGAGGAGACTGAGGTCATTTAACATCTGCCGGGCGATGCTGAGGATGTTCTACGAGTCTGTGGTGGCCAGTGCTATCATGTTTGCTGTTGTGTGCTGGGGCAGCAGGCTGAGGGTAGCAGACATCAACAGAATCAACAAACTCATTTGTAAGGCCAGTGATGTTGTTGGGGTGGAACTGGACTCTCTGACGGTGGTGTCTGAAAAGTGGATGCTGTCCAAGTTGCATGCCATCTTGGACAATGTCTCCCATCCACTCCATAATGTACTGGTTAGGCACAGGAGTACATTCAGCCAGAGACTCATTCCACCGAGATGCAACACTGAGTGTCATAGGAAGTCATTTCTACCTGTGGCCATCAAACTTCACAACTCCTCCTTCGGAGTGTCAAACACCCTGAGCCAATAGGCTGGTCCTGGACTTATTTCCACTTGGCGCGATTAACTTATTATTATTTAATTATTTATTGGTTTATATTGCTATATTTCTTCACTATTCTTGGTTGGGGCGACTGTAATGAAACTCAATTTCCCTCGGGATCAATAAAATATGTCTGTCTGTCCGTCAAGGTGCAAAACATCCACAGCACATTTAAAATAGTGAGCAAAAAAAACCACATATAGCCCAAGACCCTGAGTGACACGTGCTGCAAATTGATGATGCAGTTCCTGGCAGTGCGATGACACATGCAATCCTGCCCATCATTCCACTAACTGAACACTAGAGGGCAGCACTGATGGGAGAGGCAAGTTCCCCAACTGAGCACGGATGCCACGCTGCACCGCTTCAAACATCTCCTCTCCTGGACTGCAGCAGCAGACAAACTCTTCGCTGCAACTTCAAACGTACTCTTGACTTTACAACTTTGTTATTGTGAATAGTATGTCACACAGTGCCAAACCCACCCCCAGTGTGCTTAAGTTTCTGAGTAGTTTTGGTTTGTTTTCAAATAACCGCTACGCCTGAGTTCTAGGGGTTAAAACTGCATGGGCTGTATAGACTGGGCTAGTACTTGGTCAAGGGCAGAAATTTCAGGCGGGAGCCAGGTGTGGAATTTAACAATCCCAGTGGATTGGGCAGAGGAATGGGAGTGAAAACTCTTCTCCTGGTGAGGAGATCATGAGCAAATACTGGACCAGATTGTAAATAATTCGAATTGCAGATCCTGGAATCTAGAATTTTAAAAAAAGAAATACCATAAGTTTTTTTTACACAGTGACTGGTGAGTGTGTGGAACACACTGACAGGGGTGATGGTAGGGGCATTTAAGAGACTTTAAGTGTAGTTATCTACATTGGTTCAGAAGCCTGATGGTTGGCGTAATAACTTCCTGGGCCTGGTGGTATGGGACCTAATGCTCCTGTACCTCCTTCCCAATGGCAACAGTTAGAAGAGAGCATGGCCTGGATGGTGGAGTACCTTGACAATGGATCCCACCTTCTTGTGGCAGTGCCCCTTGTGGTGAAGTGGGCTTTATTCTACATTATTGTTTTCCCTTTTACTACCACAATGTACTGATGTGGTGAAATGATCTGTGTAGAAGGCATGTAAAACAATGATTTTCACTGTACCTCAGTAGAATTTACCCTCTCCCAGATTCTACCGCTAACCTACACAACAGTAGTAACTTACATAAACAATTAACCAACCTGTCACGATGTGTGCTGGCAATGACTGAACCCAGGTGCAGAGGAATGATAGACTCTCATGCAGAGACAGAAACAAGAGTTTATACCTAGGAATTACAACAAAAAATCGGTGGTTTGACTGAGCAATGCCGCAGGATGAATCACTCTCAAAACAAGGACCCTGTGATAAGCAGAAGTCGGGAGTCCACTTAAAGTATCAGAATGCGGAAAACCCATGCCAGTCAAAATAAATGTGACAAGATTGAGCAGAAAGCACAAGGGGTTAATGACTTTAGTTAAGACTACAATGATCAAATGTAGGTTTTCTAGAAACCTTGCAGCCCAGTGCTCTATGGTGAGCCACACATACCTGACACTAGCACTCCATATTGATTTGGGATGTGGGATGAAACCAATCAATCAGGAGATGGCAGCTGGAAACCTCTTCACCACAATGACTGAAAGTCAGTCTTGTTTCATTTTTGCTTCTGCTCTTCTGCCTCAACATATTAGGCTGGTTGGACCTCCTGCACCAAATAAAGGCACCACCGAGCGCATGTTCAGGGTTTTCCTCTGATGTAGTTCAATGTGTTGTGCGTTCAGAGATGCTCTTGTGCACACCACTGTTGTAATGTGCGGTTCCTGTCAGATTGAACCAGCCTGGCCAAACTCCTCTGACCTTTCTCAGTAATGTGGCATCTTTGCTCACAGAATTGCCTCTCACTGGATGTTTCTTTTGTTTTTTTTACACTATTCTCTGTAAACTCCAGAGACTTGTGTGTGAGAATTCAGGAGATCAGCAATTTCTGAGATACTCAAACCACTCCGTCTGTCAACAGCAACCATTCCATGGTCAGAGTCACTTAAGCCACCTTTCTTCCCCAGTCTGAACAACAACTGAACCTCTTGCCCGTGTCTCCATGTTTTTAATTCATTGAGTTGCTGCCACATGATTGGCTGATTTGATATTAGCATTAACGAGCAGGTGAACAGGTGTACCTAATAAAGTGGCCACTGTGTCCACATCACCTCAAAAATTTATCCAAATGTTGGCATGTGTTGGATTGGGGTGTAGAACTGTTATCTTTCTTTCATTTTCCTCATAGTTTAACTTGTATTTTATATAATAACCAACTGTATACACACATATTTGTTCAGTAAATTCTCCTGCAATTATGGTACCATTGCTTCTGCAGTAGGTGTCTCACCACTTGAATCTGGCTATTTTATAGGATAATTGTCATCACTGGAGGTTCATTATCTCTAGATTGAGTATGAGATGACCACAATCGCTTTTTCCTTTGTCTTTCTTCTCTCGGCTCCCCTGTCCTTGTTCTTGACTTGCAAAGAACCTTTCAATTATAAAAGCATCTGGATCCAAAAACGCTCCAGCAAATTTCTACCGATGGACAGTGAAGATCATTCTGGCTGGTTGCAACACGGCCTGGTGTGGAGGCTCCAATGCACAGGGTGGATAGAGGCTTCAGAGGGTGGTGGACTTAGCCAGTTCCATCACAGGCACAGGCCTCCCCACCACTGAGAACATCTTCAAAAGATGATGCCTCAAGAAGGCAGACCCATCATTAAGGACCCTCACCACCCAGGACATGCCCACTTTGACCGACACTCAATATTTTAAGAACAACTTCTGCCCCATGTATCTGAACACTACATGAACCAGTGAAAACTACCTTGCTATTCATCTTTTGTACTGTAACTTATAGTGATTTTTAATGTGTTACACTGTACAGCTGCCACAGAACAACAAATTTCACAGCATACAGCATGTCTGATGATAAACTTGATTCTGAATATTACTGAAACAGGGTTTCGACACAAAATGGCGACGTGCCTCTCTTTCCACAGACACTTGGTACCACAGCAGTGTAGTGGTTAACAGGACGCTATGCTGGCTCAGGGTGTCGGAGTTCTGAGTCTAATTCCAGCACCATTCCTACGTTCTCCTTGTGACTGCACGGGTGTACTCCAGTTTTCTCCCACATTCCAAAGGAGTACTGGTTAGCAGGTCATTATAAATCGTCCTGTGATTAGGCTAGGGTTAAATAGGTGGGTTACCGGACGGTATTGCTCATTTGGCCAGTAAGGCCAGTACTTCTAAATAAAAGAGACACTACTCCACTTGCTGAGCTCCTCATTGACTGTGAAAGTTAGGTCAGTCACAACAGTGAGCCTCAGGGACTCACACAGTGGTACCCAACAAATCTAGGCAACAGTAACATTTTAGTTCTCAAGCACAGATCCCAAAACTGGATAAATGGATACAAGCTCTCCAATGATCCTGGGAGACAGACGTTCCATGTAGCTGGAGATGCAAGTCTTGCTCAGAACCTTCTCCCAGATGAGAAGACGACACCATTGAGGCTCTACAATGCGAAAGAGACTGATTGGCATCCTGTCAGGGAGAGAAGAACTTCTTCATCATAGGCACACTTGGAGAAGTCACAATGAATTCAACAACTCTGGAAAACAAATGAAACTGCAGAGGGGTCTCGGCCCAAAGCCTCAACTGATATATTCATTTCCTAGGATGCTGCCTGACCTTCTGAGTTCCTCCAGCGTTTTGTGTGTGAAACTGCAGAAATCTGAAAGAGAATTCTTTTTTAAAGATTCCAGTATCTGCAGTTGTATTAATTTTCTGAAACTGGAAGGGTTTGGGCAAAAGCTTTGAGTATTTTTTTGTAAAGCACAACACAGAATGCTAGTGTTGTACTATTGTAGTACCAGGGATGCGGGTTCAATTCCACCACTACCTGTAAGGAGTTGTATGTTCTCCCTGTGTGTGTGTGATTTCCTCAGGGTGTTCTGGTTTCCTCCCACATTCTGAAGATGTACAGGTCAGAGGCATGCTATGTTGTTGCTGGAAGCATGGCGTGAGCAGGGTAGGTCGGCATGGCAACACTTGTGGGCTGCCCCCCCAGCACATATTCGGGCTGCATTGGTCATTGATATAAATGACTCAGTTCACTGGATATTTTGATGTTTCAATATACATGTGACAAATAAAGCTAAACTTTAATCTGTCTGTTCATGCAAATAGATCTTTTGTGTATAGCATTTCTAGTCTGTCATAATTTCATCCAGCTCAGGTAAGTCCTCCCTAAATTTCCTGTGTACCAACACCACCAAACACAGCCTATCCAAATCTTTGCAACATGGCAACATCCTTATAAATCGCCACTGTGCCATCTTCACTGTGGTCGCATCTTCCCCATAAAGTGGTGACCAGAATTGTACATAATACTCAGGTTTTGGCCTGAGTATTATAAATAATTCAGCTATTACACTACCATGCAGTCCCTAACCAGGCATAGATTTACAGTAATTTCTGGAAGTTTTAGAGGAGAGAATGGTTAGAATGTTTTCAACCAAAGGGAGTCTTTGTGTAGCAGAGGCACAACGCCTCACTGTATTTGTACAGTGCCCATGTGAAGAGGTGCAGAACTGTGACCCATAGGTCTCAGTTCAATTAAAAATGAAGAGAGAGGAGGATTTTTCATCCGAGGACAGGTGGAGGTACAAGCACAGGAGGACTTGGCTGTGCACTTCAAAATGCGAGCTGCCGGGCTGTGGACCTTGTGCTGGAAGGTGGGATTAGGCTCGGTGGTCTGCCCCAAAAGGTACAGATATGATGGGTCAATTGGCTTGCTTCAGTTCCCTCATTTTCTATAATGTTGTGGACATCAATAGTTAACACATGCAATTCCAAAGTTTACCATTCTGTGCTGCTGCTGAGTCAGTTGGGGGTGGGGTGTTCAATCATCGCACCAGCTGACGTTTGATCAATTCTGGGAACAGAGTGCGACAATTTGCAGTCTTTACATGCTTGTTTCAAAAGATTAATTGTGCTTTTCCTTCTTTCTGGTCTTGAAACATTACTCTGGATTGCTCCGATGATGAATGTCCACTATCAAGACCTTATTCTCTAATGCAATTGGGCAGGAGGTATAGATACCACATCAACTCTTATTATCCTTCAACCATCACATTCCTGAACTAGTGTGGATAACTTTACTAACCTCGACTCTGAACTGTTGACTTCACCTATAAATCTGTAGATGCTGGAAATCCAAGCAACACACACAAAATGCTGGTGGAACACAGCAGGCCAGACAGCACCTATAAGGAGAAGCACTGTCAACGTTTCGGTCCAAGACCCTTCATCAGGACTAACTGAAAGATAGTAAGAGATTTTAAAGTAGGAGGGGGAGGGGAAAATTCGAAATGATAGAAGACCGGAGGGGGTGGGGTGAAGCTGAGAGCTGGAAAGGTGATTGGCAAAAGGGATACAGGGCTGGAGAAGGGAAAGGATTACAGAGCTGGACGAAGGGTCTTGGCCCAAAACGCCAACAGTGCTTCTCCTTATAGATGCTGCCTGGCCTGCTGTATTCCACCAGCATTTTGTGTGTGTTGCTTGAATTTCCAGCATGCAGGTTTCCTCATGTCAGAGTTGTGCAAGCATACTTTACAATAAAATGAAAAGTTAACACGTGCAATTCCATCACCTACCTGATAGTGGTGCTGCTGAGTTCGGGAGCAGTGGGGTGAAAGAGCTCGCCAGCTCCACCTCCTGACGTTCATTGGTATTACCAGCGCCAAATCCTCTCAATTCCTTTCATTTTTTGTGATCAGTGAATTAGTGGTCATGTGAGATCAGGGTACAACAACTTATATTGCACCTAGAAATTTGCTATCTAATGCACATGCTTCAAAAGATTAATTACACACTTCCTTCTTCTGCTTTGAAAGTATTACTCTGGATTGCACTGTACCGCTGTCGCAGAACAAATTTCATAACATTTATATCTGTGATAATAAATCCGATTCCGAGTGACCCACCGGATGGGACGTACAAGATTAAGTTCCCATTGGAACTTACGGGGGTGCTGACACTAGCTAAGTAGGCTGAACGTACACAGCAAGACATTTACCTTCAAGTGCTTGCTAAGAGAATCAGAATCGGGTTTTTTATTACTGACACAAGTCATGAATTTAAGTATGTACTACTGTACCTTTCAGAGGTACAGAACATGATATAAACTGTCACTATTAGTTACAATATGGACAGTGCAAATGTGCAATTGCAAGGTAGTGCTCAAATGGTCAGCTTCAAAGGAACAATTCGGAAGCAGAAAGTACTGCACACTTAGTGACGAAGACTCAACTGCAATCCTCTTCTGAGATGGAGAGCCCTGAACAGTGCTATACAGTTTCACTGGCTGCGATATGAAACTGAAGTCTAAGTGGCAGATGAGATCATGGACACAACCCTCCCCACTATTAAGGACATTTTCAAGAGGCAGTTACTCAATGTGGCATCCATCACTAAGGGTCCTTATTATCCAACACATGCCCTCTTTTCGATATAACCATTATAAGATCACAAGACAAAGGAGCAGAATGACCCGATTTGGCTATCAAGCCCGCTCCACCATTCCTTCACGGCTGGTTTATTATCCCTCTCAACCCCGTTCTTCTGCCTATTACCTTTGACATCTTTCAAATATACTCAGTAACTTGGCCTCCACAGCCATCTGGGGCAATGAATTCCATAGATCCCTTGGCTAAAGAAATCCCTCCTCTCGTTATAAATGTGTCCCTCTATTGAGGCTGTGCCTTCTAATCCTAGACTCCTCCACTGTAGGAAGCATCCTCTCCCCTCACTTTCCCTGTGGTGGCAGAAGAGTAACAGAATACGGCACTCAACAATTCAGAGATAGCTTCATCCATCAGATTTCTGAACGGCCCATGAAATTCTACCTTGGTATTTCTTTGCTTTTTTTGCAGTTTATTTTGTAATTTATACTCACTTTATGTCTTTGCGCTGTACTGTAGCCACAAAGCAACATTTTTCAGGAATTTGATTCAAATTCTGGTTCTGTCAATGTGACAAGCAGGTCATTGGTGTAGTACCCAAGCAGTGAATAGTGGATGGACAACATGAGCCTGGAGCAGAGAAGAGTACCCAGACAGTGGAAAACATCCTTTATTGTCCCGGTACCGAAGAAACCACAACCAAAGGAGTTGAATGACTTCAGACCTGTTGCCTTGACGTCGCACGTGATGAAGACCATGGAGCGGCTGATAATACAGAATCTGAGGCCACAAACCAGGCATGCCCGGGATCCTCTTCAGTTTGCGTATAAGGAGAAGGTGGGAGTGGAGGATGCTATCACGTATTTGCTGCACAAATCACTCTCTCACCTAGATGGGGTCAGTTGTGCTGTGAGGATTACATTCCCTGACTTCTCTAGTGCCTTTAACACCATCCAGCCCAAGATCTTAAGGCACAAACTAACGGAGATGGGAGTAGACTCTCACATGGTGGATTGGATAGTGGACTACTTGACAGATAGACCTCAGTATGTGCGGTTGGGAGACTGTAGGTCTGACACGGTGGTCAGCAGCACAGGAGCGCCGCAGGGAACCGTACTCTCTCCGGTCCTGTTCACCCTGTACAATTCAGACTTCCAATATAACTCGGAGTCCTGCCATGTGCAGAAGTTCGCTGATGACACGGCCATAGTGGGGTGTGTCAGGAATGGACAGGAGGAGGAGTATAGGAAACTGATACAGGACTTTGTGATATGGTGCAACTCAAACTACCTGCGTCTCAATATCACCAAGACCAAGGAGATGGTGGTGGACTTTAGGAGATCTAGGCCTCATATGGAGCCAGTGATCATTAATGGAGAATGTGTGGAGCAGGTTAAGACCTACAAGTATCTGGGAGTACAGTTAGATGAGAAGCTAGACTGGACTGCCAACACAGATGCCTTGTGCAGGAAGGCACAGAGTCGACTGTACTTCCTTAGAAGGTTGGCGTCATTCAATGTCTGTAGTGAGATGCTGAAGATGTTCTATAGGTCAGTTGTGGAGAGCGCCCTCTTCTTTGTGGTGGCGTGTTGGGGAGGAAGCATTAAGAAGAGGGACGCCTCACGTCTTAATAAGCTGGTAAGGAAGGCGGGCTCTGTCGTGGGCAAAGTACTGGAGAGTTTAACATAGGGCGCTGAGTAGGCTACGGTCAATTATGGAAAACTCTGAACATCCTCTACATAGCACCATCCAGAGACAGAGAAGCAGTTTCAGCGACAGGTTACTATCGATGCAATGCTCCTCAGACAGGATGAAGAGGTCAATACTCCCCAATGCCATTAGGCTTTACAATTCAACCACCAGGACTTAAGAACTTTTTAAAAGCTATTATTAATGCTTTTTGAGATAGTGATTTAGATGCATATCATATTTTTTACTGAGTTAAGTATTGTATGTAATTAGTTTTGCTACAACAAGTGTATGGGACATTGGAAAAAAAGTTGAATTTCCCCATGGGGATGAATAAAGTATCTATCTATCTATCTGAGATCTTCCCCATATAGAACAGTTCCATCCTTTCACCCACAAAAGCTCAGAAACCCTTCATCTTTCTCCAACGTCTTTTTCTCCATTCACATTTTTGGCTCCCCCTCTTGCCCCTTCTTGTCTACCCACCTGCCTATCACCTCCCGCTGTTGCCCCTCCTCCTTCCCTTTCTCCCGCACTCCATTATCAGATTCACCCTTCTTCAGCCCTTTACCATATCCAGCTGTCACCTCCTAGCTTCTCACTTCATCCCCTCTCACCTGTCTTCACCTATCACCTTCCAGCTTGTTCTTCACCTCCACATTCTTATTCTGGCTTCTCCTTCCTTTCCGGCCCTGATGAGGGGTCTCAGCTGAATCATCAACTGTTTATTCCTCCCCACTGATGCTGTCTGACACGCTGAGTTCCTCCAGCATTTTGTGTGCGTTACCCTTCATACGAGAAGTCACCTTCGGTATCGGTGCAGATGCACCTGTAATCGGGTCAGTTGTTTTATTAAATTTATTATTACCGTGTTCAGGATCCGATTTAAAATAAAACACACACAGGCAAAAAAAATGCAAGGACAGATCTCCAAAAGGGTGCATTTATATATTTTTTTTAAAAAAAGGAATATTGAATTAATTAACTGAGAATTTCCTTTCCAGAAAACTTGCCAAGCACCAGTCAGCAGCAGGATGGGTGAGAATCTGTAAAATGAACACTGAACACACTAAATAGGACAGTGGTGATGGGACCTTTAAGGCTGAGGGCCCACTACCAGGCTCAGACAATGCTTGAATGACATTAGCAACTGTAAATAATAAGTCAGTTCCCACAGTGACAAGATAGCAATCTCTGGTTAACCGGTCACTGCAAACAATGGAATACTTCTCAGCTGGGGTTTACACCTTCGGTGAATTAGTGTCAGAGGGAGCATCTCACATGGCTTCTCTGCCCAAGTCACGATTTGCTGCTGTCGACACTGGTACCAGTACCTGGCAACAGCAGGTAGTAATGCAGCTGGGTGGGAATGCACACAGCTTAGGCCCTTGCTCACAAAATCCCTGACCACAATTTAAACGTCAATGTGAGATGGGTGTCCCTTCATCAATGTCTCCATCAAGATCTGGTCAGAAAACCAGATGACAGTGGAGTGTCAACTCCATGGTGTTTCCAAAGATCTGCACTTTCCATCTGCCCCTTCTGTCCTGACACAGATCCGGAGACAGCTCATGATCTAGACGTCGCAAAGACATACGCTGCCCCACTACTGGGAGTTACATCTCAGCCCACTGTCCCATTAATCTTCCACATGACCTAAGCACAGAGATAACCCACATCTCCAGGCCTTGTAGTCAACAGCACGGAGGCTGAGGTAGTAATCTGCGTTGCCCCCAACCCAGAATGAACAACTCAAAATAAGGCAACTGTGAACAGCTACTCCTGCAAGGCTGAGTATCTGTCAGGGGCTGCTTAAAAACAATGTTTTTAAAAAAAACCATAAAGAAGATATTTGGCAGGATAACTTATTAAATCAGAAAGTTTAAGGCAAAGTGATCTTCATACTGAAGGGAAGACTCAGTTCCTGTGGTTTGTCAGTGCGACTGTCTATCCCGACAGCAGACGGTTCCGTCCTTCATTCCAAAGTAAACGCGTTCCGCCATGTCGATGAAAAGCCCCGTCTCCACCACTCCTGCAGGGGTACAGAGTGTTTAGTACCTGTCCATAGAGAACACAGCGCCACTCCACATGGGACATCTGGCACATTTCTCCCTTGAGTCTATACTGGGGGGGGGGGGGGGGGGGGGGGGTCCAGTTTCAAACTTCCTGGGTATCTAAAATAGCACGGGAAGGGGCTTGCTCCCTTGTTCCTTTGTTTTAGGCGATGCACACAATGATTGGGAAAGTATGCTTCACGCGCACTTTTAACAGTGTGTTTGTTGAATATACGTATGTTTATTGAATATTCAGCTTTGACGTGTCTAACTTGGGGGACCTCAATGTTTGGTCAAATATTTACTGTTTGTAAGTAAATGGTTAATATATCCATTTGAAGTCAGTGCATTTCCTGTCTCACTTGCTGGACCCACGAACCTGACTGAACACAGGACATTTGGCGTTGCCAGCAGGGTCTGGCTTTTTGAGCAGAAATGAATTTCTTTAAGAGGTTATTTAAAAGAGAGTTTGAGAGATGCAGAGCCCCAGGGTGGACAGATAATTGTGCGGGCTTTGGAAGTCTTGCTAACTTACCGGTGGGTTATGGAATGCCGGTGGATTGGTCTGACCAGTTAGATTTCGCTGGGGTTGAAATGGCACATCACGTTGTTTCTATACTAAACCATTGGGTTTTCTCAGAAAAAAAAGATAGCCAGTGGGATGCTTTCTGGCTGTCTGCAACAATTGTAAGGCATCAGTATAAAACCATAGCAAGTCTTAAGAATGAATTGGACGCTCTCAGTCAGCGTTGTATTATTCTAAGTGAATCACTATTGATGGCTCAGAGTAGGGCTATGAACTTAGAAGATATGAATATACAGATAGCCTGTCTGCTAGTGAATGTACAGAATTTAGAGGTGGCTCGAAGGGATCCCGTTAAGTTAATAACAAAGTGAATAGTAAAAGTTTTTTCAAGCATGTTAAAATTAAAAGAGAAATGAGAGTGGATATAGGACCGCGAGAAAATGAGGCAGGAGAAATAATAGCAGGGGACAAGGAAATGGCTGATGAACTAAATGAGTATCTTGTGTCAGTCTTCACTGTGGAAGACACTAGCAGTGTGCCTGATGTTGTAGGGTGTGAAGGAAGTGAAGTGGGTGTAGTTACTGTTACAAGAGAGAAGGTACTCAAAAAGCTGAAAGACCTAAATGTACACAAGTCATCCAGACCAGAAGAACTGCACCCTAGGGTTCAGAAAGAGGTAGCGTTAGAGATTGTGGAGGCATTAGAAATGATCTTTCAGAAATCATTGGACTCTGGCATGGTTCCAGAGGACTGGAAAAATACAAATGTTACTCCACTCTTTAAGAAAAGAGGAAGGCAGCAGAAAGGAAATTATGGACCAGTTAGCCTGACCTCAGTGGCTGGGAAGATGTTAAGAGTCAATTGTTAAGGGTGAGATGATGGTGTACTTGGTGACACAGGACAAGATAGTACAAAATCAGCATGGTTTCTTTCAGGGAAAATTCTGCCTGATGAACCTGTTGGAATCCTTTGAGGAGATTACGAGTAGGTTAGATAAAGGGGATGTAGTGGATGTTGTATATCTGGATTTTCAGAAGGCCTTTGACAAGGTACCACACATGAGGCTAATTACCAAGTTAAGGGCCCATGGTATTACAGGAAAGTTACCAACATGGTTAGACTATTGTCTGATTGGTAAGAGGCAGCGAGTGGGAATAAAAGGATTCTTTTCTGGTTGGCTGCTAGTGATTATTGGTGTTCCACAGGGGTCAGTGTTCAGACCACTTATTTTCATGCTGTATATCAATGATTCAGATGATTGAATAGATGGCTTTGTTGCCAAGTTTGCAGATGATACAAAGATTGCTGGAGGGGCAGGTAGTGTTGAGGAAACAAGTAGGATGCAGGAGGACTTAGACAGATTAGGGAGAATGGGCAAGAAAGTGGCAAATAAAATACAATGTTGGAAAATGCATGGTCATGCACTTTGGTAGTAGAAATAAGTGTGCGTAATATTTTCTAAATGGGGAGAAAATCCAAGAATCTGAGATGCAGAGGACTTGGGAGTCTTTGTGCAGAACACTGAAGGTTAACTTGCAGGTTGAGTCGGTGGTGAGGAAGGCAAATACCATGTCAGCATTCATTTCAAGAGGTCTAGAATACAAGAGCAAGGATGTGATGCTGAGGTTTTATAAGGCAATGGTGAGGCCTCACCTTGAATACTGCAGTTTTGGGCACCTCATCTTAGAAAAATGTGCTGGCATCGGAGAGGGTCCAGAGGAGGTTCATAAGGATGATTCCAGGAATGAAAGGGTTATCATACGAGGAACTTTTGATGGATCTGGGTCTGTACTTGCCAGAATTCAGAAGGATCAGGGGGAATCTCACTGAAACCTTTTGAATGTTGAAAGGCCTAGACAGTAGAAGTGGAAAGGATGTTTCCCATGGTGGGAGAGTCTCGGACAAGAGGGCAGAGCAAATTGCAAGTTTAGGGGATAGGTACAGACGCAAGGCTGGGGAGACTTTGGCCACATGGTTATTGAGGTTATGAGATGAGGGGAGTACCTGAGTGGGCTTATCTAATGAGATATGGGGGCCTTAGGGAGCCTCGGGATCAATAAAGTATGTCTGTCTGTATGAATCTTGAGGCAATGTCCTTTAGTTCTAGTCTCACCTACCAATGGAAACAACTTTCCTACTTCTGTCTTATCTATCCCTTTCAAAATTTTTTATGTTTCTATAAGATCCCCTCTCATTCTTCTGAATTCCAGAGAGTAGTCCCAGGCTACTCAATCTCTTCTCATAAGTTAACCCCTTCATCTCTGGAATCAACCTGGTGACCCTCTGCACTGCCTCCAAAGCCAGTATATTCTTTCTCAAGTATGGAGACCAGAACTGCACACAGTACTCCAGGTGTGGACTAACCAGTATCCTGTATAGCTGCAGCATGTTGAATTATCTTCTGGAACGATGGGACATGTGGTTACGTCGACCGTATTTCCAATAAAAGTGCTGTCTGTAATAGCACCAGTTGTTGGTCATCCTATAAGTACGCAATTCAATTATTACAAGGTTCAGAGTACGTAGAAGAAGGTATGTGTAGTCAGGTACAAAAGCTAGATTAGCAGATGGGGAGTGGAGGATCCTGCACGTCCCGTACAGAAAAGTTTTCAGCGTTGCTTAAAGTGGGGTTCCGGAGGAGCAGGTAAATAGGGTTCCGACCCCCATCCTCTATGCAATGTGAAAATACTGTCAGGAGGAACAAGAGAGGGAGGCTGTTGAGGGGGAAGGGTCATTCTTCAAGTTCTCTGCAGATAAGGGTTCCTTTTGTCCTCTGCCAGATTCCTCACATTCCATTCAGTGTTCCTGCAAAGGATATTGGCCTTTCCAATCACCAGCACAGGAACTGGGAGGGGGAGGGGTGGGTGGTTAATGTCTCCTTGTTGTAGGGAGAGGGTCATTCGACCTGCATCCATCTTCCTAGTAAATGGAGTGTCAAAGATCTGAATGTGAGGTGTGGCCACGTGTCAGCTTGCATGTGTGTGCACGCGCGTGCGTGGCCTGAATGTGTTGAGTCCCGCCCAGTTGCTTTTTCCTTACCAGCTAAGCGCTGTTTCTCTGTGAGAATTTAAATGTTTTTTTTGTTGTTTCATGGGAAGTTTTAAAGATGAATACAGCCTGGGCTTGTGATTTTGTGTTTAATTTAAATCACAAACAAGAAAAAAAATCTGCAGATGCTAGAAATCCAAGCAACATTTGACATCCTTACCTGGGATCATTTTAATGCCCACATTGACATCTTTCCAATTGGAGATATTACTGAACTTCCAGTCCAGGATAAAGTTCCCGTTATCCGTTACGACTGGTCCCTAGAATAAACCAGCACCAGATGCACAGTTTCATTACTTACAAACCATACAGAACCGGCTGCCAAGTGAGTAGTTTCTCCGAGCCCTCCTCCCGGAAGTGTCAGCCGCAGTGTTACAAGTCCCAGAGCGAGGGTTCTGAAGAGCACTCACCGCACAATGTATGTTGTGCTTTCAAGCCCCACTAGATGCTTCATTTTTTAAAAAACTTTTTTTATTATTGAATTTTCAAATAATTACAGAAAGAAAAAAATATATACCCTTCCCTCCCCTCCCCTTAGCCCCTCCCCCCTAACATCCCTATATATAAAAAAAGAGTGCCTGGATATCGGAAGATCCCCACATGCTCCATGGAGTTCGTAATAACTTTAGTATATATATTTATTTATTTCCCCAAATAACCAATTATTTTATCTTCGGAGCACCTATATATTTAATCCTGTCTTTTGTAAATAAGGGTGCCAAATTTTCAAAAATGTTTCATATTTATCTCTTAAATTATAAGTAATTTTTTCAAGAGGAATACAGCTGGAAATTTCATTCTTCCAACGATCTATACTTAAGTATGCATCCGATTTCCAAGTAACTGCAATAGCCTTTTTGGCTACTGCCAGTGCAACTTTTATAAATTCTTTCTGATATTTATTCAATTTGGATTTCGATTTTATCCCTTCAATATCGCCTAATAAAAATAATATTGGATTATGTGGAAGTTGTGTTCCAATAATTTGTTCCAATAAAACTCTTAAATTTGTCCAAAAAGGTTGAATTTTAGAACAAGACCAAGTAGAATGTAAAAAAGTACTGATTTCTTGGTTATAGATGCTTCATCTCACAATCTACGCCAACTCATCATTGAAACACTGTACTAAAGATGTAGGTTTTCAGGAAGGGCATTGAATTGGGGCCCATCAAATGGTAAAAGATCCCTTAGTTACTTCCTCTGGTGGTCTGGCCAATATTTGTCTCTTAACCAACATCTCTGAGCCAGAACTCATTAAAGGTTGTGGAAAAGCAAAGAAAGAACCCATGGAAGTAGTGTAGTGTACCCAGACCTGAGTGCGATCTATTGGGTAGTGGAGTACGTGGGGATGTACCAGATAGTGCAGCAGGTAACCAAGTTGTGCACCAGGACCCAAGTAAGGAATTTCAGGAGGATAATGAGCAATGGAGCCGGGAACTTAAGCATATAACACAGCCACTTCTTATCTTCTCTTGGAGTGGATTTTACAATGTGCTCCCAAAGTGCATCGTTGGACAATTTTTTTAACATGAATCCTGGTTCAGAATCAGAATCTGGTTTATTGTCACCTGCAACACGTTGCGTTACATAATTTGTTGACTTTGTGGCAGCAGCATAATGTAATACATAATAGAGGGGGAAACTGAATGACAGTAAGTGTGTGTGTGTGTGTGTGTGTGTGTGTGTGTGTGTGTGTGTGTGTGTGTGTGTGTGTGTGTGTGTGTGTGTGTGTGTGTGTGTGTGTGTGTGTGTGTGTGTGTGTTTGTGTTTGTGTGTGTGTTTGTGTGTGTGTTTGTGTGTGTGTTTGTGTGTGTGTGTATAGAAAAAAAGTTAAATTAAAATTAGTGCAAAAATAGAAATTTTTGAAAAAGCACTGATCGTTGAGTGTGTGTCTTCATGTTACTGTACCTCCTTCCTAATGGTAGCAATGAGAACAGGGCATGACCTGGTTAATAATCTGTCTTTTACCTCAGGATGGGACGGGAAGGGAACATTCCTACTCTCTGTTATTATGAAATACATTACTTAATCCAACATGGAGGGGTGAGAGAGGGGGTGGAACACGGGATTCCACCCCCCCCCCTTCTATATTGAATATTCCATACTGAGCTGTGTGGATGGCTCAAAGTTAGCCTCTCCCTGAAAGGACCCAGCACTGCACTCCGAGCCAAGGTTCAGGGGCCACTGTAAGCGTGCACTCACTGCTTTGCTGACAGCCATTCGCAGATCTACATTCCCTCCGTACTTAGCGACGATCGCCCTGGTCACTGGCACGTAGGCCATCGGGATGACTTCGACTGGAACTCCTTTCTTCCAGTTCTCACCCAGGTTTTTGGAATCTTTCCTTAAAGTGAAAGGAATTGAAAACATCAGGTCACCGGACACATTACGGCATGACACAGATTAAGAAAGGAGATAACAGATTATTCGTCACACCCGTACATGGAAATATAGAGTTAAAGGTGTCGTTTGTATCATTATCACAGTCTGAGGTCAAGCTGCAAGCACAGCATGCCCACAACTTACTGACCCGTATGCCTTTCGATTGTGGGAAGAAACCAGAGCGTTCAGAGGAAACCCACGCAGTCATGGAGAGAATGTACAAACTCCTTACAGACAGCAGCAAGAATTGAACTGCAATCGTTGAAACTGTAACGTGTTATGCTAGCCACTACGCTAGAAAACTGTCCCTGTAGGCATCTGCCAAAAGATGAAGATACAAGACACTACAATCTTCAGAGGTTTATTTGAGTCACTGGAAGAAAGATGGGCTTGACCAGATTCATCCAGACAGGACCTCTGGCCCACTTTGTCCATTGGCATTGATCTCATTTCACTGCATTCAGTTTCACCTTTTTACAACATTGCTATTTTAATGTTGTAACTGCTCCTACCACTTGGCTCCAGATATACACCAACCCCTCAGTAAAATTCTTGCCACCCCTTGTAAGTAAAGCCATCAAATTGCAGACACCTGAATGAATCTTTTCTGCACTCCAGCACCAGCATATTACCTCTGTAGTCATGAGCAGAACGACACTCAACATTGCCTTACCAATGTCTTCTACAGCTGCAACATGATTTTACAACTCTTGTACTCAATATTCCTGCTTACCAAGGCAAGCTAGACACTATTGTCACTACTCTATCCACCTGTATCATTACTTTCAGTGAGCTACGGACTTATACCTCAATGTTCCTCTGAATATCAGTGCTCCTTAAGGTTTACAGTAGATATACAGCACAGTAACAGGTCACAGGGCCCTCGTCCAATTAACCTGAACGTCTTTAGAATGTGGGAGCACACCAAGACCACCAGAGTAACCCATGTAGTCATGGGGAAACTGCACAAACTCCTTATAGACAGTGGCAGAATTGAACCCAGTCACTGGTGCTGCAGTAACATTATGCTACCATGCAGTCCCATTTCAAAGGCTCATGCAATGTACAACTCCGAGAATCCTCTATTTCCATCTTTAATATCTCTATTTTTCCCTTTCAGGGTTCTTTTGAAGACCCTGACCTGGAGTTACATGCTGATTCTGGTTCTTTGGGGGGGGGGAAGAATGGGACCCGTTCTTAGGGTTTCAGGACGGGCTGTTGCTTGGCGCACCAAGGGTTTGGCCTGAGAGTCTGGCTCGGATTTGGATGAGATCTCGGGGCTCTGGAGATGGGCAAATCGAGTTTCAGTGTCACGGCAGGAGAACCGTGTTGTCAGGGGAGTTGGGGTATCTGCTGTGGGCCCAAAAACCCGGGATCTTTGCGGTCTTCAGGCACAGAGCTCGAAAAAAGCAACGTAACAGAATTTTAACATCATAAACCAGCCAGTTGTTTGTTGTGTCTCCCCGCTCACTGGGAAAATGGGAGACACCTCCTTCTCCCTTATTAGGGAGAGAGAGAACCTGTGGTATGTTGAATGCCGGTGTGATACGCCAAGTCTGTAAGGCAACTGCAAGTCTGGCTTTCCTATTGCTTTGCTCAAACTCGAGCGCAATGCTTGCTTTTCTCTGCCAGTGGGGGGGGGAAGACTGTTGCTTGCTGCCGTTTACACGCAGGAGAGAGGCGAGCGAGGGGGGGGGACTTTCGGGCTCTCACGTTTGGCTGTCATTTATTCTTTGGGGTACTCCTCTGTTTTCGTGGATGTTTGCGAAGAAAAAGCATTTCAGGATGCTTATTGTACACACTTCTGACATTAAGTTGGACCTTCGAACCTTTGAGCTACAAAGAAAAACTATGGAAGTTCAAAGAGAAACAGCAAACCCACCACAAAAATGCAAAAAAAAATATCAACCCCCCCCCCCCCCAAATCCCCCATCCCTAAACAAAATCGCAATAAGAACATTGACCTCACACTTAACTGGATTAAATACCATCTACCATCACTCCATCCCAATTAAACTACGTCCCACTGTATCCTAAACTATCTTCAATATTTTTAGCTCCCATTTTCATGTCATTGGCAAACTTACTAAGCAGACCACTTACACTCCTGACCAAAGCATATATTTTTTTAAAAACTATAGTCCCAGCACCAATCCCTACACTACAGCACTAGTCAAAAAAATCAACCATCCACCAGAAATCTGTCTTCTATTGTCAAGCCAGTTGTGGACCCAGTTTCCCAGCATGCATCAGACCCTAAGCTCCACTATCTTCTGGATCAGGCCTACCATACGAGAGCTTGCCAAATTTCACATAAACAAGGGGTACAATTTGCCTAGGGGAATAATTTGGTGACATTCCTCCAGGGATTATTTAGAAGCCCCTCTTTTGTTAATTCCTTCATGAAGTAGTGTTGTTGCTCAGGGTCAGTTGTTGGAGCCAGCCTTTGGTACCTTCCTTCTGTCAGAGGCCTATACCCGCATGACTTGTATCACTAGAGAACAGGAGGGAGGAGTTGGGTTTAATTGAAACGGGAGATCTTGGGGGTCCTTAACATGATGGACAGAGAGAGGAGGTATCCTCAGGTGGGAGAATCTGAAACTAAGAGGTCACTATAAGGAGACACCATTCAACATAGACAAGGAAAATGTCCCCTCAGAGGACCTTTGGTGCTCACTTCTTCAAAGGGTGGAGAAGTAGATGTTCTTTTATTATTTAAGGCAGAGGTAAAAAGATATTTTACCCAGAAGGTGGTGATTTGTGGAATTTACTGCCACAGAAATGCTGTGGAGGTCAAATGAATGGGTGTATTTAAAGCGGAGGATAATTGGTTCTTGATTAGTAAGGGCATTAGACGTTGCAGGGAGAAGACAGGAGAATGGGGTTGAGGAAGAAAATAAATCAGCCAACTCAAATAGACCGAATGGGCTAATTCTGTTCCAATGTTTTATGATCTTAAATTTAATAAGCAAATGGGCTGAGAGATAGATGAAAATGTGAAACTAAGCAACTGCGATTACTATCAGAAGTCACTATTTGATTAAATATCAGAGCAGAGTTGAGTGGATATGATCTGCTTTGTTTCTAATTTGAAGGTACGTACATGCACCACTTTAGCTAAGACTTGACCGCTGCCCTGGACACGGCAGGCAACATTCCTTTGGGGGCAGCAAACAGCAGGCATGCTCACCATTCCAGGACTACTTATATTAACAAAAGTTATATTAACTTTTGTGTGGATGCAGTTGTCCCTGTTAGAACTGTTCGCTGCTATCCCAATAATAAGCCCTGGATCACTAGTCACATCAAAGGCCTCCTAAACCAGAAGAAGAGGGCCTTTAAAGATGGTGATCGGTTGGAGCTTAAAAGAGTTCAGAAGGAACTCAGAGTACAGATAAGGGGGGCAAAGGAGCAGTATCCTTTCACCCTGTACACATCAGACTTCCAATATAACTCGGAGTCCTGCCATGTGCAGAAGTTCGCTGATGACACGGCCATAGTGGGGTGTGTCAGGAATGGACAGGAGGAGGAGTATAGGAAACTGATACAGGACTTTGTGATATGGTGCAACTCAAACTACCTGCGTCTCAATATCACCAAGACCAAGGAGATGGTGGTGGACTTTAGGAGATCTAGGCCTCATATGGAGCCAGTGATCATTAATGGAGAATGTGTGGAGCAGGTTAAGACCTACAAGTATCTGGGAGTACAGTTAGACGAGAAGCTAAACTGGACTGCCAACACAGATGCCTTGTGCAGGAAGGCACAGAGTCGACTGTACTTCCTAAGAAGGTTGGCGTCATTCAATGTCTGTAGTGAGATGCTGAAGATGTTCTATAGGTCAGTTGTGGAGAGCGCCCTCTTCTTTGTGGTGGCGTGTTGGGGAGGAAGCATTAAGAAGAGGGACGCCTCACGTCTTAATAAGCTGGTAAGGAAGGCGGGCTCTGTCGTGGGCAAAGTACTGGAGAGTTTAACATCGGTAGCTGAGCGAAGGGCGCTGAGTAGGCTACGGTCAATTATGGATAACTCTGAACATCCTCTACATAGCACCATCCAGAGACAGAGAAGCAGTTTCAGCGACAGGTTACTATCGATGCAATGCTCCTCAGACAGGATGAAGAGGTCAATACTCCCCAATGCCATTAGGCTTTACAATTCTACCGCCAGGACTTAAGAACTTTTTAAAAGCTATTATTAATGCTTTTTGAGATAGTGATTTAGATGCATATCATATTTTTTACTGAGTTAAGTATTGTATGTAATTAGTTTTGCTACAACAAGTGTATGGGACATTGGAAAAAAAGTTGAATTTCCCCATGGGGATGAATAAAGTATCTATCTATCTATCTACTGCCCTGTAGGTGAACACTTACACCCGTCCATAGTGCGTCCAGGGTAGCTTCCTTCAGGAAAAATGTGACCCCCAGCCAAAATGCAATAGGAACTACATTTCGATATGAGATTCATGTGTGCAGTTGAACCTATCCAGGATTTCATTGATAGGCATATCGTTCCTTTTCATCAAGTAGTGACAGGAATTATTTAGAGAGGCTCTTACCTGTAATCGGCAATAATGATAAACTTCTTTGCGCAGCCAGCGACGATCTTCTCCTGAGTCAAGCAGCCTCTGTCAGAAGAGCAAGAGTACGTTGTTAGGGCAGAGCGGTGGCAGGGAGTGAGGCAGCAGACGGGCAGAGATTAGAGCTGGAAGAGCCCTAACACTCGGGCTGCCATCTACTTTATCAGCAGAGGGCTTCTGGAATGATTAACAACAGAAGTCATATGAATCATGACACCGTCCTGACCTCCACCCCCAACTGCAGCAATCCACTTACAAACAACACTCAGATTTTCGCTTTAAAGTTAAACTCTGATCCCAGCAGGTGGCCTCCTCCACTGCCATTATGAAGACACTCAGGTTGGAGGAGCAACACCTCATATTCTGTCTTGAGTAGCCTCCGTCTAACCTGACAGGCCAAACATAGATTTCTCTAACTTCCAGTAATTTCTGCCCCTTCCCTCATCTCTCTTTTTCCATTCCGGCTCCCCTCTTATCCCTTTCTCTTCTCCTCACCCTCCCATCACCTCCCTTTGGTGCCCCTCTTCCTCTACTCTCCCATGGTCTACTCTGCTCTCCTATCGGATTCCTTCTTCTTCAGCCCTTTACCTGTCACCTCTCAGCTTCTCACTTCACCCTCTCAACCCCGCCCTACCTTCCCCCTCACTTGGCTTCACCTATCACCTGCCAGGTTGCACTTCTTCCCCAACTTATTCTGATTTATTCCCCCTTCCTTTCCACTCTCGGCCCAAAATGTTGACTGTTTATTCCCTTTAATAGATGCTGCCTGACCTGCTGAGTTTCTCAATAATATTTTGTGTGTGCCAACTCTGATGATGAGAGAGATGGAGCACTTCTGTTGCAAAACTGACTAGCTGACCATCACAGTAAAAGATCTCAGAGAGATGGTGAAGACGGAGCAACAGTAAATCACAGCACAGGCTCTGGAACCACTGAGCCAGGTTCAGCAAAGCTCAGCGAAGGGTAAACTTACAAGGCCATCTCTCCAACAAATTAAAAACAAAGAATTCCCCCTCAGCTTTGAAAGAGAAACAGAGTTAATGTTTCACAGTGAAAAACCGTTTGCCATGATCTGAAACGGGAACTCAGTTTCTCTCTCAATTAACGCTGCCTGATCTGCCGAGTATTTTCAGCATTTTCTGCTTTGATTTCAGATTTCTGTAATCTGCTTTTTTTAAAAAAAAAGCTTTGCCTATGACATTTTGACTGGTGGAGGAGACTGCATAGGAGCTGGACTAATAAACACAAGAGATTCAACAGATACTGGAAATCCAGAGTAACATACAAAATGCTGGAGGAACCCAGCAGGTCAGGTAGCATCGATGGAAAGTCAACATTTCAGACTGAGATTGACAGAAGCTGCCTGACCTGCTGAATTCCTCCAGCAATTTTCCTTGACTAAATTACTGAAACATATTCAAACTGATACACCTCGCCAACGTTCGCTCTCTTCCTAATAAGATGGACGAGCTGCTTCTTCTGACCAGAACCAGCAGAGACTTTGCAAATTCTGCGGCTCTTTGTTTCACTGAAACGTGGCTCGGTGATTCCGTTCCGGACGGAGGTCTGCACGTCCCCGGCTACCAGCTGCTGCGAGCGGACCGCATCACGGAGTTATCGGGGAAATCAAGGGGTGGTGGAATCTGCTTTTACATCCATGAAGGCTGGTGCACTGACGTTAAGGTTCTTCACAGACACTGCGACCCGAACCTGGAGTTTCTCGTTCTGAACTGTAAGCCTTTCTATTCTCCGCGAGAGTTTTCCTCATTTATCCTTGTCGGTGTTTATGTTCCACCTCAGGCCAACGTGAGCGAGGCCGTTTGGCGGCTGGCTGATCATATTATGCGTTTAGAACGGGAACACACAGATTCGTTGTTGATCATCCTAGGAGATTTCAACAGAGCTAAACTGAATTACGAACTCCCGAAATACAGACAACATGTTAACTGCCCCACCAGGGACAGTAACACTCTGGACCACTGTTATACTATCCTAAATAATGCTTACCGTTCTATTCCCCTTGCAGCCTTAGGACTCTCTGACCACTGTCTGATCTACCTCATCCCAGTATAGGCAGAGACTTAAATCTGCTAAGCCTGTGGTGAGGACAGTGAAGAAGTGGACCAGTGAGGTGAAACAGCAACTTCAGGACTGTTTTGACACCACTGACTGGGGTGTCTTTGAAGCTGCAGCCACCAATATACATGAACTGACAGATACTGTGACATCCTACATCAGTTTTTGTGAGGATGCATGTGTACCCACAAAAACTTTCCGGACCTTCGCCAACAATAAGCCATGGTTTACCCCCAAACTCAGACATCTCCGCCAAGCTAAGGAGGATGCCCACAGGAGTGGGAATAGGGCCCTGTACAGACTGGCCAGAAATGCACTGACCAGAGAAATCAGAGTGGCCAAGCGGTTCTACTCCGAAAAGTTGAGGAATAATTTCTCAGCTAACGACTCATTGTCGGTGTGGAGAGGCCTGCAGGAGGTCACTGGCTACAGGAGACGCCCTGCCCCCCCTGCTGAGGTTAACAAAGCTTTGGCTGACGACCTTAATACCTTTTACTGTAGATTTAAGAGGGTCCATCTTATACCTGTCCCTCCCCCCTCTTCGGTCTCTCTTCCTGCCTTCCCTCGACCATCACTCACTGGCACTCATCCCGCAATCACTGCAATCACCTCCCCACCATCTCTGCCCAGCCCCCCTGGATCACAGTTTAGAATCAGCGAAGGAGAAGTATGTTGACTGTTCCAGCGACTTAAGACCCGAAAATCTCCAGGCCCAGATGGGGTCTCCCCCTCCTGTCTACGAGCCTGTGCTGATCAGCTGGCTCCCATCTTCACTCAGCTCCTTAACAGATCTCTGGAGCAAATAGGTCAGTAGACGATGCAGTCAACCTGGGACTGCACTATATCTTGCAACATCTGGATTGTCCTGGGACCTATGCTCGGATGCTGTTTGTGGATTTCAGTTCGGCGTTAAACACCATCGTCCCTCATACCCTCTGCTCCAAATTGTCTCACCTTACTGTGCCACCTGACCTCTGCGATTGGATTTACAGCTTCCTGACCAACAGAAGTCAGCAGGTAAGGATGGGACAGGTCACCTCGGATATTCGAATCACCAACACCGGCGCCCCCCAGGGGTGTGTCCTCTCTCCACTGCTGTTCTCCCTTTACACCAATGACTGCACCTCCTCCAACCCCTATGTGAAGCTTTTGAAGTTTGCAGGCGACACTACCGTCATCGGACTCATCCAGAATAGTGATGAGTCTGCATATCGACAGCAGGTGGACCAACTGACGCTCTGGTGCAGTCGGAACAATCTGGAGCTGAACACGCTCAAGACAAAAGAGATGATAGTGGATTTCAGGAGACATCCCCCCGCTATGTCTCCCCTCACAGTCCTCAGCAGCCCTGTGTCCACTGTGGAGAACTTCAGGTTCCTGGGAACCACCATCTCTCAGGATCTGAAGTGGGAGCAGAACATCAGCTCCATCCTGAAGAAGGCCCAGCAGCGGATGTATTTCCTGCGGCTCTTGAGGAAATACGGTCTGCCTCAGGAATTGCTGCTGCAGTTCTACACTGCAGTCATTGAGTCTGTCCTGTGCACCTCCATCATTGTGTGGTTTGGAGCCGCCACCAAGCAGGATAGAACCAGACTACAGCGCACAGTGAGGACTGCCGAGCGCATCATTGGAGCCTCCCTGCCCTCTATTGTGGACCTGTACTCTTCCAGGTTGAAGAAGAGGGTGGGGAACATCATAAAGGACTCCTCCCATCCTGCGCACAGACTGTTTGATCTGCTTCCGTCTGGTAGGCGCTTCAGATCCCTCCAGACTAAGACTAATAGGCACTGGAGAAGTTTTTTCCCTACTGCGGTCACTTTGCTGAACAGTTAACTGCCGGTTAACTGTCGGCTAACTATTACTTGGATTGCACTACCTGTATGTATAATCTATATTTTCATTTATATTTATCATTATTATTGTTATGAGCAGAGAGACAACATCTGCCAGAAGTAAATTCCTTGTATGTGCATAGGTACTTGGCGATTAAAGTCTGATTCTGATTCTGATATCACCGATACTTCCTCTACAATTTGCTGCCTGAGTATTCGGTTTCTCGATTTCGGTTGAGCAGCATTTGCAGTGTTTTGCTTTTGGACAAATAACTATACGAGATGTTTACATTCTTGTGAAAGGGTGGAAAGAGTCAGCATCTATAAATTCCTCAGTGTTGTCACTTCAGAGGATCTGTCCTGGGCCCAGCATACAAGTGCCATTACGTGGAAAGCACGGCAGGACTGTCACATGTTGAAAGATTGGAGCGACTGGGCTTGTATACACTGGAATTTAGAAGGATGAGAGGGGACCTGATTGAAACATAAGGTTATTAAGGGAATGGACACGCTAAAGGCAGGAAACATGTTCCCGATGTTGGGGGAGTCCAGAACCAGAGGCCACAGTTTAAGAATAAAGAACGGAGAACGGAGTTGAGGAAAAACTTTTTCACCCAGAGAGTTGTGGATCTGTGGAATGCTTTGCCTCAGAAGGCAGTGGAGGCCATTTCTCTGGATGCTTTCAAGAGAGAGTTAGATAGAGCTCTTAAAGATAGCAGAGTCAAGGGATATGGGGAGAGGGCAGGAACGGGGTACTGATTGTGGATGATCAGCCATGATCACATTGAATGGCGGTGCTGGCTCAAAGGGCCGAATGGCCTACTCCTGCACCTACTGTCTATTGTCTTAGAAGTTTGCAAAGATTTGGTACGTCATCTAAAACTTTGACAAACTTCTATACATGTACGGTGGTAAGTATATGGACTGGCGGCATCACAGCTGGTATGGAAAAAACACCAATGCTCTTGAACAGAAAAACTACAAAAAGTAGAGAATATGACAGCCCTGCACATCGTGGGTGCAGCAATCCACACAATTGAGTACATTTACAAGAACGATGTTACAGGAAAGCAACTTCCATCATCAAGGACCCCTACTATCCAAGCCATGCTCTCTTTTCGTTGCTGCTATATGAAAGGTGGGATGGATGGATAGATGGATAGATGGATAGATGGATAGATGGATAGATGGATAGATGGATAGATGGATAGATGGATAGATGGATAGATGGATAGATGGATAGATGGATAGATGGATAGATGGATAGATGGATAGATAGATAGATACTTTATTCATCCCCATGGGGAAATTCAACATTTTTTCCAATGTCCCATACACTTGTTGTAGCAAAAACTCCTTACATACAATACTTAACTCAGTAATAATATGATATGCATCTAAATCACTAACTCAAAAAGCATTAATAATAGCTTTAAAAAAAAAAAAGTTCTTAAGTCCTGGCAGTTGAATTGTAAAGCCTAATGGCATTGGGGAGTATTGACCTCTTCATCCTGTCTGAGGAGCATTGCATCGACAGTAACCTGTCGCTGAAACTGCTTCTCTGTCTCTGGATGGTGCTATGTAGAGGATGTTCAGGGTTTTCCATAATTGACCGTAGCCTACTCAGCGCCCTTCGCTCAGCTACCGATGTTAAACTCTCCAGTACTTTGCCCACGACAGAGCCCGCCTTCCTTATCAGCTTATTAAGACGTGAGGCGTCCTTCTTCTTAATGCTTCCTCCCCAACACGCCACCACCAAGAAGAGGGCGCTCTCAACAACTGACCTATAGAACATCATCAGCATCTCACTGCAGACATTGAATGACGCCAACCTTCTAAGGAAGTACAGTCGACTCTGTGCCTTCCTGCACAAGGCATCTGTGTTGGCAGTCCAGTCTAGCTTCTCGTCCAACTGTACTCCCAGATACTTGTAGGTCTTAACCTGCTCCACACATTCTCCATTAATGATCACTGGCTCCATATGAGGCCTAGATCTCCTAAAGTCCACCACCATCTCCTTGGTCTTGGTGACATTGAGACGCAGGTAGTTTGAGTTGCACCATATCACAAAGTCCTGTATCAGTTTCCTATACTCCTCCTCCTGTCCATTCCTGACACACCCCACTATGGCCGTGTCATCAGCGAACTTCTGCACATGGCAGGACTCCGAGTTATATTGGAAGTCAGATGTGTACAGGGTGAACAGGACCGGAGAGAGTACGGTTCCCTGTGGCGCTCCTGTGCTGCTGACCACTGTGTCAGACCTACAGTCTCCCAACCGCACATACTGAGGTCTATCTGTCAAGTAGTCCACTATCCAATCCACCATGTGAGAGTCTACTCCCATGACCAGGTTCAGGAACAGTTAATACTCCTCAATCATCAGGCTCTTGAACCAGAGGGGATAACTTTACTTGCCCCATTACTGAACAGTTCCCAGAACCAATGGACTTACTCTCAAGGACACTTTGTCTCATGTTCACAGTATTTATTGTTTTTTTTTCTTTTCCCCCTTTCTTTTTGTATTTGCACAGATTGTTCTTTTTCGCACGTTGGTTTTTGTCCATCCTGTTGGGTACAGCCCTTTACTGATTCTATTGTGTTTCTTGTACTTACTGTGAATGCCCGCAAGAAAATGAATCACAGGGTTGTATATGGTAACGTATGTGTACTTTGATAATAAATTCATGTAGAACTTTGTAAATAAAATACATATTAAAACAGCATGTCTTCTTCCATTTTGCCCCAAAGAGCATTTTTAAAAAATCAACAGGACAGGTTCAGAAATTGCACCATCTCGGATCGCAAGACCCTGCAGCGGATAGTGAGGTCAGCTGAGAAGATCATCGGGGTCTCTCTTCCAGCCATCACGGACATTTACACTACACACTGCATCCTCAAAGGAAACAGCATTAAGAAGGACCCCGTGCACCCCTCATACAATCTTTTCTCCCTGCTGCCGTCAGGGAAAAGGTTCCAAAGCATTCGGGCTCTCACAACCAGACAATGTAACAGTTTCTTCCCCCAAGCTATCAGACTCCTCAATACCCGAAGCCTGGACTGACACTTTGCCCTACTGTCCTGTTTGTTATTTATTGTAATGCCTGCACTGTTTTTGTGCACTTTATGCAGTCCAGTGTAGGTCTGTAGTCTAGTGTAGCTTTCTGTGTTGTTTTTTTTTATTACTTAGTTCAGTCTAGTTTTTGGTACTGTGTCATGTAACACCATGGTTCTGAAAAACGTTCTCATTTTTACTATGCACTGTACCAGCAGTTATGGTCGAAATGACAATAAAAGTGACTTGACTGGACATTCAAGGTGTGACAGTATCAAATTCCCGAGTACTACTCACCCTCCACCTTTGATTAAATTGAGGTTACAGTCCACCTCGTCAGCACCATCAATGGCAACATCAAGCTGTGATACAGTGGAAGAATAACATGCATCAGTCCAGTAAATGTGCAACGTGGCTGTCTCCACTATTCATTAGTCACTCTCCTGGACACTGCTAATACAGTCAGAATCAGGTTTAACATCACCAGCATGTCGTGAAATGCTTCAACTTTGTGGCAGCAGTACATGATAATAGAGAGAAATAACTGAATGTGTATTTATGTATAATATATAAAATTAAGTTGTACAAAACAGGAAATAAAAAATAGTGAGGTAGTGTTCATGGGTTCAAACTCCATTCAGAAATCAGATGGCAGAGGGGAAGAAGCTGCTCTTGAATTGTTGAGCGTGTACCTTCACATTTCTGTGCCTCCTTCCTGATGGTAGCAATGAGAAGAGGGCATGTGCTGGGTGGTGGTTGATAGGTTACTTGGCCACTGTAAATGGACCCAAGTATATATTGGGGCTGGTTTATCATTGTCACATGTAACAAGATACAGTGGAAAGCTCGTCTTGCACACTGTTTACACAGATCAAATCATTACACTGTGTAATGAGCTAGAACAGGTAAGACAGTAACAATACAGAATGAAGTGTAAAAGCTATTGAACGAGTGCAGTGCAGGTAAATAATAAAGTGCAAGATTATAGTAAGATAGATTGGATTCCAAGGGTCTATCTTACCATACAAAAGGTCCATTTACGAGTTTTATGATCGCAGGATAGAAGCGCCCTTGAACCTAATGGCACAGTACTGTGCAGAAGTCTAAGGCACATATACATAGCTGGGTTGCCTAAGACATCTGCACAGTACTGTGGTAATTTTGTATTGCACTGTACTGTTGCCACAAAAAAGAAATCATGACATTTGTGAGTGATGATAACCTCGATTCTGATATGGGTCTCTATTGTGGTCCGGGAGTGGGAAGGGAGCAGGGAAAGTGAAATCATGGTTCGGAGAAGGGAAAGGGGAGGGAGCAGGAAGCACCAGAGGGACATTCTGCAATAATTAACAAGACAATTTTTTTGGAATCAAATGACCTTGGCCGGTGTCTCAGGGCTGGATGTGTCTGTAGCTGTGCCATGCTCCCCTCCCAGCCCCTGGCACTCCTCGTCTGCCACCTGTCCCACACCTCATGATTCACAACATGCTGTGCTCCCGCCAGATATACAAACTCGCTCTGCCCAAGACATTTGCACAGTACTGTATGTGCTTTCAGGCCTTTCTAGCTTCTGCCTAATGAGGGTAGAAAACCCAGGATGTCTGGGATAGATGGGTTCTTTGATTATGCTGCCTGCTTTATCTATACTTCTCACTACCACAGTAGAGTCTATGGCGGGGAGGCTGGTTCCTGTGATGTACTGGTGATAGAATCAGGGGCAGTTGATGGGAACCTGCTGGTTGGTGGGTTCATTGGGAGTAGGTTGTTAATTGTAGTTGAGGGAACATTGATAAGTGGACATTATTAGAGGAATGTGATTAATGAGATTGTTTTAGAGCCACCATTGTCATGACGGGCCAAATAGACTCCCGTGAAATAAAAAAACATGAAATGGGTAGCAGGGTGGAGATACGTCTCTACCAAAGGAGGTGTGAGGTGCTCCTTCCCTCCACTAGCCTGCAGGTCACCCTTGGGCAAGGTGTAGCACCTGCTTAGCCCCTCGATCAGGGTCAGATGAATCCATGGGAGCAGTTGGTGGGTGGTCTAATAAGCAGCTGGTGCACATCTCAAGTCCTGATTATGTGACCACTGATGAGGATTAGTAATGGCTGGGGTCACCCTTCTTGTAAAGACACTGCCCAGAAGGCAATAGAAAACCACGACTGTAGAAAAATTTGCTATACATCACAGCACATATTGATGATGTCATAAGTCATGGCACATAATGACGATGAAACCTGAAAAGTGTTGGGAGAACTGCCTCCTCGTACCATCGCCTTCAGAGAGGTGGTCGAGGTACTGACTGAGCAGTGAGTGATGGAATTCTAATACTTTTGATGGAGCAATGGAGGAGGAACGATTGTATAGAAAATTCTGAGGGATATAGACAGGGTGAATGCAAGCAGGCTTTTTTCGCTCATCTCGGGTAAAACTCGCATTAGAAGTTTAGGTTTCGGGTGAAAGGCGAAATATTTAAGGGGAACTGGAGGGGGATCACTACACAGGACTATTTCTCCCAGCTTGCCTGAACACACAGTTCACTGTAACACGGAATGCCAGAGCCCCACCTACCATCCTCCAAAAATAAGCAACGTGAGGTCAACAAAGGTGTCCTACCTCAGGGTGTCTATCCAGGTCACTGAGGGGCAGCTCATGTTTTAGGATAAGCTGACGTGCCTGCAAAGAAGAGAGAGATGCCCCAGTGAGTTGAAACTCCTGCATATAGATGCATGAAAAAACCCAGCTGCTTTGTACAAATAAAATCCCTTAGCCACTAGACTCCGCTACAGTTATTACCCTACAAGATCAACAGTCAAATCATGTGCTTGAAACTTCCTCTCTCAGTCATCAAGAAAAAACATTCAAGTATTTACACAAGAGAAAGCCTTGGCTCCTTTCCGAAAGTGGTGACAGAGGACATTTTGTTCTTGGCTTTCTTACATATTGACAACAATCAAGGGTTGGAAATTAAACGCCACAACTGACCTCTGTTACTCCAAATGTGACAAACAGGACTTGCATTTATAAATTGTTTTCCACAAAAGACACTAAGTGATTTTTTTAAGTTAGCAGTGATATATCTATGAAATATTTGTAGTGTGATTGTAGTGGCAGTTAGTTGCATACAGCAGGTTCCTGCAGATAGCAAGGTGAGAATAATCTTAAAATATTCAGTTCCAATGACAAAGACCCAATGACAGAAATTAGTCAGAGAACCAATGATATCTACAGCACCCTTCTAAAACAGTGCCAAGAAGGCAGGGCCTCAGTTTAATAATGCCTTAGAATACCATCTACAGGACATACAACATAGCACTCCATGAATATTTTCCTGATGTGTCAGCCCAAGTATTTTTTGTGCTTGCATGCATTCATCTGCGGACTGCAGAAAACCATTTGTTCTTGCTGACATGTCAGTCAGGGCCTTGGCCTTTTGTTGTATTACTACATGTTTACTGCTGTCATATGTGCTCTATGTACCCTGTGCTGTGTATAAATGTTGGTACTGTGTTCTGCATCTTGGCCCCAAAGGAATGCTGTTTCATTTGGCTGTATTCATAAGTATCATGTATGGTTGAATGATAATTAAATGTGAATGTAAACATTCTCTCAGACTACTGGTGTGAGCCTTAGGTCCCACACCACTAGACTCCGCTACAGTTATTACCCTACAAGCATCAGGCTCCTGAACTTCATTCATCCCTACACTGATTTCACAACCTATGGACTCACTTTCAAGGACTCTATGGCTCATGTTCTCATTATACTTACAGCTGTAACTGAAAGTTTGTGAACCCTTTGCAATTACCTGGCTTTCTTCATTAATCACTCATATAATGTGGTCTGATCTTCATCCAAGTCACAAAGACAAACACAATCTGCCTAAACTAATAACACTAACAATTGCACTTCTCGTCAATACCGAGTACACCATTTAATCAATCACAGTCCAGGCTGTAAAATGTAAAATGAACCCTTGTATTTAACCACTGGCAGAACCTCCTTTAGCAGCAATAACCTCCACAAAACATTTCCTGTAGCTGCTGATAAGACACACATGGCAAGGAGGAATTTCAGACCATTCCTCCATACAAAACTGTTTTGGTTTATCAATATTTTTGTGATACCTTGCATGAACAGCTCTCTTCAGGCCACCGTAACTCAATTGGGATAAGATCTGAACTCTGTCTTGGCCATTCCAAAACACAAATTTTCTCCTTAAACCATTCGGTTGTTGATTCACTCTTGTGTTTCGTATCATTGTCTTGTTGCATCTTCCAACTTCTATTACGCTTCAAGGTGGTGGACCACTACCCTGACATTCTCCTATAGAATGTCTTCATACAATTTTGAACTCATTGTTCCCTCAACGATTGCAAGCTGTCCAGGCCCTGAGGCAGCATAGCAGCCCCAAACCACGAAGCTCCTTCCACCATGCTTCACAAGTTAGCATGAGGTTTTGGTGTTGGTGTGCAGTGCCCTTTTCCCTCCAAACATCACAGTGTGCACTTCTGCCATAAAGTTCAAATTCTGTCTCATCTGTTCACAGAACATTGTCCCAGAAGCGTTCTGGTACATCCAGGTGATCTTTTGCAAGCTTGAAACGTGCAGCAATGTTTTTTTTTGGAAAGCAGTGATTTCCTCCGTGGTGTCCTTCCCGTGAACACCATTCTTGTTCAGTGTTTTTCTTATAGTGGACACATGCACAGAGACTTTAGCAAGTTCTAGGGATTTCTGCAGGTCTTTTGCCGTTAACCTCGGGTTCTTTTTCACCTTCTTCAGCATTGTACATTGTGCTCTTGGTGTGATCTTTGCAGAATGCACACTCCTAGGGAGAGTAGCAACAGTACTGAATTCCCTCTGTTTGAAAACAATTTACCTTATTGTGGACTGATGAACACTCTGGTCTTTAGAAATGCTTTTGTAGCCTTTTCCAGCTTCATGCATCTCTATAATACTTCTAAGGTCCTCTAGAAGTAGTTTTGATTGAGGCATGATGCACATAAACAGATCTTTCTTGAGAAGAGCAGGTTCGGTCAGTAATCTGACTTTGTGTGTCTTTTTTATAGGGCAGGGCACCAAAACACCCCACACCTCCAATCTCATCTCTTGAATGGAATACATGATTCCAAATACTTTTGTTGAAGGCATTGCCCCAGAGTTTCACATACTTCTTTTTAAACCTGGACTGTGATTGTTTAAATGATGCACTCAGTATTGACAAGAAGTGCACTTGTTTGTGTGTTATTATTTTAGGCAGATTGTGTTTGTCTATTATTGTGACTTAGATCAGACCACATTTTATGAGTAATTAATGCAGAAAACCAGGTAATTGCAAAGTGTTCATAAGCTTTGTCTTGCAAGTGCACTTATTATTACTATTCATATTTTTTAAAATTTGCAGTCTTTTGCATTTTGTTGTTTTGCCAATCATCATTTGTAGTTTTTCCATCAAGTCTACTGTATTTCTTTGTTCTACTGTGAATACCTGAATGAAAATGAATCTCAGGATTGTATCTGGTGACATATGCTGTACTTTTGATAATACATTTAGTTTGAACTTTATCTACGGAGTGATTTGTGACCCCATAACACTCAAAGCTTGGAGGGAAAGGTGTTATAAATGGAGCCACAACTAACTCAAACCCCTTTTATTGATCAATAACCATTGATCCATGCGGATCAGCATCAGAACAGAAGTTAAGGTGGACCCAGATGAACTTTATTCCACTGACCCCATTCCAATTATTGCACTGCCATCATCTTTGGGACTAAGTGCATTAATACAGTGGGGCTGTCTTGTTCTTTCAGCAGGGCACATCAAGAAGATCAGTTGTTTCTCCCCATCTACCACAGAATCAGCGGCAATATTTACCTAAGACATAAGAGCAGAATTATGCCGTTGGTTCTGCTTCAACATTTCATCATGGCTGATTTATTATCCCTCTTAACCCCATTCTCCGGCCTTCTCCCCATAACCTTTGAGGCCCTGAATAATCAAGAATTGATCAATCTTCACTTTAAATATACTCAAATGACTTGACCTCCACAGCTGTCTGTGGCAATGGATTCCACAGGCCCACAACCCTCCGGCTAGAGAAATTCTTTCTCATCTCTGTTTGAAAGGGACCTCCTCCTATTCTGAGGCTGTGTCCTCTTGTCCTGGACTTCCCCACTATATCTCCATGTCCACTCTATCTAGACCTTTCAATATTCAACAGGCTTCAGCGAGTACAGGCCCCGAACCATCAAACGTTCTTCATACGTTAACATGAGCACATGATGACAGAAAGCAACATGGCTGCTTTATTCCCCAAGTTCCTACAATGACTACACTTCAGAAATATGTCCCAGGCTGTAAAACATTCAGAGACTTCATAAGATTATGGAAGGCCTTACAGAAATCCAGGTAGTTTATGGAAACACATGTCTCTGATGTTGCCAGAATGGCTATGAGGTACACAGTTAAGGAAAACAGCTTCATCTCACCTGGAAGGAGGAAGGCACACACACAACTTGTAGATTCTCTTCTTGAACCCGCTTGGCTGCAAAAAAAAAGGACAAAGGTTCTTAAAAGGGCAGGACACAAGTCTGGTCACAGCCTAGATTAGGGGTTCCCAACCATTTTTATGGAATGTAGCAATACCATTAAGCAAGAGGTGCATGGACCAACAGTTTAGAAACCCCTGGCCTAGACCAGGTCTTGGGTGCAATAACTGACCTGCTGCAGAAAACATAATGTATAGCAATTACCAGCAGTGAATAAGTCTTACACCTAGTGACCCAGAACATTGCCAAGACTCCAGGGGCAGAATTATTAAGCGAGGTTGAGTAGGTTTGCACTTTATTTCATTGGAGAATGTGAAAGTGGGGTGATCTTAGAGGTTTATTTCTATAGATGCTGCCTGACCTGCTGAGTTCCTCCAGAATTTTGGATTTCCAGCATCTCATGATTATGAGGGGCATTGATTGCAAGCACTGACCTAGCCTTATTTTTCCCCCAACAGTTGGGGAAATCAGGAATTTGAGGGCAGAGGTTTAAGGTGTGAGGAAAGAAGTTTAATAGGAGACCAAGGTGAGACCTTTTCACCCAGAAGGTGGAATGAGTTGTCATATTAATTGGTTGAAGTAGGTACATGAACAACATTTAAAGGACACTTGGACAGGTAAATGAATAGGAAAGGTTTAGAGCAGGACTTCCCAACCATTTTATGCCACGGACCCGTCATTAACCGAGGGGTCCGTGGACCCCAGGTTGGGAACTCCTGGTTCAGAGGGATCTGGACCAAATGTGGGCAAATGGGACGAGGTTAGGTGGGCATTTTGGTTCAAATGGACCAATTGAGCTGAAGGTCCTGTTTCCATGCTGTACATCTCCGTGACTCCAAGCCAGTGGTGCTCACCTCTGCATGCCCCCCTTACTGAAACAGAACAAAGGTTTTCCTATGTGTCTTGTATAAGATGCCAACTGGTGCTCAGCTGAAAAGTCTGTACCCTCAGAGAATAGGGGAGACTGAAAGCTCCACTCCAGACTTTAGACAGAAAATACAGCTTAACCATGAATAATAAGGGAGTACAGTATTGTCAAGGATGACTTCCTTAGTTATAGACATTATGTTAAGGTCCCATCTGCTTTCTTAGATGGGCTTAAATAATTGAGTATATATCCAAAATGACACAGATGTGCTTTGAACCATTTAGTATGGGTCATATCAAAATTGGTAAACCAGGATTTAGAAAGCTGTCACTGCTGCCCAGTTCAGAAAGGCTGGGATCTCCTAGTGTTTCCAATTAACACCTGACAGAATCACATGCAGGGTCTGGATAAAGGAACCCCTTACTGCTGTGCTGAGACATAAATATTGCAGATACTGGAATCTGGAGCCACAAACAATCTACTGGAGGAACTCAACGGGTCGAGCAGCAGCTGTGGGGGTGGTGAAAGGGATTGTTGGCGCTTCGGGTCAAAATCCTGCATCCTTTAATTGCTACACCCACCTAGTTCGACCCGCTGAGTTCCTCCAGCTATTTGTTCCCCTACTGTTAAACCAAGCAGATACACACTCAGTGGCACTTTATGTATAGCAGGGTTCATAGTCTTCACCTTCTGTAGCCCGTCCATTTCAAGGTTCAACGTGTTGTGCATTCAGATATACTCTTCTACACACCACTATTGTAATGCAAGGTTAGTTTCACATTCTTGTCAGCTTGAACCAGTCTGGCCATTCTTCTCTGACCTCTCAGTAACGAGGCACTTTCGCCCACAGAACTGACACACACTGCCTTTTATTTTTGCTTTCCACACCTTTTTCTGTAAACTCTGCAGACTGTTGTGCCTGAAAATCCCAGAAGATCAGCAGATTTTGAAATACTCAAACCACCCTGTCTGGCATCAACAAACATTCCATGGTCAAAGTCACTTAAATCCCATTTCTTCCCCATTCTAATGTTTGGTCTGAACAACTGATCCTCTCAACCATGTCTACATACTTTTATGCATTGAGTTGCTGCCAAATGATTGGTTAACTAGATATGTGCGTTAACGAGCAGGTAGAAAGGTGTACCGAATAAAGTGGCCACTGAGTGTACGTCAGTGATAATAAACCTGAATCTGATTAAGAGCCTTACGATTGATCTCTCGGTCTCAAGAGTTGTTTGATGCTAGTCTTCAGTGGCCTCTTTCTCCAAAACAAATACAATCTGATGTTAGTCAAATTTAACACCGACTGCTGAAAACCCCTCCAGAGCTGTGAGCACAAGAATCTAGCTCTGATGTTCTACTGCTGAACTGACATATTGTTGAGTCACTGTCATTCACTTTAAATCTTAACCCAAGAACAGGCTCAACCTCTCTGGTTTACATAAAAGATACCAAGGTATTATTTTAACAATGTGCAGAGGGATAACCTCCAGATCCCTGATCAATCAGACGTGATGAAACATTTTTGACTGTGCTGTGGGATCTTACTATGTGTGGTTCACTGCTGCTCTTCTTCACTGTGACAATGGTTACAACCACTTTGGGATGTTTTGACGGCTCTGTGAAAGGTACTCTGCCAATTCAGGTCTGCATCTCTTCCGATATGAGATACCTCAGAAAAAATAGACCGTATGTTTTCCAGAAGTGAAACACAGCCTCTTCTCCCTAACTGTTGAGAAATGTCACAAATCCAGGAACTTCAGTAGTGTTTTTGTCTGTTCCTGCTTGCCCAATAATCAGGTAGATATTTTTCATCAGGCTTCACTGCCAACACAACAGAGTGAGACACAAGACCTCAAGAGGTACTACCTTCTGGTATTGGCGGTACCGTGACGGAGCAGTTAGCATAACCTTTTACCGTGCCAGCAGCCTGAGTTTAGTTCCCTGCACTGTCTGTAAAGAACTTGTAGGTTCAACCCCATTGCCAGATAGGTTTCCAATGGGTGTTCTGATTTCCTCCCACAATCCAAACACACACATAGATCAGGATTAGTGAGTTGCAGGCGTGCTACATCAGCCCCAGAAGTATGATGACACTTACTGGCTGCGTCCCCTCCCAGCTTTCATCAAACTGTGTTGGACATCGATGCAAACTGACGCATTTCATTCTAAGAGCAAACACGAGGAAATCTGCAGATGCTGGAAATTCAAACAACACACACAAAATGCTGGTGGAACACAGCAGGCCAGGCAGCATCTATAGGGAGAAGCGCTGTCGACGTTTCGGGCCGAGACCCTTCATATTGTTTCAATGTATATGTTACAAATAAGGATAATCATTATTTCTTTATCATCCCTTGAAAGTGAAATACCAAAGTAATCTTCCTTTATGTTGGCTGAGGGACTTACAATACTGTGCAAAAGTCTTATACTTTAAGAGCTGTAGCTGGTTCTTGCTTGAATTAATATCTGCTTTATTCGCATAACTCCAGAATATTCCCTAACAGCAAGAACAAAAGGGAAAAGGATTCAGGTCGATCCGAAAAAGAATGTCTTCTACCATGCGAGCCCAGCAGGCCTTGCACCATTCCGAACCCCACTCACCAAACCTGTTTTGCAATTCAAGACAATTCCACATATCTTGCATTTCCCTGATATTTCTGAATGTGTTTGATTAACAAACATCAATCTACCCCAGAAAGAAGTGCTATTTACAGAAAACCCTTCCAGATTTCTACTCCCCTTGGCCTGTGGAAGTTTCTTAACTTTGGAAGATCCAACAGTGTTGATGAGCACAAGGATCTCGGTGTCCAAGTTCATAGCTCCCCGAAATGGCTACACAGGTTGATAAGGGGGTGAAAAAGGCATATGGTATGACTAATAATCAAGGCACTGAGTTCAAAAGTCAGGAAGCTGTGTTCTAGCTTTATAAAACTCTAGTTAGGTCACCATAGAAACCTACAGCACATTACAGGCCCTTCAGCCCACAATGTTGTGCCGAGCATGTAACCTACTCTAGAAACTGCCTAGAATTTCCCTACAGCATAGCCCTCTATTTTCCTAAGCTCCATGTACCCACCTAAGAGTCTCTTAAAGGACTCCATTGCACGCCATCTGAAATATTGCGTACAGATCTGGTCGCCCCATTATAGGAAAGATTTTGAGGCTTTAGAGAGGGTGCAGAAGCAGGTTACCAGGATGCTGCCTTGATTAGAGGGCATGTGCTGTCATGAGAGCTTGGACAAAACTTGGGTTGTTTTCTCTGAAGCAGCAGAAGCTGAGGGGAGATCTGGTGGAGGCTTATAACATTATGTGAGGCATAGTTAAGAGTATCCTCTTCCCAGGATTGAAATGTAGAATACCAGAGGGCATGAATTTTAGGGGGGGGGGGGGGGGAGTTCAAAGGAGATGTGAGGGGGAAGTTTTTTTCTGTTTTTACACAGAGACAGTGGTGGGTCCCTGGCATGCACTGTATGGGGAGGTGGACATCAAGGAAAGCCCCCCCCCCCCCCGAGGGATAGGCATCCTATCTGGCTACAGCCAAAATGAGGAGGATCCTAAGTCAGGGTAAACCCTCGCAAAGCTGTGGGGCTGGACACATACCTGGTCAGGTGCTGAGGGACTGTGCGGCCCACCCAACAGAGGTCTTAACATGTGTCTTTAATATCTCATTGCAACAGTTCTCTGTCCCTGCAGGCTTCAAGGCAGCCACCATCATTCCCGTGCCAAAGAGAGCAATGGTAATTGGCCTAAATGAGTACCCAGCGGTACTGACTTCAACGACATAAAGTGCTTTGAGTGGCTGGTAAAAGACTATATAAAATTCTACCTTACAGCAACATTGGATCCCTTCCAGTTCGCCTACCGATCAAACTGATCTACTGATGATGCCATAGCTATGGCCATCCACTCTATCCTGCTCCAGCTAGAAAACAATACCTCATATGCCAGAATGTTCACCAACTTCAGCTCAGAGGCTAGTGGGCAAATAGTCTGTATTGGGGCTCAACACCCCTCTCTGTCCCTGAATCTTGGACGTCATGACAGAAAGACCCCAGGAAGTCCGAGTTACCATGGCAACATCTCAAGCTCCATCACATTGAGTACTGCTGTCTATTAGAGCTCTATGCTCAGTCCGCTGCTGTTAATGCTGCGGACTCACAACAGCACTGCCAAATTCAGGTCAAATTACATCAAGTTTGCTGCCAATACTACTGGTTGGCCTCACCAGGAACAAGGATGAGTCGACATACAGATGTGAGGTAGAGAAATTTGTCAGATGGTGCGAGAACAACAACCCAATGTGGACAAGGCAAACGAGGCGATTGTGGACTTCAGGAAAGGGAAGCATATCAATGTCTCTGCCATGGAGAGTGAAGAGCACCAAAGTTCTTTGGTGTACACATAATGAACAATCTAACCTGGACTCACAGCACCCTCACATCACTCAAGAAGGTGCAGCCCCATCTGCACATTGAGGAAATTGAGGCATGCAAGGCTTCCAGACCCCATTCTAACAACTTTGCAAAGGAGCACCAACAAGAGTGCCCTTTCTGGTTTCATCATTGTGGGGTACAGAAGCTGCAAGGTACTGCAGAGGGTATGTAAAAACCACCATGAGGATCACCGGGCTCTACCCTCCCTGACCCACCCATCTGTGGTATTTACCAGGTGTGTTATATACAAAGAGCCCAAAGCATTGTTGAGGATCCCTATCACCGGTCCCACACGGGGAGATAGCATACTTGACCATGGTACTTTCCCTTCCACAACGCTTACAAAGTGCTCCTTCGCTACACCCCCGCACCCCCCCCCCCCCCGCCGCCAATTTGGAAAATCAGATCTCTCTTCCATCTTGTTGCTGCCAAAGTACAGGCAGAAGCTGAAACAAAAGGTATCCATAGTTAAAACCTTCACGGCTGGTCTGACCAATCGGCCTCCATGCTACAGGACTGCTTTGATGACATCGACTGGAACGTCTTCCATGATGAGGATATCTCCGAGTTCACAGATGGGGTCACGAGTTTCATCCGGAAGTGCATCGAGGATATTGTCCACCAGAAATTGGTCAGGGTCTATCCAAACCAGAAACCAAATTCTGCCTCTCTCCACGATGAGCTAAAACCTTTTGATGCTCGATTTGATGTTGCCAATACTGATGAGCCCCGATGCGACCTTTAGCTGATGTGACTTGCAGCTTGGTCATCTCTGAGGCCGAAGTACGCAGGTGTTTCCAACGAGCGGACAGTCACAAGGCTGTGGGACCGGATGGCATCCCAGGGCGGGTACTCAGGATGTGCATAGCACAACTGGCAGGTGTGTTTACAGACATTTTAATCTTTCCCTCCCCCAGTGTAGAGTCCCCCCCCCCCCAGCTTCAAAACACCCACCATTGTTCCAGTACCTGAAAAGACCGAGGTAAAATGTCTGAACGACTGGCGTCTTGTCGCACTCACCTCAATAAGCAAATGCTTTGAGAGGCTAGTCAAAGACTACAACTGCAGAACGCTGCCACCTACACTGGACCCTCTACAGTTCGCCTACTGACACAACCGATCAACAGACGACGCAATAGCCACAGCTCTGAACACCTCCAGATGTATAAAGACGAAGAGGGATGCTTATGTGAGAATACTATACATGGACTACAGTTCAACATTCAACACCGCAATTCTCTCCAGGCTCGACAAGAAGCTCAGAGACCTCACCCTTCACCCTGCCTTGTGTAGCTGGATCCTGGACTTCCTGTCAGATCACTGGCAGGTGATAAGAGTAGACTTCCTCAACTCTGCCCCTCAGGGCTGTGTATTAAGCCTCCTCCTTTACTCTCTGTATACCCGTGACTGTGTCACCACCCACAGTTCCAATCTGCTAATTAAATTTGCTGGTGACACTACATTGATTGGCCTAATCTCATAATAATGAGGCAGCCTACAAAGAAGAAGTCATCACCCTGACAGTGATGTTAAGAAAACAACCTCTCCCTCAATGTTGCAAAAACAAAGGAGCTGGTTGTGGACTACAGGAGGAATGGAGACAGGCTAGTCCCCATTGACATCAATGGATCTGGGGTTGAGAGGGTGATGAGCTTTAAGTTCCTTGGCATAAGCATCACCGAGTATCTCACGTGGTTTGTACATACCAGCTGTGTGGTGAAAAGGCACAACAGCGCCTCTTTCCCCTCAGAGGGTTAAAGAAGTTTGGTGTGGACCCCCAAATCATAAGAACTTTCTACAGGGGCACAATTGAGAGCATCCAGACTGGCTGAATCGGTGCCTGGTAAGGGAACTATTTCCCCCAATCGCAGGACTCTGCAGAGAGTGGTGCAGACAGCCCAGTGCATTGTAGATGTGAACTTCCCACTATTCAGAACATTTACAAAGACAGGTGTGTAAAAAGGGCCCGAAGGATCATTGGGGACCCGAGTTACCCCAACCACAATCTCTTCCAGCTGCTACCATCCGGGAAATGGTACCGCAGCATAAAAGCCAGGACCTACAGGGTCTGGGACAGCTTCTGCCACCAGGCCATCAGACTGCTTAACTCATGCTGACACAACTGTATTTCTATGTTATATTGACTGTCCTGCTGTACTATTATAAATCACTATAAATTGCACATTACACATTTAGACAGAGACATATCATAGAGATTTTTACTCCTCATGTGAATGAAGGTTGCAAGTAATAAAGTCAATTCAATTCTTTGACCCACTCCCATCAGGAGATGCAGGAAAATCAGGACTAGGAACGCCAGACTGGGTAACAACTTCTTCCCTCAGGCTCTGAGACTAATGAACACCCTGCCATTACTGAGGTCTCGTCACTTGGACAAGCTGTTCAAAGTTTACCTGTGCTGCTCATTAATAAATATAATTCAAAATAAATGTAATGTACTTCTGGTACTACCTTGTTTTATGTGCTGTGTGTGATGTATGTTTTCTGGGTATACTGTGGTCGTTAAGGATGCTGTCCATACAAGACCACAAGACATAGGAGCAGAATTAGGCCATGTGGCCCATTAAGTCTGCTCAGCCATTTCATTATGGCTGATCCATGTTTCCACTCAGCCCCAATTTCCTGCTTTCCCCCGTATCCCTTCATGCCTTGACTGATCAATAATCTATCAATCTCTGCCTTAAATATACACAAGGACTTCACCTCCACAGCTGCCCGTGGCAACAAATTCCACAGATTCACCACTCACTGGCTAAAGAAATTCCTCTTCATCTCCATTCTAAACAGACACCCTCTATCCTGAGGCTGTGTCCTCTGGACTTAGCCTCTCCCACCATAGGAAACATCCTCTCCACATCCACTCTCTCAAGGCCTTTCACCATTCAATAAGTTTCAATTAGGTCACTCCTCATTAGAGCCATAGAGTCATGGAGAAGTACACCTCAGAAGCAAGCCATTCAGCCCATCTAGCCCATGCCAAAATCATTTAAACTGCCTACTCTATCGATCTAAACCGGGGCCATAGCCTACCATTACCCTACTATCCATATACCTATCTAAACTTTTCTTAAATGTTCAAATCCAACTTACGTGCTGGCAGCTCATTCCACTCTCATGACCCTCTGAGTGAAGAAGTTTCCCCTCATGTTACCCTTAATCTTCTCACCTTACACCCTTAACCCATGACCTCTGGTTGTAGTCCCACCCAACATCAGTGGAAAAAGCCAGCTTGCATTTACCTTATCTATACGCTTCGTAATTTTGTATACTTCTAGCAAATCTCCTCTCAATCTTCTATGTTATAAAGAATACAGTCCTAACCTAGTCAATCTTTCATTCTAACTCAGGTCCTCCAGACCCAGCACCATCCTTGTAAATAGGATTGAAAGAGTACAGAGAAAATTTACCTCTTTCCTGTAGGTAGGTGACCAAAACTGCACACAGCACTCCAAATTAGGCCTCACCCTGTTTTATACAACTTCAACATAACATCCCATCTCCTGTACTCAATACATTGATTTATGAAGGCCAATGTGCCAAAAGCTTTATGACCCTATCTACTTGTGACATGATTTTCAATGAATTTGGAGCATGCACTCCCAGATCCCTTTGTTCTACCACACTCCTCAGTGCCCTACTGTTCGCTGTGTATGACCTACCCTGGTTGGTCGTACCAAAGTACAAAACTTCACACTTGTCTGCATTAGATTCCATCTGCCATTTTTCAGCCCATTTTTCCAGCTGATGCAGATCCCTTTGCAAGGCATTATAGCATTTCTCACTGTCCACTACACCTTCAAACTTGATGTCATCCGCAAATTTGCTGATCCAGTTAACCGCATTATCATCCAAATCATTGATATAGATGACAAACAACAAAGGACCCAGCTCCGATCCTTGCGGATCCCCATTTACTACTTCACCGATCCCCATTTACTACTGCTCTCTGGCTTCTCCCACAAAGCCAGTATCTCATCCAATTTATCACTTCATCCTGAATGCTGAGCAACCGAACCTTCTTGACCAGCCTCCCCCGTGGGACCTTGTCATTGCCTTGCTAAAATACACACAGACAACATCAACTGCTTTGACTTCATCCACTTTCCTAGCAACTCTTCAAAAAACTCTAAGATTGGTTACATATGACCTACCATGCGTGAAGTCATGCTGAGTATCCCTCAGCAGTCCATGTCTATACAAATACTCACATATCCGGTCCCTTAGAATACCTTCCAATAACCCTCTAATTTGTAATGACCAGTGTGTGCAAAAATCTTGTGCTATACAATTATTTGCACAGTGACAACAGCATGTATGCACTGATAGTGAATCAGTAACTTCTCCAATTAAAAAATAATATAAATAAGCCAATTCTAAAATCTGCAGACAAATTATCACTCCACAGAAACCGGAAAAGGAAATGCAATTGTACAACTTTGAAATACACTTAACATGCCAATGAGGTAGAGGGTGACAAACTTTCATGTGCTAGTAGCAAAAGATGTGTGCACGCACATCCTTAGAGGGGACATTGCTCGGAGTACCAGTCGCACCACGCTCAACCTTTTGATTCCTGACTTTGTCTGAGGTCTTACCAACATCTGTCTCCACAACCTCTCGACCAAGTGTTCTGGCATCCGGTTCCCATCTCCCAGCAACTCTAGTTTAAATCCCACCGTGCAGCATTAACAAACCTTTCTGCTAGGATATTAGTCCATCTCCAGTTCAGATACAAACTGTACAGGTCCCACCTTCCCTGGAAGAGAGCACAATGATCCAAAAATCTTATGCCCTCCGTCCTATACCAACTCTTTGGCCTGATCGCTGAGACTTCCCTCTGTGAGGTCATTCCCCATTTCAAGCCCCCACCCCACCAACAGTGTTTAAAGCGGTATACCTATTGCTGAGGGTGATGGCCATAAAGGGGGTACTCTGCACTGGATTCTTAACCCCCTTCCCCTCCTGACTGTCATCCATTTTCCTGTGTCCTGCATCTTGAGTGTAACTACCCCTCTCTTTGTTCTATGTATTCAGCCTCCTGAATAATCAGGAGTTCATCTAGTTCCAGCTCCAACTCCTTAACACAGATGTTAGAAGCTGTAGTTGGTTGCACTTCTCGCAGTTAAGAGTTGTCAGGGACACTGGAGGTCTCCCTGCCTTCTCACAGCCCACAAGAGGACCGTTCAACTCTCCTGCCTGGCATCTCTACGATATCTCTACAGATATAACGAAGGAAAAGAAAACAAAACTTTAAATAGAACTTTACTTTTTTTTGCTTTCTCTGACTGAAATCTCTCTTCTGAATAATCCTGGAATTATTTCTTCGAACCTCCTTTGAGCCCTCTCCAGTTTCAGCATGTCCTTTCTAAGACAATGGGCCCAAAACTGCTCACAATACTCAAAGTGAGGCCTCACCAGTGCTTTGTAAAGTCTCACCATTATATCCTTGCTTTTATATTCTAGTCCTCTTGAAATGAATGCCATCATCACATTTGCCTTCCTCACCACCGATTCAACTTGCAAGTTAACCTTTAGGGGATCCTTCACAAGGACTCCCAAATCCCTTTGTGCCTCCATCTTTTGTATTTTCTCTCCATTTAGAAAAAAATTATACCCTTTCATTTCTTCTACCAAAGAGCATGACCATACACTTCCTGCCACTATATTCCATCTGCCACTTCTTTGTCCATTCTCCTAATTTGTCTAAGTCCTCCTTTAGCCTCTCTACTTCCTCAAAACTATCTGTCCCTTCACCTAGCTTCATATAATCTGCAAACTTTGCAATAAAGTCATCAATTCTGTCAACCAATCATTGACATATAAAGTAAAAAGAAGTGGTCCCAAAACAGACCCCTGTGGAACACCGATACATACAGTCATACATGTACAGCCAGGCAACAATAAACTTGAACTTGGCAGAGGCAGCTACATTAGAGGATTTTTAGAGAGATATTTAGATAGACGGAAATGGAAGGATATGAACATCATGTAGGCAGAAGGGATTAGTTTTTTTTAGCCATTTGATTATTAATTGGTTCAGCACAACATCTTGAGCCAAAGCATCTATTCCTGTGCTGTACTGTTCTAGGTTCTAACTTCAGTCCAGGATGCCCCATCGCCACGCTTTGGACAACGACCATCATTAAGGCTGACTCGCAAGGAAAGCCAACAATGGAAATGGGGCTGAGATTAAGTTGCAACTATTATGCGGTAACAACTTTTAAGAAAATTAAGCTATGGAACAACTGATTTGATTTACACTGCAGCAAAACACAAACCAAACAGCGGGTCACCACTCTTTGCCCGATTAACAAACTCTAGCTCAATTTGCTCCTGATGAGCATTTCAGCGTGGGGCCCACTTCAGGGCAGGTCAGAGACCATCAACAGATAGAGTGCAGGGTACCAAGTCCACATGCTGTTCTATGGTCTACATAATTACACAAACGGGCTTCAGAAAATTGGTAAAACTGAAGGAAGCTGTGTTTCACCCAAAAAATGCTGGTGGTATGCAGCTCACTGCCTGATTAGGGAAAACTATTACCATAATCAGTATTTAATTACCAATAACATACAAGAACCAGGCAGTGTAAATTAATGGGATTGTTCTTTTGCAGCCAATATGACTGGAATTAGATTCTGATATTAAAATTATGCAAATTAAGACCCTAAGACACAGGAGCATTATTAGGCCACTCAGCTCCGCCATTCCATTATGGCTGATTTATTAGCCCTCTCAACCCCGTTAAAATCACCATCTATGAGCAAAATATAGTGCAAAAACAAACCACTTAAAATAACTCAGTAGATCAAGCAGCATTTAGCCTCCAGGATGTCAACTGATCCATATTCTTCAGTCGTTTGATCTTGTTCCACATCTCGACATCTTTAATGGCCCCATTGGATGAAGTGGAACAGGCCCTTCTGCCCACAATGCTGTGCCAAACTCGATAAGGTAATCAAACAGCCAATTAAACTAATCCTTTATGCCTACACAGTGGTCATATCCCTCCCTTTACCTCACATTCATGTGCCAATCCGAACGCCTCTTAAAATTCCCTAATGTGGCTGTCTCTAACAGCCCCCAGACAGCGCATTCCTGGCACCCATCACTTTCTGTGTAAAAACTTGCCTCTCACATCTGCTTTAAAATTACCCTCTAAACATACCTGATAGAATGAGGGAGGAAATTGTAGAGTGCTGCCAGAGGATTGGACAAAAGCTAAAGTTCTACCATTCTTTAAAAGACAGAGAAGGGTTAAACCAAGTAACTACTAGCCAGTTGTACTTCAGTGATAAGTTATTGGATTCCACTCTGAGGAACATATAAACAAGTTGATGTACGTTTCCAAATGAAGTTATATACTGTGGCTCAGAGTTGATGAGGAGAAATTTCTCATCAATTATCAGGTACAACATTGATTAGAGATGAGGAGGAATTTCCACGGACAGGGAGTGGTGAATCTGTGGAATTCACTGTCATAGACAGCTGTGGAGGCCAAGTCATTGGGCATATTTAAAGTGGAGGTTGATAGGTTCTCATTAGTCAGGGAATCAAAGGTTATGGGGAGAAAGCAGGTGAATGGAGTTGAGAAGGGTGATAAATCAGTCATGGTAGAAAGACAAGCAAACTCAATGGGCCGAATGGCCTTAATCTGCTCCTATGTCTTATAGGTCAATGAGAGCCAATGTAAAGAGATGAGGGGGAGAGGTAATGGCACAAGCTGGCAGAAGATGGGAGATTATGCGTGAATAAATGGGACTCCTGGATGGTATGTTGCCTCCCAGGAGCCAGGGTCAGGGACGGCTCGGATCGTGTCCACAGCATTCTGGAGGGGGCGGGAGAGTATTGGCAACAATGACATAGGAAGGAAAAGCAAAGAGGTCCTGAAGAGAGAATTTAGAGAACTAGGCAGAAAGCTGAGAAATTGCTGCCTGTGTTACGCGCCAGTGATGGTTGAACCAGGATGATCTGACAGATAAATGTGTGGCTGAGAAGCTGGTGCAGCGGACAGGGCCTCAGGTTCCTGGATTATTGGGATCTCTTCTAGGGGAGGTATAACTGTACAAAAGGGACGGGTTGCACCCGAACACGAGGGAGACCAATATTATCACGGGCAGATTTGTTAGAGCTGCAGGGAGGGTTTAAACTAATTTGGCAGGGAGATGGAAACCAGAGTGAAGGGACTCAGGATAGGACGGATGGTCAAAAGACAAAGATAGCATACAGTCAGACTGCTAGGAAGGGCAGGCATATAATAGCAGCCTGCAGGATAAGTATCAGTGCATTAAGGATGCAGAATCAAAACAGGTAACAAATGCAGCATTCAAAATGTTATATCTCAATGCATAGAGTACAAGAAGTAAGACAGATGATCTTGTTGCACTTTTTCAGATTGTTGGGTATGATGTGGCTGAAGGATGATTGTAGTTGGGAGCTGAATGTCCAAGGTTACACATTGTATCTGAGGGATAGGAAGGTTGACAGAGGGGGTGGTGTGGCTCTGCTGGTAAAGAATGGGATCAAATTAGTAGAAAAATGTGTCATAGGATCCGAAGATGTTGAATCCTTGAGGGTTGAGTTGAGAAATTGCAAAGGTAAAAGGATCCTGATGACAGTTATATACAGGCCCCCAAACAATAGCTGGGATGTGAACTACAGAATACAAGGGGTAAAAGAAAAGGCATGTCAAAACAGCAATGTTATGATAATCGTTCAAGGTTTTAACATGGAGGTTGTTTGGGAAAATCAGGTTGGTAAAGGACCTCAGAGTGAATTTGTTGAATGCCTACAAGATGTTTTTTTTTAGAACAGTTTGTCATTGAGCCTACCAAGGGATCAGCTATACTGGATTTGGTATTATGTAATGAACCGGAGGCAATTAGGGAGCTTAAGGTAAACCAACCCTTAGGAAACAGTGATCACAATATGATTGAGTTCAACTTGAAATTTGATAGGGAGAAAGTAAAGTCTGACGTAGCAGTATTTCATTGGAGTAAAGGAAATTACTGTGGTATGAGACAGTTCACCAAAGTAAATTGGAAGGAGATGCTGGCAGGGATAACAGCAGAGCAGCAATGGCTTGAGTTCCTGGGGAAAATGAGGAAAAGTGCAAGATAGGTGTATTCCAAAAACAAAGAAATACTCAAATGGCAAAATAGTACAACTGTGGCAGACAAGTGAAGTCAAAGCTAATGTAAAAGCAAAAGAGAGGGCATACAACAAAGCAAAAATTAGCAGGAAGATAGACGATTGGGATACTTTTAAAAATCTACATAAAGCAACTAAAAGAATCATTTGGAGGAAAAAGATGAAATATGAAAGCAAGCTAGCAAACAATATCAAGGTGGATAGAAAAAGCTTTCTCAAGTATATAAAAATAAAGAAGATGGAAGTTAATATAGGACCACTAGAAAATGAGGCCAGAGAAATAGTAACAGGGGACAAGATGGCAAATGAACTAGATGCATATTTTGCAACTGTCTTCACTGTGGAAGACACTAGCAGTGTGCCAGGTGTTGAAGGGTGTGAGGGAAGAGGAGTGAGTGCAGTTACTATAAGAAGGGAAAATGTGCTCAAAAAGCTGAAAGACCTCAGGGTACACAAGTCACCTGGACCAGATAAACCGCACCTGAGGGTTTGAAAGAGGTAGCAGTAGAGATTGTGAAGGCATTGGAAATCATCTTTCTAGAAAATTGGATTCTGGCATAGTTCTAGAGGACTGGAAAATGGCAAATGTCACTCCACTCTTTAGGACAGGAGGAAGGCAGCAGAAAGGAAATTATAGACTGGTTACAAACAGGAGAAAATCTGCAGATGCTGGAAATCCAAGCAACACACTCAAAATGCTGGAGGATCTTGGCCTGAAACATTGACCGTACTTTTTTCCATAGATGCTGCCTGGGCTGCTGAGTTCCTCCAGCATTTTATGTGTTTACAGACCGGTTAGCCTGAATTCAATGGTTGGGAAAATGTTGAACATTTGTTAAGGATGAGGTTCTGGAGTACTTGGTGACACAGGACAAGGAGGGACGAAGTCAGCACTGTTTCCTTAAGGGAAAATCTTACCTAATGAATCTGTCGGAATTCTTTGAGGAGATGAAAAGTAGATGGATAAAGGGGATGCAGTGGATGTTGTATATTTGGATTTTCAGAAGGCCTTTGATGAGGTGCCACACAAGAGCCCATGGTATTACAGGGAGAAAATACAAAAATCTGAGATGCAGAGGGACCTGGGAGTCCTTGTGCAGAACACACCTAAAGGTTAATTTATAGGTGGTGAGGAAAGCAAATGCAATGTCAACATTCATTTCAAGAGGTCTAGAATTTAAGACCAACAACGTGATGCTGAAGCTTTATAAGACACTGGTGAGGCCCCACCTTGAGTACTATGAACAGCTTTGGGCTCCTTATCTAAGGAAAGATCTGCTGGCATTGGAGAGGGTTCAGAGGTGGTTTACAAGGATGGTCCCATGAATAAAAGGGTTATCATATGAGGAATATTTGATGGTTCTGGGCCTGTACTCACTGGAATTTAGCAGGACGAGGGGGGGGATCTCATTGAAACCTTTCAAATTCTGAAAGGCCTAGACAGAGTAGATGTGAGAAAAGATGTTTCCCATGGAGGTGGTGTCTAGAACAAGAGGACACAGCCTCAGGATAGAGGAGCATCCATTTAAAACAGAAATGCAGAGAAAGTTCTTTACCCAGAGGGTGGTGAATTTATGGAATTTGTTACCACAGGCATCTGTGGAGGCCGGGTCGTTGGTGTATTTAAGATGGAGATTGACAGGTTCTTGATTGGCCACAGCACCAAAGGTTACGGGGAGAGGCCTGGGAGTGGGGCTAAGGACAGAAAAAAAAAGGATCAGCCATCATTGAATGGTGGAGCAGATCTGACAGACCAAATTGCCTAATTCTGCACCTGTGCCCTATAGACATGAAACCAGATGATGACCAGCAGATGGAGTTAGGTAGGGGAAAGGAAGGGTAGAGGTGGAGTCATAAATTGGAAGATAAAGTGGAGCCAGATAATTGAGGGATGATTGGCAGATAGAACCCATGAATAGGAATAGGAGAGCTAATGATTTGAGGGTTAGGGTGATGGGCAGTGGTAATCAAGTGGCGATGGGGAAAGAAACTGGGTAACAAGGGGCCTAGGGGTAAGGTTTGGAAAGAAAGGGAGGTGGATCAGAAAGAGAAAGGAACAGATACAGAAGGTGCAGGTACCTGAAATGGTTGTATTCAATATTTATATGATTGAATGGCAGAGCAGTCAATGGGCTGAACGATCTAATTCTGTTCCTACGACTTATGGTCAAAATTAATTCAGGATACTCAGTGTGGATTTGTGAGGGAAGGGTTGTTTTTTTAAAAAATAGTAGCAAGTTAATGAGAGTCGCACGCTTGATACAATCCATATAGATGTTTATAAAGCACTCTGCGGCAAAGGGGTCAAATCAAAACTGGGATGCAAGGGAGAAGGTGGCAAATCAAATCCAGACTTAGAAGCAAAGGGAAATAAATGGCAGGCATTTTGGTGAACTGGCAGCCAGTTGTTCATGGAGTTCCACAAGCCTGAGCACTCAATCCCTTGCTGATGATTACTGATTAATCATTAACTAAGATCTTCTAAAGTGCAGCAGAGGTCTAGCACTCCCTGCATGGAATGTGGGCAGAATCAGGAATACTGCGCAGTTAAGGTCCTTAGAGAGCAGTGATCTGGACTTTGGGCAAAGGACCTAATGTAAGGTACATGACGAAGTTTGCATTTAAAAAAACTAGACATGTAATTCACTACAGGAAGGCGTCAGTAGAATCGTTAGGTGGGTAAAAAGGTAACAAATGAAATACAATCCAGCAAAATCTGAGGTAATGTATTTGGAGAGATATAATACAAATTAGCTTTATTTGTACACCATGTACATCAAAACACAGTGAAATGTGTTGTTTGCGTCAATGACCAACACAGTCCGAGAATGTGCTAGGGGCAGCCAACAAGTATTGCTGTGTTTTTAGCACCAACATAGCACATAGCAATAATACAAGGGAAGTGTGCTTGTATCTTACTAAACCTAACCTTTGGAATGTAGGAGGAAACTGGAGCATCCGGAGGAAACCCACGTGGTCATAGAGTGAACATACACACCCTTTAAACAGCAGCGGGAACTGAACTCTGATCACTGGCGCCATTAAGCATGGCGCTAACTGCTAAACTAATATGCTAAGAAAATTATACACAGTTTATAGAGAAATACAGAAAAACAGGAGTATCTTGATGTTTAGGTTCTCAGGATAAAGATGGTAGGAAAGATTGATGAAGGTTGTTTAAAAAGACAAACAAGATATCTGACTTCATTAGCTATGGTGCAGGATATAAGGGCAGGGAGATTGTGTTACCATTGTATATAACATCAGTTAAACCACAGCTTGAGAGCACTGTTCACCAAATTGTTGGATTAATGGGATTACACAGGAGAATGCACAGAGGTGTATAACCCAAAGAAAATTGGAAAATTTTGCTATGAGAATAAAGGGAGAGTTAATTAAGATATATAATTAAAGCAAAAGTCAGGAAAATTAAATGTAATCGTTAGAATTAGTGCAGAGATGAGCGATTTATTTTTCCTGAGGGTGGTGGGGGGGGTCTTGAACTCACTGCCTGAAGGGGCGGCAGAGTAAGGAACAGTAATCAAATGTGAAAGCAGTTAATGTTATCGCATGTTAGCATGTGGTTGTCTCATTTCTGACCAGTGCAGGAGATCAAAAGCCTTCCACCATCCTATTTCTAAGATGAATCAAATGCCCTGTTGTAAATGTTCTTTTGATTTGTGGAGAGGCGGGTGGTTCAGTCAGTCCAGGGTGTGGTTGATCTGACAATCTCCCCAATGCATCATCTGGGGATCCATCACATTTCTCCTCATTCTTTTCTTCTGTGTTCTACTCTCCTTGGATTCCCCTTTCTTCAGCTCAACTTTTCCACTTATCACTTCCCAGCTTCTTACTTCATCCCCCTCCTCTACCCACCTTCCCGTTCAAGTGGTTTTACCGATCAGCTTGTACTACCTCCTCCCCATCTCCCTCCCTCCACCTTCTCAGTCTGGCTTCTGCCCCTTTCTTTCCCATCCTGATAAAACAGTCCCAGCCAAAAACTTTGACTGTTTATTCCCCTTCACAGATCCTGCCTGATCTGAGTTTCTCCAGCATTTTGCACATGCTGCTGAAAGTACATCTGTAACTTCGGTGCACAGTTGCACAAGGGCAGATCGGAAAAATTACCCCATTTACAGCCAGTCAGGAGGTTTTGGGTTTGAGTTGCTCTTCAGACAATTAACCATTGTCACAACAGTCTCAACACAAAATTGCCGACCATCCCTCTTCCTCACCTACGCCTCCAGAGTGCATGAACATGAAAGGGAAAAGAGCAGAATACTGTGGTCTGGAACACGTTTCACAGTGCAGCTGAAGCAGATTTCAGAAAGGTTTTGGGAACAAGTTATGCAAAGAAGTAAGGCACGGTAGCGTAGTGGTTAGCATAACACTTTAGTTCAGGTGACCCAGGTTCAACTCCCATCACTACCTGTAACAAGCACATACATTCTCCCCGTGACAACTTGGGTTACCTCTGGGTGCTCCAGTTTCCTCCCACAGTTTAAAGACAATACCAGTTGGTAGGTTAATTGGCCATTGTAAATTGTCCCATGATTGGGCTAGAGTTAAACTAGGAGATTGCTGGACTGTGTGGCTCAAAGGGCCAGAAGGGTCTATTCCACACTGTATCTCAGTAAAATATTTTAAAAGTTAAAAATCAACAAATTCACTAATCCACATTAGGAAACTGCAAGCTCCCTAAAGGAAATGACTGAAGTCTCTTGCAAGGTTTTACAACCTTAAGACTTGACAGGGTCCTCACCATGAAAGATAAAGACTAATTTTAACTTTCTTTAGCCCAGATGCCACTGTACGCCGAGCTCATTGTGACTCATCATATTGAGATGATGCAGCCACTCCCTCCTTGAGCCCATCTCTAGAGCATGCTGGATTGTGAAATACCCATAACAAAGCTCAGCTACTTACCAGACAAATTCACCAAGCACCATGGCACAAAAATGGAGCAAAACCAATTTCCGACTGATCATTATTACCTGTACATCTTAACAAAAAAAAACATGAGGCACCCACCTAATCTCTCCACAGCAAAGACTATTGTGGATCCACTCCCGATACCCAAAGCTTGGTTATTCTAGGGGATAAACACAATAAGCTAGGTCAGTGTTTTCTTGCTAACATGATGCTGCATTTCTAGCTGTGATGGACTAAACCAGAAGCTTAATTTCCCCAAAACAACATTAGACAGCATTGTAAAAATTGCCAATGCAAAGCATTTGTACAGATGCTGTTGCACACCATTTGTTCAGAATCAGGTTTATTGTCACTGACATGTCATGAAATTTATTGTCTCGCGTTAACAGTAAAGTGCCATACATAAATATTACAGTAAGAATATACCGTAATAAACAAACAGTGCAAAATCGTGAGGTGGTATTAAAGGACCATTTCGAAATCTGATGGCGGAGAGGGAAGCAGCTGTTCTTAAAACATTGAGTGTGCATCCTCGGGCTCCTCTATTTCCTTCCTGATTATAGCAATGAGAAGAGAGGGTGTCCTGCATGGAGAGGGTCTTTTATGACGGATGCCACCTTCCTGAGGCATCTTTTAGAGATTTCCTCGATGATGGGCAGGCAAGTGCCCATGATGAAGATGTTGATTACGCTTGTTGGCCACTGGCCTATGGTCTCAGCAGCCAGCTTATGCTCCTGATGAGCCACTTCTTATCAAGGTTTTTAAAGACTAGATCATGAAAGGCAATAGCTATTTCCAACTTTCTGTCTCGACACCAACACAAACAAAGGGTGCAAGCAGTGAGTTCTGATGACTTGACGCGATTCCAGGAAAAGATCTCAAAAGACGTTGATTGTGGGCTGGAAGTGATGCAATTCCAGGGCAGAATAACAACCTCAGTTCTGTATGACCACACCATGAAAGGCCAAGGAGACTACCAACTTTCTTCAGCCCACACGCCAATGTAAGCCGAGGTTATGGAGTGCAAGGGAGGCACAGTGCCTCACGGCACCAGTAACTTTGTTGTAATCTTGACACTGGGTGCAGACTATGTGGAGTTTGCAAATCATCCATACAACATAGTAAAGCACAGCATATTACAGGCCTTTTAGTGTACGATGTTGTGCTGACCTTTGAACTGCCTCCACGGTCAATCTATCCTTCCCTCCTACAGAGCCCATAACTCACCATTTTTCTTACATCTATGTGCCTAAGGGTGTCCTAAACGTTAGCACTGGATCAGTCTCTAGCAGTGAGTGCATTCTAAGCATTTACTATCAGTTTCTTGTGACACTGGTTTCTTCAAAGTAAGTTTATTATCAAAGTACATATATGTCACTGTATACAATCCCGATATCCATTTTCTTGCAGGCATACTCAATAAATCTATAGAATAAAAACCATAACAGAATCAATGAAATACTGCCCAACTTGGATGTTCAACCAGAGTTCAGAAGACAACGAACTGTGCAAATACAAAAAGAAATAATAATAATCAGTAATAAATATCAAGAACATGAGGGAAGTGCCCTCAAAAGTGAGTCTATTGGTTGTGGAAACGTTTCATTAATAGTGAAGTTATCCCCTTTGGTTCAAGAGTCTGATGGTTGAAGAGTTAACTGTTCCTGAACCTGGTGCTGTGAGTCATGAGGCTCCTGTACCTTCTTCCTGATGGCAGCAGCAAGAAGAGAGCATGCCCTGGGTGTTGGGAGTCCCTGATGATGGTTGCTGCTCTCCTACAAGAGTGTTTCATATGGATGTACTCAATGGTGGGGAAGGCTTCCTCCGCTAGCCTGAAGAGATGGCTAACTGGCCACTGCAAATGGTCCCTAGTAAGTGAGAGGTGGAATCTGGGTGGGAGTCGATGGGAATTTGGGGAGAATAAAATGGGATTAGCATAAATGGTTGCTTGATGGTCCACGTGGACTCAGTGGGCTGGAGGTCCTGTTTCCATGCAGTATAAATAATTCGATGGTGCTGAGGCACAGGCTGAACAGTTTCACAAAGATTGAGAGTCTCTGTGCTCTGGAGCCACGCAGCATTGAATCAGCCTCTTCAGCCACCATCACCCATACCAATCCCTGATCTGTGGCTTTGCCCGTGAATCTCTTAGCAATAGAGAGTATGGAGCTGCCAGTGAATATACTCCTGCCTGCATCAGTCTTGTCCACCTCTGCCAGTGCTTGACAGAGGAGTCAACTTGACCAAGCATTAATGAAATGGTGAGATCTCGCACTAAAAGTGGACAATTAACATATCAAAGTGGCTGGATATTGTGGTGAAATCCTTCACTTAAATAATGAATAAAATATGAGATTCCTGTTGGCTTTAGTGGACAATTGCCCACAGGAATTTAATTACACACAGCCACAGTGGAATCTCAGCAAGTCTGTGGAACAGCCCCCATTCAACAGCAATCAGTCACTGTGATAACCAGGAAATGCTGGAGCATTCTGCAGGCCAGGCAATGTGTGCAAACAGAAACACCAATTACAACAAAACACCAACTCCATTGCTTTTTTCCACAGATGCTGCTTGACCTGTTGAGTTTCCACCACCTTCCACTTTTATTTCGGGTCTTGTAAAAAAGAGACTTACAAAGGCGAATGATTCAAGATTGTTTTATGTCATTATTTAGTACTCAGATATAAAGAAGGAAATAACTGCTATTCCAGATTCAATGCAGCTTTTAAAAAAAGGCAATAAAAACAATAAATATAAATGCATCATTCATTTGTTACGCGCCATGTCGTAAGATGTAGATGATCATGGTACTTCCGTGACCATGATTGTTATTGGCAAAATTTTTCAGCAGAAGTGGTTTGCCATTGCCTCCTCCTGGGTAGCGTCATTACACAACGATTGACCCCAGGCATTATCAATTCTCTTCAGAGAATGATGCCTGGTGTCAGGGATCACATAACCAGGACTTGTGATATGCACCCATTGCTCATATGATCATGTGACCCTGATGGGAGGGGCTATGCAGGTGGCCTTCGGTAGAGATGCATCTCCACCCCATCACCCAATAAATTAGCTAACATACATAGACTGATTCTATGTACAATCAGGTGGTACAAATGGTGGTAGAGCTTTTCAATTCTCTTTTCCAGAGGGTTGGATGTTCAAAAATTCAAACACAAACATTGAATCCAGAGTTCAGATCCCTGTATTAAAAAAAAGAGGTATGGAGCTGGAACCCGGTGTTTGAGGTATCAGCCACGTCTGTGTTGCCTGCTGAAGAAGGGTTGAGTGGTCGAATAGCTTTATATTTCTTACGCCTTTCATTTCTTAGGGTGTGGTAGTCACTTGGAACGCACCAAGAAAGTGGAAGGGACCAGATAAAACAATATCAAAAATCTGTTTATCCATCATCTTTGAAGGAAATTGGAATACAATTTAAGCAACACACACAGTTCTACGTACTGGAGGAACTCACCAGGCCAGGCATCTACAGAAAAGAGTACAGTCGAGGTTTTGGGCTCAGACCCTTCAGCAGGACTGGAGAAAAACAGATGCAGAGTAGAGTTAAAAGTTGGGGTGGGGGTGGAGGGAGAAACTTGAGGTGAAACCAGGAGGGGGAGGGGTGAAGTAAAGAGCTGGGAAGTTGATTGGTGAAAGAGAAAATGGTGAAAGGGGAGGGGTGGGGCCATTACTGGAAGTTCGAGAAATCGACGCTACCCAAACAGGTGTTGTTCCTCCAACCAGAACGTGGCCTCATTACGACAGTGGAGGAGGCCATGGATGGACATATTGGAATGGGGATGGGAAGTGGAATTAAAATGGTGGCCACTGAGATCCCGCTTTTTCTGGCGGGCAGAACATAGGTGTTTGGCGACACGATCTCCCAATCTACGTGAGATCTCACTAATACACAGGAGGCCACAACAGGAGTACCGGTAACAGTATGACCCCAACAGACTCACAGGTGAAGTATCACCTCACCTGGAAGGACTATTTAGGGCCCAGAATTGTAATGAGAGAGGTGGTGTAGGGGCGTGTAACAATTGTTTTCCTTGCCAGGAGGGAGAACAGTGCGGAAGGATGAATGGGCAAGGGAGTTGCGTAGGGAGCAATTCCTGTGAAAAGCAGATTCCGATACATCTATCCATGGCCTCCTCCACTGTCATGATGAGGCCACACCCAGGTTGGAGGAACAACAGTTTATATTCCATCTGGGTAGACTCCAACCTGATGGGATGAGCATCAATTTCTCAAACTTCTCCCCTCCCTTCACCATTTCCCATCCCCTTTTCCCTCACTCACTTTATTTCCTTGCCTGTCTATCGTCTTCCTCCAGTGCTTCTCCCCTTTTCTTTCTTCCACGGCCTTCTGTCCTCTCCTATTAGATTCCCCCTTCTACAACCCTGTATCTCTTTCACCAACTTTCCAGCTCTTTACTTCAGCCTTCCCCCGCCCATCACCTTCTGTTTCTCATTCCCCTCCCCCCCTCTTTCTAACTCTACTCATCTTTTTCCGTCTTGCTGAAGGGTTTCAGCCTGAAACGTCGACGTACTCTTTTCCATGGATGCTGCCTGGCCTGCTGAGTTCCTCCAGCATTATGTGTGAATGTTGTTCGGATTTCCAGCATCTGCAAATTTTCTCTTGTCTGTTTTTAGAATCGGATTCAGCCACATTTCCCCTACCAGTAAAACCAATGTTCAGATACTCTAGTTAGTGCAACTGGGATAAGCGTACACAGCACGGAAGCAGAGAGGTGATAGTGTGAGCAAGTGCGGTACAGGGTTTGGATGTTGTGGTTTTCACCTGGGAGTGAAGTAGTTAGCCTGGGTGACTATCAGTTATAGGACTAAGTAACAGTCGTTTTCAAATGTTAACAAACTTTTCACATTCCTGTTGTGTGTGTGTGTGTGTGTGTGTGTGTGTGTGTGTGTGTGTGTGTGTGTGTGTGTGTGTGTGTGTGTGTGTGTGTGTGTGTGTGTGTGTGTGTGTGTGTGTGTGTGTGTGTGTGTGTGTGTGTGTGTGTGTGTGTGTGTGTGTGTGTGTGTGTGTGTGTGTGTGTGTGTGTGTGTGTGTGTGTGTGTGGTATTCTTGAAGCTTTAGAAGTATCCATCCGAGCAACTCACCCACCCATATACAGCACGCCACTGAAGAACATACACACAGGACACCAATACAGAGCGTCACAACACGCACAGCATACATCCCACCAACTTCAACTATCCACTTCTAAGGCCAATCATACCCTCTGGCCGCTAGAGACCCTTTTGTAATAGTCACTCTCCAAAACCCCATTCCATATTTTCACTCACCTTCCAGAGTATCCCAAAAATAACCCTCTACTCCATTCCCTATTTAACTCGCCTCACTCCATTCCAAACCCTCCAATCCCCTCACCCACCCACCATAAACTCTCTCTTCGTCCCAATAACTCCACTCCAAACTCAGCTCCTCCCCTCCTTCCCCATTCCGGGCAGCCTCTGTCTCCCCACGCTCCCCGGAGGTAGGTAAAGCCAGAGGCGGCTGGCTCACCTGCACATGGTTGTCCACGGCCATGTAGCCAGCCTTCTGCTTCGCTGCTGCCTCCATGCCTGCGCTGAACTTCCTGCTGCCGAACAACGTGCACAGCCGGCAGTGCAGCTGTGCACCTCCCCCGATCCTCTGCCTTAAAGTTACTAGTCCGAACAGCCCTGGCAACATTGCCACACCACCCCCCCCCCCACTCCTTGCGGGCCGAGCTCACCTTCCCCCACGCTCCGTTCCAACGCCTTCCCCACTCTGGGAAATGTAGTCCCTCTCCGGCGCACTACAACTCCCAGGCTGCACTGTGCACGCTACCAATTGGTTATCCCGTTAGCAGGGATAATATACTGTACTGCAGATCAGATGCTGGAATCTTGGAGGAAACAAACTAGTTATCAAGTTAGGAAACACACGAGGCTGGGGATGTTGGAACAAACAAACAGTTTATCAAAAATAGTTACTTTTTAGGCTGATCAACACCTCCTCTACAAACCCATTCCTCCTCAACCCACTGCACTACTTTAACAGTTTTTGTCAGTCACCTTACATACTCCTATGCCTATTGTATATAATGTATATCAAAGTATATAAGATAGCTTATATATTTATATATATTGTGTTTTCTTTGTTATTGTGTTCTTTATCTTATTGTGTTCTTATGGTACTGCAATGAATCTGGAGTAATTTTTTTTTCCCCTTTACACTTGTGTACTGGAAATGATATTAAACAATCTTGAAAGTTGAAGTTAGCAGGCACAAGGGACTGAAGATGCTGAAATCTTAAGCAAACAGATTAGTTACAGAGTGTCACAGAACACTACAGCACAGGAACAGCCCATCTAGTCCATGGCATTAATCTACCAAGTCCCATAGACCTTCAACCAGACCATAGAGCTCCATGGTACTCATAAACTCCCATTCAAATTTACTTATCCAATTTTCTCTTAAATGTGGAAATCAAACCCACATCTACCACTTCTGCTGGCAGCTCATTCCACACCTTCACCACCCTCTGTCTGGAAAAAGTCCCCCTCCCCTCAAACTTTTCACCTTTCACCCTTAACCCATGACCTCCAGTTCCAGTCTAGCATAACCACAGTGGAAGAAGCCTGCTTGCATTCAGAAGCCAGGATGGCGGGACTGTCATATGTTGAAAGTTTGGAGCGACTGGGCTTGTATACACTGGAATTTAGAAGGATGAGAGGGGATCTGATTGAAACATATAAAATTATTAAGGGATTGGATATGCCAGAGGCAGGAAACATGTTCCCGATGTTGGGGGAGTCCAGAAACAGAGGCCACAGTTTAAGAATAAGGGGTAGGCCATTTAGAACGGAGTTGAGGAAAAACTTTTTCACCCAGAGAGTTGTGGATCTATGAAACGTTCTGCCTCAGAAGGCAGTGGAGGCCAATTCTTTGGATGCTTTCAAGAAAGAGTTAGATAGGAACAGGGTACTGACTGTGGATGATCAGCCATGATCAGATTGAATGGCGGTACAGGCTCGAAGGGCCAAATGGCCTACTCCTGCACCTATTGTCTATTGCATTTACTCTGTCTATACCCTTCATAATTCTGTACACCTCTATTAAATCTCACAGCAAATTTTACAAAGCTGGAAGAAGGAAAAGGAGGAAACGCTCTGTAGGTCAGGCAGCAAGACAGAGTATACTTTATTGAATTGAATTGACTTTCTTACATCCTGCACATACCTGAGGAGTAAAAATCTTTCCGTTACATCTCTGTCTAAATGTGCAATCTTAGTAATTTACAATAAATAGAACAGTCAATGGAATATAGAGTACACTCAAATCAGCATGAGTTCATCAGTCTGATGGCCTGGTGGAAGAAGCTGTCCCGGAACCGTTTGGTTCTGGCTTTTATGCTGTGATACTGTTTCTCAGATAGTAGCAGCTGGAATAGATTGTGGTTGGTGTGACTCAGGTCCCCAGTGATCCTTCAGACCCTTTTCTCACACCTGTCTTTGTAAATGTCCTGAATCATGGGAAGTTCACAACTACAGATGCGCTGGGCTGTCCGCACCACTCTCTGCAGAGTCCTGCGATTAAGGGAAGTACAGTTCCCATACCAGGCAGTGATGCAGCCAGTCAGGATGCTCTCAATTGTGCCCCTGTAGAAACTTCTTAGGATTTGGGGGCCAATACCAAAATTCCTCAGCCGTCTGGAGTGAAAGCGGCGCTGGTGTGTACAGACCATGTGAGGTCCTCAATGATGTGCGTGCCCAGGAACTTACAGCTGTTTACCCTCTCAACCCCAGATCCATTGATGTCAATAAGGGTTAGCCCATCTCCATTCCTCCTGTAATCCACAACCAGCTCCTTTGTTTTTGCGACATTGAGGGAGAGGGTGTTTTCTTGACACTATTAGGGTCAGAGGAACCCTTTATTCTCTTTTCTGAGATGCTGTCTGATCCATTGAGTGGTTTCAGCATTTCTATTATACTTTTTGTGGATGATATCTGCTTCTTCGCACGAGAATTGCTGTAACTCAAGCACTAAAACAAATTGCTGAGTGAATTTAATGGGTAAAGTGGCATCTATGGAAGGAAATGGACAGTCAACATTTCCAGTCGAGACCCTTTATTCTGTTACGGTTATAATTCCATGGATGTATTGGGTATGCCCATAAGAAAATGAATCACAGGGTTGTATATTGTGACACATACAGTATGTACTTAAATGATAAATTTATTTTGTACTTTGACTGATAGATGTGTTATGAGGGATGAACAACTCTGATGGGCAGAAGGGTGCAGGGTTGCCCATGTCCCCTCCCCTGGGAGAATTACAAACCGTTACTGTTGCCATGCTGCTAATGAGAGAGAAAGAGATGGAACAAAAACATACTGGGACTGGAACATTTGCTTCAGACAAGGGAGAGATAACACTGGGAAAGAGAGACTTGTTGTTCCACCATATTACGGCTCCAGAGAGGGCTGTTTACTTGGTACTACTCTGTTCATTAAAATTCCTCAGTGCACAGCCGGAGTGGGCTGGTTTGATGGACTAAGCCATTCAAAACTGATTGACACCTGAGACCCCGTGAGTAGGGATAAAAGTGAGGTCTGGGGAGACACCCTCCGGACACACCAGGAGACGCACCAAGAGACACACTAGTGAGCACTGTTTAAGAGTTGGAACCCACAAAAAAGTGTGGGGCATTGGAGACGGAACGAAGGGATCGGTCAATTTTAACTCACAGTGTTTATAGCAGGGCCGGTGGGGGCTTGTGTGTGTGTCCACCCTTGCCTGGGTGACGAGTCCACCATAGAAGAACGGTCTAGCTAAAGGACAGAGGGGTCATACCTGAATGGCCACAACAACACATCAACGGATCAAGGACATAAAGGAAGGTTTGGCTGACTGTAGCTGTCACTGTTTGCTCGCCCTCTCTCTCTCTCCAACAATTACAACACATCGACCAACAACTACCTCAGCACGTATGAACTGAACTGAACTTTATATTCACATATGACAATTCATTATCCCCTAGATGATAGAGCTTGTTTATTATTGATTATTATTATACCCACACTTTTAGGTTTAGTATTGCTAACGTGTATTATCTGTATATTTGCATTGTTGATATTGATTTGTATATTTTACTAATAAACACTGTTTTGAAAATAGTACCAGACTCCAACGGATGCTTCTATCTTTGCTGGTAAGACACCCAGTTACGGGGTACGTAACAGATGGAAGAGAGTGAATACAGGCTGTTACTTGACCTAGACTTCAATTGTTATTTCCCTCAACAGAAGCCGCCTGGTACACTTCTGTTCTTTCCAGCTTTTTGTGTCCTTTATTAAACAGCATAAGTGATCTCACAATCAAGCAATTAGTTTAAGGCTACATCCACTCTAGACTGGATAATTTTGAAAGCACTGGTTTTGCATAAAAACGATAGGCGTCCACACTATGCGTTTTTAAAAATATCTCTGTCCACATTAAAACAGATATTTCAGCGACTCTCCTACTGCGCATGCGCAGGACACATCTACCGAAAACAAGCGACATGTTTGGTGTTGAATCTCGCTGTGAAAGACTGGGTGCGTGTTTGTGCAGTTACAGACTAGAAAAACTTAAACGACAGGCAGGCTCTCGCGCAGGAGAACTTACAAGTAAAAAAAAACAAATACTGAAGCGTATGGAGGCAACCGACAGGGAGTTCACGGACAGTATGACCCGGCTGATGACATACATTGAAAAACTGATTAACTCTGTTGCATTAATAAAGCACCTTGTTAAATGTGTAAAACATGTCTGCATCAGTGTTATCTTGTATTTCCATACAATGTTACATTAGGCTGTTACACATCTATTGTCAGAGAAGTACTTGCATAAATAGGTAAACCACCTTCATACGAGCAAGGACAGAAAACAGGGCAAAGTGTGTATACTTATTTATTCAGTAAGTTATGGGTCAAAGTATTTGGTGAGTACATTTCTAACTCTTCTGGCTTCAGTCTCATTGCTGTCTGTTCTGAAATTGTTAGGTTGTGTTCAAGAAAACAATGAAATGGCACGCTGCCGTCTGACAGCGTTTTCAGATCTCTCTGATTACCCCATCTACACTGATCTGCCCGAGCAGCGTTTTCAATTTTACACATTCTGGAGGACGTTTCTGAAAAGCTCCGTTTTCGGGAAAGGAAAACGCCGTTTTAGTGTGGATGGAGGGTAAAAACGAAGAGAAAAAGTTACGGATTTATCCAGCGTAGTGTGGACGTAGCCTGAGTTTCTCTGCATATTGATAGGATTGTTAAGGTGGTGTTTGGTGTGTTGCTTTTCATTAGTCGGGAGGATTGAGTTTAAACCCCTGGCTAATGTTGCAGCTCTATAACACCCTGGTTAGACCACACCTAGAATATTGTGTTCAGTTCTGATCACTTCATTATAGGAAAGATGTGGGAGCTTCAGAAAGGGTGCAAAGAAGATTTGGCAGGATGCTGCCTGAACTGCAGGGCATGTCATACGAGGATAGGTTGAGTGAGATAAGTCTCTCCTCTGGAGTGAAGGTGAATGAATGGTGACTTGATAGAGGTGTACAAGGCATAGATAGAGTGAGTAGCGAGAGACTTTTTTTCAGTGCGGAAATGGCTAATACAAGGGAGCATAATTTAAAATTGATTGGAGGAAAAGTACTGCGGGGAGGAGGGGATTCAGAAGTAAGTCATTTTTTCTACACAGAGAGTGGTGATGTGTGGACTGCCCTGCCAGGAGTAGCGGTAGAGGCAGATACATCAGAGAGAGGTATGCAGGAGGGACTGGTTAGACTGATTTTAGAGTAGGTTAAATGGTTGGCACAACATCGTGGGCTAAAGGGCCTGTACTGTGCTGTAATGTCCTACGTTCTATTGATTCACTACGCCTGGTCATGAATGATGATTAGGCAATTAAATAGCTCTGAGAACATGATATCAGGGTACTGCACATGAGTACTAAAGCAAAAACTGAAGCAACGTTCAGTCAGAAGTGCCAAACATGCGATCCCTCTTGCCTTCCTCCTCTGATTCACCATCACAGATGTCAGTCTCCAGTCAGGAAATGAATACAGCAAAAACCACAAGACCAGAGAACATTAAAAATGTGGCACCAAAGATCCATGCATCAAACCAACCATGACTCTACCCAGTAAAGTTACAGGACTGAAATTTAGTCAACCATGTAGAAAATAGTCATGTTAATGGAACAGGGCAAATCCTTAGCAGCTAATTGCCACCTAATTATGCAAACATGAGGAAATCTGCAGATGCTGATAATTCAATCAACACACACAAAATGCTGGTGAAACACAGCAGGCCAGGCAGCATTTTGTGTGTGTTACCACCTAATTATCTACTTTTTGTCACCTCTGTCCCAAATCCTGACTGGAGAAGTTCTTCAGAGTGGCCCCAACATCAACTATCTTCCGCTGCTTCATCAATAATCTTCCATCCATAAAATGATCATAAGTTGCAATATTTCCAGAATACATAACTCTCAATTCCATTTGCAATTCCTTAGCAAGTGATACAGCCAAGTGGCAAACCCTAGTTGATAATTGGTCTGGACTGTTAAGCAGCAAGTAACGCTGGTGCCATTAAACTGCCAGGCAGTGACCAGCTCCGACACAAGAAGGAGTGAGCATTTTCCTTTGATATTCAATGGCATCACCATCCCTTCCCCTCCATAAAAGCTGCCAACTCCTTCCAAAATTTTGTGTGTGTTGCTCAAGATTTCCAGCATCTGCAAAGTCTCTTGTACTAATGTCACTCACAACTGTATAGACCTCTATCAGAATGCTCCCTCATCCTCTGATGCCCCAAGTTTGTCCAGCTGTTCCTTACAGCTAATACTCAATAACCCAGGCAGTTTCTTTTGCACCAACTCTAAAGCCTCATCATCTTTCCTGCAATGTAATGACCAGAACCGTGCAAAATACTGCAAGTGTGGCCCGACAAAAGTTTCATGCAGCTGGCCATATCTGTCAGGTATCATTTGGTACCCAGTGAAGGAAGTTCAGGACTCAGAGTGACATTGGACAGGGATGATTGCAGCTTCCACATTGAAATCTGTAGAGAGATTGCTCCTTCTATTCAAGATTGTTGAGACAGTCAGTCCGGATCAGAAGCAGCATCTCCAACACCATCACACTGAGCTCGGGGGGCCCCCCACGGCTGTGCTGCAACACACAGCTCAAACCACATCATCAAGTTCTCTGATAACACGACCATGGTGGGTCTCATCTGCAAGAACGATGAGTCAGCATACAGAGAGGAGGTGCAGCAGCTAACGGACTGGTGCAGAGCTAACAATCTGTCTCTGAATGTCAACAAAAGAGATGGTTGTTGATTTCAGGAGGGCACGGAGTGACCACTCTCCACTGAACATCGACGGCTCCTCAGTAGAGATCGTTAAGAGCACCAAATTTCTTGGTATTCACTTGGTGGAGAATCTTACCTGGTCCCTCAACACCAGCTCCATAGCAAAGAAAGCACATCAGCGTCTCTACTTTCTGCGAAGGTTGAGGTAAGTCCATCTCCCACCCCTCATCCTCACCACATTCTACAGGGGTTCTGTTGAGAGCATCCTGAGCAGCTGCATCACTGCCTGGTTCGGAAATTGCACCATCTTGGATTGCAAGACCCTGCAGCGGATAGTGAGGTCAGCTGAGAAGATCATCGGGGTCTCTTCCCGCCATTACAGATATTAACACTACACGCTGCATCTGCAAAGCAAACAGCATTATGAAGGACCCCATGTACCCCTTATACAAACTCTTCTCCCTCCTGCCATCTGGGAAAAGGCACCGAAGCATTCGGGCTCTCACAACCAGATTATGTAACAGTTTCTTCCCCCAAGCCTTCAGACTCCTCAATACCCAGAGTCTGGACTGACACCAACTTACTGCCCTCTACTGTGCCTATTGTGTTGTTTATTATTTATTGTAATGCCTGCACTGTTTTGTGCACTTTATGCAGTCCTGGGTAGGTCCGTAGTCTAGCGTAGTTTTTTGCCTGTATTGTTTTTACGTAGTTCAGTCTAGTTTTTGTACTGTTTCATGTAGCACCATGGTCCTGAAAAACGTCATCTCGTTTTTACTGTGTACGGTACCAGCAGTTGCGGTCAGAATGACAATAAAAAGTGACTTGACTTGACTTAGTTGTCATTCTTCAGTACACCAGGGTAAAGAGAGTGAAACGATTGTTTCTCTGATCTGATGCAACATAAAAAAATGCAATAAGTATACAGAAGACAAGAAAAACATTAAATATAAAATAAATGCAATCCTATACATTTGGAAACTTGATTGTCAGAGGGCTGTGGTGTACAATGTCAAAAAATTGGTACTTTTGTCTCAGGGATGTTGACTGTAAGTCTTGTTTACTTTACAGAATGAATTACTTCAAGCTCGGAACTCTATTACCGTGCAAACACAAGTATCATCTCCATAATTTACTTCAATGATTGAGGTTTGGGTAATGCTGATTCTGGAATGTACTCACCATTAGTTGAAAAGTTTCACATTTGTTCTGAAGATTAGCTCCACCACTGCAGAGAGTGCAACATTGCAGTGAGAAAGTTTGAACAAAATGTAGCAATGAAGCAGCAGATCATAGAGACAAGATATTCAACAGACGGCTAGAAATCTGGAGCAACACAGAAAATGCTGGAGGAAGTCAACCAGTCAGGCAGCATCTACGCAGGGAAATGAACAGTCCTTAATGTCGACTGTTCATTACCCTCCATAGATGCTGCCTGACCAGCTGAGCTCCACCAGCATTTTGTGTGTGCATCTATGACGTAGATTTGTTTGACACTGGTCTTTACTGAAATGGGCTCTTTTGCCAAGATGGTTAGGATCATAAACCATTCTGCAGATACTGGAAATCCAGAGCAACACATACAAAATTCTGGAGGAACGCAGCAGGTCAAGCAGCGTCTACGGAAAGGAATAAAGAGACACTGTTTTGGGTTGTGACCCTCCATCAGGACTGGAAAGGAAAGGGGAAGAAGTCAGAATCATATTTGCAATTGGTTAGGATCATAGTTTGTTGCCATCTTGCAGCAAAGGTAAAATGATGACACATTTCTGTGAGTAATTGTATTTCAGCTCTTTATCCTCTGTGATTGATGGAGTCACAGCATTTATTTAGATAAAAACAGGCATAATGGTTGTTGTTGTTCTCACTTTTTTCTTGGAGTAGTTGCATGGTTAAAAACCATACTCATCGTCCCTCTAGATGGATGGAATCCGCACTAAGATTCAGGCAGCACCTTTTCTGTTGGCCGACAGACAACCCATCTGTAAGCCTTTCCCCCACCTCAACTTTAAACCGGGGATAAATATCTCTGAGTCCACCCAGTTACTAACTGAGTCTTTAGAACCATCTGTAAAGATAGGCAAAAAAGGAAAAAAATACTGCAGCTTTCAATGACCAGACACCCTCACACTACCTACAACACTCTGTTCATCCCATCAGATCTATTCCCACATCTGGAGATTTCTACGTCGGAATTCCTGGCCAGGCCACAGTTGGGCTATTCCACAAATCCCTGAGACTCTACTCCCATATTCCCTAATTATCCACCCAAAACGTTTGCCAATTCTGCTGGTATATTCCCAACAATCCATTAAAACCAAATGGGTCCAATGGGACTCACCCCACCCTACTAAGGAAGTCCAGTATGCAAGGCTCAATTTTTCTCTCTGCAGGTCAAGGGGCATCTCGGCTAATTCAATCCCAATGCACCTCTAGATGTGATCCAGAATGCTTCACTACAGAGTCTAAGGCACTGGCCTGTACAACATCCAATTTATATAAAACAAAACAAGCTGCCTCCCCATAAATCAAACAACCATAATCTGGACAATAGCGTATTAAAGTGCAATAAATTGTCAAACCCCTACAAGCACCCTAGTCATACCCAGCCATACAGAGCATAAAGTTAATGACCTGCTTACGTTTATCCTCCAAAAACTTTTTATGCCAGTCTCGCATCCAGCCATAGCCTCAAATATTTAAACATAGGAACTCTAGACAACAAACACCAGAGCAAGATGAACATAATCCACACTATGTTCCCGAGTAAGAACCATATATTTTGATAGAAACAGAAAATTTAAAACCCCAGTCCAAAGATCAAAGGCTGTTTACACAGACCTTATCACAGAGGTCGGTTAACATCCCTTTTCCACAGAGCCCCATCATCAACGTATAAAAGTCAAAACGAACCCAGACCCAAAACTATCAAAATATCATTAATTATAAGATTAAACAATATTAGACTAGCAACACTACCCTGAGGATCCCATTATCCACTATAAACTCTGCTTCTTCACCCACTCTCACTCTAAACGACCGGCCAAAGATTGTCCAGCGCTTCTCGCATTAAACTACAAATCCCAGAATCTCATTCGATCTCCAGGGCCGATCCCCGCCCCAAATATCGGGCGACCAGAGAGATTGCCTGATTACTGTTAAAAAAAAGGAGAGGAAAATTAGACCAAGTGTCAGGGGTTGGAGGAACATAGACCAAGTAAAGGCGGCAGATTTCGGGAAGGTTGTTGTCGGGTGGCGGGGTGCGGCTCCTGGGGACCGGGCTCTGGCGGGGCTTGGGCTCCCCTCCTCCCGGGTCCTCGGGCTGTCATTGGCGCTGACCCCGGGCCGGGTGGTGGACATGGCGCATGCCGGGCGGCTGCTACGTCTACTTGGTAAGTGATCTGTTCATGGTCACCATCTTCGGCGGTTGCCGGCCGACTCTGACTCACGGGCAAGGCCTGTGGCTCGGAAAAGCAAGGAGAGACGTACACAGGCTGGAACTTAACATCTAAGGATCTGGCGGGCAAAGGTCAGGGGGAACTGGTTAATGATCAAGATGTATAATGGGGACAGGACAGGAGCTGGGAGTTAATATCTGGGGGACGAGGGATTCAATTCAATATCTGTGCAACGTGGGATTGGGTTCATTATCTGCAATGTGGGATTGGGTTCAATATCTGTGCAACGGGAGATTGGGTTCAATAACTGTGCAACGGGAGATTGGGTTCATTGCCTGCAATGTGGGATTGTGTTCAATATCTGCACGGGAGATTGGGTTCAATATCTGCAATGTGGGATTGGGTTCAATATCTGTGCAACGGGAGATTGGGTTCATTGCCTGCAATGTGGGATTGTGTTCAATATCTGCACGGGAGATTGGGTTCAATATCTGCAGTGTGGGATTGGGTTCAATATCTGTGCAACGGGAGATTGGGTTCAATATCTGTGCAACGTGGGATTGGGTTCAATATCTGTGCAACGTGGGATTGGGTTCAATATCTGTGCAACGGGAGATTGGGTTCAATGCCCGAGCAATGCAGCCTTTGGGTTCTGTGCCTGGGGGAAGCGGTCTTGGGTGTAATAGCCGGAATAGATGGAAGAAATGGGCTGGTGTAATGTACTGTGCTGGATAGGAGCAAACGGACTTGGGTTGCCTATCTTTGTTTATTATAGAGCTTTTGCTTCTCTTTACCTACCTGCAAATATTAGCATGAACTATTTCCATATTTCTATGCCTTTTTAAAATTGTACTTTAAAATAAACTTACAGATATTGTGAATGTGCGGTTGATAACCAAATTCAGGAATTTTGTGTGGTACTTTAGATTTCCCTATTGGATTCACTTCTCACCTGTAATGTATTTCAGATGTTTTCTGCACTATCAGATTTGCAAATACTCTAAAATCTGTTATTAATTATAGTTCAGAACTGGGTAATCACTACTGTCTAAAGACAATTATTTGATTCATTTTCACTCTGAGTATTGTTGCTACTTTAGTTGACTGGGAGAATAGTAACTTTCTTTCATTTGAGACTGCTGCTGGTTGAGTAGTAGAGAGATAACATACAATGTAATTGGTAACCTGCCTCAGTAACTATCTTCCAGTAGCACTTAAATTCAGTGTGATGAAGGGCTTTGAGAGGTCGTTGATGAAGCATATCAACTCCTGCCTGAGGACCAACTTGGATCTGCTCCAATTTGTCTATTGTTACACCAGGTCAACAGCAGATGCCATTCCATTGGCTCTGCATTCGACCCTGAAACATCTGTAGAGTGAAGATGCATCTTGATGATGCTGTTCATTGACTACAGCTTGACATTCAACACCGTCATCCTCTCAAAACTAATCAATAAACTTCAAGACCTTGGCCTCAATATCTCCTTGTGCACTCGATCCTCAATTTCCTCTCTTGCAGACCCCAGTCAGTTTGGATTGGCAGCAACATCTCCACAATCACCGTCAGCACTGGTGCACCACAAAGCTTAGCTCCCTGCTCTAGTTGCTTCATACTTATGATTATGAGGCTAAGTACAGCTCCAATACCATATTTAAGTTTGCTGACAACACCACTATTGTTGGCCAAATCAAAGGTGGTGACAGCATATAGGAGGGACATTGAAAATCTAGCTGAATGGTTCTTTAACACAACCTTTCATTCAATATCAGCAAAACAAAAAGCTGTTTATTGACTATCGGAGGAGAAAACTGGAGATCCATGAGTCAGTCCTCATCAGGGGATCAGAGAGAGTCAATGACTTAAAATCCCTCTGCCTTGTCTTTCAAAAGATCTGTCCTGGATCCAGCACAGAAGTGCAATTTCATAGTGATAGTGCCTCTACTTTCTTAGAAGTTGTAAAGATTCGGCATGTCATCTAAAACTCTGACAAACTGCTATTGACACACGGTGGAGTGTATACTGACTGCTTGCATCATGGCCTGTTATGAAAACACCAATGCCCTTGGATCTACAAAGGGCCTACAGAAAGTAGTGGATACAGCCCAGTCTCTCACGGTTAAAGCCCTCCCCACCACATCTACAAGGAGATCTGCCACAGGAAAGCAGTATCTCTGTTTAAGGACCCCCATCATTCAGAGCAAGCGCTCTTCTCGCTACTGCCTTCGGGAAGGAAGTACGGGAGCCTGAGATCCCACACCACCAGGTTCAGGAATAGTTATTACCACTCAACCACCAGGCTTCTGCACCAGAGTGGATAACTTCATACACCTCGACACTGAACTGATTCCATAGCATATGGACTCACTCTCAAGGATTTGACAACTCATGTTCTCAATATTAGTTATTACTTATTTATCTATTATTATTTTGTTTTTATTTTTGTATATGCATAATTTGTTGTATTTTGCACATTGGTTGTTCATCTTTATATTTTTTCATTGATTCTATTGTGTTTCTTTGTATTTACTGCAAATGACCACAGGAAAATGAAACTCGGTAGTATATGGTAGCATATATGTACTTTGATAATAAATTTACTTTGAACTTTGACCCATGTTAAAATGAATTTGGTAGCAGCAGTTGGAATGGTCAAAGGGTCAATTAGTTCTTTAGGAGCAATGCTCATTGCTGAAGTATTTTAAAATGATTGTGACCTTTTAAGGAGCATAAACCGCCTATTATTTTAATAAAAGTGTTTTGCAAATTGCTTAATGAGAATTTTTAAAATTCAAACCTAGATGGCTCATAAGAGGAGGATAGAAACAAACATTTACATTTGAGATACTATAACCATATAACAATTACAGCACGGAAACAGGCCATCTTGGCCCTTCTAGTCCGTGCTGAACGCTTACTTTCGCCTAGTCCCACCGACCTGCACTCAGCCCATAACCCTCCACAACAATATAGATATTACAATATTGCATTTTCTAAAATTGTTTAGGTATTACTTTTTCTTGCTAATGTTTATTACATCTTTGAAAAAGTCTCACATTAAAGTGTATTTAATTTCTTTTGCCTGACATATAACTGTCCTCAACCCTGATTCCCAAGTATTTTCCCTCCAAGTAATTTGCATACTATTTGCCTCTGTTATTTTTCACCCGTCCTTCCACATGTTTACAGCTCATTTTTCTTCCCTATCTTTTGCTCAGTTCATCTACTTTTTTCCCCCTTTCTCCACCCATAACTGACTCTATGTTCAATATTCTGGTCTAACTTGTGCTTTTTCTCACTTTTATTGAAAGTGTGGGTCCATATTTACTGGTTTCAGGATAAATACGAAGTTGCTGCTAGTCAGGTGTTCCCAACCTTGGGTCCATGAACCCCTCAGTAAATGGTAGGGGTCCATGGCATAGAAAAGTTGGGAACCCCTACTTTTAATGAAGCTCACTGTTTGAAGGTTTCAGGTTGTCTGGAATAAGCTACTGGCTGTGCTTGCAGAGAGTGGAGAAGCATTCTCAGCACCTCCATGTTGACTTTTCACAATGCACTACTCAGAAGTCTGGTGTTTTATCCATGTGGTCTGGCTATGCAGGAACAACCAGAGATTTCCTCTTGTCATGGTGAACCCACCTTACTGCACCTAACAGCCTGCTTGATAGACACCCACAGCCATTCACTCACTTCACCAGTGACACAAAGCAGCAGCTGTGTATACCAGCCGCAGGGGGCATTGCAGCAACTCACCAACATCCCTCAGACAACGTTTTCCATACGGAAACCCTCTGCCAGCCAGAAGGACAAGGGCAGCTAAACCATGGGAATATCAACACATAGAAGTTGCCCCTCAAGCTGGACACTGTCTTGGGTTGGAGGTATAGAAGTATTCCTTCACTCTTGCTGGGTCAAGATTCTGGAACTTTCCCTTAGCAATATTGCGGGTAAACCCACACTTCAAGGTCTGCTGCAGTTCAGTAAGACAGCTCACCGCCATCTTCTCACAGGCAATTACGGATAAATAATCAAATGCTGTCTTAGCCTGCAAAGCCCACATCCCTTAAATTTTATTAAAAAATGGTTGCACGCAATTGGCAGAACAGATGCAAAAGATAAGAGGAATTTGAAGCGCAAAAGAAATCCAACAGTGGTGCTGCAGTTAAGACTTTGTCTCAGGGCTAGCTCCCGGTCTCAGGTACTGTCTGTGGAATTTCGACTGTGACTCCATGAGTTTTTGCAGGATACTCCTATTTCCTAACAATGCACTCGTAAAGTTTTAAGAGATATGGATGGCATGGCATCTGGCCCAACTGCCCAATTACACCCACTCATTCGTTCATGATGTGCCATGTAATGTGACATGGGTAAACATGATTGTTCTTAGCAATTTTTTCTACAGAAGTGGTTTGCCATTGTCTTCTTCTGGGCAGTGTCACTACAAGATAGGTGACCCCAGTCATTATCAATACTCTTCAGAGATTGCTTGCCTGGTGTCAGTGGTTGCATAACCAGGACTTGTGATATGTACTGGCTGTTCATACGACCAACCACCACCTGCTCCCATGATTTCACATGACTCTGATCAGGTCCACCTTGTCCAAGGGTGACCTGCAGGCTAGCGGAGGGAAGGAGTGGCTTACACCTTCTTTGGTAGAGACGTATCTCCATCCTGCCACTTGCATTTACACCCATGTTACCAATTAACCTACTAACCCGTACACCTTTGGAACGTGGGAGGAAACCAGAGCACCCTGAGGAAACCCACGTGGTCACAGCGGAAAACATACAAACTCCTTACGCAGTGGTGGGAATTGAACCTGGGTCCCTGGCACTGTAACAGCGTTGCGAGGATAACCCGCTATTGTTAAGTTATCCCTTACTGTTGGTGATATAATAAACAATAAGGGGAGCTGATGGCCTGGGAGAGAGGATAAGGTGCAGGCAATGTATGAAGGGTGTGGACTTGTTGTTTTGCTCTTCCTGATATGTGGAATGACTCCCTGTGTTGTAATAAATAAGGTTAGAATTTCTGCTGCTTTTATCAGAAACAGAGGAAAGGTGGTCGTGAAACTGACAAAATTGGATAGTGCAATTTGCAGTCCTTCCTGGAGATCCTTTGTACTATTCTGTTTTGCTTAATGAGCATGCGCGTGATGGATGAGCACTTGAATCACAAGACCTAGAAGGGCATGGGCCAAGTGTTGGTAGATGGAATATAGATGGGCACTGGATGGTCAGAAGACACAGATACTGAAGATGCTGGAATTGGGAGCAAAATCCAAATTATGCAGTTTGTTTTTTGCACATTGGTTATTTGCCAGTCTTTGTTTATGTATATCTTTTCATAAATTCTGTTGTATTTCTTTATTTTCCTCTAAATGTTAGAAAGAAAATTAATCCTGAGATAGCATAACCATATGTACTTTGATAATAAATTTACTTAGACTTTGGAACAACTTGCTGAAGGAACTCAGCAGGTCTGTGGCGGGGAAGGAATTGCCAAATGGAGAGGGAAGATAGGCAGCATAAGAAGAAGAAGAGCAAGGTGCAACAGGTGCCAGTCAGTGATGAGCATGGTCAACACCGATAGGCATCTGATGGTCAGCGTGAACATGGTGGCCTAAAAGGTCTGGTTAACTTTGACTGTGTTTATAAAGGTGCTCATGCTCTGGGAGCCCCCTTTTATGAAGTTTTAAAGTATCGATAAGACGGGTGCCATGATAGCGTAGCGGTTAGCACGATGCTATTACAGCTTGGAGTGTGAAATTTCGACATTCAATTCCCGCAGCTTCTGTGAGGAAGGTTGTTTGTCTTTCCCTTGTGTGAATGGGTTTCCTCCAAGTGCTCCAGTTTCCTCGCACAGTCCAGTCCAAAGATGTACTGGTTAATAGGTAAATTGTCTTGTGATTTGGCTAGGGTTAAATGGGTGGGTTGTTGGGCACGTGGCTCATTGGTCACTGCTGCATCTAAATCAATCAATCAATCAATCTAATGAATTCCATGTTCAATTCACAGTCAGTGTGGCGTTTGCAAGGTCTTGAAATGTATATTCAGCAGCCTCAAGCTGCAGTTGGATTGGCATCGTTAACCTGTTGTTACAATCACCAAGGTTGTCTGGCACCTTTTATTTGCCATTTCTTTTCTTCTCCACCTCACTGTCCATGTGATCAGTGAGAATTTTCAGTCTGTTATTCAACACCACAGTGATTTTATTTTCTATGGGCTGAGTATTCCAATTACATGTTGATCGTTATATTTCTCATATTTCTCACCATGTAGATGGAGGTAATTTGGCCCAATGAATATTCCCACAGACCCATTCCTGTCCTTATTTCCCTTAGTCTATTTTTTCTTACATGTCTGTGAATGTCATCACTTACACTAATGATAATTTACAGTTAACTGCCTTTGAGATGTGAGACCAAAGAGAACCTCTTGGGGCAAATGCATACCATGACAGGCACATGTTTAAATGCTGGCAGAGATCAGGATTGAACCCGGTTCATTGGAGGTCACCACATATTAGAGTCATAGAACACTACAATCCAGAAACAGGCCCTTTGGCCCTCTAGTCCATGCCAAACTTTCTCTGCCTAGTCCTATTAACCTGTACCCGGACCATTGTGTTTGTTGATCAGAACTAACAGAATCTCAAGGTGTAATTAGAGGGAGCTGAACTGTGCAGAGGAGAGTTAAAAACAGTGCTGGAAATGTGAGAAGCAGAGCACACCAGTTGCTGGAAATTCGAAACACAAAGGGAATGCAAAAAGATCAAGTATCATCTATGAAGAGAGAAAAGACCGACCAAAGTGGATTACCTTGGTGAGGTCTGACACACATGAGAGGTTGCTTATCTGAAATAATTGAATGCTCCTGTTTTGCCTCAGAAGTGGCTGGTTCTGATCCCCTTGTAACAATAACTCGGATTTCCTCTCTTCCGAGATGTTACCTGGTCTGTTGATTATCTCTAATGCTTTCTCTTAATATTTCAGATTTCCACATCAGCATTTCTTTCAAAATGAGAGTTTTGTTTCAAGTACTGTAGCAAAATGATAAACTAAAACATCTTGGTCAAATTAATCTTTCCCCTTTTAGGTCAGGGGGTACCTCGGATGACTTCTCCCCTTTCTCAATCTCCCTGTCTCCATCTCTGGAGACAAACGGTCTACTGATACCTTTTATAAACCTACTGACACTTACAGCTATCTTGACTATACCTTCAACCAACCTGTCTGCTGTAAAGGTGCATTCCCTTCTCTGCCACATCTTTTCCCAAGGTGAGACTTTCTTTTCCAGGACATCAGAGGTGTCTTCTTTCTTCAAAGAACGGGGTTTCCTTTCATCATCTATTGATGCTACCCTCACCTGCATCTCTTCCATTTCCTGATGTCTCCCCTCACCCATGGAGAGCGCTCTGACAGGCTGCATCACTGTCTGGTATGGAAGGGCTACTGCACAGGACCGAAAGAAGCTGCAGAAAGTTGTAAATCTAGTCGGCTCCATCTTGGGTCCTAGCCTACAAAGTACTCAAGACATCTTTAAGGAGCAGTGTCTCAGAAAGGCAGCTTCCATTATTAAGGACCTTCAGCACCCAGGGCACATCCTTTTCTCACTGTTACGATCAGGAAGGAGGTGCAGAGCTGAAGGCACACATTCAGCGATTCAGGAACAGCTTCTTCCCCTCTGCCATCAGATTCCTAAATGGACATTGAATCTTTGGACACTACATCACTTTTTTTAATATACAGTATTTCTGTTTTTGCACTTTTTTTGTAATCTATTCAATATACATAATTGATTTAGTTGTTTATTATTATTATTTTTATTTTATTTATTATTTGTTTCTGCTAGATTATGTATTGCATTGAACTGCTGCTGCTAAGTTAACAAATTTCACATCACATGCTAGTGATATGAAACCTGATTTTGATTCTGATCTTCCTGGTGCCTTAACAGGGGTAGCTTCTCTTGTTCTCACCTACCACCCCATGAGCCTGCACACTCAGCATATCATTTTTTGCAACTTCTGTCACATTCAACAAGATCCTACCTCCCTCCCACTGTCCACTTTCCATAGGAATTGCTCCCTCCGTGATTCCCTTGTTGAGCACCTTTGCTCCATCTGCAAAAAGCAGGATTTCCGGATGATCAACCATTTTAATTCTAACCCCTATTCTCATTCAGACATGACAGTCCATGTCCTCCTCTACTGCCACGATGAGGCCACTTTCAAGTTGGAAGAATAACACCTCATTTTCCATCTGGGTAGTCTCCAACTTGATGGCATGAACTTTGATTTCTCCAACTTCCAGTTACTTTACCCCTGCCCTGCCCTCTTCTTCAATTCCCCATTCTGGCCTCTCTGACCTGTTCTCTTCTCCTTAACGGCCTATCACTTCACCCTAGTATCATTCTTGCCTTTTCTCCCATGTCAACTCTCCTCTCCTGTCAGATTTTTTTTCTCTAGCCCTTTACCTTTTCCAGCTATCACTCCCAGCTTTTTACTTCATCCCTCTCCTGCAGCCACCTGGCTTTATTTGCCACTTTCTAGCTAGTACTCATTCTCCTCTCCCCACCTTCTTATTCTGGTTTCTTTCCCTCTTCCTTTCTAGTCCTGATATAGGGTCTCTGCCTGAAACATTCGACTATGTATTCATTTCCATTGATGCATCCTGACCTGCTGAGTTCCTCCAGCATTTTGTGTATTTTACTCTGAATTTCCAGCATCTGCAGAACCTTATGTGGTTTTGATTAAATTACTCACAGCTTCCATGTTTCAACCAACATTCTGCATCTGTTAATCTCCAGTTTAGTTTTTTCTTGTACTTTGTTTCTGCCTTCTAGACATATTTCATTTTTAGCTTTTGCTAAATACAAACACAATAAGTGTATGTTATCTCCAGACTTTGTAAAACTTCCACATCCTTCCATTTAAACTTTGAAGCTTTTATTTAATATTGCCCAGTACCTTGATCTGTGGTTGGTGGAATTATTAACCTTTGATCATGCTCTGATAACCTATCAGAATAAACTACCTTGTATAATACTTGATTCTGCTTCCGATATATTGTGAGACACGTACAAAGCTAAATTCAGTTTTCTGCATCTTCGTTATATTACAATCTAATTTTCTCTTGTAATACAGTTAAAAGCCCCAAATACTTGCAGACAAAGGCACTTATCCTTCTGGAGTCAATCTAACATTCTCCACAACAGCAAGTTTTGATGATAAAATTTCTGACATACTCTGTCTCAACTAGACTTTGATTTCTTGCTGGATCATCAGTTTGTCTGGATGATTTCATCATATCAGTTCCGATTTTCTTTTTATTCTAGTTTTAAATGATTGTCTTCCCCCCCCCCCCTTTCCCAAGTTTATTTGACTATAAAATGACCTCTATGCCACCTCCCTTCAGTCGTAATTGCAATTGGATAAGTTTCTTGACCTCTTAGATAATGCTGCAAATTTATATATCTAGAGCTGGGGTTCCCAACCTGGGGTGCACGGACCCCTTGTTTAATGGTATAGGTTCATGGCATAAAAGGGCTCGGAACCCTTGATCTAGAGGAAAGCATACACTCAGTGGCTACTTTATTAGGTACTTCTATATAGTTACTTGTTACTGCAAATATGTAATCAGCCAATCATGTGGTAGCAACTGAATACATAACAGCATGCAGACATGGTCAAGAGGTTCAGTTGTTGTCAGACCAAACTTCAGAAATGTGATATAAGTGACTTTGACTGTGGAATGACTGGGGTGGTTTGTGTATCTCAGAAATTGCTGATCTCCTGGGATTTTCACACACAACTATCTCAAGAGTTAACAGAGAATGGAGCAAGAGCCAAAAAAGATCCAGTGAGAAGCAGTTCTGTAAAATGTCTTGTTAATGAGAAAGCTCAGAGGAGAATGGTCAGATTGTTCCAAGCTGACGTGAAGGCAACAGAAAATTACCATGCGTTACAACAGTGGTGTGCCGAAGAGCATCTCTGAATGCACAGCACATCGATCCTTGAAGTGGATGGGCTACAGCAGCAGAAGACCACAAACATACTCAGTGGCCACTTTATTAGGTACAGGCGGTACCTAATAAAGTGGTCACTGAGTGTATATTTTATAGTGTACTGACTGTAATGTTTGCTGTTCTTCCCATGATGACATTTCTGTCAGTAATTATACTGGTGAAACTTGTTTGGTTTGAAGAAATTATTGAAAGAACAAACTTTCATTCCTCTCTCTGCGTGACTTTTATGGCAGAGCTAGATTTACTGATGTGATCATAAATTCAATTGCAGCATTTAAGAAGCATTTGGACCGATACTTTAATGAACAAGGCAGAGAGGGAAATTGAATTGATGCATACAAGTATGATTAGTATAGATAGGCGTGATGGTTGACAAAGACACTATGGTTCGAATAACCTATTCCCATGTTGTACAGACTCGGACCCTGTAAATGAAGTATTTAAATATCTTTGCTCAGAAATTATTGGAGTGTATCTGATGCTGGTAATTCACCAATGCTATCATGCTGTTGTAGGTATGCTTTAGTTGAAAATAGAGCAGAAAAAGAGTGTTGGTTATTCACTGTTTATCATCACCTCATTGCGTTACAGTCAATGAAACAATTTTCAACGAAGTCATTACTGTAATGTGGAAAACCCAGCGGCAGTATACTCGGCAGATAAATAGTGTCCCGACTGAAAAGGGGTAAGGGGCTTTGATTTAGTGTTTTGACTGAAATGGGGAAAGGGGCTTTGATTTTGTGTCCTGGCTGAAATGGGGAAAGGGGCTTTGATTTTGTGTCCTGGCTGAAATGGGGAAAGGGGCTTTGATTTTGTGTCCTGGCTGAAATGGGGAAAGGGACTTTGATTTGGTGTGCCATCTGAAAGATGACACATCCAACAGTGCAGCTTTTCCTCTTTGCCTCATTGGAACTTTAGTATAGAATTCTTTTTTGACTTGGACTACAATTCACAGTCTTCTCACTTAGCAGTTTACATGAATTAATCGGTAGTAAATGGTGACAATACCTTCTGTAATTTCTCCTTTTTTTAATATAATTTTATGTCTTGAGACATCGCAATAAACACTGTAAAACCACTGATTATTGTCCATTGCTAATTGCTGCTGAGCATCTGGTGATTAGCTTCCTCCTGAACTGATGTAGTATCTACAAAGAGGAATTGAGGATTTTGATGGAATTTCATTGAAACAATGACGATGTTGTGGCGACCCACTTCCTAGCGCACTCGAACCAGCTCACAAATAGCCAGCGCGCTGGCACAAAGGCCAGTGTGAAGTCCCACGTGAACCGGCTGGAGCTGAACTGTAGCTGCACCGTACGGGTGCCGTAGGTCCTTACTGTGCTGCCGTTCATGGCCCTCAGGAGGGGACCCGGTGCCCTGCTGCGGGTGTCATAACTCGTCGGAGGTAAGACGCTGATCTCGGCACCGGTGTCGACCAAAAAACGGCATCCCGACCTCTTGTCCCACACACATACAGGAGGCTATCCCGAAGGCCAGCCGCCGTAGCCATCAGCGGCGTTTCCCGGGAACTTGCAGGGTGGGCGACAACAGCGGACCTCTGCGCCCCACTGCTGGTGGTAGAAGCACCATTGTTCGTTGGTCTCCTCACCCTTGCCTCTGGGGTTAGCGGGCTCTGTGGCTGGGCCTGGTCTGGTTTGCTGCTGGGAGCGTGGCCTGGTGATCTGTGCAACGGATGCCCCACTCACCTTCTTGGCGTTCCACAGCAAGTCCGCCCGGGCTGCCACCTTCCGGGGGTCGCTGAAATCCGCGTCGGACAGCAGCAGGCGTATGTCCTCGGGCAGCTGCTCCAGGAATGCGTGCTCAAACATGAGACAGGGCTTGTGTCTGCCGGCCAGAGACAACATCTCATTCATTAAAGCCGATGGAGGTCTGTCCCCCAAACCATCCAGGTGCAGTAAGCGGGCAGCTCGCTCGTGCCGTGAGAGTCCGAAAGTCCTTATGAGTAGGGCTTTGAAGTCCGTGTATTTGCCGTCCTCCGGGGGCGACTGTATGAACTCCTCAACCTGGGCGGCTGTCTCCTGGTCGAGGGAGCTCACCACGTAATAGTCATGTGTGTCGGCCAATGAGGCGTGCAGATCGTCTTTGGGCGCCGTGCGGATGCCGAGTAGGACCCAGGGAAGCTCGTCCACCCAGTTAGCTCCTCTCAGGCGGGCCATGAGAGCCGACTTTAGGTGACGGTGGAAACGCTCCACCAGGCCGTTCGACTGTGGGTGGTAGGCTGTGGTGTGGTGCAGCTGTGACCCCAAAAGGCTTGCAGAACTGTAAGTTTGTGTTTGTACGAAGGGGCGGGCATTGGCCACCGCTGCAACGGCCCTACGAGGGGCCGTTTACGGTGCTCAGGAACAACGGGTCCACGTTCGTGCTGTCGTGATGGACGTTGGGGGGAGAGAGGAGGTTTTCACGGTGGACCGACTCAAACTGGCCCATGTGGACTTGGCGCAACCGGTCGAGTTTCCGGCACCGTGGCGCAGAGGCCAACCTCCCAAACAGGGTCCGGCCCAGACTGTGGACATTGGGGGGTGTATCGTCGGTTCTGGGGGCGGGTTATGTGGCAACCCACTTCCTAGCGCACTCGAACCGGCTCACAAATAGCCAGCACGCTGGCACAAAGGCCAGTCCCAAAAGGGCGCCAGGTCTGCTTCACCAAGAAAGGGAAAAGCCCGCGGGGGACTGTGAGTACGTGCCCCCTACAGCATCCGCGCCCGGGGAGGGCGGGATCAGGGAGGCTTTAAAGCGAGGCTGTGAAGTTCGAATAAAATCTTCTTTTAACTGCAGTTTACCGACTCCGTGTCGTTATTTTAGCGCTGCGTGTAGCACACTGCTACAGTGTAATCCAAGTCAAGATGGTTTGTGACTTGGGGGGCAATGTGCTAGTGGTGTTTTGAAATTCTGCTTCTTGACCTATTAAGTAGTAGATGTTGCAGCTTGAAAGGTGTTGAAGAATTCCTGATACATTTTTGCATTATGGCTTAGACCATGAGACATAGAAGCAGCATCAGCCATTCGGCCCTTCAAGTCTACTCTGCCATTCCATCGTGGCTGATTTATTACCCCCTCACCCCCATTCTCCTGTCTTCCCCTCTTAACCTTTAACACACTTACTAATCAAAAACTTCGTAACCTCCTTTAAATGTAGCCAATGACTTGGACTCCACAGCCATCTATGGCATTGACTGACCAATTAATTTTATTGATTCAGTAAAGAATTTCCTCTTTATTTCTGCATCTCTGTTCTGAACAAACGTTTTTCTGTTCTGAGGCTGTAGTCTCAGGCCTGAGACTCCTCCACCATAGGAAACATCCCCTCCATGTCCATTGTATCTAAGCCATTTAATATTCGATAGGTTTCAATGAGATCCCCCTAAATCTTTGAAATTCCAGCGGCTACAGGCCCAAACTCAAATGCTTCTCATGAATCTCCTCTAGACCTTCTCCACAGCACAACATTTCTTAGATGAGGGTTTTTAAGATGGTTATGCAGTGATGGGCCAGTTCTGGCCAATTGTCCTTGTTGGAGTTAAGATGGGATCTTCCTGTTAAAAGGAGACTACTCCATCTAACATAACATGCCTTTGCAGATAGAAAGGTTTCTTTGAGTTAGGAAATTAGTTATTTGCTTCTGCATATATCAAGTTGTTGTAATGGAAAATAGGGTGGGTAGAGTGGATGGAGTCAGTAAATTGGGCTTCCTTAATCATTATATCCTTGCTTTTGTGGTGTAAATGTTCCTTGCTGCTTTTCAGACCAAACATGGTCTTGTTGCATGCAGGAACAGAATAGTCCGTTTATCTTTGGTGTTAAATATGCAACGTGTTTTGAAAGAAAACACATTGAGGGTTTGCATTTGATTGTACCTGTTATTCCTCACTAAAGGAACATGTATTATGTTAGCTGAAAGTTTCCTGAAATGCTGATGTGGAGATTTGAGTGATATTTCCACCCTATTGACTTGCAGAAATTTCTTTCAGTTGAATGGCGGAAATGCCTAAGCCATTGATTTAAAGTACCCTATTAACCGGTTTACACATACATTTTCTGCTAGTGTGTACCACTCAAAAGTATACAAAATCTGTACCTGAGGCACTGATTCCAGAGAGACTGAAATGGTGGGAGTCAATTACAGAGAGTGAATGCAGTTTTCAGTGCTTGGCCCTTGGCTAGTACGTACAGAGCTTGGCAACAGGAGACCTTGGATAGTAGTAATTGTGAACAGCCAGAGTAGATTCACAAAGGTCAAGTTCCACTTCGAGACTGCTGCTATGAGGATATAGATCATAGAATCCTAATGTGCTGTATCTCTGCATGCAATGCTTCTAAGGTTGCGAGCACACACACACACACACATCTTTTGCTACTTCCATGTGGTATGCTCCTTCCACATTCTCATGACCCTCTGAGTGAAGAAGTTTCCCTTCATGTTCCCCTTAAACTTTTCACCTTTCACTCTTAACCCATGACCTCTGGTGGTAGCCCCACCCAACCTCAGTAGAAAAAACCTGTTTGCATTTACCCTATCTATACCCCTCATAATTTTGTATATCTCTATCAAATCTCCCCTCAATCTTCTATGTTCCAGGGAATAAAGTCCTAACCTTTTCAATCTTTCCATATCCAGTGCCTGTAAAAAGAATTCACCCCCATTGGAAGTTTTCATGTTTTACAACACTGAATTATAATGGAGTTAATTTGTCTTTTTGACACTGATCAACAGAAAGACTCTTTCATGTCAAAGTGAAAACAGATCTCTATAATTAATTAATTACAAAGATAAAACAAAAATAATTGATTGCATAAGTATTCACCCCTTTAATATGACATACCAAATCATCACTGGTTTAGCCATTTGGTTTTAGAAGTCACATAATTAGTTAAATGGAGATCACGGTGTGCAATCAAAGTGTTTCAATTGATTGCAGTAAAAATACACTTGTATCTGGAAGGTCCAACTGCTGGTGAGTCTGTGTCCCTGGCGAAAACTACACCATGAAGCCAAAAGAACAATCAAAGCAACTCCACAGAAAGGTTATTGAAAAGCACAAGTTAGGAGATAGATACAAGAAAATTTCCAAGTCAGTAAGTATCCCTTCGAGTACAGTTAAGTTAATCATCAAGAAATAAAAAGAATATGGCACAGCTATAAATCTGTCTAGAGCAAGTCATTTTCAAAAACTGAGTGTCCGTGTAAGAAGGGGACTAGTGAGGGAGGCCACCAAGAGACCTATGACAACTCTGGAGGAGTTGCAAGCTTCAGTAGCTAAGATGGGAGAGACTGCGCATACAACTGTTACCTGGGTGCTTCACCAGTCACAGCTTTATGGGAGAGTGGCAAAGAGAAAGCCACCGTTGAAAACAACTTGCATGAAATCTCAGCTAAAGTTTGCCAGAAAAGGTGGGAGACTGAAGTCAGCTGGAAGAAGTTTCTGTGAATCCAAAATTGAGCTTTTTGGCCATCAGGCTAAATGCCATGTTTAGCGTAAGCCGAACTCCACACATCATTAAAAAAAAATACACCATCCCTACCATGAAGCATGACGGTGGCCGCATCATGCTGTCGGGATGTTTCACTGCAGTAGGCTTTGTAAGGCTTGTGAAGGTAGAGGGTAAAATGAATGCAGCAATATACAGGGAAATCTTGGAGGAAAACCTGATGCAGTCTACAAGAGAACTGCAACTTGGGAGAAGATCTGTTTTCCAGCAATGCAACGAGCCCAAGCATAAAGCCAAAGTTACACAGGAATGACTTAAAAACAACAAAACTAATGTCCAAGTCGGAGTCCAGACCTCAATCCAATTGAGAATTTGTGGCTGGGCTTAAAAAGGGCTGTTCACTCATGATACCCGTGCAATCTGACAGAGCTTGAGTGGTTTTATAAAGAAGAATGGGGAAAAATTGCAGTGTCCAGATGTGCAAAGCCCATCCACACAGGCTGCCAAAGATGCATCCACTAAATATTGACTTGAAGGGGGTGAATAACTATGCAATCAATTATTTTGTGTTTAATAATTGTTATAACGTTAGACCAATTTGTAGAAATTTGTTTTCACTTTTGACATAAATGAATCTTTTCTGTTGATCAGTGTCAAAAAAGCCAAATTAAATCCACTGTGATTCAATGTTGTAAAACAGCAAAACATGAAAACTTTAAGGGGGGGGGTGAATACTTTTTATAGGCACTGTAACTCATGTCCTCCAGACTTGTAAATTTCCTCTGTACTCTTTCAACCCTATTTATATTTTTCCAGTAGGTAGGTGACCTAAGCTACATAAAATACCCTAAATTAGGCCTGTCCAACATCTCTTGCTGAATCTAAGCACAAAACTCCATTATCTTGGATCTGGTCATAGAGATTCCCTTTTAAGCTTTAATAAAATGTGAATTAGGTACCTAGATCGAGTAGATGTGGAGAGGATATTTCCTATAGTGGGCTTGTCTAGAACCGGGGATAGCCTCGGAATAGAAGGATGCCCATTTAAAATAGCAATGAGGAGGAATTTCCTCCTTTAACGAGATGGTGGTGAATCTGTGGAATTCACTGTCATTTGTGGAAGCCAAGTTATTTGGTATATTTAAAGTAGAGGTTGACTGGTTCTTGATTGTTAAGGGCATCAAAGGTTACATAGAGAAGGCAGGGGAATCAGATTGAGAGGGATAATAATCAGTTATAATGGAATGACAGAGCAGACTCGATGGGCCAAATGGCTTATTCTGCTCCTATATCTTGTGGTCTTATGTTGACACAGTAGCTTAGCAGTTAGTGTAATTTTCACTTTTACAGTGCCAACTGTAAATTCAGGGTTCTATATGTAAGGAGTTTGTATGTTCTCCTCATGACCACGTTGGTTTCTTCACAGTACTCGGGTTTCCTCCGGGTGCTCCATATTCTTCCCACCTTCCAAAGACGTACAGTTAGGGTTAGTGAGCTCTGGGCATGCTAGGTTAGCACCAGAAGCATATTGACATATGTGTTCTGCCCAGCACAATGCTTGATGATTTGATTTGAAAGAAATAATACATTTCAGTGTGTTTCAATGTACTTTTGACAAATAAGGCAAATCTTTTCCTTTTTAAAAATTTTTATTCCCTGTTTCTCTTTACAATTCTACTGCCAGGACTTAAGAACTTTTTAAAAGCTATTAATGCTTTTTGAGATAGTGATTTAGATGCATATCATATTTTTTACTGAGTTAAGTATTGTATGTAATTAGTTTTGCTACAACAAGTGTATGGGACATTGGAAAAAAAGTTGAATTTCCCCATGGGGATGAATAAAGTATCTATCTATCTATCTATCTATGCTTGGCCTTTTCTGTTGTGTTGTATTAGATGTCACTGCCCAAATGTAGGCACCTTCTTAATTTCATGCATCCATAATCAGAGAACTAGGAACCTATTGTTGACCTTCACGACTTTTTTTCGATCTTTGCTAGTCTTGCAACTGTGATTTTTGTCAGAAAGTTGGGAACAGCTTCTTTAACACCCCCTCCCCCGCCCTGTTGCATATGGAATTCAGAAGAGGTTGCCTTTACCAGCAACCAAATCATTTTGGTGTTCCAAACACACTGGCACGTCTACTGCATTTCTCATGCAGAGCTTATCATGAAGTACCACCAAAGGTATGGTTCCTTGCATATTTCACTTTACTTGTGCTCAGGTTTTCATATCGCATTAATAATGGAAATCTCTGCCTGCACCTACATGAGATTTTCTGTTTGGATAATTTCTAGGTGTTGCATTAAAAGTTTGTATATATTTTCCATATTCATGTATTTAGTTTATTCTTGCATTATAAAAAAATAAAGCTGGACTATGTCTGGTTTCTGGAGATAATATTTTCACAGTGGTTTTGGTGAGGTATCAGAGTTGACGAGAACAAGATAGTCATTGTGTGTTTTGATCTTCAGAGGTTTCTGATAAGGTGCCACGGATATGTTTATCAGCAAAGCAGGAGCACGTGGCATAGCAAAGTCAATGATAGCATGGATAAATGACAAATGGTTATTTTTTGCAATGGAGGAAGGTAAATAGTGGCATTCCCTAAAGATCAGTGTTGGGGAAGGTACTCTTCTGATCTGCATTAATGATCCAGACTTGTGCAAGATATAGTTTGTAAATTTATGAATAATACAAAACTAGTGAACTGCAGAGGACAGTAAAAGATTGCAGTTTCGTACAACAGGATAGTAGACTGGGCAAACAGAGGCATGTTTATTAAAGTTAATGTGGAGAAATGTGAGGAGATGCATTTTGGTAGGAAGATTGAGGAGAAGCCATGCATCACTGAGGAGCTCCTACTACAATTCTAGAAACTACAAAAAGTAGTAGATTCGGCCCAATCTATCACGGGTAAAGCCCTCCCAGTCATTGAGCACATCCACGTGAAACATTATTGTAGGAAATCAGCATTCATCATCAGAAATCTCCACCACCCAGGTCATGCTCTCTTCTCGCTGCTGCCATCAGGAAGAAGATACAGGAGCTCAGGACTCACACCACCAGGTTTAGGAACAGTTATTACCCCTCAGCCGTCAGGCTCTTGAATAAACGGGAATCACTTCACTCAACTTCACTTGCCCCATCATTGTAATGTTTCCACAACCAGTGAACTCATTTTCAAGGACTCTTCATCTCATGTTTTTGATATTGCTATTTATTTATGTTTGCATTTGCACAGTTTGTTGTCTTCTGCACTGTAGTTGAGCATCCTAGTTAGGTGGTCTTTTATTGATTTTGTTATGGTTACTATCCTATGGATTTATTGAGTCTGCCCACAGGAAAATAAATATGAGGGTTATACATGGTGACATATATGTAGTTTCATAATAAAAATTACTTTGAACTGTGAACTTGAAACCACAATAGCCTAGGGGTTAAGTTACTAGATTAACAGCAAATTTCAGGACCACTGATTCTGTCAATCCTTAGATTCTCAAGACTTGAGTCTTGTGATGAGGGAATTGTCCTTTGAGGAGAAATTTGCTGCTCATTGATGAATGAATGTTCGAAGTTCAATGTACATTAAACATTGGTGAACTAATTGAAACATGGAGAATCCTGGAAGGGATAGAGTGGAGATTGAGTAGTTAACTCATCTGATTTCAGGGTATAGGCAGAGCATAATATCAGGGCAAGGGATCAATTTTTTAAGTGTGAGGTGAGAAAATAGCTTCATATCCATGTTTACATCTTTCCTTAGAATGGAAAGGCCATTCGGCCCACCCTGTTTATGCTAATCTGTCACATTCCCCACTTACCTCCCTATAATGTCTTCCTCATGTGCTTATCAACTTCCCCTGATTCTCTTCATATCCACCTACAGAAGTGGTAGTACACAGGAGGTAATTAATCTGTTCACCCACATGTCTTTGTGATGTGGGAGGAAACCGAGCAACCTTTAAGGGGAAATCCATGTGATAACTAGGAGAACTTGCAAACTCCACATGAACAGCACCATTGTTCAGCATTGATTCTGGAGCAATGAGGCAGCAGCACTACCAGGATTATGAATTTATGGAGTACCTCAGAGATGGTAGATGCTCGGTGGCTGATTTTAAGTTGTTTGGAGGAAAGTCTGGAGTGGATGTCAGAGGTCTTTTTTTTTACACGGAGTGTGGTGAGTGCATAGAATGCTCTGCTGGGGTGGTGGTGGTGGCAGGTACATTAGGGGCATTTAAGAAACTCTTAGGTAGGTACATGGATGATAAAAATAATGATGGGCTATGCAGAAAGGAAGAGTTAGATTGATCTTGGAATAGGTTGAAAGTTTAGCACAACATAGTGGGCCAAAGGGCCTGTACTGTTGAGGTAGTGTTCTGTGTTCTATGCAATTACATTCAAGACTGAGATAGATTTTTGGTCATGGGACTCCAGTGATTTGGAGATTAGGCAGGAGATTAGAATTGAGAGGATTGGCAACAACCTTAATGAATTGTGGTCAGGCATGAATGTCTTCTGGCTATATCCTGCTCCCACTTCTAATGTTCTTAAGAAATAATCAGGTATACATATTTTGTGACAAAAAGCATCACAATTATACATACATTGTCGCTTTCCTAGTGGCCTCTTAGACAGTCAATATGCACTAAATAGTGTAATGTTAACGTTACCTTTTTGTCAGTTGCAGTGGAACGAAGTGGAGTGAGACACTGCTACACCAGCACAAGACAAAACCTCTACATAGACAAGACAACAAAGGTCATATGCCAGGGTTTTACTGGAAAGCAGGTGTGTCATATTTGTTTCTTGTCTGTCTTTGAGCAATATTTATCAAGAACATTTATTTCTGCCTCGTAACTTTAAGTTTTTCCCTTGCAATGAGTGCTATTATCTTTTTTGTATTTTCAATCTGAAGTATTAGTATATAGACAGTGTCACCCTCCTCTGGGCTTTGCAAATCAGTTTTCTTTTAATTTCACATTTCCCTTTTATATATTTTCAGTCCGGTAAACATCTTCCCTGAGCCAAGGTCCGCTCTATCATCTCAGAACCAATAGAGTTTTTTCAATGTTATGCCTATTTTGCATAAAGCAAGATTTCATAAGCAACGTTTTAATGAATAACATGGTCTGTTTTTGTGAAATTGATTGTGGGATGAATATTGTTTAAAGAACTGGATATTTCTCATCATAACTAGATATAGAATTCCCTGCTCCTTGTTCCTATGGGGGTCCTTTACAAAAGGTTCACCACTACCAGCTTCTGTAGAGCAATTCAATGCCAGTTCCAGCAATAAATCAGCGTACTCTCCCATTGCTGTACTGTACTATGTGGTACGGATTTCTTTTCACCATTTACAAACCCCATTTCCAGAAAAGTTGGGATATTTTCCAAAATGCAATAAAAACAAAAATCTGTGATATTGTGGCGACCCACTTTCTGCGCAGGCGAACCGGCTCACAAATAGCCAGTGCGAGGAGGTAGATTTGGTAATGCACCTCTGACATCATTTCCGCCCGGAGAGGGCGGGCGCTAGGGACTAAATGCCAGCGCCGCGAAGTTTGAATAAACTAGTCTTGAAACGACTTACCGTGCGTTTCAGCGCTGTGTGTAGCAGATTGCTACAATATGTTAATTCACATGAGCCCTTATTTAACTGACAAAAGTACTGACCAACTTAATTTTATTTTGTAAATATACACAAATTTAAAATTTGATGGCTGCAACACACTCAACAAAAGTTGGGACAGAGTTAAAATAAGATTGAAAAGTGCACAGAATATTCAAGTAACACTGGTTTGGAAGACTCCACATTAAGCAGGCTAATTGGTAGCAGATGAGGTATCATGACTGGGTATAAAAGTAGCATCCATCAAAGGCTCAGTCTTTGCAAGCAAGGATGGATTGTGGCTCACCCCTTTGTGCCAAAATTTGTGAGAGAATTGTTAGTCAGTTCAAAAGGAACATTTCCCAACGCAAGATTGCAGAGAATTTAGGTCTTTCAACATCTACAGTACATAATACTGTGAAAAGATTCAGAGAATTCAGAGACATCTCAGTGTGTAAAGGGCAAGGTCAGAAACCACTGTTGAATGCGCATGATCTTCGAGTCCTCAGGCGGCACTGCCTAAGAAATCGTCATGCTACTGTGACAATTATAGCCACCTGGCCTCGGGAGTACTTCGGAAAACCATTGTCACTTAACACAGTCCGTCGCTGCATCCAGAAATGCAACTTGAAACTGTATTACGCAAGGAGGAAGCCATACATCAACTCTATGCAGAAACACCGGCGAGTTCTCTGGGCCCGAGCTCATCTCAGATGGACCGAAAGACTGTGGAACCGGGTGCTGTGGTCAGATGATAGATAGATAGATAGATACTTTATTCATCCCCATGGGGAAATTCCAACTTTTTTCCAATGTCCCATACACTTGTTGTAGCAAAGCTAATTACATACAATACTTAACTCAGTAAAAAAAATATGATATGCATCTAAATCACTATCTCAAAAGCATTAATAATAGCTTTTAAAAAGTTCTTAAGTCCTGGCGGTAGAATTGTAAAGCCTAATGGCATTGGGGACTCAATTGTGGAATTGAGTCCACATTTCAGCTAGTTTTCAGAAAAAACGGGCGTCGAGTTCTCCGTGCCAAAGATGAAAACAACCATCCTGATTGTTATCAGCGAAAGGTGCAAAAGCCAGCATCTGTGATGGTATGAGGGTGCATCAGTGCCCACGAGTTGGGTGAGTTGCATGTATGTGAAGGTACCATTGACTCTGAGGCATATATTAGGATTTTAGAGAGACATATGTTGCCGTCAAGGCGACGTCTTTCCTGGGACGTCCATGCTTATTTCAGCAGGACAATGCCAGACCACATTCTGCACGGACTACAACAGCGTGGCTTTGTAGACACAGAGTGCGTATTCTTGACTGGCCTGCTGCTAGTCCAGATCTATCTCCTATTGAAAATGTATGGCGCATCATGAAGAGGAGAATCAGACAACGGAGACCACGGACTGTTGAGCAGCTGAAGTCTTATATCAAGCAAGAATAGACAAAATTTCCAATTGCAAATCTACTACAATTAGTATCCTCAGTTCCAAAATGATTAAAAAGTGTTACTAAAAGGAAAGGTGATGTAACACAATGGTAAACATGCCTCTGTCCCAACTTTTGTTGAGTGTGTTGCAGCCATCAAATTCTAAATTTGTGTATATTTACAAAGTACAATTAAGTTGGTCAGTAAAACTATTAAAAATCTTTTCTTTGTGCTTTTGTCAGTTAAATAAAGGTTCACGTGAATTAACATATCACAGAGTTTTGTTTTTATTGCATTTTGGAAAATATCCCAACTTTTCTGGAAATGGGGTTTGTAAAAGGGTAGCCATTGTCTTGATTTAATGAATCAGCTGAAAGATGCCAGCTTGGGAATCATTTGACAGTTTGCAAGACCTTACCATCTAGGAAATAGCAGGAGCGCAGAGTATGGTACAAAATTTCTAAGATGTTCAAAAACAATTCTGATTCCAAGCATATCAATAATTTGAAAGAGACGCAAGAGACAGCAAAATGCTGAAATATGAAGCAACAAATAATCTGCTGGATGTACTCAGTGGGTTGAGCACCATCTGTGCATGTGGTAAAGGTGGGAGGAATAGGCACCAGGTCAAAACCCTGCTACAGGCCTAATTGTAGATGTGAGGTGCCAGTATTTTGGTGGGTGGGAAGGTGGTGAGACAAATGTACTGGCAGATTGGTTGGGGGTGGGGGCAAAGGATGATGGGCAGATTGGGTCAGGTTGGGCAAATGAGTTGGGAGGTAGAGAAAGGTGGATGGTTGATCGTGGCAGACAACAGAAATGAGATAAGTACAGCAATAATTTGAAAGACTACTTGGACACATGAAGGTTAAGTAGTTCATGATGAGCCTTATCTCAGTATTTCACTGACCATGTCAGAAGATGTTCTTAAATTCTTGATGTGTGATCAAAATTGCATTCAGTGCTCACAATGCAATTACCTCTACAAGCCGCTCTGCTAATTAAGAGTAATTTGTCTGAAGCATTAACACTGTTCTTTACTCTCCGGAGCAGGGGTTCCCAACCTGCGGTCCATCGACCTGTCTGTTAATGGTAGAGGCCCATGGCATAAAGGGACCCGTGTTCTAGATTATGTTACTTAACCAGCTGTTCATTTTGTCAGATTCCCAATATTTTGCTACTTTTCAAGTTCCAACATCTTTTCTTTATTCACCTTCCCTTTCTCTGCTTCCATTGTTAAGGTCATAAGACATAGGAGCAGAGTTAAGACATTCAGCCTATCGAGTCTGTTCCATCATTCCATCACGGCTGATTTATTAGCCCTCTGAACCCCATTCACATATCTTCTCGTAACCTTTGATACCCTTGCTAATCAAGAAATTAGCAACCTCCACTTTAAATATACCTAGTGACCTTGCCTCCACAGTGGTCTGTGGCAGTGAATTACACAGGTTCACCACCTTCTGGCTAAAGAAGTTCCTCCTCATCTCTGTTTTAAAGGGACGCCCTTCTCAGGCTGCTCCCCTTCTTCCTAGACTCCTCTACTAAAGGAAATATCCTCTTCGAGTCCACTCTATCTAAACCTTTCAACATTTGATAGGTTTCAGTGAGATTCCCCCCTCGTTCTTCTAAACTTCACTGAGTACAGTTCTAGAGTGATCAAACATTTCTCATGCATTAACTCTTTCATTCTTGGGATCGTTCTCGCGAACCACCACTGGACCCTCCAATGCCAGCTCACTATTCATTTCCTTCCATCTCTTCTTGGCGATTGACCATCCTATTCAGGTGAAACAACTTCGCTTGCTCTTCTGATTTAATCCATTAGTCTGGTGCTTACAATGTGCTCACCTCCAAATGGAGAAACCAAAAGCAGGTTGGGCAACCATGTTGTGGAATACCTTCATTCAAGCACCAAGAAAAGCACTGAGTTTCCAGTTGGATTTGATCTCTTGTACTGTTTCAGTAACCCCCAGTGTAAATTGAAGGGTTTGTGATTCTCTCTCTATGGACGGAATATGGCCTGATGTGCTTTTTTTAAAAAAAGTATTTTCTTTTAACCAGTTTTGAATTTATCAGAGTGAGAGGTATTTGTACTGGAAATTTAGTGTCAATACTAAGCTGTTCCAGCAAAGGGTTGAAGCTTTTGTTGTGCACCATTAGTATGCAAACACTTATTAAATATAAAACAGATTTTGCTCCTGTCTGGCATTTTTTCCCATTTCTATCTGTAGGTGTTCTGTGGCTCTTCGGAAAAGGGATTGCCACATTATGGACTGTAAAGTGCAGCCAGCCCATGTTTCCTGGTAACTGGTTGTCATGGGACTCACTTAGGATGTCCGAAGCCTCACTTAGCTGTCCTGCTCCTCCTACCAGCATACAGGCAGAGGTTAAAGAGCAAGGCTTCAGAGATAAGCATAACAAAAAGGTGATCAATCGCTGGAGGCAGAGGAGCGGCTCCAGGATTGTTTAAATTGGTCGACTGGACAGTGTTCAAGGACTCATCAGAGAGTCTGAACCAAAACACTGCGGTTGTCACAGGCTTTATAAAAACAGTCGTAGACGAGTATGTCCCTATAAAATCATTCAGTCTTCCCAGCCAGAAGCCCTGAGTGAGTCATGAGGTCCGAAATTTGCTGAGGGCCAGAGCTGTGGCATTCAGGACTGTCTACCAAATTAAGTACAGGACGACCAGGTATGATCTTCGGAAAGCAATCTTACATACGAAGTGGCAATTCTGGACCAAACTTGAATCACTGAAGGTTTTTTTTATTAAGTGCAATTGTGAACAATAGCCAAATCAGAAATGCTGATCAAGTCAACTAGTTCCTATAGAGAACTCTGATAGGCCAATCGGATGGTTCACTGCTGCTCAGTGATAGAACATTAAAAAATCATATGTACAATTAAGAAACATTTAAAAAATAGTAGAAATACTGGAGTCATGATGATCATGATGAAGTTTGCTGGAGAGAGACATTTATACACATGCTGTCCTCCATAATTCAGAGCGATTGAAGGATAAGGTTACAGGGTGACAAAACGTGACAGGAGCACTTGGAACTAAAAACTAATCCCTACTGGGAGAAAACAGCACCTCATCTTTCCGCACTGTTCTCCAGCTGTTTAAGGACTAAGTCCAGCCGAAACATAACTCACAAGTGCTCTTGAAAGTCAGGTATTAACCCTACCTGCCAACAGCCAAGCATTGCCATCCTGGTCCCCTTCATGATAGCTTATGGAGAAGCATGTGACTTCCCTCCCAGAGATGATCGGTGTTTGTGCACTCGACTCTTGAAGGCTTGGACCCCATCGTCGCAGATGTTTCCAACCACAGCATCTGGAAGGCTGTTCCAAATTCTGATAGCACAGTGAAGGAAGCTTCTATCCAGTGTGTAGGTTCTTGCATCAGGTATAGAAGCAGCATGGGCAGGCATAGAGAAACTTGATTGTGTGGTGCGCTGTCGCTCATAAGATGAAGACAGCATGGCACGAAGGTCTGCAGGGCTGTGGCTGGTGTGCATTTTGTATAGCACAGTAGCTGCAGCAAACTGTCGTCTGTGGTGTAAGCTACTGATGGCTAGCTTCTCACGAGCTGTGGCTTCATCTACACTTATAATCCTGAGAGCCTTTCTTTGAATGGAATCAAGCTGGCTGAGGACACTCTGTGAGGCATTCATCCATGATAAGCAGGCATACTCCATGATACTTCGTACCTGGGCTTTGTAAACCGTGGCTCTGCCCTCTTTGTTTAGTTTGGATGCTACTTTCCACAGAGCTCCAAGCCTTTGTCCAGCCTTGTTTGAAATAGTGGAAAGGCGTTTATCCTACACCAACTTGCTGTCAGTATTAACACCAAGGATTACTGGCTCCTTCTCTGAATCCAGCTTGCAGTTCCCAAAATACAGGTCGGGGGTAGATGGATTCCTCTTCTTAGACATCACCTTTGCCTTGCACTGAGTAGGTTCAAAGGTGACATTCCAGTCGTCTGCCCAGGCTTTCATCCTGTCAAGATCCCTACTCAGGCATGCTGTCACTGTATTGCTATCTCCTGCTCTAATTGGTGAGATAGTGTGGAGTCATCAGCGTACAGGTATAGCTCGTTACTGCATGCATCAACCAAGTCGTCAATAAAGATGGAAAACAGAAGTGGCCCAACTATTGAACCCTGTGGTACAGATGCATTGATGGTTGAAGAATCAGAAGCCTGACCAGAGATAACAACTTTGATGGTCCGCCCATGAAGGTAGCTCTGCAGCCATTTAAGCAGCTTTCTAGATATTCCTTAACGCAGGTTGCTCAACAACTATGGCAGGGCTTGAACTCTGTCGTTCTCTGATGACCTGTTGTGACAATATGCAGATTGGAGTGGATCCATGTTGCTTCTCAGGCAGGGCTTGAATGTTTCATCACCAACCTCTGAAAGCACTTCATCACAGTGCATATAAGTGTAACTGGACAATAGGCAACATACGTGACAACAAGCCTTCACTCCCAGATAAACTGAATGCCTTTTATGCTCACTTTGACCATCAAAACATGGAGGCACCTTCACAAACTCGCACAGTCCCCCGATGATCTGTGATTTCAGTCTTGATTGTGCTGCCTTTCTTTTCTTTCTTGGTTTCATGGCTACCTGGAGAAGAATAACTTCAAGTTGTATACTTTGATAATAAATGAACCTTTGAACATCTCATAGATTCCTCATAGATTAATACAAGACAGAAACAGGCTCTTCAGCCCAATTGCCCCATTTACATAATTGTAAATTGTCTATTGTTTACCCTTGTCCATTGAAGTAGTTCTTTTCTATTGAAATAAGTGAACTTGGTTTTGAGTGGATTGGGTAGATTTCCAAAGTACCTAATCCACTCGAAGGGAAGTCCATTTATTTTTTTGAGGAGAATTGCAGTGAAGTCTCCCTGCTGGACGTCATGAAAATTTCATTGTTGGAATGCAGTTGGGAAAATCCCAGTTTTGAGGGGCTACTAGATTTTGTTCTGTCTCTGTTCTAGGCATGATCAGAAGTGAATGCTTGCCATTCAGAGTGGACTTGCTAACTTTCTAAGTATGCTCTGGCCTGTTGTCTGTTTGCAGCAGAACAGTGTGGTTGGATCTGAGAGAACTGATGGATTTTTGAGGTACAAATAATCTCTGGACAGTGAAATCATAGACGTTGAACTAGCAAGGTAGAACACAGAATAGTTTGTGCAAATTGGGTGCACAATTGTTAAGTTTTAATTAGTAGGACAGATAGCATCTATGGTTACTGACCTTTCTGCCAACAGATGTAGGACACTTTTAAAGCTTTTCTATTAAATTCAAATTCCTGCACACTTTTATTCTCTGTCTAATGAGCACGGTGCTTTGACATTGCTTTTCTTTTTCCTCGCTATTTTTTTTGTGTTATAATCATCTCTGTGAGTTTGCTGTTCTGCTCTAGATCCTGTGACAGATTTATGGATCTAGCATAAAATCATTTATCCACCTTTCAGTGTGTGTGAACTGAAGAGGAACATGAGGTGTGGAGCAAAATGATAATATTTATCTATCCATTTTAGTATTAAAAGATTATCCAGATTTGTGCATTTGTATTCCTTTCATTCTTTTCCATGTCACTTCTACAGCTGACTACAAATTTATCATCTTTGAACAATTGTTAAATGGAGTTAAGTCGGTAGGCACAGTAGTGTAGCAATTAGTGCGATGCTTTGCAGTTGCCAGCTGTAAGATCGGGGTTCGGTTTCCAACACTGTAAGGGCTTTGCATGTTCTCCTTGTGACAGCATAGGGTTTCCTCCAGGTGCTTCAGTTTTTCTCCCACAGTCCAAAGACGTACACATTAGGGTTAGTAAATGGTGAGCATGTGTTAGTGCCAGAGGCGTATAACACTTGCAGGCTACCATCTCCGAAACAAGCAACCCATTTCACTGGATGTTTTGATGTACATGTGACAAATAAACCTAATCTTTATATCTTCAGTCTTCTACATTTGACCTTGGTTATCAGAATTTAAGAATTTGTGATATTCTCTTTTGGTATGGTAGATAATTAATTCCTTCTGTGATTAGACTTGCAAATAACTTCATTAATTGCTATATTTGCTGCTGAGTAGGCTTGAGGATTGTAGGTGAGGGATTTGGATTTCAATTCAAAAATCCTGGCAAAACTGCAAAAAGTAGAATTGCATCAAAGTTTAAGAAAACTTTTAATACAATGAAACTTAAGAAACTGCACATATTAGAAATCTGAAACAGGTTAACCTGCTTTATTTTAATACAAGGCAAATCTATTTATTTGGGGCTCCAGAGCATTAAATCTGTCAGGTGGTAAATCATTCTCTCCTCAGCTTAGGTACAACCTTTGCCTTTTAAGTGGTTATACAATTTTCCTTAGAGCAATACTCAAAGCTTACATATTTTTCCCATAATTTAACTATACATGCTGTTGTGGCAGTCCGCACACACGGGGCTCAAAACGCCATCGGAAGCTGCGAGCAGACGCATGACCCGCTCGGGGCGGACCTTCCGGGGACAGTCTGACGTCACGTCCGCCCCGCTGTTCGCAGGGACCCATGGGAAGGGGGTTTTAAGCACGCAAGTTTGATTAGTAAAGCCATTCTGAGTTCAGCTCTCTCTACCTCTGTGTGTTCCTTTTGTAGTGCCTTGCGCACCACTACATTGGTGACCCCGATGTTCCAGACGGCATCTGGAACCAGCGACTCCGCAGCCAGCCATGAGTTCGAGCAATTTGCACAATGCAGTCGCTCTGAAGCTTCCAACTTTCTGGGCCACTCAGCCCCACGTTTGGTTCGAGCAGGCTGAGGCCCAGTTCAATATCAGAGACATTACGGCCGACGCCACGCTGTACTACTACGTGGTCAGTGCGCTCGACCAGGAGACGGCAGGCCAGATCATTGACTTCCTACACCAGCCACTAATGGAGGACAGGTACACTCAGCTTAAGGTGCTCCTGCTCCGTACCTTCGGACTCTCCTGCCGCGAGCGGGCCGCGCGGCTCCTACACATGGACGGCCTGGGCGACTGCACGCCATCCGAGCTCATGAATGATATGCTGGCGCTCTTGGACAGCCATAAGCTGTGCCTTCTATTCGAACAGTTGTTCCTCGAGCAAATGCCAGAGGACATTCGCCTCCTCCTCGTGGGGTCGTGGCTAAAGCAGACGTCCTTTGGCAGAGCAAGCAACGTGGAGCAGCCTCCATGGGCCTAGCCACAGTCACGCGCCCCAAAGCACCGGCCCTGCAGCCAAAGCCGCCAAGACCCACGGGGGGACAAGTTGACAGTTCGGAGCAATGGTGTTTCTATCACCAAAGATGGGGTTCAGGTGTGCGCCAATGCTGCCCACCATGTGCTTTTCCGGGAAATGCCGGGGCCAGCCGTCGCTAATGGCTATGACGGCTGGCCACCGAGACAGCCTCCTGTACTTCTGGGACCGGCACTCCGGGCGGTGCTTCCTGGTAGGCACCGGGGCCGAAATCAGCGTGCTTCCCCCCTTGAATATGGACACTCATAACATGGCCTCAGGCCCCGAACTCACCGCCGCAGATGGTACCAGTGTTCGGACATACGACCTGCGAACTATCACACCTCATTTCGGGTCCAGCCGTTTCACTTGGACTTTCATGTTGGCGGTGGTGTCACAGCCGCTACTAGGGGCAGACTTCCTACGCGCCAACTGCTTCCTGGTTGACTTGAAAGGCCAGCGTTTGGTCCACGCCGAGACGTTCCAGACTTTCCAGCGCAGAGAAGCCAAGCTACCGGCCCTCCACCTGGATTCCGTGACCCTCTCGGGTAACGAATTCGCCAGGGTGTTGGCAGAATTCCCCTCCATAATCACCCCGCAGTTCTCCATGGCCAACCCCAAGCACGGCATGCAGCACCACATCCCCACGCAAGGACTGCCGCTGCACATCCGAGCTCGCAGGCTCCCACCCGACAAGCTCCACCTCGCCAAAGAGGAGTTCGTAAGATGGAAGAGCTGGGGATCATACTCTGCTCAGACAGCCCGTGGGCATCCCCACTGCACTTGGTGCCCAAGTCCACAGGAGGATGGAGGCCCTGCAGAGACTACCGAAGGCTCAACGACGCCACAACCGCCAACAGATACCCGGTACCCCACATCCAGGACTTCTTGGCGAACCTGCATGGAGCGACCATCTTCTCCAAAATCGACCTGATCCAGGGATACCATCAGATCCCAGTGTACCCCGACGACGTGCCCAAGACAGCCCTCATCGGCTTGTTCGAATTCCTGAGGATGCCTTTTAGACTCAAGAATGCAGCCCAATCTTTCCAGAGGCTCATGGGCTTGGTGGGACGCGGCCTGGATTTCGCTTTCATTTAATTGGACGATATCCTGGTGGCCAGCAGTTCGCACCAAGAGCACGTGGCACATTTGCGCCAGCTCTGCCAACGCCCAAGCAACCACGGACTGGTAATCAATCTGGCAAAGTGCCAGTTCGGGCTGACGGAGATCGACTTCTTGGGCCACAGAGTCAACCGGCATGGCGCAGTTCCCCCACCGGACAAGGTCCAGGCCATCCGCCAGTTCCCCAAGCCCAGCACGGTCCAGGGCCTGCAGGAGTTTGTGGAGATGGTCAACTTTTATCATCAGTTCGTGCCGTCGGTGGCCCGCATCATGAGACCCTTGTTCAGCCTGATGACTGGCAAGGCCTAAGAAGTGGCATGGGACGTGGAGTCCACGGAGGCGTTCGAGCAGGCCAAGGAGGCGCTGGCAAAGGCGGCCCTCCTAGTGCACCCACGGCGCTCACAGTCGACGCTTCCAACATGGCAGTTGGTGGAGTCCTGGAGCAGCTCGTCGAGGACCAGTGGCGGCCACTCACTTTCTTCAGCCGGCACCTACGGCCACCGGAGATGAAGTACAGCGCCTTCGACAGAGAGTTGCTAGCGCTGTACCTGGCTGTCCGGCATTTCCAGCACTTCCTGGAGGGAAGGGAGTTCACCATGTATACAGACCACAAGCTCCTCACCTTCGCACTGGCCAAGGTATCGGACCCATGGTCGGCTCGGCAGCAGAGGCACCTGTCCTTTATTTCAGAATTCACCACTGACGTCCACCACATCACAGGGAAGAACAACGTCATCACCTACACACTGTCTCGCCCCTGCCTCCACTCAGTAGGCATATCGTCCACAGGAATAGACTATGCAGCACTGGCAGAAACACAGCGGTCGGACCCTGAGATCCCGGCTTACCGCATCGCCGTTTCGGGGCTCCAGTTGGAGGACGTCTCCATCGGCCCGACAGCGGATCGACTCCTGTGCGACATGTCTACCAGCAAACCCTGACCCGTGGTTCCAGTGGCATGGAGGCGCCGGGTGTTCGACACGCTACAGGACCTGGCCCACCTGTCCATCCGGGCGTCCATCAAGCTGGTAGCAGACAGATTCGTCTGGCACGGTTTGCGCAAACAGGTCGGACACTGGGCCAGGGCCTGCGTACACTGTCAGACCGCCAAAGTCCAGCGGCATGTGAGTGAGTCTAGCAGTTCCAGCCACCGCAAAGGAGGTTCCAGCACATCCACGTGGACATCGTCGGCCCCCTGCCAGTCTCCCGGGGCACCAGGTATATCTTTACCATGGTAGACAGGTTCACCAGATGGCCAGAAGCCGTACCGCTCGCAGACACGTCCACTGAGTCCTGCACCAGTACGCTCGTTGCGAACTGGATCGCCAGGTTCAGCCTCCCAACAGACATCACCTCCGACAGAGGGGCGCAGTTCACATCCGGGTTGTGGACAACTCTGGCGCAGCTCCTGGGCACCCAGCTGCATCACACCACAGCGTACCATCCCCAGTTCAACGGTTTGGTAGAGCGTTTCCACCGGCATCTCAAGTCATCCCTGATGGCGTGCCTCAGGGGCCCCAACTGGACAGACGAGCTTCCCTGGGTCCTACTGGGCATCTGCACAACTCCCAAGGAGGACCTGGGCACCTCCTCAGCGGAATTGGTCTACGGCGCCCCCCTGACGGTCCCAGGCGAGTTCGTACCTGAGACCCGAGTTTCGGCCGAAACTCCAGTTGCTGTGCTAACGAGGCTGCGGGACAGGGTAGGGACCCTAGCGCCGGTCCCGACCTCCAGGCATGTTCCCACACCATCCTTCACCCCAAAGACCTCCGAGACAGTGAGTATGTTTTTATTCGCAGGGGCATGCACAGGTCACCTCTACAGCGGCCGTACGAGGGACCCTTCAGGGTGATCCGGCACAACGGATCCACGTGTGTCGTGGAGGTGGGTGGCCGGGAAGAGACTTTTACAGTGGACCGCCTCAAACCGGCGCACTTGGACATTGAGCAGCCGGTGAGGGTACCCACACCGCACTGGTGGGGCCGGCCATCCAGGCAAGCCACACAGACTGGGGGCTCCACTCCCCCGATGGACGTTTCTCGGGGGGGGGGGGGGTGGCGGTCCGCACACACGGGGCTCGAAACGCCATCAGAAGCTGCGAGCAGATGCACGACCCGCTTGGGGTGGACCTTCCGGGGACGGTCTGACGTCACGTCCGCCCCGCTGTTCGCAGGGACCTTGGAAGGGGGTTTTAAGCGCACAAGTTTGAATCAGTAAAACCATTCCGAGTTCAGCTCTCTCTGCCTCTGTGTGTTCCTTTTGTAGCACCTTGTGCGCACAACCCAGGTATTAGTTTCTAAGAGGTTGATTCTTTAAGCTTTAAGTTTTATTCATGCTTTCCTCTTCTCATTGTTGCTGTCAGGTAGGAGGTACAGAAGTCTGAAGGTACACACTCAGTGATTCAGGAACAGCTTCTTCCCCTCTGCCATCTGATTTCTAAATGGACATCAAACCCATGAACACTAACTCACTACTTCTTAAAATATTTGATTTTGCGCTCCTTATTTTCATTTAACTGTTTAATATATATATACTTACTGTAGTTCAGTTTTTTAATATTTATCATGTATTGCATTGTACTGCTGCTGGAAAGTTAACAAATTTCTCGATATATGCCAGTGATATTAAACCTAATTCTGATTCTGCACTGTGTATGTTAAATGTTACCTTGTTAACAAGTTTTTTTTTAAGTAACACACACAAAATGTTGTAGAAATGAATAGAGACAATGTTTTGGACTGAAACCGTTCATTAGTACTGGAAAGTAAGGTGGGGAGAAGTCAGAATAAGAAGGTGGGGGGGGGTGAGGAAGAAGTACAAGCTGGCAGGTGATAATAGGGTGAAGCCAGGTGAAGGGGAAAGTAGATGGATGCGGGAGGTGGGATGAGTGTAAAGCTGGGAGGTGATATGTGGAAAAGGTAAAGGGCTGAAGAAGAAGGAAATGGTAGGAGAGGAGAGTGGACCAGGGGAGAAAGGAAAGGAGGAGGGGCACCAGAGAGAGGTGATAGGTAAGGAGAAGAGAAGGGGTAAGAGGAGATCCAGAATGGGGGAATGGATTTGTGATTTAAGCAATATCTTTGAGCATTTAAAAAGTAATTTAATTCTGTTTAATTCTGTTCTAATTCAAACTCTGAAATGTTCTTTTGCATCCTATTATTATGGCACTTTGGTTGTAATGTATCTATTGGATGCACTTGCATAGAGTGGATGGTTGTGTGAAGTGGCAGTTCCATTGTAGATGTGGACCATTGTGATTGGGCTCGTTATACCAGTGCTGCTTCTTGGACTCTATTGGAAATAACTGTTGGTTAAATTGATTTCTATCTGCAACACACATAAAATGCTGGTGGAACACAGCAGGCCAGGCAGCATCTATAGGGAGAAGCGCTGTTGACGTTTCGGGCCGAGACCTGACGAAGGTCTTGAATTTCCAGCATCTGCAGATTTCCTCATGTTTGATATCTATCTGTATCAATTACCTTTATGTGATATTGGCTTAGCTTGTTTGTTTTACCACTTTCTTTATCCACTTCTGAGATTGGAGAACAACTTCAGCCTGACCTGCCGGGAGCATATTTTGCTCTGCATTTCATGACTTCTGCATTCTTTTCTCAATATTGTTTTGTCAATGTTCTCACTCTCTAATAGCTCCCATTCACACATTGATCAGGGAACTTTTTTTTTCATCTCATTCAACTGCTTCCATTCCTTGAGTGAATTGACTTTCTTGTATGTTGACTTCTCATGGCAAATTTAATCCTGTGCCTGACAGTTAATCTGCTTGATAAACCATGGAGGAGATAATTGAGCAATTTCAGGGTATGGGAGGCATATGCTTAATATTTCAAGATGTCAACCACAAGAGACTGCAGTTGCAGTTGCTTACACAGAGCACAATCTCAGCAAAAACAGCACACGGATCCAGGCGATAACACAACAACACTTAATACGCCCAGCTCCATCACTAACTAGCAACTTGCTGATGGGATAGTCTTGCAATACTTGATGTTCTTACTATCTAGCAGTGACTTCTGATCATAAAAAAGACGTAAAGGATGACCAAATATACCTTTGATTGTACCTGGAGTGGCTGCTGCATCTGAGCATGCCGCCATGTTTAACGGAAACTCTGTGGTGAAATGTCTAATAGCAGAGGGCATGCTTTTAAGGCGAGATGTGAAGGGCATGCTTTCCATACAGGGACTGGTGGGTGCCTGAAATGCACTGCCTGGGGTGATGATAGAGATAGATACATTAAAGACTTCTAAGAGATATTCGGATAGCCACATGAATGTGAGGAAAATGGAAGGATATCAACATTGTGATATTCACCTTCCCGTACCCCTCCCCCTCCCCTTCTAGTTGTGTAACAGAGCACACACTGAATTTTGGGCTGTTCAGAGTGTCATGTGAAGAAATGACACTCTTCACTCTTCAGGTGCTATGGAGAGATTATCAGTTTGGTGAAAGGCACTCTTAGGTGTGCCCAAAATGTCATTCAGCAGAGCGTGAATGTCTGTAAGAGAATGCTACTAACTGGCATAATTCAGGGTACAGAGTACACACCGAAGCTTGATTTGACCAGAGCAAATGCTCTGTAGGGAAGGACCACAGTCAAAGTTCCTTTTGCTACTGGACATTAAGGTGATGAGTCCCAGGGGAAGCCCTTCAAACAGCAAAGTGTGCATCACCTCGTGGGGCCCACGAGTAGTCATGAAACAATGCACAAAATAAATGTGCTAACATTACTGAAGGTATTGTGCAAATGATGCTAAGAATCTAAAGAGCCTTATACTGTTGTTTTATTATATGTATTTTTTATTGCCAATAAATTTATTCTTGAAATTAAAAAAAATCCTTTTCTTTGCACAGATACAGCTTCGCCCGCTGAGTTCCTCCAGCAAATTGTTTCTACCTCAAGATGCTATTTCATTCCGCATTGATTTATTTTTTCTTATTTTTCATATATTCCAGGGAACATTCCACAGCCAGCAGGCTTTAGATTATGGCACTAATTTAGTAGGAGGTGTCTCACCAGGGAAAGGTGGTAAAAGTCACTTGAATTTGCCTGTCTTCAACACAGTTCAAGAGGTAAGTGCTGTTAATTTTATGTATTCAGTGGTGACTTCTTACTAAAGAGAATTATCCCTGTTTCAGTATAATTAGCAAAAATATTATGAGAGAATTGATCACCATTTGCCATGCAGATTTCTCCCGGCAACTAATGTCTACGTGCTGAAGCTTTATTTTTAGAGAGGTGTAAATATGGCATCTGCATAAATCTTAAAATTTGAGTTTTATTTCCATTTCAGAATCAGTTTTAAAATCTATTTTAAAACATTGTTTAAATATATTGCTACTACAGTGTGCCATTAATGGCCAAGCATGTTTTACTGACTAATAACACAGCACTGCAGCATTTTAATTTAAATCGTTCTCACATAATCACTTATCCCACAGGCAAAGCAACTAACCAATGTGATGGAGGTTATTTTGCCCCTTGGGATGGTAATCGACTGGACTGAAGTTGTGGAGAAAAAACAATTGTATTTTATTGTACCATGACCAAAAGGCTTTCACATTGTTATAGTGGTGATAATTTTAACCGTTAACTGCAGCTCACAAGATTTGCAGCGTAAAATAATTGAGTAAAACTCACCCCACCAGGTAGTTTTTGTTTGAGGCACTTTTCAACATGAGCAATTTACACAAAAGCTCTTCAAAGATGATTACCACAAATATTAGGGTGAAATCAAACCAGAGGAGATGTTACATAAGTTAGTCAAAAACATGATCGGAGAAGTTGGGATTTAAAGAGAATCATAAAGGATGGCTTTTACAGAGTTACAGCTAGAAAACTGGCAACAAGTCAGAGTTTTTGAATTCAGCTGGTGGGGTAACATCCTTTTGGGGAAAGGAATTGTCAACAGTTCACGTTGAAACCTTGCACGAGAGGTTCCTTTACTCTCTGCAGATACTGTTCAACCCACTGAATTTCCCCAGCAGTATGTTTGTTGTTGCATATTCCAGCATCTAAGGTCTCTTGTGTCTTCCAGAAAAAAGGGCTGAATTTACTGAAAGCAAGCTCTCTGTAATTAGTCAAATACAAGGGAGCTGAGGTTGAGGTCTTCAAATATTGTAGTAAATATATTATCAAAGTACATACTGTATATCAGAATCAGAATCAGAATCAGACTTTAATCGCCAAGTACCTATGCACATACAAGGAATTTACTTCCGGCAGATGTTGTCTCTCTGCTCATAACAATAATAATGATAAATATAAATGAAAATATAGTTTATACATACAGGTAGTGCAATCCAAGTAATAGTTAGCCGACAGTTAACCGGCAGTTAACTGTTCAGCAAAGTGACCGCAGTAGGGAAAAAACTTCTCCAGTGCCTATTAGTCTATATGTCACCATACTTACTGCCCGTTATGCCACAAATGTTTAGGACAGCAGTGAAGGTCATCCATTTTTGGTAGTGTTTAGGGCTTCCTTTATCATGCCAGTAGCTTCATCTCATCTTTCGTTACTGTCAGCCGTAGAAGTCCCATATGGGGACTCAAGAATATCATCGCATTCAGATGTAGAAGGATTCTTCATTGCTGTTTCCGTAACAGTTTTATTTTACAAGTTAGGGTTGTTATCCCTGAGCAGAACCCCTGAACCTGGAAGACCAGTGGACCACTCGTAGTGTGGCCTCTGCACATTAATCTGCTTGGTTTGGGTGACCCTACCAAGAGCCAAAACATAAAACCCTGACTATAAAACATAGCTTGCTGGGTCATTGAGGCACGCAAACCTCCAAACCATGACAAGATTGTAGTTCTATTGGAAGATATGTCACCAAATACTACCCTGAGATTCATTTTCTTGAATTCATTCACAATAAAAAAAAGTATAATAGAATCAATGAAAAAGCACACCAAGACTGACAAACAACCAATGTGCAAAAGAAGATGAACTGTGAGAATAAATACAATAGTAAAAATAAATAATACTGAGAATGTGAATTGTAGGGAGTTCAGAATTTGAGAGATCTTTGGGGGCAGGTTGAAGGTTATCGATCTGGGGAAGCCAGCGAGAAGGATTCAAACAGGAACCTTAGTTTTAATCAGGTGGAGTTCAGTGATACTGACAATGTGCACCAGGGATCACAGGCATGGATATGCAAGCAGAGTTTTGGATGAGGTGAAAAATGGAAAGCTAGCTTCAAAAGTACTGAAATACATGAAGGCTGATAAAGGTCTCTTGTTAATATCCTTTTCCTTTGCTCTACTATAATAAGCAGCTTTGTTTTCAATAAATTCAACCCCATTTTCTAGAATTTGCCACTTGAAATGGGCAACATGGTAGAGCAGCGGTTAGTGAAATACTATTGTAGCACCAACGACTTGGGTTCAGTTCCTGCCACTGTCTGTAAGGAGTTGTTACATTCTCCACATGACCACGTGTATTTCCTCCGGATGCCCCAGTTTCTTTCCACATTACAAAGATGTTAGTTGTTCACATGGGTGAAATTGGGCACTACGGGTGCACTGGGATGGTTACGATACTGTATCTCTAAAATTAATGAAAAAAATAAAATCCACTAATCTGCCTTCATTTGTGATCCCTAGTAAACCTAATCTCTCTAATCAATTTTTTTGGCCAACTAATGAAATCCAATGACTATTAGCACCATTCATCAGTAAGTAGACTATATTAATCTCATTACATAATGTATATTTTTGAAGTTATTTGAACATTTTAAGATTTGCTTTCCTTGCAAGTGTTTATGTTGTGCTTTGTTATACAAGGGGTGATTGATAAATTTGTGCCATAAGGTAGAAGGAGTCAATTTTAGAAAACCTAGCACATTTATTTTTCAACATAGTCCCCTCCTACATTTACACACTTAGTCCAGCGTTCGTGGACCATACGGATCTTGGACCTCCAGAAAGTGTCCACAGCAGGGGTGATTGATAAGTTCGTGGCCTAAGGTAGAAGGAGATGAGTTATACAGCTCTCGTTACATGCACATGCAGTTCAACTCTTTGAGTGATTTTGCAGAAAGTTTGAAGTTAATAACTCAAACAACACGCACAAAATGCTGGTGGCCAGATAGGCAGCATCTATAGGGAGAAGCACTGTCAACGTTTCGGGCCGAGACCCTTCGTTAGAACTCATCTCCTTCTACCTTAGGCCACGAACTTATCAATCACCCCTGATGAGTTATTAACTGATGTGCAAACCCTGGATCATTCTGCTTGTCGCATTATGTTTCATCAGAAATGAAAATGTTAGCAGCCCAAATTTATGGAACCCCATCAAGAATAAACTTCTCTGATGTCTGTACCTTTAGGCGAAAGAAAGCACAGGAGCTGATGCATCTGTTATCTACGTCCCTCCTCCATTTGCAGCTGCTGCCATCCATGAAGCAATAGATGCCGAGATCCCCCTAGTGGTTTGTATCACTGAAGGCATTCCTCAGCAGGACATGGTAAAAGTGAAACATAGGCTACTGCGTCAGAGTAAGACCCGCCTCATTGGCCCCAACTGTCCAGGAGTAATAAATGTAAGTGTCTTTACCAAGTAATCGATTGCCACTTTAGTGTGATAATAATGACATAAAATATTTGTGAAACATGCATGGGTACGGGAGATCAGACTTGGCAGAGTCTCTGAAATCTGCTCTGCCTGGAATTACAACTTGGTCTTGGTCTTAATTCCACTTTCCTGCCTATTCCCTATTCCTGTCAACCCTGTTTATCTCAGTATTGAATATATTCAATGACTTACTGGCCTCAGCTCTCTAGGGTATAGTCTCGAAAAGCTGTCATCTTCCAGCAGTGAAAGAAAACAAAACCCTTCTTATCTCTTTCTTAAAATGGTGACCACTTATTCCGAAACTACATCCTCCTTTCGAAGATCTCCCACAAGACTAAGCACCCTCTCAGCATCTTGAATGTTCAAAGAAGATAATTTCCAGTCTGCCCAACCTTTCCTCATGAAGCACTCCCTTCTTCCCAGCAATCTATTGATGAACTTTCTCTGAACTACTTCTACACTTCTGCCTCAAAACAAAAAAAAATCACCTCACATGTCAGTGATAATAAATTTGATTCCTGTTCTCCCAATGCAAGTACTTCTCCTCAAACCGACCGAAACTGATTGCAGTGTTCCAGGTATGGGCTCATCAAGTCTTACAGTGGTAGCAAGACTTCCCTACTTTTGTACTCCACCCCCTTTGTAGTGAAGGCCACCGTTCCAGTTGCATTTTTGTTAACTTACATGTGACGTACACAAAGGTTCAAAGTATGTATATACAATACAACACTGATATTCGTCTTCTCCACGGTCACGAAATACAGAACAGCCACAGGAGTCGTTGATAGAAAAGGCAATAACCCCCTGCTCCGCACAAAAAGAAAAAGAAACACTCCCTCCCTTACACAAAAAGAACTAACAGATCGCCCACACGTAAAACAGCAGCTGGAACATCAAACCCCAAACCCCTCACAAACATGTAAATTAGAAGTAGGAGGGAATGGTAAGAATCCTAGTTTTGCCTATTTGCATTCTATGATGGAGAGTTAGAATTAATAAATTTTATCCGTTTTGCCTGTATTTGAAAATAAAATAGCATTGAACTGCTGCTACTAAGTTAACAAATTTCACGTCACATGCTGGTGATAATAAACGTGATTCTGATTCTGTGTAGTACACTGTCATGTTCTTCACTCTGAAGTTGCTATGTATCTGGTTGTGTATATCTCTCTTGTTATAATTAGTTCAGCTAACTTGTTTTTCTCTTGTTGTTTTTGTTGTCTCCCTTAAATGTTTTAAACATTTTTTATTCTTTATATTTTGCTACTTTAACTGCTGTGTGTAAACTTCAGCAATATTTAATCATTTTCTTTTGTTAGCCTGGAGAGTGTAAAATTGGAATCATGCCTGGGCACATCCATAAGAAGGGAAGAATTGGTGAGTACCAGAGCCAAAATGATTTTTATCACTTAAGAACTTTTGGCAGTGATGTGTACTAAAGGAAACTTCAATTTGTGTTTTTATATTTAATGCAGCTGCTTAAGAAGTAAAGGGAGTATTACGGCAGGTGCTCAAAAGTTTGATTGAGGATTATAAGACATTGTGATGAAGATAGGAATTTGGAAAAGATCCCAGCCTGTGGGATAAAGGCAGCTAAAGGAACCGTTGTTAATGTTGGGGAGAGGGTAATCTACAAATTGCGGGTTTAAACAAACAGATAAGGTGGGCACATCATAGATGCTGGGAAGGCATTGTGTTCAGTTTTGGTCTCCAAATTTGAGGAAGGACATTCTTGCTATTGAGGAAGTGCAGCGTAAGTTCACAGGGTTAATTCCCGGGATGGCGAGACTGTCATATGTTGAAAGATTGGAGCGACTGGGCTTGTATACACTGGAATTTAGAAGGATGAGAGGGGATCTGATTGAAACATATAAGATTATTAAGGGATTGGACACTCTAGAGGCAGGAAACATGTTCCTGATGTTGGGGGAGTCCAGAACCAGAGGCCACGGTTTAAGAATAAGGGGTAGGCCATTTAGAATAGAGTTGAGGAAAAACCTTTTCACTCAGAGAGCTGTGGATCTGTGGAATGCTCTGCCTCAGAAGGCAGTGGAGGCCAATTTTCTGGATGCTTTCAAGCTAGAGTTAGATAGAGCTCTTAAAGATAGCGTAGTCAAGGGATATGGGAGAAGGCAAGAACGGGGTACTGAATCTGGATGATCAGCCTTGATCACAGTGAATGGCGGTGCTGGCTCAAAGGGCTGAATGGCCTACTCCTGCACCTATTGTCTATTGAAAGAAATGAGAATTGGAATCGGATTTATTATCACTGATGTAGATGACGTGCAATTTGTTTTACAGCAACAATACAGTGCAAAGATGCAAAGTTAAATATAACAAACAAAATAAATAATGCAAAAAGAAAGAAATGATGTGTTAGTGTTAATGGACCATTCTGATGGTGGAAGGGGAGAAGCTGCTTCAGAATCATTGAGTGAAGCTATTGCACCACCTCCCGATAATCATAATGGAAAGAAGGTATGTCCCAGATAGTGAGGGATGCTACCTTCTTGAGGAACCCCTTCTTGAAGATGTCCTTAAAGATTGTGTTTGTGATGGAGCTTGCTGATCTACATCCTATTCATGTATATTTAAATATGGGGCATGGCAGAAATTGGACTTGAAATAAGCTCCCCTTGCCAACCCATTTCAGATGTCAGCTTCAAGTAACTTTTTAGAGATATTTCTTTCCACATTCATATTTCTTAACCGGCTGTTCTGTTTGAGCTCTTTAGCCCAACCTTTCTGCAACCCTGAAAACTCTACACTCTTGCAGAGCAAAGTTCCACAGAGGCAGGCAATCCTCACAGATCAAGTTTGTGGATATTATTCATGCCTGAATCTACTGTGCTTGTAATAATGGCAAAGCAATCAGTATCCCCTTTTATTACTCCATAATGGCAGCAACATATAATACACATTATATGCAGAAATTCAGATAGCAGAGCATAGAATAATAGTACAGCACAGTACGGCCCCTTTGGCCCATGATACTGTGAATGATTCCTCACCTGCTCTATAGCTTGTTCTGCTTTAGAACTTCCTTCAAGGTTCATTTTATTGACAAAGTATGCACGTATACAACTTTGATATTTGTGTACTCCAGGTAGCCAATAAATACAGAAAGACCACGGTGAAAGAAAAAAACATCAACCAACCAGCATGAGAAAGAAAAATACTGACAGACCCAAGACATCCCCTCACCCGCAGCAAAAACAGCAGCAACAACAATAGCAACCACTGACCCCCCCCGCCACTCACAGAGAACAGCAATAATAGAATCAAACTCCCAGCCCCCTTGTACACACAAAAAAAATGAACAGATCGCCCACACACCAATTGTCCACAAGAAACCAATGTAAAAGTACAGTCCGTTAATCAGATAAATCTCAGAATTTGGGAAACATCTTTTCGCTCAATACCTGGAGAGCAGCCGCATGGGCTCAGTCCTTCTGTAAAGTGTGACCGCCGACCCAACCCGGGTCCGAATGCACTGATCCGTGGCAGAACGTGCCAGTCCGGCAGCTGATCATCTGGTCAGTTGAATTTTCAGCAATTGGTGATCCACCATGATCTTGAGAGATATGCAAACTATTCTCTTTTTGACCATCCTATCTCTGAAAACTTTTTTTGTTTATTCATGGAATTGCACATATCTTTTTAATAATGTACTAAGTCATAATTACTGATCAACAATCTCCCTAGCTCTGATAAACTGATTTTTTTTCCCCACGTGGACAATCATCCACCTGATTAGTTCAGAATTCAGTGCTTTGAAGCTTTTATTTGAAAGCATGTGTTACATTTTAGCTGTAACCTTAATCTTCAGCATTTTAGTTCACACACTATGCAAGATGTTATAGATGTTCTGTAAAGTGTGCTTTATATGTCCAATATGTGAGAATCCCTCAATGTGGTTGACTGCTCACTGCTACTGAGTCCCAGAGAACACTTAGAACTAGCAGTAACCAGTGATGGGAAAAAAAGTTTTGCAATGCTTGCCTCAGATTTTATGATACATGGCAGTAATATTAAAATTGATTTGGATTTTTATTCAGATCCACACAAGATAATGGAAATATTATGTGACCAGACTTTCTCAAAGTAGCTGTTACTTTGTCAGCGTCTGCGAAATCCAGACGTAATTATCAGTAGTCCTAAGTGTGGCAAGCAGTAAGCTGAGACTAATCATCAGCTGACACCACTCATGGACAGTTTCTAACAGATTTCCCTAGGTAGCAGTTAGAAGGACTGTGGGATTTGCTTTAGTTGAGTGTCCAGTTACTTCATTAACTGAAATAATCAAAATTAATTTAGGAATAATATGATTTAACAATTCTTTATGAATTATACTGATTAAAACAAATATTAAATGTTCTTAGTCATTTGTTGAATTAAAATTTTCATTCCTAATATAATTAGTTTGCTGCTGTTAATCCAGGGTCTGAAGATCAAGGGGGGCAAAATATGAGTCCAGATTTCTGTTCTGGCTTTCAGTTGAATGCAGTATTGCAAATTTGATTATTCCAAAACCTGTTGGGCCAAATCATGCTAAATCCAGCATACATTGACAAGATTGAATGCGAGGGGCTGCGGGGACCAGGCCCCAATGCCGTGGCATCTCCTGTCACAGCCATCTGGGGAGGAGGTGCTGGATGTGGTGTGGGAGAGAGAGGCATACTGGAGTCCCTGCTTGGATTGTGAGCTGGCCAGTCCCATCAGTGCTGCATCCCAACTTCCTGGTTTTGTTGGGACCCAAGTCATACCGACCCTAGATGTGTGGAGTTTGAGAAAGGTGGTCTTCTCACTGCTGAGTCAAGTGGCTGTTCGAGGGGGGCTAAGGAGCTGCATCTCTAGAGATGCCCAGTAAAAAGGGGTTTCACACTGACTTACTGACTCACACTGACTCACACTGATTTTTGTTTTTTGAAAATAATGTAGCTCACTCAGTGCAGTCTGTAACCTGGTTTTGTAGCTGCAGTAATCTTGTCAACACTGTACTGTACTGATAAGGGAGATTCAATGATGGCAAGGGAGGGTGGATTGATTTTCATATAGAATGTAATTTCTACATGATTGAAAGACAGTTAACTGAAGGAATGTACTTAGGTTTGTATTCTGAACAAAAGAGATCATTAGCCAGAAATCATGAAATTGATAATAAATTGTTGGTCTGGCAGGGAAATGAACAGGAGATACGATAGAATAGAGATGGGGACTGAGAAGATGTGGTTTCAATCATCAGGTTCTGCGAAGTTGTTTTGGGATTGCAACTGTTCACCAAATATACGTTATTAGATAATGAGATTTTAAGAAAGTTTTGTCATGACATAGATGGATGGTTTTGTAAGCAGAACAAATTAAAAGATCAAATTAAGAAGACTTAAGAGTAAATGAGCTAAAATGTGCCAAATCTGTTTCAGTAAATAGGATGTCATCCAGTTTGATCTTGGGACAGGTGGTGGAGAGTGTTTTATAAATGGTGAAAAACTAGAAGCAGTGAGTAGCAAATCAAAGAGACTTTACTTAAGGCTTCTGTGTATAGGTTATTAACATGTCAGGGACAAGGACAGAAAATAACCGTAATGGCTAACAAAGCAATGTCCTTGTATCTCAAGGACTGGAGAATGGGAGTTATGCTACATCTTGATGCAGGGCTTATTGTGTGAATATTTCTAAGCACCATAATTTTAGGATAGATGCTCTACATTGGATTAAAAGAAGGTCAGAATGCCAGAGTGATAACTGGATTCCTAAATTCTGAGAAAACAATATGTGAAGTGGAGCTTAAGAAGTTAAGGGGTGATGTGCTTGGCTTCCATGATTTTACAGAGAATTATGCAATAGGTGTACTGTATGTGATCACCACTACAGGATTTGCAAATTCCTCCCAAGTTTCACCTGTCTTGACTTAGACATATGTCACAGACCCTTTATCGCTGCTGGACCTAAATTCTGGAACTCCCTCACCAGCATTGAGATGTGTCCTTACCAAGACTGTGATGCCTCAAGAGGTGGCTAATCAGCATCTCATTTAGAGATGACAGTAACTGTTGGCCAGGTCTTGAAAATGATTAAATAATCTCTCAAGAGACCAATAAAAGGAGCTAGGTTAAGAATCAGCCTTGATTTCATCTATTGGGGGAATAGACTAAAGTGGATTGAATAGCTACCTGAGAATATACATGAAGGGGAATTTTTTTTGTGTATCAATGAGAAATGGTTGGACTCTATGGGAGTAAACCAGTTTGACACAAATGTTGCTTATCTCTTGGTAACCCAGGCCTTAATGTTGTTCGTCAAGATCAGGATGGCACTGATTGCTTCGTTAGCTAAGCAATTACTTTATGTTAAATGCCAGTATTAAAGCCGCAGTAGAAACCAACTGAGGTCGGCTGACTTAATTCAGATGGAGGATCTCGACTACTTTTCTCTTCTGGGTCATTCGTCGACAGAGTAATTAAATCAAGGATTGTATGGAGGGTAATGCATGCCAACATGTGTTAAGAACAAATTCACTTGTCATGCTTTAATTAAACAAATGTACTTGTTTGCAGGTATTGTATCAAGATCTGGTACACTAACATACGAAGCTGTTCACCAGACAACGCAGGTTGACCTAGGCCAGTCTCTGTGTGTTGGTAAGCCATGTACTTCATTGTCAGCATTAGTCTTATCCTGCATACTAGTTTTTTTGTGTAGTCTTGCCACATGCAACTGTGCAAAGAAAATTTCAAATTGAGTCTGTTGCTGCACGACCTCTTTTGGCGTTCCAGTTATTAAGAGTGGAATCTGCATTTTGATTGAAGTTGCACTGTACTATTGACTTGTTTATCTTCCCCCTTATGGGCATTCTGGATACCAGTCTTCCACCAGCCTGCAGCTCATTATTAATGTTACTGGCAGTAACTCAACACCTAGTCTTCTCTAAGCAGCAATACAAACAAACTCCAGTGTAGCTGATATAAAAATAGCTCAAACCACTTCTAGAATGTGTTTTATTTGATTTTTTAAATTACTTTATTCCAGAGTCTTTCTTGCCCCTTGGCATCGAGCAATTACTGCCGTGGAAATAATGAGTATTATATGTTAATTAAATGGGCAGACAACACATTTTCTCAGCATTTTTATCTCTCTCTCAGAGCTTGGCAGCATTTTAAAAGATGGCATAACTAAGTATTTGCTAGTCTGTGTTTTCCATGGGGTACAAGTTTGGGATAACTATTCAAATGTATGAGAAGATGAAACAAAACACATTTTTTCCTGCTTTTATTTGTTTATCACTGGTGTGCTGGCCCATTTAATTTTAGAGTGAAAGAATCAGTTAAACATAATTCTCCAAATTGACCCCATCTGCATCTTGCAGTATTGAGAATATGTTCACTGAGGGCTATGGACAGCAGATTGCAGCATCCCACAATGATGTACAAATTTGTCTGATCACTGTTGATTTGGAAGCATGTGTCTGTAGGGTGTAGAGGAATGAATGTTGATGATCTCTCCTCATGACAGAGTCCGGTTCTCTATAGCTTCCCTCGTCTTTGTTCATAACACATTAATCTTACAGCTGGCAGAGTGGCTGTCAACCAGAGCCTTTCAGTAATGCTTGTCATGATTTAAAAAGAAAGTAAGTCGTTACCCTGTGGTCTTTACATCTGGAAAGTGGCCTTGCAGCTGAAACAACAGAGCTGGAAACTGTTCCTGAATAGCTGGATTTGTGAGGCTGAGGTAATTAACTGCTACAAAACCTTAATATGTAGTGACAAAGGCCCCAATAATGTTTTTGATTTTTTTTAATCCTAGGAATTGGTGGAGATCCTTTCAATGGAACAGACTTCATTGATTGCCTTGAAGTCTTCCTGAAGGACCCTAAAACAGAAGGCATCATTTTAATTGGAGAGATTGGAGGCAACGCTGAGGAGAATGCAGCAGAGTTTTTGCAACAGCACAACATGGTACGTGCAAGGTTTTCTACTTCAAGAGCCTTGGGAGCCTCTGTTAAATATTCATTTTTTTAAAAAACTGCAAGTTCATGTGTTACTGTGATAATTAATTTAACATTAGCAGTAGGGAAATAGCTGGAACAGATTCTGAAGGGCTGGATTAATCAGCACAGCATCACTAGAGTGGGCATGAGTATGTAAATGGTACATCCTGTCTGGACAATTTTGAGAGGTGTGCTGATAAGGGTAGTGTGATAGGTATTGTCAGTGTGGACTTTGGTAAGATCTTTGACAGATTCCCACATGGGATACTAGACTAGTAGATCACAGCCTTGGGATTTAGGGCAATTTGAAAAATTATATCTTAAATGAGCTTGGTGATAGGCAGTAGAGAGTGAGTGATTTTTTTTGAATTTACAGATTCTGGGATATCTAAAATGAAATCAGAAAATGTGGAAATATTCAGCAGATCGGGCTGCATCTGTAGAAAGAGAACACAGTTAACCGATCAGATCTGACAAAGGTTCATCGATCTGAGACATTAAGCCTGTTTCTCTTCTCACGGGTGCGGCTTGACATGCGGAATATTTCCAGCATTTTGCATTCTGGAGATTTTAGGAATAATTTTTCCATTCAGATGTTGGTTGACACCTGAGTCTTGCTGACTGAGGGGATGGTAGAGGCAGGTACTCTCACAACATTGAAATGTTTAGGTGAGCTCTTGAAATGCCATGCAAATGAAGGCTGAAGACAGTGTTGGGAAGTTAGATTAACATAGAACAGTGTAGCATAGGAACAAGCCCTTAGGCCTACAATGTCTGCACTGAACACCATGACAAATCAACTAAATCTGCCTGTATGTGATCCATATCCCTCCATTCCCCGCATATTCATGCACATATCAAAAAGCCTCTTAGATCCCCTTATCATATTTGCTTCCACCACACCACCAAGCAGCCTGTTCCAGGTAGCTACGCACCTTCTTTCCCCTCACACCTCTATGTGTATGTCCTCTAGTGTTTGGCGTTCCTATCCTGGTAAAAGATTCTGCCAGTCTAACCTATCTATGCTTGTCATAATGTAAAATCTTCAATCAGATCTCCCGTATGACAACTCAAGTTTTTCCAACTTCTCTGCTAGCCTCCAATCCAGGTAGCATTCTAGGAAACTTCTTCTGCAACCCTTTCAAAGCCTTCACATGCGGCGACCAGAATTACACGCAACACTCCCAAATGTGGCCTAACCAAAATTTTACATCAGTGCAACTTGACTCATACTCAGTGCCGTAACCAATGAAGGCTAGAATGCCATCCTTCTTTATCACCCTATCTGCTTGCTCAGTATGTTCAGTGAGCTGTGAACTTTGACACCAAGATTCCTTTGTACATCAATGATATTGAGTGTCCTGCCATTAACTATGTACTTTCTTCTTAAATTTGTCCTCCCAAAGAGTAACATTTGATGCCAGGAATGGGCGTACGGGCCAGCGATCCTGCTTCTCTGTTGTGTGAGTCCATATGATTTAAGGAAGGTCTTCATAAAAGATAGAGAGAGGAAGATTTAAATTATAAAGCACCTTTTGTACTCTTTCAGGATGCCCCAAAGGGCTTTAACAGCCAGTTACTTTAAACTGTAGGCACTGTTGAAATGAAAGAAATGCCCGAGCCATGTTCTTTTCTTGCTGCTGCCATCAGGTAGAAGGTACAGGAGCCTCAAGACTTGCACCAGCAGGTTCAAGAACAGTTACCACCCCTCAACCATCAGGCTCTTGAACAAAAAGAGGATAACTACACTCATTTAAGGACTCTTTTATCTTGTTCTTTTATGCTCATTATTTATTTATATCTGCATTTGCACAGTTTGTTTACAGTTTTCAGACCCTGTCTTATAGTTACTGTTCTATAGGTTTGCTAAGTATACCCACAGGAAGAAGAATCTCAGGTTTGTATGTGGTGACACATATGTACTCTGACAATAAGTTTTACTTTGAACTTTGAAATGCTGCAATCACCCGCAAATACCATTATCACCATTACTGGATAGTCCATCTTAATTTTTCTTATTAAAATTCATTGTTGTTGGTCCAGGGAGGATTCTGGGGAGGAAATCCCTGCTGTTTGTTGAAATAAGACTATGTGATCATTTATGCTCATTTAAGAGACCAAACAGAGCTGTTTCTCAACATCTTCTGAATGTCACCATCTCTAGCTGTGTAGTAGTGCTAATAGTTTTGCTTTGAAGTCGTCCCAAGAGTTTCATGCCTAAGGCTCCATGTTAGCGCTTGAACTGCAATCTTTTCATTCCTAGCCAAGAGTGCCATGCACTGAGCAATAGCTGACCATTTTCATCAGTAAATTTGCATTTTTTCTCTGCTAAAATAAGAATAAATTTGCTTTCCCTCTTTCCTGGGGCATGGGAAATGAATGCCACTGCTGCTATTGTCCTGAATCATGAAGATCTTTCTATTGTTCTCGAACACAGTACTAGTGAGAATCACTAGAGTTAACATTGATGAATCTACAGAGATGTAGAGGAAGGATTCGGGCAGATTTCCCTCAAGAGTGCCATTCAGAGACTTTAGTAGGAACCAGTACAGCTGAGAGCTGTTCTGAGATGCCATTCCATACGTTCGTAAACTGTCAGCTGGTGTGCAGAATGGTCACGTAATTGTTTCTTTCATTGTCACGTGTACCAAGGTTCAATGAAAAGCTGTTCTTTTTGTATAAAAAGAAGATTAAAGAAAAGTCACAGATCACATTTCTTCCTCATTCTGATGTTTGGTCTGAACAACAACTGAATCTCTTGACAACATCTGCGTGCTTTTATGCATTGAAATTCTGCCATGTGATTGGCTGGTTAGATTTTGTATTAACGAATAGATGTTCAGGTGCACCTAACAAAGTGGCAACTGCTGCTATTATGCACTGCCTCCATGCTTTGAGTTGCTGCCACATGATTGGCTGATTAGATATTTGTATTAATAACCAAGTGTATAAGTGTACCTCATAAAGTGGCCACTAAGTGTATAAGTCGTATTTGAGACACCCCATGCCTAAACCATCTGGTCAGTGGTTATATACAAGTATCTGTAGAAGAAATAGCATGCAGTCAATGACATATCCACCACGTTTCCAACTCTGGATATCTATAGATGAACAGCAGGAAAATACTTTCAGAGAAGATTTTAAAAAGTGTTTTTTGCATACTTTTTACCATTACAGGTTTAACTTGATCAATGTAGAATCAGATTGTAGACAGGGGGAATCCAGGATTTCAATGGAGGCACGTAATGTGCTTATATAAACAAGACTTGAATGGGGACATGAGAGACTGCAGATGCTAGAATCTGGAGCCACCCACAACGCACAAGGAACTCTGCAGGTCAGGCAGCATCTGTGAAAGGAAATGCACAGTCAGTGCTTTGGGTCAAGACCCTTCATCTGCATTAAAATTCAATAGTATAAAAAGGTGGACACAAGAGTTGGCAGGGGATGGGGGACTAGGTGAGGGGTGAATGGACAGATGAGGTGGGGATCACGTTGGAAGCTGTGATAGATGGAGGTGACACAGAGTTGAATATTGTATCTCATAGTAGAGTAATGTGGAGCATGGGATAAGGTGAGGAGGTGAACCACGGAGCAGTGCACTGGTGATGAGCAGATGGAGAGGATGCAGGGCACAAAGAGGGTGATGGGAGCTGGTGAATCAGGAACCGTTTTTGGGTCTTAGAGTGAGGAAAGGCCTGAAGTTTGAACAGTTTAAGTGCTGGGCCAGATGGATTGAAAAGACAGGGTGTCGGGACAAGAAGCGAGAGTCGTGCCAGTTCTGCACACAGCTCCGCGATGTTTACTCCGCTCTTCGTCGTGTGCCTGCTCCGGCTGCTCCAGACCGTGTCTGAGGACTCACTTCGTTCTAAATACTATTGGTTTATTTTTATTGTGCGCACAATATATTTTTTTTCTCTCTGCACATTGGATGTTTGTCTTTATTTTTAAATGGGTTCTTTTGGGTTTCTTGTTTTGTGGCTGTCTAAGGAGATGAATCTCAAGGTTGTATAATTGTATACATACTTGGATAATAAATGTACTTTGAACTTTTGAAGAAAGAAAAAAAAGGTGAAAAGGGACAGTTTTTAGAGTTTGGGAACTCCAGGTTCGTGCTGCCAGGTGGTGTTCATTTAATTGGTGTTTTGCTTTGACTTAGCAATGGACAAGTCCGTAGACAGATATATTGATATGGGAATGGGAAAAGGAATTGATATTGTTGACCACCGGGCTACGCATGCATAGGATTAGTTAGACTGGCATCATGATCGGGACAGGCCAATAGGCCTGTTCTTGTTCTGTACTGTTCAATATTTATAAATCATTAAGCCTTTTCTAAAGGTAGCACTGTTTTCATGTTTTTCCCTAATCTTAAATATATATAAACAAAGAAAAGGAAAATCTATGAAGATCGCTGCTAAAAATGTTTGCCTGCTGCTTGTAGGGCAAATGTAACTGAATGATGAAGATCTTTTTCTGCCTTCAAACTGATTTTGAATTCCATTTTTATGCGCTTCATACGTTCAGGAATTGATCTGTTGCATATTGAGTTGTTGCTGGCTGGAGGTTGTTACCTTCTTCTACCTGTGTGTATAAATCATTCCTCCTGCATTCTTTTCAAGTTAATCCTGCTACATCTTTCTTTTAGCCTCATACGTCAATGGTTACCCCAGAGCTGGGAGATATGAGATTTATTACACTTTGAAAAAGGCTGTTGCTTGTCATTCAGTTTGTTCACCTGCTGGGCTGAGATTATACTGTTATGTTGATGTGAGAATTGAAGAAGGGCTGAGGGGTTCTTCCAAGCCTGTCCCAATTAAAAGTTTGTGACAGGAATTATTTACTTCTTTCTATTGTTACACTATGAAGAGTGAAGATTTGTAGAGCCAAAATTTGAGGAATCTTCTGGTAAAATGGTGGTGCGCTTGGTTGCAGCGGCTTCTCCGGGTCCAACAAATGGTGCAAATGTTTGTCTTCGGTGTTTTTCTTGTGATCGCAAGACCCTGATGGACATTGGTAATACAAAATACTGCAAGTCTGGCTCATTGGCGAGATCAATAGTGGGCGAGTTGCATAGCCTTGGTTGTTGCACGTTGGCGTTGCGTTGCTTGGCGTTGCTTGTTACAGTTAATTAGGGGAAGGCGCACTGGAGATGGTGTGGGAGAGAGCAGAGGAACTTCTCTGGGTCGGGGCCCAGCCCATGCAGGCTGGCTTTCAGTGTTGCTCTTCAGTGTTTGCTTCCTGGAAGACGAGCTGGATGAAATGAGGAATTGCTACATGCTTGTTCTTGCAGAAATGTGGCTCCAGGACAACATTCCCATGTACCGTCAATCTTCAGGCCATGCTACTCAGGAACTTGTGCTAATATTATTCTAAGCTATCGCAACTAGCGTGTAACTGTATGTACTGTGATTTGCACTTTGGCCCCAGAGGAATGATGTTTTATTTCGCTGTCTACATGTGTATGGCTGACTTAAAGTTACTCTTCAGCTTGAGTCTCGAGCAATCTTATATACATAATCTCTCCTCTAAAGTAATGACCAGCATTGTGTTTAGCTGACATGCTATATTAAAATCCAAAATGAAAATACTTGCTGAACTGCATTCATTTTACTAATCTGCAAATGTAAATTGAAAAAATAATTAGGAATAAACTTTGAGATGGGGAGAGCATATCTCAGGAACATCTGTGTGTTTCTGAAGCGGGCGGCAAGTCAGTGAAGAAATGGATTGTTTTGAAAGGAATAGATGAAATTAGTTGCTGGATGTTTGTGTGTGACATAATAATACACTGTGGTGAGTGGTCTGTTTTAGTGCTGTCAATCCAATTTAGAGTGCAGTTTGCAACACTGTTGCTAAACATTCTGCTGGATATGGCAATTGTGCCCAATATTACCAGGGACTGATATTACAATTATGACAGTTTTGTTTGAAAGGAGAATATTTATAATTGATTGAATATAACAGTGGGTAAAAGCTGAATAGAAGTGAAGCACATAATTGATTGTACAGTGCATTACCATATTTAGTTCACTCCCGCAATCTGTACTGATCTCAGGCAACTGATTGTTGTGTGTGTGTGTGTGTGTGTGTGTGTGTGTGTGTGTGTGTGTGTGTGTGTGTGTGTGTGTGTGTGTGTGTGTGTGTGTGTGTGTGTGTGTGTGTGTGTGTGTGTGTGTGTGTGTGTGTGTGTGAGAGAGAGAGAGAGAAACGATGATGGCATCCGTTAGTCTTGCGAGACCGTGGATCTGCGCCTGGAAAGTCTTGCTTGAGGCTACATCCACACAACACCGGATAAATCCGTAACCGAAACCTTTTCTGTCCGTTTTTACCCTCTGTCCACACTAAAACTGCGTTTTTGTCCCCTGAAACCAGAGTTTTTCAGAAATGCTTTCCAGGGTATGTATTTTTGAAAACACCGCTTGGGCAGATCAGTGTGGATGGGGTAACCGGAGAAATCTGAAAACGCTGTCAGACGGCAGAGTGCCATTTCATTGTTTTCTTGAACACATCCTAACAATTTCAGAACAGATGGCAACGAGACTGAAGCCAGAAGAGTTAGAAATGTACTCACCAAATACTTTAACCCATAACTAACTAAATAAATAAGTATACTCACTTTGCCCTGTTTTCTGTCCTTGCTCGTATGAAGGTGGTTTACCTATTTATGCAAGTACTTCTCTGACAATAGATGTGTAACAGCCTAATGTAACATTGTATGGAAATACAAGATAACACTGATGCAGACATGTTTTACACGTTTAACAAGGTACTTTATTAATGCAACACAGTTAGTCAGTTTTTCAATGTTTGTCGTCGGCCGGGTCATACTGTCCCTGAACTCCGTCGGATGCCTCCATACGCTTCAGTATTTGTTTTTTTTAGTTTTAAGTCCTCCTGCGTGAGAGCCAACAGCTGCCCGTTGTTTAAGTTTTTCTAGTCTGTAACTGAACAAAAGCACACTCTCACAGCGAGATTCGGCAGCAAACATGTCGCTTGTTTTCGGTAGATGTGTCCTGCGCATGCGCAGTAGGAGGAGATTCGCCAAAATATCCGTTTCAATGTGGACAGAGATATTTTTAAAAACACCTAGTGTGGACGCCTATCATTTTTTTTTTTTTTTTTTTTTAAACTTTTTTTATTGTTTTCAAATAGTTACAAAATAAAAGTGTATGAGAAAAAAAAAAATGTTACCCAGCCCCCCTCCCCTTAACCCCTCCCCCCTAACATCCCTAAAAAAAAAGAAAGAGAAAAAAAAAAAGGAATGCCTGGATATTGGAAGATCCCCACACGCTCCACGGAGTTCGTAATAACTTTGGTGTATGCATTTATTTCTTTCCCCAAGTAACCAATTATTTCATCTTCGGAGCACCTATATATTTAATCCTGTCTTTTGTAAATAAGGGCGCCAAATTTTCAAAAATGTTTCATATTTATCTCTTAAATTGTAAGTGATTTTTTCAAGTGGAATACAGCCATAAATTTCGTTCTTCCAACGATCTATACTTAGATATGTATCCGATTTCCAAGTCACTGCAATAGCTTTTTTGGCTACTGCCAATGCAATTTTTATAAATTCTTTCTGATATTTATTCAATCTGGCTATCGGTTTTATCCCTTCAATATTACCTAGTAAAAGTAATGTTGGGTTGTGTGGAAGTTGTATTCCAATGATTTGTTCCAGTAAAACTCTTAAATTTGTCCAAAAAGGTTGAATTTTGGAGCAGGACCAAGTAGAATGTAAAAAAGTACCAATTTCTTGGTTACATCGAAAACACTGATCAGATAGATTTGGGTTTAATTTGTTTATTTTTTGTGGTGTAATATATAGTTGATGTAAAAAATTGTATTGCACTAATCTTAATCGAACGTTTATTGTATTTGTCATACTCTCAAGACATAGTCTTGACCAGTTTTTTTCTTCAATTTTGATATTCAAATCACTTTCCCATTTTTGTCTTGACTTATGGACTCCTTGTTTAATTGCCTGTTTTTGAATCAAATTATACATACAAGAGATAAATTTTTTAATCTTTCCTTTTTGAATTAAAGTTTCTATTTCATTGGGTTTCGGTAGTAACATTGTTTGACCTAGCTTTTCTCTTAAGTAAGCCCTTAGTTGAAAGTAACAAAAAAGAGTGTTGTTTGATACTTTATATTTATTCTTTAATTGATCAAATGACATTAATATACCTCCTTCAAAACAATCTCCTATATATCTAATCCCTTTTTGAAACCAATTATATAAAAGTTGATTATCCATTGTAAAAGGAATAAGTCTATTTTGGATTAAAGATCTCTTTGCTAATAAGGATTTCTTTGTCTCATCGTCAACATTTATCTTATTCCATAAATCAATCAAATGTTTTAATATAGGAGATTCTTTCTTTTCCCGTATCCATTTAGATTCCCATTTATATATAAAGTCTTCTGGTATGTTTTCTCCTATTTTATCTAGTTCTATTCTGATCCACGCCGGTTTGTCTTTCTCAAAAAAGGATGCAATAAATCTAAGTTGATTTGCTTTATAATAATTCTTAAAATTTGGAAGTTGTAACCCTCCTAGCTCAAATTTCCATGTCAATTTTTCCAACGATATTCTTGACATCTTACCTTTCCAAAGAAACTTCCTCACATATTTATTCAGCTCTTGAAAAAACTTCTGGGGTAATTGTATTGGTAGTGATTGAAATAAGTATTGTAATCTAGGGAATATATTCATTTTTATGGTATTTACTCTACCTACTAATGTTATTGGTAATACCATCCATTTATCAAGATCTTCTTGAATTTTTTTCAATAGTGGTAAATAATTTAATTTGTATATGTTTTTTATATCATTATCGACTCTTATACCTAAATATTTTATACCATTTGCCGGCCATCTAAACTGGGTTATTGATCGACATTGATTATAGTCTCCTTTAGTAAGAGGTAAAATTTCACTTTTGTCCCAGTTTATTTTGTAACCTGATACTTTCCCATATTCTTCTAATCTATAGGATAATTTACGCAACGATTGCACTGGGTTTGTTAGATAAAGTAGAACATCATCAGCAAATAAGTTGATCTTGTATTCTTCTTGGTTAACTCTAAAACCCTTAATATCTGGGTCCATTCTGATCAGTTCAGCTAATGGCTCTATCGCCAACACAAATAAAGCAGGTGATAATGGACAACCTTGCCTAGTTGACCTTGTTAACTGAAATGGTGTTGAAATTTGACCATTTGTCACTACTTTAGCTTTGGGATTAGTATTTAAGGTTTTAATCCATTTTATAAAGGATACTCCTAATCCGTATTTTTCCAATACCTTAAATAAAAAATCCCACTCCAATCTATCAAATGCTTTTTCTGCATCTAAAGCAACTGCCACGCTCATTTCCTCCCTCTTCTGTGCTAAATGAATTATACTAAATAAGCGAGTTACATTATCTGCTGATTGTCTATTTTTAATAAATCCTGTTTGATCCATATGTACTAATTTTGGTAAGCATTTAGATAATCTATTAGATAAGATTTTTGCTATTATTTTATAATCAGTATTTAATAAAGAAATCGGTCTATATGATGATGGCTTTAAAGGATCTCTATCTTTTTTTGGCAATACTATTAAAATGGCTGTCGAAAAGGATTCTGGAAGTTTATGCGTTCTTTCCGCTTGGCGTATTAACTCCATAAGAGGAGGAATTAATAAATCTTTAAACTTTTTATAGAATTCAGGCGGAAAACCATCTTCTCCTGGAGATTTATTACTTTGAAGTGATCCTAGGGCTTCTTCGACCTCTTTCAATGTAAAAGGCATATCTAATCCCTTCTGTTCTTCCGTATTTAATTTTGGAAGAGTTATTTGTGATAGAAACCTTTCTATCTTGACATTGTCATTTTGTGATTCTGATTTGTACAACTCAGAGTAAAAATTCTTAAAAGCTTCATTAATTTCTAAAGGTTTATAAGTAATTTTATTTACTCTTGTTCGAATTGCATTTATTGTTTTAGAAGTCTGGTCTGTTTTTAGCTGCCATGCAAGAACTTTATGTGATCTTTCACCTAGTTCATAATATCTTTGTTTAGTTCTCATAATTGCTTTTTCCGTTCGATATGTTTGGAGCGTATTATATTGTAACTTCTTGTTAATGAGTTGTCTTCGTTTTTCTTCTGTCATATTTCTTTGGGATTCTTTTTCTAATTTCGTAATCTCTTTTTCCAATTGATCTATTTCTATCATATATTCCTTCTTAATTTTAGAAGTATAACTTATTATCTGACCTCTCAAGTATGCCTTCATTGCTTCCCACACTATAAATTTATCATCAACTGAATGTGAATTTATATCTAAAAAGAACTGAATCTGTTTTTTCATAAAATCACAAAAGTCTTGACGTTTTAATAATATTGAATTAAATCTCCACCTATAAACTGATTCCTCTTTATCTGTCATTATCATTGTCATTATTAAAGGAGAATGATCTGACAGTATTCTTGCTTTATATTCCACATTTTTCACTCTATCTTGAATATTTGTTGATAATAGGAAAAAGTCTATCCTTGAGTATGTTTTATGTCTATTTGAATAAAATGAATAATCTCTTTCTTTTGGATTAATTCTTCTCCATATATCAATCAGATTTAAGTCTTTCATCAATGATAGAGTTAATTTTACTGCTTTTGATTTTGTAACAACCTTTGTTGATCTATCTAAAGCTGGATCTAGACAAAAATTAAAATCTCCACCTATTAATATTTTATCATGTGCGTTGGCCAAATTCAAAAAGACCTCCTGTATGAATTTTACATCATTTTCATTTGGTGCATAAATGTTCATAAGGGTCCATAGTTCTGAAAAAATTTGACAGTGTATAATTAGATATCTCCCCGCCGAATCAATTAATATGTTTTGTATTTTAATTGGTAGATTTTTGTTAACCAAAATTGCAACTCCTCTCGCCTTTGAATTAAATGAAGCTGCAATAACATTTCCAACCCAGTCTCTTTTTAATTTCTGGTGTTCTGTGTCCGTTAAATGAGTTTCTTGTAAAAAAGCTATATCTGTTTTCATTTTTTTAATATATGTTAAAATTCTTTTTCTTTTTACTGGCCCATTAAGCCCATTAACATTAAAACTTAAAAAGTTTAGTAGATTAGTCATTATTTTTTTTTATTATATTATTCCAATCTATAATAATACCTAATCTTTCCACTTTCATGGTATCTTGGGAAATCTTTATAAAAATCTCCGTGTTGCTATGTGTGTCCCCCCCAATCATCCAGGCTAAAAGATAGAAGAAAATTAAAATATAAAGAAAAAAACAAAATACCCCCCTACTAATGTTGTGGAAAAATAACACAACATTACCCCCCTCTGCTGTACGGGTCATGGCAACCGCCATGATTACACACGTGAATCCCGCAGTAACCGATCCAAAGCTCCCCAGCCCCCCCGCAACACAAAAACGTATATGTATAGGAAGAGAAAAAAAAAGAAATACCACTCTCATTTAGTATTTCTAAAATTTTGCTCCCCTTTTCTATAATATCCATAAATGTCCATCAATTCTGTTCGTTGGGTCTATCTTCATAGCGTATAGATGGAAGATCTTGTACAAACTCCTCCGCTTTTCGATAATCGGGAAAAAATTTTTTTCCTTCCTCCGAAAAAATTATCAGTGTTGCTGGATGACGCATTGTAAATTTGTAACCCTTTACCCATAAGGTTTTTTTCACTGGGTTAAATTCCTTCCTCCTCTTCAACAGGTTGTGACTTATATCAGGGTAAAAAAGGACTGGTTTTCCTGCTATCATCAATGGCCCGTTTCTATTTTTGGCACTTTGGGCGGCAGCCTTCAGGATCTTTTCTTTGTCTTGGTATCGTAAACATTTTATCAAAATTGATCGTGGGTTTTGATCAGCTCGAGGTCTTGGCCTTAAGGATCTATGAGCCCTTTCGATCTCAATTGGAGTTTCTCCTTCCATTTCCAACTTTTCAGGGATCCATTTTTGAAAAAAATTTATTGGGTCTTCTCCTTCTATATCTTCTTTAAGTCCAACAATTTTAATATTATTTCGTCTACTGAAATTTTCAAGCTTATCAATTTGTTCCATAAATTGTTTTCTTTCTGATGCCCAAGCAGCATTTTCATTTTCTATTTTGTCCATTCTTTCAACCATGTCCTCCGTTGTAATTTCCAAGTCCGTAATTCTTTTTTCCATTTTTTCCTGTCTCTTTGTCATTTTATCAAGCATAATCTCCATTTTGGTCATTTTTTTTTCGAGTCTTTTTTGATTATTTTTAATTATTTTTAATGTGTCTAATTTACGCATTATTTGCCTCAAAGTCTTTTCTATATTTCTAGAAGGACTTTTAGTTTCTTCTTCATCTGATCCTTCCGAGACACTTGACTCTCCCTCCGATTCGCTATCACTTTCAGTTGCAGTGGTAGCTGGGCTTTGTAGTTCTTGTTGCTTCCGTTTGCGCATGCTCCGTCCTTCGGGTTTGCGCAATTCACGATGACCCTTCCCTTCAGGAATGGCCATTGTTGCCGCGGTCTCTTGTTCCGCCTCGCCGGTGGCACAACGTACCTGAGACTGGGGTACCTCGGCAGACGTGGGCCCCGCTCTTGTTCCAACTTGCGTAATCTTCCCGGTATTAGTTTTCTTCATCTTCCTTCTTTGAGGCATTGCTTGACACAGTCCGGAGTAGTTTATAAGTAACTTTTAGAAGATACTGACTAACTTTTCTTCATTTAGACATTAATTTATTAACTTTTTACGGGAGAGCCGGGTTCCAGCGTCTCGATCCTACGTCATCACGTGACGTCCCCCCACGCCTATCATTTTTACACAAAAACCGGCGTTTTCAAAATTATCTGGTCTAGTGTGGATGTAGCCTCAGTCTGTGTTGGTAGAGCAGCGTCTGTTGTGGCTGTAGAGCCCCACACAGGAGTGACAGTCTCGTCTGCAGCAACTGCACTTGAAGGCGCTGTCCTCCGGTGTTGTCTTGGTGCTGTTTTTTCGGTGAGTGCGCTTTTCCCCAGCAGCAAGCCTCAGCTTCTCTTCTTCTTCTCTTCTCCTCTTTTTAGAACTCTGTGTAGTTCCAGCCTCCAGCTATATATATATCGCGCACACACACGGCTCTTACAGTAAACTGCATCACATCTGCCCTGAGTAAACCTCAGTCTATTCAAAACTGCTGCATGCATGCCAGGTTCAGTAAACCCATCACCCTTTTGTTTGCTGCCCTACATCGGTTTTGATTCATTGAAGCTTTACACTTAAAATGACTTCATATTGTCTCCATGGTGTTGCCCTTCCATTTTTCTATAACCTTATACTCCCCTTGAAAGCCGTCAAGATTTCCATCCCTTCCACTTAGTGCTGTGGCTGCGTAACGCCAGCGACCAAGGTTCAGTCCTGATCTAGGGATTCGTCTTTTGGAGTTTGCCCTGGGTACTCCAGTTTCTTCCCCATCCAAAATAACCCATGTAAGCTGTTATGTCCGTGGGCTAATGTAAATTATCCCTGTTGGGTGGCAGGGGAATTGATGGACATCTGAAAGATCATGGGTTTAAGAGAAATAAGTGCAGCTGTTGTGATAATAATGAGAGGTAGTATATGCTTGATGGGCCTCCTATGTCAGATGAATACAGGAAACTAGTTAAAAATAAAATACTCATTGTTAAAAAATAAAATCACCTCCTGATAGTTGCCTGTTCTGATACCTTTTGACAATTTACTCTGGTAAAGGCACTAGACTTCCAAGTGTTGGTTTTAATTTTGCTGAGATGGTGGAGTGGACATTGGACTTATTAACCCGTGATCAGGTGAATCAAAGTTTCTGTTAGTGTGTTGAATGAAAAGTTAATTTTTGTCCATAAGCTGGAAAAACAACAGATTTACTCAATATGGTAAAGGTGTTGTAATGAAGTGTTGTAATGCTGTATGCCATGTTGGGTGCGATCTTTCATTTATTCTGATATGTTTATTGGATTTATTGAGTATGCCCACAAGAAAATGAATCTCAGGATTGTATATGCTGACATATTTTTCCTTTGATAATAAATTTACTTTGAACTTTGATGAGGGCCAGTGAACAACATGCTTTATTTATGTCTCCTGCTGCCTAGTTAATTTGATACAGAATGGGGATGGTCCACACCTCAGTGGCTGGCTCTGCTGATCTTTAAAGATACAGAGTAAGGTTACACATGTATCAAAAGAAGATTATTGCTTATCAATTTCCAAAGCAACTTTCTCTTAACTGGAAGGTTGCCATAGTGAAACTGGCAGCCTGTTTTCTTAAGAAACTAATTACTACAGAGAGCGTAATGTAAAAAGGATTTCTCCCACAATACAGGCTCTCTTGAATTTAATATTTATGGCAACTTGCTTGTATTTATGTCCATAAGTTGAGCATTTTATTTTCAAAATTCAAGTTTATTTGTCATGTGTAATTGAAATTTCCAGTGAAACAGGTCATGGGTTGTCCCCAGTGCACCAAGTGTCGCCACACATTTCGGTATCAACATAGCATGCCCACAGTCCTTGGAAGAGCAACACAGGACACAACAAGCAACAAACTGCAACAGCAAAAGCAACACACAAGATCCTGCAAATGCAGGAAATCTAAAGCAACACACGCAAAGTGCTGGAGGAACTCAACAGGTCGGACAGCATCTATGGAAATGAATAAACAAAGTTCAATGTAAATTTATTATCAAAGTACATAAATGCCACCGTGTGCAACCCTGAGATTCATTTTCTTGTGTTCATTCACAATAAGTACAAGAAACTCAATAGAGTCAATGAAAGACTGCACCCATCAGGATGGACAAATAATGTGCAATGGACAACAAACTGTGCAAATAAAAGGAGAAATAAAATAATAATAATAATAATAAAGAAAAAGAAAAATAATGAACAAAATATAATAAATAAGCAACAAATGTTGATCTGAGACCCGTCATCAGGACTGGAAAGGAAGGGGATGATGCCGGAATAGGAAGGTGGGGGGGTGGGGGGGAAGGGAAGGAAGACAAGCTGGAAGCTGATATGTGGGGGAGGGGGAATGAAGTAAGAACATGGGAGCTGCAAGCACTGTTCTTCACACTCGCACATATACACAGTTCTTTAAACCCCAGGACAGGCCTCCATCTTCAACCTCCAGCAGATATGGACTGGGACCTGCAGATTCCAAGCTGGGCTTCAGCCTCCTCAATGGACTTGCAGAAACTTGCTGATTCAGCTCCTTCCAACGGGTCTTGACTTCTAGTCTTTGGATTCATCCTTGGACATCGATCCTTGGCATCAATCCCAAGCCACACCGATCACAGAACACCAGGCCTTAGAATCCAGAATGCTTAACTTCTCTTTAGTTTGTAATTGTATTGGTGGAATTGAATTATATGACTAAGGCCACTTCCAGGTTTGTTCCTTGGATTGTGCAGATTCTGTAGTTGCAACACTACAGGTCTGCAATCTTCAGCAAGCTGTTAAAGAGATTTTAAGATTAGCTTTATTTGTCACCTCGACATCAAAATATACAGTGAACCACTTTGTGTCAATGACCAACACAGTCTGAGGGTGTGCAAGTGTCGTCATGCTTGCAATGCCAACATAGCATACCCTCAACTCTAATAAGATTGAACTATTAACACTAACTATAACCAGAAGTCTTTGGAATATGGGAGGAAAGTGGAGCACCCAGAGAAACCCGTGCGGTCACGGGGAGAGTGTATAAGCTTCTCACAGTCAGCAGTGGAATTGAACCTGGGTCACCGGCACTGAAAAGCGTTATACTACCATTATGCTACCAGTACAACAGGGGAACTGGGCATGCTCTGAGATAAAATCACCTGCCCCCTCTTCTCTATTCGGTGCTTCCTTGTGGAGGTTTGGGTGTGCAAAAGTAGATTTTGATGGGGAATTAACTTCAAATTCATTAAATTTCATGCTTGTGGGATCTGTTAATATCTGACTTAGGTTCAGGTATAAATAGCTTCTTATGGAAATATGAAAAACTTCATTTACAACTCTAGGTAGATATTACATTTTTGAAACCTAATTGTGAATTTAGTTTCTCCTCCTCACTTTGGTTGAATTTGCAGAACTCCAATTATTAAAGTAGGTTAAATTACTGTTGACTTTTACATGTTAGATCATTCCACAACTTCCCCTTCCTTTCCACTCCTGATGAAGGGTTTTGGCCCAAAATGTTAACTGTTTATTCTTCTCCATAGATACCGCTTACCCTGCTGAGTTCCTTAGACATTTTGTGTGTGTTGCACTGAAAAAAACTTGTTTAATCAATTTGAGGATAAAACTAGGTCAAGAGTTAAATCACCATTTGCTTCATCAGTTTCCTGTTCCACAGAGGAAAGACAATTTCAGCATTGTCCAAAACTATTGGCATTTTAATCCTGGTGTTTCAGTTTATGGACTTAAGGCAATTGACAAGATCCTCTGAATAGGCAGATACAGAAGATACACATGGGATCCGCTGTGAGTTGGTAGGTTGGATTCAATGTTGACACTCGTAGAAAACAGTGGGTCATGATGGAGGGATGTTATTTTTTCTGGAGGTCTGTGGTCAGTAGTGTCCTTCACGTTAAATGCTGGGACCTCTTGTTTGTAAGATATGAAAATGTAGGTGATCAAATGATAAGTAGACTGGACAGTGAGAATGATTGTCAAAAAAACCAGAAGGATGTGGATTCAGAAAAATGACAAATAGGGCTTTATTCGAACAAGTTTGAAATGTTGCATTTTGTGAGGCCAAAAGAAAAACGAAGGTATACAGTAAATGGCAGGACTTTTAGCTGGGATTGGAGGACCTGAGTTATAAGAAAAGATAGAATACAGTCAGGACTTTATTCATTCAAGCATAGTAATTAAGGGGAGATTTGGTAGGATAAATGCAAGCAGGCTTTTTCCACTGAGATTGAGTGGGACCAGAGGTCAAGAGTGAAAGATGAAAAGTTTAAGGGGAACATGAGGGAAAACTTCTTCAGAGGGTAGTGAGATTGAAATGAGCTTCTAGCGCAAGTGGTGCATACAAACTCAATTTCAACACTTAAGAGAAGTTTGGATAGGTACATGGCCGGTGGGGGTATGGAGGGTTATGATCCCAGTGCAGTTCGATTGGAATGGGCAGTTTAAAAGGTTCAGCATGGACTAGGTGGGCTAAAGGGGTTGTTTCTGTGATGTACTTTTCCATGACTCTACGATACTTACAAGGCACGTTTTCTTCCACAGAGAGTGGTAGGTGCCTGGAGCAAATGGCAGGAAAGTGGTAGAAACAATGAAATAGCAATTATTAATGAAGCATCTATTCAGACACTGTGAACAGGCAGGGAACAGAGGGATTAGGAGCCTGTGCAGGCAGGCGGGATTAGTTTAGATTGATGCCATGTTGAAGCACACATGGAGGGTTGAGAGACCTGTTCAGTGCAGTACTATTCTACTGTATGTTCTATGAATCACATCTGCAACCAAGATTTGGAAACCCATGTTTTGGCTTCAGCCAAGTGATGCAAACAGATTTAATGCTGCCACCTTGCTTCTGTGCTGCCTCCCTATATACAAAACACAATTTCTAGTGAAAGTGTTCTCTCTTATCTTTCCCTCTAATTTTAAGGCATTTTATCATGTACTGTATATCGCCTGTATCCTCACCTTGGTGCTCTTTTCTAACCTAAGATCAAAACAAATAGTTCTTGCTTGGGTGGTCTCTGTAGGCACTGATTTCTTGGGCAGCTTGCTTGTGCCGACTTATTCACATGTAGACAATAACTACTGAATGTGAGCAGGGAAAGTATTGCAGATGAGCATTCATCCAGTTTCTACAGTATTACTGGACACTGTTAAAGGTGGGAGTGCACATGAATTTTATGTATATCCCAGACAAAAATGTAAAATCTTGAGGGACCATGATAGGGTACATGTTGAGAAGTTTCCACTAGTGAAAGTATCAAAAAGGCATAAATACAAGACAGGTGGGGGGGGGGGGAACAGAGGGTTAAAATTGGAGGGTGTAGTGATTTCTTATCACAGATGGTGATGAAAGGCTGGAAATCTCTGCCCTTGATAGTTGTGGAGGCATTTTAAAGAGGAGGTGGATAATATTTTTGAAAAATTGGTTATTGTGAGCTCTGGGGACTGGTGTGGAAAAGGAGCTGAGGCCTGGGACAGATACAATCTGCCATAACTGCTTTGAATGGTAGGGCAGGATATGTTGGGGCGGCACAGTGGTTACCAGCAATCTGGGTTCAATTCTTGCCGCTGCCTGTAAGGAGTTTCTACGTTCTCCCCCGTGTGGTAGGCTTTCCTCCCACAGTCCAAAAACGTACCCGTTGCTAGATAAATTGTTCATTGTAAATTGTCCTGTGATTAGGCTAGGGTTAAATTAGGTGTTGCTAGGCAATGTGGCTGAAAGGGCCTGTTCCATGCTGTATCTCAATAAAATAAATAAATACATAAAAGGATTGAGGAGCCAGATGGCCGATTCCTAATCTTGTTTGCTATATTATCATTTCCTTGTGTGATTTGAGAAGTGAGTTTAACCTTGATATTGAATCTGAGTCCTCCCTGATCAGCTTAATCTAACGTAACCATGATGGAAGCTCATCATTCAATGTTCTTTCATCCTTTACCCGATTTCAGTCTGATACTTGAACTGTGATTTTTGTGTTGGAGGAATTTTATTTTGTGCGAGTTTTTTGGGCATTTCTATTACGGCAAATAGGATCCAAAGCTTCGATCTGATGGTAACAGCACTGTCTTGTAAAATTCTTGCTTTTCTTGAATAATGCAGTGTGTTGAAGTGACGTGAAGTGGATGATGAGGATTTGATGCTGATCACATTGAAGACTGTGGTTGGCACAAAGACCAGAACATAAAGTTAATCTTGGTTGCTTCTGTTCCTCTTTGTAGATTGGAATTTGAACATAGTCCAGAGGAGTAAGATGTTGACTTCCTTTTCATTCTAACATCTCTTCAGTTGCACAAAAGTGTGTAGTTTAAAGCATTGTCAACACAGTATTGTTGGGGATGTTCAAAAAGAGGTTCAGGTCTGGCAGATGCTTGTCAGTGGAATTTGGCTCTTGCTGATAGTGTACAGATCAGCTCGTAGAATTGCCATGTTTTTATGAGTGTTTGTTTTGGACCTGGACATCTAATTGGATCTAATTAATTTAATCTAATCCCAAACAGCAGCATTCTTGTCGGCTCCCTAAACTCTAGCTTTTTGCCAGAGGGCATGGAATTGTAGACAAGCGTCTTGTATCTCTGAAATTTTATTCACCAGCTTGATGCTGTGCATCCGTTGGGATTTCTTCAAGTCAATGTGATGAGATTACAGAAACACAAATGTGCAGTGTAGCCAAGCCAGAAACAAGATCTAGATCAACTGGGAAAGTGGGCCAAGGAATGGCAGGTGGAATTTAACAGGGCCAGTGTGAAGTGTTAATTTTTGGGAAGATAAAGCAGGATAGGACATGTTCAGTGAATGACAAGGCCCTGGGGGGTATTGCCTAACAAAGAGACCCAGGGGTACATAGTTCCCTAAAAATGGTGATGCATGTAGGCAAAGTGGTGAAGAAGGAATTTTGTTTACTTGTCTTCATTGGTAGGGACATGAGTACAAGAGTTGTGATGTCATGTTACAGCTGTTGGTGACACTACATCTAGAATATTACGTTCAGATCGGGTCACCATACTATGGGAAGGTTGTGATTAAGCTAGACAGGGTGCAGAAAATATTTACCTGGACAATACTGGGACAAGAAGGCTTGAGTTATAAAGTGAAATTAAACAGACTGGTTTAATTTTTTTTCTTCATTCAAAAGAAGGACTCTGAAGAATTATCCTGTAGAGCTGTACAATATCATGAGGGGCATAGAAAATGGATTGTCACAGTCTTTTTCCCAAGATAGGGGAGTCTAAAACTCAATGGCATAAGCTTAATATTAAAGAGGAAAAATTAATATATATACACACACACACAGATATAGATGAATAGGAATGATTTAGAGAGATGTATGGGCCAAACACAGGCAGCCTCTCCCTCGGGAAAAAAAAAGACTGTGCTTTCACTCTGCTTATGCACCTCACGATCTTATCTTCCTCTCTCAGATCACTCTTCAATCTCTTAGATTCTAAGGAATAAAGTCTTAATCTACACAAGCAGTTTTTGTAATGCAGGTCCCCAAATCCAGGCAACATCCAAGTGGATCTTTTCTGTACTCTTTCTAGTTTAATAACATCCTTCCTAACAGGGTGACTAAACCTGTGCACAATACTCCCAAGTACAGCCTTACCAAAGTCATGTGTAACTGCAACATAACTTCCTGACTCCTATTCTCATTACCCTGAAAGATGAATAGAGTTTTATACTATTAAAAAAATTCAAAGTAGGGAAATACAGATTTATTGAATTATTATCCTATACAGTGAATGTAAAATTATTTTGTTTTTTATCATCTTCTCTAACATGGTAATGGTTTACTGTACAAACGATGGACCTGTTTTGATAGAATCTTTTCGCATGAAGCAGGTGTCATTATCAAAGTTTTCAGTTATGCTCTGTCTATCCTGGATACAATTGAGTGCCATGCAAGGTCAATTTAGGGGGAATTTACCATTCATATTGTTGAAGACCAGAGCTGTACATGAGCCGATTGGGTAATTAAACATTGACAAGTTTCCTCAAATGTCAATAAACCATCTGGGGTTTTTAGTGACAATATAAACCATGTAACAATTGTTACGTTCCCCAGTAACCGGGTGACTTACCAGCAAAGATAGATAGGTCCGCTGAAGCCTGATGCTACTATTTTCAAACGTTTTTATTTATAAAGGGGCACAAACGTATGGTTAATACAAAACATTCAGATCATATACATCGTCAAAACTCAATCTAAAGCACAGGTGTAGTAATAATCAATCAAAAATGAGCTCTATCGTTGTCTAGGGGATACTGAGTCCAATTGGGTATAAGAGTCACTCAAAGTCTGCAGGCTTCCCCGTTTCGGGAACCGCTGACATTTCACGTGTTGGAGAGAGAGAAAAGGAACACTTGCCCGTCGTCCTTGCGAGGCAAATCCCTGCTGTTAGTTAAAGCGGTTTTTCCTTTTGGGTCCAGCCACAGACTCCCGATCCGGAATCTAACGCACGTGGCTTCCTTCAGAATGGCTTCCCGCTCCGACGGGAAGCACTATCGTGTCTTCTTCGTGTGTCTCCTTGGTGCGTCTGAGGCCCCGCCTCGGCAGCCCACCTTTTATCTGGACTGGCAGGGTTGTAGATGTCCATCAGGGTGGGGGGCGAGGCAATCTTTCCCCCATCACCCATCTCACATTGCCCTGAGGGTTTGCACGTAGGCCAGTTCCTTATTCCACAAAGGTGTCTCCCAAGACAATGGCTATGTCCAAGGCTTTTGTCTTGTTGAGCGACCAGCCCACATTCCAAACCGTAAGGCTCTCTCTCTCTCTCTTGCGATTCTCACAAAGGAGGGGGCTGAGGTCATGACACAATATAACAATTACAGCATGGAAACAGGCCATCTTGGCCCTTCTAGTCCATGCTGAACGCTTACTCTCACCTAGTCCCACTGACCTGCACTCAGCCCATAACCCTCCATTCCTTTCCTGTCCATATTCCTCTCCAATTTACTTTAAATGACAATATCGAACCTGCCTCTACCACTTCTACTGGAAGCTCGTTCCACACAGCTACCACTCTCTGAGTAAAGAAATTCCCCCTCGTGTTACCCTTAAACTTTTGCCCACTAACTCTCAACTCATGTCCTCTTGTTTGAATCTCCCCTACTCTCAATGGAAAAACGTCAACTCTATCTATCCCCCTCATAATTTTAAATACATCTATCAAGTCCCCCCTCAAACTACTATGCTGCAAAGAATAAAGACCTAACTTGTTCAACCTGTTCAATATGTTATCTTAAATGGCTGGTTTTTTTTATTATAAGTAGTCCAGTATTATCTTATTTTTAGTGATCTAATTGCTTTTCCTTGTTTTAATAGGGGCCCAACGCTAAGCCGGTGGTGTCATTCATAGCCGGACTTACTGCACCCCCAGGACGGAGAATGGGTCATGCCGGTGCCATCATCGCTGGAGGAAAGGGTGGAGCCAAAGAGAAGATCGCTGCCCTTCAGGAAGCTGGTGTGGTGATCAGCAACTCTCCTGCCCAGCTGGGCTGCACCATACAAAAGGTAAATATTAGTTTAAGATCTGGAGTTGACAGAGTGTAAGGATTGAGACCTGGATGTTTCCCTGTCTGTAAGATCTGCCATTTTCAACTCCCCTTGACAAACCAGGGTAGGGCTTACACAGTGAGGGCACTGAGGAGTGTGGTAGAAGAGGGATCTGGGAACACTGATTCATAATCCCTTGAACATGCGTCACAGGAAGATGGGACGTAAAGAGATTTTTTAGCACCTTGGCCTTCGTAAATCAAAGTATTGAATACAGGAGTTGGGATGATATGTAGAAGACGTGTAAGGTGTTGGTGAAGCCTAATTTGGAGTATTATGTACAGTTTTAATCACCTACCTACGGGAAAGGTGTAAATAAGGTTGAAAGAGTACAAAGAAAATTTACAAGGATATTACCAGGACTTGAGAATCTGAGCTATATGGAAAGGGTGAATAGGTTTGGATCAGAGGAGAATGAGGGGAAATTTGATATAGGTATACAAAATTATGAGGCGTATAGATAGGGTAAGTGCAAGCAGGCTTTTTCCACTGAAATTAGGTGAGACTAGAACTAGAGGTTATAAGTTAAGGGTGAAATGTTTAAGTGAATGTGAAGGACAATTTCTTCACTCAGAGGGTGGTGAATGTGTGGAATCAGCTGCCAGAGGAAGTGGTAGAAGCTGGTTTGATTATAGCATTTAAGGGAAATTTGGATGGGTACATGGAAGGAAGGGGTATGGAGAGCTATGGGACCAGGCAGAATAATAGTTTGGCACAGACTAGATGGACCAAAGGGCCTGTTTCTGTTCCGTAGTGCTCTGACTCTACACCTTTCTAAGAAAATAAGTGGTTTGGATGCTCTGTATGCATTGGGTTTTTATACAACAATGTTAATCTGGAGGCGCTGTCTGAGAGATTGAAGTGTGCAAGTCCTTTTATAAGAAGGACCAATTTACTCTGAGAGAAATACCTCATTTCATTTGGGAAGCGATCTTGTGGAGTCTTTTTGTTGGAAAATTACAAATCTGGTGTTTTCATACGTTTTTTATATTTGACCTACAAGATTAAGCTGAGGTGACTTTTGTCAGAATTCATTGCTCAACTGTGATCTAGGACTTTTCATTACTGATTCTGAACTTAAAGAAAATATTGCTGTCCTGTTCCCTCTTTCACATGCAACAGATTAAAGGTGCACTGAAAATATCAAAATTAGTCCTGCGGTTTCTTAGCAACTTACTTAAAAAAAAATCCTTGTGGAGCACAACCTATAGCACCATCACTTCTGGTACAGTGCGTTTTCAGGTTTCAACATTTCAAGAAAATGTCGTTTTTAGAGCTCAATTTATAACACAACACAATTATTCCAGGACGTGCTGTGCTCTGACTTGTCAAAGCAGAGTGCTCGGCTGACTTGATCGTCTCGCTGCTTTGTTTTCCTACTCCAGCTGCTATCTATCTTGCCTAACTGCAGCATGCTTTTCTACTCGATGTGGCCCTCCTTTTCTGTTGTGTCATTCTCACTGGCATGTTTCTTCCCCTGCCTATCAGCTCTGCTCATGGTGCTGCTCTGCATGTTACTTTGCACCGCGGGCTGCTGCTTTCCTTGCCGTGGTGCTATTCTACAAAGCAGCCTGATACCCTGTCATTCGTGCCGCTGGGCAGCTTGACATGCAATCCTGCTGGCTTTCCCTGCTGTATTGAACTGAGACACACATAGATGGGTTCCTGAGATGACTTAAATGAAGGCTGCTGCTGTTTTAACAAGAAATAGTTGACCAACTGAAAGTTATGATGCAAATGTTTGCATTTTTGCTCTGTCATTGCTTCATCTTTAGTCATTTTTTTAGGTAGTAATTCCAGGGAAAAGCAATTGACATTGGCTGATTTAGAGCCTTTCTGAACCTTGTCAAACCTCTTTCAATTTGTGCATCTGTTGCCTTTTAAAGCTCTTATAAATTGAGACTCAATGTATTTCAAGATTCTAGATTGTTTAGTACACGAGTCAAGTATGATGTTCTCCTAAGAGGGTTAATTAGTGCTCCTCAGGTGGCTGTGGGATCCACATACTCTGGTGCTGGTGCAGTGTGGGCAAGAATAAATGGTGTCTGTGGTTAATGGTTGGATCTTTTGGTTGATCAGTCTCTTCTTTTGTGGCTGTGGTTTGTTTGTCACGGCACAGCGGAGGTTGTTCTCATGTAGTGCAGCTCCCTCTTGGACAGTTTCCCTCCGGGTGTATCTTGTGAGTGCAACATCTTCCCAGTTATTAGATAAAATACTGAAAAACTCAGTACACGAGTGTAAAGGAGAACGAAACGATTGTTGCTCTGGATCCAATGCAGCATAAATAAAACACAGTTAAGTATAAAGAACACAGTAAAAATGACAAATAAATCCCCACAGTAAATATAAAAATTCCATTCCGAAAGTATCTTCAGAGTAATTGGAAAGGATGGTTGCGCCTAATATGACAGGGCATAATTTTAAGGTGTTTGGAGGCAAGTATAGTGGTGATGTCAATGGTACTTTTTTTAAAACAGTGGGGTGGTGGAAGAGACAGATACATTAGGGATATTTAGGAACCTCTTAGATAGCCACATAGATGAAAAAAAATGGAGGGCTATGTGGGAGGGAAGGGTTGGATTAATCTTAAAGTAGGTTAAAGAGTCGGCACTGTATAACAGGCCGAATGGCATATGCTGTACTCTTCTAAGTTCTAAGAATTTTTTTTAACATTTATTCGTTTGATCTAAAGTACTGATGGTGTTGTCCTGATCATTCACTTGAGAGTTTGGGTCACAACGATGGCAGAATGTCACACAGCCACACTGGTTAGTGCGTCAGAGGAAAGATGCGGAGGTACTACAGAGGAGGTTTATCGGGATGTTGTGGGATTGGGCAGCTTTGGCCAAGTGGAAAAACCTGGAACAGGTGGGGTTTGAGAGGAAGTGTATAAAGAGATCAGGTGCCTTGTTAGAGTGCATAAGAAAAACTTGTTTCCTTGAGCAGAGGTGTTGTTAATTCACAAGGAATTAGGGCATTAGGGAAGAAATTTTTGACACAAAGGTGGTGACGGTTTGGAACCTAATGGCAAAAATGGTGATGGAGCAGGGGTGTCTATTGCCTTTAAAGGGTACTTTGGTGAATAATTTGAAGACCGAGGGACTTGCCAAGGCTAGGGTGGCATTCTACTTCTAGAATGGAGGCTTCAATGTGCAGAATCAACAGGAGCTGTGGATGGTTATGGACTCAGACAGCTCCATCATGGGCACTAGCCTCCCCAACTTTAAGGACATCCTCAAAAGGCAGTGCCTCATTAAGGATACTGTCTGTCTATGACATACCCTCTCTTCATTATGACATCAGTGAGGAGGTACAAGAGCCCAAAGACCCATACTAATGTTTTAGGAACAGCTTTAGCTCCTCTGCATTTGGATTTCTGGATTTCTGAACAATCCATGAACCCATGAACACCTCCTCAATATTCCTCTTTTGCACTATTATTTTTAAATTTGCATTGTATTACTGATGCATAACAGCAAATTTCATGATTATGTCAGTGGTAACTCTGGTTCTGATTCTGGACCTAAAGCTAAAAGGTAGGGCTCAGCTGGATCACTTTACCCGCATGATGAAATTGCAGATTAAGTACATGGAGGATTTGTTTGTAATTTAGTGATAGGTATGGTTAATTGCAGTTGTGCAGGCAGCTGGTGAGGCCACATCTCAAATATGATGTGCAGTTTTCATTCCCTTACCTAAATTATAAAAAAATGATGTAGCAGCATCAGAGGCATGCCAAAGGAGATTCATCAGGCTAATCCTGGGATGTGGGGTTTTTGTACCAAGAGAGGCAAGACATTTTGGTGCAAGTTTTTACCAGGTGGTGAAAAAAAATGGTGTTTGCTTGCTTGCCTTTATTAGTCAAGGTACTGAGAACAAGAGTTAGGAAATGATATTGCAGCTTTATAAATGTAGTTTGGTCACATCTGGAGTACTGCATTCAGTTTTGCTTGCCCCATTTTATGAAGGAATTGGAGGCTCTGGAGAGAGTGCAGAATAGGTTTACCAAAATGCAGCCTGGATTAGATGTGCTATAAGGAGAGGTTACCACATGTACTCTGATGGTTGTAATGCTCTCGAGTTCATAATGCCCATTTAGCTGCTGGTGTTTAGGGCATCAGTGCAGGTCCTCCACCTCTGGCAGTGTTCAGTGCTTCCTTCATCGTATCAGTTTTCACTACTGTCAGTCATGCAAGTCCCAGGTGGAGACTCAGGAATACCATCACACTCAGATGTAGAAGGATTCTTGCTGTTTCCATAACAATTTTGTTTTACAAGTCTGGGTTGTTAGCCCTGAGCTGAATCCCTGAACTTGGAGGACCAGTGGACCACTCTTAGTTTGACCTCTACCCTTTGACCTGTTAGGCATGGGTGGCCCTACTAAGAGCCAAAGCATAAAACCCTGCCTGCAGTGAAAATCGCTTTTTGGGTCGTTGAGACACGCAAGCCTCCAAACCACGACAAGGTTGTGGTCCTCTTGGAGGAATGCCCTCTGGAGGGTTGTGTTTTTTTCTGTAGTGGTGTATGCTGTAGGGATACCTGATAGAAGTTGATAAGATTACGTGAAGTAGACAGTTTCTTTTTTCCAAAGCTCAGATATCTAATACTAGAGGGTATGCATTTAAGGTAAGAAGGGGAACATTCATTGGGGAGTTACATTTACACAGAGAGTAGAGAGTGCCTGGAATGAGCATCCATGGGAGACATTGGAGGCAAATCCAATAGCAGAGTTTAAAATGCTCTTAGATACACGAATATTCAGAAAATTGAGGGATATAGACCATGTATTGGCAAAAGAGGCCAGCGTAATTAGACGTCATTAGCGTAATTATTTCAGTATAGATGTCCTGGACGGAAGGGTCTGTCCCTGTACCGTGCTGTTCTCTGTATTCCTTGTAGTTTAGAAGAACGTGGAGTGACCATGTTAAAACATAAGATTTTATGAGAGCTTGATCATGTAGATATTACGATGTTTTCACTACTGAAAGTTGAAACAATAAAAAGTCATTAAAATAAGCCGTCCGTCATTTAAAATTGAGGTAATTTGAAATTGCTTCTCTCAGTGGGAGTTTTATCTCCATTGCTGTTTAGGGGTCTTGCAATGCATAAATTGGTTGTCAGGATTTTCTAAAAGACGCAGGCTGGTAGATTTTAAAGTAATTCCTATCTTATGGAACATGCTGGATGATCCTGAAAGTGGTTGTGTCTGAATGCAAATTTGGTTTTCTTTTTTTTGGCATTGCAGTCAAACTACTGTTTCTGCTGAGATCTCTCATATCCGCCTTCGTTGTTTGCACAAAATGGCAGTCAGGTGTGGCAGGATTTCATCTGGTTCAGAGTCCCTGTACAGCTGGGTGCAGGCTGCATACAAACTCAATCTAATGGTGGGTAAATAGATAGTTAACATTGTTTCACTTCAGACACATTAACTCTAGTTATTAATTTATATTATTGACAGGATGTGCTGGGTTTATTAAGGCAAAAGTGCCTTGGGATGAGAAGAATTTGTCAAACAGACTTTTCTAATGTTAAAAACTTATTTCTGTAAGAGTTACATCGGACTGCTTGATAAAGAGCTGGCACAGGCTCGATGGGCCAAATGCTCATTTCCTGGCTGGAATGAGTTTGTGATTCTCTCAGGTAACTGGCAGGGTCTCGGCTGAATGAAGCCACAGGTTTAATAACAGGTGCTTGAAACTAACTGATGTAGCCTGCCTGAATCTTCAATGTAGTGTGAAATTTATTCTAGAAAATTTGATCTGTTGCATTGCATTTTCAAACTGGCTGCCCTCAATAAAATCAGTTAGTGATTGTTGTTATCTGGAGGTACGGATGGCCAATCCAGTGAATGCAAGTTCAGATCTCAATATCTGAATCCACTTTTTAAAATGAGTAAATATCTGGTATAATTGAATGTGACCAGAGAGTTGTCTTGTCAGTGAAATGGTTTTATTTTATAATTAAAATGTCCTCTTAGGATGACAGACTGCTCTTGCCATGTTTGGGTAAATGTTGGTTGGCAGTCACCGATCAGTGTGGTTTCTCTTTGAAGTGGTCCAGCCAGCCACTTAGCTGCATGAACACAGCCAGGAGTGGGCAACAAATTTTGGTCCTTACCTGCAAAACCCAAGTCTCAAAAGAAATTAGCAGAATTCAGAGCTTCAAAATATTGAGTTATGAAGAAACTTCTTCCTTGCCAGAATTGCTGTGGAAGCTAATTCATCATGTAATCCTGAGGGTAGCTGAAGTGGTATTAACATCAATTGCATAGACTTAGACGAGGGGTGACTTTATTAAAACCCAAGTGGAATTCAAACTGCAATGTGTGCTTGGCATAGGTTGCTTTAGGATTGAGAACAACTAGTTCCTTTTTAATAACTTTTTGTGGACGTTGACTGTTACCAGTCAACCAGTGGTGAGTTGATGAAAAAGTATCTGCAGACTCCATTTAAACTCATGCCACATAGGAGCAGAGTTAGGTCAATTGACTGATTGAGCTTGCTCCACCATGAATGACTTGTTAGCCCTCTCAACCCCATTCCTGTAAAATTTGGCGTCCTTACTAATTGAGAACCCATCAATGTCCGCTTTAATTATACCCAAAGACTTGGCCCCCACAGCCATCTGTAACAGCTGTCTTTATGGTAATCTGCAGTACAATGGATCTTCATATTGCTCTTCATCTTTTTGGAGTTGGTTTTCCTTTAATATTTTCTCTCTTTTGTTCCATTCCATACCGCTGGTCTTTCAGGTTCTCTCCAGGGTGGGCATTACATGATGAGCCAGTGCCCTTGTGACTGACAGCTGGACATTGTCACTTGTTCTTCCTCAGCAGCTGACAGTTGATTTTCAACTTGTCCCAGGGAGCTTATGTCCCAACTGCGGTCAGCTCACTTAATTTGGAATCCTACCTGGGACAGAATCTCATGTCAATATTTTGATGGGTAAATTTGAATCAAAGATACGATCCTAGCCAAAAATGATCTACAGGAAGATCTCAATGGGGCAGTCTGTGGTGCCAGTTTGATTGCTCCAGATTACAATATCTGCACTCCTTATGCCTCCATTTCTTCATAGGATTTCAGAGCTTTCTAGGTTAAACTACTATGGCAAAACTGACTACCACAGCCCCTAAAATGTATTGATTTTGTCTTGTTTGGTCAAGCATGGTAGCGTAGTGATTAGTGTAGTGCCAGTGGCCCAGGTTCAATTCCAAATCTGACCGTAAGGAGTTCGTACATTTTCCCCGTGACCAAGTGTGTTTTCTTTGGGTACTTTGGTTTTCTCCCACCTTCCAAAGATGTGAAGGAGTTAGTAAGTCGTTGCCACGTCATAAGCACAAGAGATTCTGCAAATTCTTGTAATCCAGAGCAACACACACAAAATGCTGTGCTGTTGTGTGCTGAGGCAGCAGGCTGAGGGTAGCAGACACCAACAGAATCAACAAACTCATTCGTAAGGCCAGTGATGTTGTGGGGGTGGAACTGGACTCTCTGATGGTGGTGTCTGAAAAGAGGATGCTGTCCAAGTTGCATGCCATCTTGGACAATGTCTCCCATCCACTCCATAATGTACTGGTTAGGCACAGAAGTACGTTCAGCCAGAGACTCATTCCACCGAGATGCAACACTGAGCGTCATAGGAAGTCATTCCTACCTGTGGCCATCAAACTTTACAACTCCTCCCTCAGAGTGTCAGACACCCTGAGCCAATAGATAGATAGATAGATAGATAGATACTTTATTCATCCCCATGGGGAAATTCAACATAGGTTGGTCCTGGACTTATTTCCACTTGGAATGATTTACTTATTATTTATTTAATTATTTATGGTTTTATATTGCTATATTTCTACACTATTCTTGGTTGGTGCGACTGTAACGAAACCCAATTTCCTTCGGGATCAATAAAGTATGTCTGTCTGTCTGTCTGAACTAGGCAGGTCAGGCAGCATCTATGGAAGGGAATAAAGTATTGATATTTCGAGTTGATAGCCTTCAGTAGGATTAGGAAGGAAGTAGGGAGCATCTAGGATAGAAGCTGAGAGGAAGGGAGGGGAAGAAATGCGTACTAGAAAGTGAAAGGTGAAGCTAGGTGAGGATGAAGGTGAATGGGTGGGGGACGGATGAAGTAAGAATCTAGGAGGTGATAGGTGGAAAAGGTGTAAGGGCCTGAAAAAGAGGGAATCTGATAGGAGAGGAAAGTGAACCATGGAAGAAAAGGAAGGAGGAGGGGTGCCAGAGAGAGGCAATGGAAGAGGTAAGAGTGGAGCCAGAATGGCGAATGGAAAAAGGGAGGCGGGGAGAAGATGCCATGTTGACTCCAGAAGCATGGTGATACTTGTTGGCTGATTCTAGTTCATCCTCGGACTGTGTTGGTCGTTGAAGCAAATTACTTATTTCATTGTATATTTTGATATACATGTGACAAAGCTAAGTTTTTTTTTAAAAAGCAAGCCTGATGACTCTTCTCATGTGCCAATGCTTGCAAGAGCCACTGAGTGGCAGTATTGCACAATGTATCAATGTCTCTTTGCCTCTATGATTGCAATGAAAACCAACTCTTGTTTTGAAGGCACAGGGTTATTGTAAGCGAGAACCCTGATGCTCTCTCTCTCAGTACTTCTCCACAGCATTCAATCCAGATTATATCTTCCTGTTGGGCACGATTTGAACTTTGATTTTCTAAATCTGAGACTGGTACTATTAGTGTGAATTTTTAAAAAAAATCCGCCTTTGTATCTGTCAGCTAAGCCAGACTTATTTTGGAGCACAATCCTTGATCGTCGTAATGCAATAGTAGTTTCTGGATGGGAAGGGTCTGCTTCTTTGAATTCTGTGTTTCTGTTCAGGAGAGCAGCTGCATTGATCTTCTAATTGGCAATTTCTGGCAGAGTAATAACGAAATGCAAAAATAATGTGAAAACAAAAGCTAGCAGAGGGATCAGAGGGGAGGAGGAGGACCAGGGGCAGCAAATTCTGCATTACTGATAAATCTAGGTGCTCACACAAAGCGCTGCCGGGGATGAAAGGAGTAGGAGAGAGAAGATAAATAAATCAAGTTTGCCATTGTTTGCTATTGTCCTGCAAAGTAAATTAAATAAAAGATTTCTGTACTGTCTGTTGCTTTCCTACAATTTTATTTCTCTGTCTTGCCCAAGAGACTGAACCAGAAGGGAATATGCTGCAGGATGAAGGACAGGAAAATATTTTCAATGCACGGACTAGAATTTATTAAAAACTATAGGTAGGCAGCAACACTTTGCTTTGTGGTTATTTATTTATTTATTGGGCTAGAACGCGGAACAGGCCCTCTCGGCCCTTTGAGCCGCGCTGCTCACCAACTCCCGAAACAGACCCTTCCCTAATCATGGGACAGTTTACAGTGACCATTTAACCTACCAAGCAGTATGTCTTTGGGTTGTGGGAGGAAACCAGAGCACCTGGAGGAAACCCATGTGGTGAAGGGGAGAACATACAAACTCCTGACAGGCATCGACGGGAATTGAAACCCTATCACCCGGGTACTGTAAAGCAGTGTGCTAACCACTGTGCCACCCCAATACATACTGTAGATATGTATTTTAAATCCTGCAACTAAGCAGGAGAAACCATTATAGATGGAAAAGTATTTTTATTGAAGGCAGAATTAATAGTTTAATAAAAGAACTCCAGGTTAAAATTATTGCAGTAGGTCTTTTCATTTCTCAGAAGCTATTTGTTGCATTGTGAGTAATTTATGATGAACAGCTGCAAACAGAGTACTTAAGAGCTAAGGATCCATAGTTTGCCAGCTGTTATTGGAGACTTTTCTTGTTTTTTTCCTTGACTTGTTTACCCTGACATGGAGTTGCACAGAGTTACTTGACTTTGGAACATTGTATGATATTATATCTATAGAAAAGTGAGCTCATTAGAGCTATTAAAAAGTGCTGGTAAGAATAGTGACTGTAGAACAGTATAGCACAGGAACAGGCTGTACTACACACCATGTATTTTTTTTTAAATCACTTGGCTCACCTTGCAGATCTTCCAATCCTATCATTAAGCTATAGCCTCTAGCATTTCACCATCTTAACAGGGATAGAGTTCCTCTTGTCCTCCCCTACCACCCCATGAGACTCTGCACCCAACACATCATTCTCCATGACTTCTGCCACCTTCAGCAGGATTGTACCACCAAACACACCTTTACCTCCCCCCCCCCCCCACCACTCTCTGCTTCCTGCAAGGATCGCTCCCTCTGTGATTCCCTTGTCCATTCATCCCTCCTGGCATCCTTCTGTCGCTATCCCAGTTGCACCTGCCCATTCACCCCCTCCCTTACCTTCATTCACGGCCCCAAGCAGTTCTTCCAGGTGAGGCAAAGGGAACCATTTTGTCAAGCACCTCTCTTTCATCCACCAAAAGTGGAATTTACTGGTGACCAGCCATTTTAATTCCTATTCCCTTTCCTGTTTCGACATGTTTGTCCATAGTGTCCACTCTCAGGTAGAGGAGCAACACCTCAATATTCCTTCCAGGTGGCTTCCAACCTGATGGCATGAATATCAATTTCTCCTTCTGGTAATTATTTTCCCTCCTGCTTCCCTCCTCTTCTCTTCCTCAGTCTTCCCTTTCTCCCAAGGTCCACTCTCCTCTCTTATCTGATTCCTTCTTCCACTGTTTACCTTTCCTGCCCACCTGGCTTCGCGTATCATTTTCTAGCTAGTCCTCCTTCCTTTCCCCTTCTCCTTTTTATTCTGGCATCTTCCCCCCCTCCTTTCCAGCCCTGAAGAAGTGTCACTGTGGAAATGCCGACAGTTTATTAATTTCCATAGATGCTACCTGACCGGCTGAGTCCCTCCTGCATTTTGTGTGTTAGTCACTGAAGACTCTTGCAAATTCCTATAGATGTCTGGAGGGCAATGTCATTGGTTATATTACAGCCTGGTATGGAGGCTCCAATGCACAGGATCGCAGCCAGCTCCGTCACAGACGGAGCCCTCCCCACCATCAAGAATGCCTTCAAGAGGCATTGACTCACGAAGATAACAATCATCATTGAGAACCGTTATGACTTGTGTCATGCCCTCATTTTTACTACTGGGGAGGATTTACAGGAGTCTGAAGATCCACGCTCAGTGGTTTAGGAACAGCTTCTTCCCCTCCTCCATTAGATTTCTGAACAGTCCATGAGCACTGCTTCGTTATTTTTTTTTTTGCACCATTAATTTTGGAAATCATAGTAATTTTTATGTTTGTACTGTACTAGTGCTACAAAACAAATTTCATGACGGTGATAATAAACCTGACTCTGGGATTCTGATATGACAGTTCCATCGTGGGGGGGAGGGGAAACTAGACTATCAACCCTAGTTATGAGAGGCTGCCCCTCAGCCTCTGACACTCCAGAAAAAACAATCCAAATGTGTCCAAACTCTCCTTACTGCTAACGCACTTGGGAACAGTATGCTGGGGAATCCTCTTCTGCAACTTCTCCAAAGTCCTCACATTCGTCCCATGGTGTGGGACTGCGCACTACAGACAGTATTCCAAACGTGGCCCAACAGAAGCTTTATGCAGCTGCAGCATAACTTCTCAACTTTTTTCTCAACGCTCTGCCTTATGTGGACAGGGTGCGCAAGCTAGGGCTTTTCTCTTTGGAGCAAAGGAGAATGAGAGGTGATATGATAGAGGTGTGATAAGCGGCACAGGTCGAGTGGATAGCTATTGGAAAGCAAACAGCTATTATGAAGGGGCATAATTTTAAGGTGATTGGAGGAAAGTATGGGGGGATGGCACAGATAGGTTTTTTTTTTACACAGAGAGTGGAAAGTGCATGAGATACCTTGCCGGGGGTGGTGGTAGAGGCAGATACACTAGGGACATTTAAGGTATTCTTGGGCACATGGATGATAGAAAATTGAAGATCTATAAAGGAGGGAAGGGTTAGATAGATCTTTTAGAGTATGTTGTAAGCTCAACACAAAATCATACACCAAAGGTTCTGTACTGTGCTATAGTGTTCTATGTTCTTTCAGTATCAAAGATAAACCTGCACCATTGGAAGAATCATTAGTTAGAAGTGCCGAGAGAATGATCCATTTCAGCCTCCTCCAGGATGATAATTGCCAATATTCAGCCTCTTCTATTCACTCCAAAAACTGGCAAAAGACATTGTTGGATCAGTCTATGGCAATGAGCCTTGACAGTTATACTGCAAATATCCTCCAGAACTTACTGACCTTTGACCAAGCTGTTCAGTGTGACTCCTACACTGGTATGTACTTGATGTTGTGGAAACCTGCCCAGGTATTCCCTGCCCACAAGAATCAGGGAAAATCTAAACCCAGCCAATTGCCAACTTTTGATCATCAGCAAAATGACAGTAAAGATAATCAATAGTGTCATTAAATGGCACTTAGCAAAAACCTGGTGACAGAAGCTCAGTTTGGTTTGCCACTGTGGCTCACTGTTGCCACTAACCTCATTACAGCCTTGGTACAAGAATAGGCAGAAGAGCTAAACTCCAGAGGTTCAGTGAGAGTAACTGCCATTGACATCAAGGCAACATTTGGTCAAGAATGGCATCAAGGACACTGGCTAAACTGGGGTCGATGGGACCAGGCAGAGTAGCAGTTCATCATGGACTGGATGGGCTGTAGTGCTCTATGACTCTATAATGGGAGTTGGAGAAAGACCTCTGCATTTTTGGAATAATATGTAGCACATGCTTCGAGACCAAGTTTTGACTTGCATATTTTACTTCCAAAGATGTTGCTTAACCTGCTGAGTTCTTCCAGTGTTCTGAGCTTTTTGTGCAGAAAGTTCAAAATTTGTCCAGAAGGCTGCAGTGTGCCCAGACAGAGGATGGGATGCTGTCCTTCAGCTTGTGTTTGCTCTTGTAATGGTGCAAGGAGCCACAGACATAAAGGACAGAGTTGGAGTGGGATTGTGAACTACTGTGGCAGGCACCTGGATGTTCTGGGCCACTCAAAGTTCAAAGCAAATTTATTATCAAAGTACGTATATGTCACCATATACAACCCTGAGGTTTATTTTCTTGTAAGCATCCTCAATAAATCCAATAATCATAATAGAATTAATGAAAAACTGTCAACAGGACTTGCATCTAATGTGCAAAAGACAACAAGCTGTGAAAATGTAAAAGCAAATGAATGAATAAATAAATAATAAATGTCGAGAACATGAGATGAAGAATCCTTGAAAGTGAGTCCATAGGTTGTGGGAACAGTTCAGTGATGGCCAAGTGAAGCTGAAGGAAGTTATCCCTTCTAGCATTGGTGGAGTATTGACTGGTCGGCAGAAAGCAGAGAGTGGGAATAAAGGGATCCTATTCTGGCTGCCTGCCTCCACATGGGTCGGTGTTGGGACTGCTGCTTTTTACGATGTATGTCAATGATTTGAACTACGGTATTAATGGATTTGTGGCTGAATTTGCCGATGATACAAAGGTAGGTGGAGGAGCAGGTAGTGTTGAGGAAACAGAGAGCCTGCAGAGAGACTTAGATAGTTTAGGGGAATGGGCAAAGAAGTGGCAAGTGACATACAATGTTGGAAAGTGTATGGTCATGCACTTTGGTGGAAGAAATAAATAAATCTATTACTTAGATAGGGAGAGAATTCAAATGCAGAAATGTAAAGGGACTTGGGAGTCCTTGTGCAAGATACCTGAAAGGTTAACCTCCAGGTTGAGTCGGTTGTGAAGAAGGTGAAAACAATGTTGGCATTCATTTCTATAAGAATATAAGAGGGATGTGATGTTGAGGCTCTATAAGGCACTCGTGAGACCACACTTGGAGTATTGTGTGCAGTTTTGGGCTCCTTATTTTAGAAGAGATATACTGATATTGGAGAGGGTTTAGAGAAGCTTCACGAGAATGATTCCAGGAATGAAAGGGTTACCGTATGAGGAATATCTGGCAGCTATTGGGCTATATTCCCTAGAGTTCAGGAGAATGAGGAGGGATCTCATAGAAACATCTCAAAAGTTAAAAGGCCTGAACAGATTTGATATGACAAAGTCATTTCCCATGATAGGGGATTCTAGGACAAGAGCGCACAACTTCAGGATTGAAAGACATCCTTTTAGAGCTGAGATGCAGAGAAATTAATTTAGTCAGAGGGTGGTATATCTGTGTGATTTGTTGCCACAAGCAAATGTGGTGGCCATGTCATTGGGTGTATTTAAGGCAGAGATAGGTTCTTGATTAGCCAGGGCATCAAAGGGTATGGGATGAAAGCAGTGGAGTGGGGATGACTGGAAGAATTGGATCAGCCCATGATTGAATGGTGGAGCAGACTTGATGGGCCGAATGGCCTACTTCTGCTCCTATATCTTATGGTCTTCTGGTTCAGGACCCTGATGGTTGAGTGGTAATAACTGTTCCTGCAGAAGGTGGTATGAGTCCTGAGGCTCCAGTGCTTTCATCCTGATGGCAGCAGCAAGAAGAGAGCATGGACTGGGTGTGATGATGGATGCTGCTTTCCTGCGACAGTGCTCTGTGTAGATGAGCTCAATGGTGGGGTGGGCTTTACCTGTGATGGATCAGGTGGTAACCTCTACTTTTTGCAGGATTTTCTTTTCAAGGGCATTGGTGTTTCCATGCCGGTCTATGATGCAGTCAGTCAATGTACACTCCACCACACATCAATAGAAGTTGGTCAAAGTTACAGATGTCATGCTGAATCTTTGCAGACTCTCAAAGAAGTAGCGGCACTGCCGTGCTTTCTCCATAATTGCACTTACGTTCTGGGCCCAGGATATTTCATCTGAATTGATAACACCGAGGAAGTTAAAGGTGCTGACACTCTGTACCTCTGATATCTGATGAGAATGAGCTCAGGAAACTCAGGTTTCATCCTCCAGGAGTCAATAATCAGTTCCTTGGTCTTGCTGATATTGAGGGAGAGATTGTTGTTGTGACATCACTCAGCCAGATTTTCATTCTCCTTCTATCAAAGGAGCTGATTCATCACTGCCTTTAATTTGGTCTACGACAGTGGTGTTATCAGCAAACTTAATTATGGCATTGGAGCTCTGCTTAGCTGTTGCGTTGGAGCTCTGCTTAGCCACACAGCCATAAGTGTAAAGCGTGTGGAACAGGGGGCTAAGCACGCAGCCTTGTGATGGAACTGTGCTGATGGAAATTGTAGAGGAGATGTTGTTACCAATCCAAAGTGATTGAGGTCTGCAAGTGAGGAAATCGATCCAATTACACAAGGAGGTATTAAAGCCAAGGTCTTGAAGCTTATTGATAGGTTTTGAGGGGATGATAGTATTGAAATCTGAGCTGTATATGACAATGAGCATCCTGATATATGCATATTTGCTGTCCAGATGTTCCAGGGTTGAGTGAAGAGCCATTGAAATAGCACCTTTTGTGCCAGTAGACAAATTGGAGAGCATCCAGGTTGTTTCTCAGCAGGAGTTGATGTTTCATCACCAACCCCTCAAAACACTTAATCATTGTGGATATAAGTGCTACTGGACGATAGTCAATGAGGCAGGTTACCACGTTCTTCTTAGGCACTGGTGTAATTGAAGCTTACTTAAAGCATTCTTGCAGGTGTTCAGCAAAGCAGGCACCAGGACTTCACTGAAGAAAGGATGTAGTCGCAAGGCTCTATAACATATTGGTTAGACCATGTCTGGCATATTGTGAGCATTTTTGCACCCCTAATCTAAGAAAGGATGTGCTGGCATTGGAAAGGGTTCAGAGGAGATTCATAAGAATGATCCCAGAAATGAAAGGGTTAATATATGAGGAACATTTGATACTTCTGGGCCTGTACTTGCTGAAGTTTAAAAGAATGATGGGTGCTATTGAATATTGAAAGGTCTAGATAGAATGGACATGCAGAGGATGTTTCCCATAGTGGGGGAGTCTAGAACCAGAAAGCACAGCACAGAATAGAGGGCTGTCCATTTAGAACAGAGCTGAGGAGGAATTTCTTTAGCTAGAGGGTGGTAAATCTGTGGAATTCATCGCCAGATCAGATGACTGGGTGTACTTAAGGCAGAGATCGATAAGTTCTTGATTAATCAGGGTATGAAGGGTAATATGGTGAAAGCAGGAGAATGGGGTTGAGAGGGACTGAATGGCCTAATTCTGCTGCAATGTTGATTAGGTGATTGTTAGGTGATTGATCAGTCCTGAAGAAGGGTCTTGGCCTGAAACGTCAACAGTGCTTCTTCCTATAGATGCTGCCTGGCCTGCTGCGTTCCACCAGCATTTTGTGTGTGTTGTTTGAATTTCCAGCATCTGCAGATTTCCTTGTGTTAGGTGATTGTTTTGCTAGTTATGTTGCTGAACCAGGGAGAGGTGGCTGGAACATTGGGAATGTGGGCTAAGTGTACCACTGGAGATGGGATTGGGTGAGGGAGGCAGAGGACCTTCAATAATAGTGAGGGTTGGAGTGTGGCTGGAGCCAGGTGATGAGTGTACTTGCATCTGAGGTCAGGCCCGGGAATGGAACCCAGTGGATTCAGGAGCTGGTGACCAGGAATGAGGCTGCGGATAAGGGCTCCTGTATCCATTTGCTTCTTTTCATTCCTTTGCCATCTGCCTTTATTAAAAATCTGGAATGAACAGGAGGGCCTGTGAATGAAATGCGTTTAGCAGCTCGGGTACCATTTGCCCATTTTTCATTCACCCTTCAGGGAAATGCCTGACCTTCTCAGTACGTCCTAGTAGCAGTTTAGCTAGTGCAATATATTCATCATACTGCCTTGTCTGGAACATTGTCTCGCCTTTTGCCTGCCTGCTGAAATTCAAAACATCCTGTAGCATTCTGTTTTACTGCTCTTCTATATGAGTCAGGTGTGAATGTTTTTGCAAATAAGACCACAAAGTATAAGAGCAGAATTAAGCCATTCAACCCATCAAGTCTGCTTTGCTATTTCATCATGGCTGGTTTATTGTCATTCTAAACCCCATTCTCCTGCCTTCTCCACATAATTTTTGACAACCTTTCTATTTAAGAACCTATCAAACTGTTTTAAATATACCCAAAGACTTGGCCTCCACAGCTGTCTGTGGCAATAAATTCCACAGATTCACCACCCTCTGGCTAAAGAAATTCCTCGTCATCTCTTTTCTAAAGGGACTTCCTTCTATTCTGAGATTGTGCACTCTGATCCTAAACTCCCCCCACTATTGGAAACATTCTCTCCATGTCTGCTGTATCTAGATCTTTCATATTAGGTAGGTTTCAATAAGATCCCCTCTCATTCTTCTAAACTCTAATGAGGCCCAGTACCCTCCACATACTGGGATTCATTCCTGGGATAATTCTGTGAACTCTTCGCCAATGCCAGTACATCTTTCTTCAGATAAGGGCCTAAAACATTTCACAATACCCCAGATGTGATCTGACCAGTGCCTCATAGAGCCTCAGCATTACATCATTACTTTTATATTCTGCATCTCTTTCCCCTCCTGCACCACCTCCCCAAAAGTATCCCTGACCCTGGAATTAATTTTCTGTTTGACAATGCTGTATTACATGTTTTTTTCTAATTCAGAAGAAGGAAACACAACTCGCTACTCATTTGTTCAGTGACATGATTGACATAATTGGAACCAGAGGTCATAGCTTAAGGTGAAAGGTGAAATGTTTACTGGGAACCTGAGGGGGATCTTCTTCACTCAAAGGGTGGTGAGAGTGTGGAACAATTTGCCAGTGGAAGTGGTGGATGCAGGTTCAGTTTCAACATTTAAGAGAAGTTTAGATGAGTGCATGGGTGGGATGGGCGTGGCAGGCTATGGTCCAGGTGCAGGTTGGTGGGACTAGACAGAATAATATTATATCATGCACTAAATGGGCTAATGAGCCTGTTTCTGTGCTCTATGACTATTATTGATTGTTTGCCTCCTGCACTGAGTAGCCCATTTTAGACAGCAATGAAGAGTTAACCATATTGCTAATATTGACCAGTTAGTTTAAGGATGGTAGATTTTCCTGTGTGTTGGAATTTTTTTTACACAATCCAGTAACTTCACAGTTATCATTACTGATACTGGTCTTTTTGTACTTAATCACACACAGCTAGAGAGGTGGGATTTTACAAAGTGTTTTACCATCATTGGGGCTATAACTCTATACTACTCCAGTGACTGTACTAGGCTACTGGATGCTGTTTTGTGGGTGTCAGCTGGTAAGACTGCGTCAGTGACTTCCAGTTTGTTAGAGCCTCTTACTGTGTAAAGCTTCCTCTGTGGCAAACAGGGATTGTCAGATATGAAAATTGCATTAGGTGATTTTCAGCTTGGTCAACCAGCTGGGTTTCAAGGAGGATTTGATGAAGCAGAGAGATTTTAGGGAGGGCATTGCAGAGCTTGAGGCCTCATCAGCAGAAAGTGTCAAAGCAAGAGGAAAGCGTGAATGTTTAAGAGATTGAGTTCTGGACCCACAGAGTGGGAGAGAGCTGAGAAATATATAAAGTTCGCATGTAGCTCACAAATTTGAACAGCAGAATGAAACTAAATTTGCAATAAGTAACATCTATTTTAATTGTGGGAAATATAGTGGAAGGGGGCAGGGGTGAGACTGTTTTATAGTAATCAGAGCTCTAAATACAAATGGACAAGAGGTGACAAGTTTAAAGTAAATGAGTTTAGAGGAATGAGGTGGGGGGGGGGGGTTAGATCTCATTGAAACCTATCAAATATATAAAGGCCTAGATGTGGAGAGGATGATTTCTATAGTGGAGGAGCATAGAATCAGAGAGTACAGCTTCAGAATTGAAGGATGTCCCTTTAGGACAGAGATGAGGAGGAACTTCTTTAGCCAATGGGTAGTGAATCTGTGGAGTTTATTGCCAAAGACAGCTGTTGTGAGGCTAAGTGATTGGATGTAGTTCAAGCAGAGCTTGATAGTTTCTTGATTGTGATGGTGTCAAAGGTTACAGGGAGAAAGCAGGAGAATGAGGTTGAGAGGGATAATACATCAGCCATGATGGAAAGGCAGAGCAGACTCAATGATGGCAATTGGCCTAATTCTGCTCCTATGTCTTATGGTCTAAAGTTTCTAACTATCAGGTATTGAAATACTTCATTTTGCAAGCAAACAGTTTGTAATTTAAAACTTTACTAAACCATTCTTTATATATTTTTCCTTCTATTCCAGGAGTTTGAGAAGAGGAAGTTGCTGTAAATGTCCTACAGAAGCGTTTTTTTTAAAAGAAGCTTCCAAACGGTTTCTTGATTATCCATCTAACCACTCATTCGACTGGATGCAATGACTAATCCTTATTGAAAGAGAGCAGAGCCATATGCATGTGGTTTGTCTATTTTGTCTCAATGTTACACTAGATGAATCCCGCAAAATAAATAATTTCCAAACCAAGCCTGGGTCATAATTTAATTGAAGAATGTTTCAGTACAAATTTTAGGAGCAATATTTTATAACTAACACTAACACCCACTTATGTTTGCACATCGGTCTCTAACTTACCTTGTCACCATATCCTCTATCCTTTCTCAGGAATTGTATACATTTGTATATCACTGACTGGTAAACTCGACATGTATGAAATTTCCCACAATTTGTTCCACAGGTATTTTTTCTTTTTACAAAATCCAAGTTAACCCTATTTGGGAAGTATTATAAGGAAAGTGGGAAGATAATTCCTTGTCTCATAATTGTTCATGAATTACTTTAATCTGCACCTCACTTTGTTATAGGAAATATTCCTCTCTATCCAGTCTATCTACACCTGAATTAAATTTTCCCATATCCTTTCCCACTTTTAATAGTCTCAAATTATCTCTCCTTTGTGTTAGAATCCAGTCCTGGGAACATTCTGTTTAAATCTTTATCCTTTCTTTTTATCACATATCTTTCCAATAATGTTGTAACCAAAAATATATTCTATATTCCAAATGCAGCATTACTAGAATTTTACCTCTTGTAAATAATCAAAGTGCTATTCTGTGTATGTGAATATGGATAATGTCTAGCAGGAACTAAAGAGAGTATCTACAGCTGAATCCAGTCCCACTTAATGCTAACTGAACTGGCAGACCTTTATCCTGGGTTTGGACCCTAACAGGCATGCACATCATTCTGTTTGGCTTCCGCTTTACTTGTTGACAGTGCCAAGGAATTCATTCCCACAGTTAGCTGTGGAGGCCAAGTCATTGGGTATATTTAAAACAGAGGTTGATAAGTCCTTGAGAAGTAAGGGCATCATAAAGACAGGTGAATGGGACTGGGAGGGAAAATAAATCAGCCAATACTGAATGGCACAGCAGAGCTCGATGGGCTTAATGGCCCAATTCTGCCTCAATGTTCAAAATAAATTTATTATCAAAGTACATATTTACCTCCATATAGAACCCCTAGATCGATTTTCTTGCAGGCATACTCAATAAATCCATGATAGAATAATAACCATAACCATCAAAGAAGACTGCACAAACTTGGGAGTTCAACCAGTATTCAAAAGACAACAAACTCTGTAAATACAAAATGAAAAAAATAAAATAAATAAGCAATAAATATTAAGAACATGAGCTGAAGAGACCTTGAAAGTGAGTCCATAGGTTGTGGAACATTTCAAAGATGGAACAAGTTGAAGTTGAGTCAAGTTATCTCATCAATAGCCTGATGGTTGAGGGGAAACTGTTGCGGAACCTGGTGGTGTGGGTCCAAATTGCTCCCAGAAACTCCAGGCATTTGTGTGTTTGCCGTCATCCCTGCTAATGTCTCCTTCCAAACAACTTTGGCCAGTTCCTCTCTTATATAACCATATAACAATTACAGCACAGAAACAGGCCACCTCGGCCCTTCTAGTCCGTGCCTAACGCTTACTCTCACCTAGTCCCACCGACCTGCACTCAGCCCATAACCCTCCATTCCTTTCTTGTCCATATACCTATCCAATTTTTTTTAAGTGACAAAAACGAACCTGCCTCTACCACTTCTACTGGAAGCTCGTTCCACACAGCTACCACTCTCTGAGTAAAGAAGTTCCCCCTCGTGTTACCCCTAAACCTTTGCCCCTTAACTCTCAACTCAATATACTAATGTAATTTCTTTTACTCCACTGTAATACTGAGACACCTGACTTTAGCTTCTCCCTCTCAAATTGCAAGGTGAATTCTGTCATAAATGATCACTGCTTCCTAAGGATTTCTTTACCTTAAGCTCCCTAATCAAATCCAGTTCATTACACAACAGCCAATCCAGAATAGCCTTTCCCTTAGTGGGCTCAACCACAAAATGCTCTAAAAAGCCATTTCGTGAGATCCAGCACCAACATGATTTTCCCAGTCTAACTGCACATTGCAACACCCCCGCCCATGATAATCGTAACATTTCCTTTTTGACATGCCTTTTCTATCCACCGTTCTAATTTGTAGCCCACACCCTGGCTACTGTTCGGAGGCCTGTATATAATTCATCAGTGTGTTCTTAACGCTACTCACAAGGATTCCACATCTTCCAATCCTGTGTCACCTCTTTCTAAGGGTTTGGTTTCACTTTTTACCAACAGCCTCCTTACCCTCTCTATGTACCTGCCAGTCCTTTTCATACAATGTATATCCTTGGATGTTAAACTCCCAATTATAATCTTCTTTTAGCCATGACTCTGTGATGCCTACAACATCATAACTGACAATATCTAACTGCTCTTCAAGATCATCTACCTTACTCTGTTTACTGCATGCATTCAAATATGACACCTTCAGTCTTGTATTTGTCAACCTTTTCTATTTTGTCCCCATGTTACACTGCAACTCCACCCACAGGCTACAATTTTGCCCTGTGACCTGCCTGTCCTTCCTGACAGTCTCACTAAACACTCCATCTGCTTGTATATTAACTACCCCATCCTCTGCCGTATCACACTGGTCCCCATTCCCCTGCCTAATCATTCCCCTGCCTAATTCCCCTCCTTAACAACTCTAGCAAACCTGTCCTCAGGAATATTGGTTCCCCTCGGGTTCAGATGTAACCCATCCCTTTTGTACAGGTTGTACCTTCCCCCGAAGAGATCCCAATGATCCAGAAATCTGAAGCTTTGCCCCCTGCACAAGTTCCTCAGCCACACATTTATCTGCTAAATCATCCTAATCTGGTGTGTGGCACAGGCAGCAATCCAGAGATTACCACCCTGGAGGTTCTGTTTTTCAGCTTTTTACTTAGCTCCCTCTTCAGGACCTCCTCGCTTTAATTACCTACTGCATGTCATTGATACCAATATGTACCAAGTCTTCAGGGCGTTCACCCTCCTCACTTTAGAATAGCATGGACCCAATCTGAGATATCCATGACCCTGGCACCTGGGAGGCAACATACCATCAGGTGTTACTTTTCACATCCACAGAAAATCTTGTGCATATTCCTCTTACAGTGGAACGCCCTATCACTACCACTGTCCTCTCTTCTCCCATTCCCTTCCGAGCCACAGTGCTAGAGACCTCGTTGCTGCAGCTCCCCAACTCCACCACCCCACCCATCATCCCTCTCAACAGTATCCAAAGTGCTATACTTATTTTTGAGGGGAATGGCCACAGGAGTGCTCTGCCTCCCTATTGCTCCTATCTAGAAACTCCTCATTTTCCCGTATGAGCTGCAGTTCCATTACCTTAACATGTTCACTGAGGAGCTGCAGCTCAGTGCACCTGATGCAGATGTGGTTATACTTGAGGCTGGAGGTCTCCCAGAATTCCCACATCTGACACCTCCCAACAGAGCCCCTGGAGCCATTCTCATTGCTCTAGCAACGTGGTAACAGAAGAAGAATGAAGAAAAAACCTACCTTGTCCTACTCTAACAATCCACTTGTCCCTGCCTTATTTTTATTTGTCTTTGCAAATGAATCGCAATACTGTTGGGCAACCAGTTAAAGCCAAAAGCTCATCAGTGTTACTTTTTAAATTGTTTGCCCCTACCTGTGTGGAGCCTCCTCTGTTGATACGTTTAGTCTACTAGGGAGAAAAATAAACATGAGTTGGAAAGCGTCCTTGAAGGTGAGTCTAGGTCTAGAATCTGTTCAGAGCAATGGTGAATGAAGATGTCCACACTGGTTCAATAGCTGATGGTTGCAGGACAATAGCTTCCTGAACCTGGTGATGTGGGACCTAAGGCTTCTGTGCCTCCCACTCGATGGTAGGAGTGAGAAGAGGAATCTTCTGTCCTTTCTCAGGAATTGTACACATTTTATATGGAAGGAAAATAAATCATCCCAACAGTTGTAAGAATCTGAAACTGTCACCTTGAAAGGATGGTAAAGACACAAATGCACTTCATGCTTATAAAGGTTTCCTGACCTGCTGAATTCCCCAGCATGGTGTGTTGTTTCCAGATTCCAGCAGCCACATTCTCTTGTGTCTCCATAATTCACATGATTGCTTCTATTAGTAATAATGCATCTAGACGGATTTACGATCCCACTTTTGAGTCTGGTGGTTAATTAAAATCCCGTTAATTTTAGGCTGAATTGACCATCAAGGCCATGTGTTCAACTCAAATGGTCATGGCTGAGTGCTGTTTGGGTTCAGTAAGAACATAAATGTGGTTAATAACTACACCAATGGGAGAAGGGAATACCATTACATTTGAAAGAGTGGAGTTTAATTGACATTCCCATGTGCTTGTATAACTTTTTATACCATCTGTATAACTTTTACAGATAATACTGTGAAAAATTTTAATGGACGCTTAGCCATTCAAAAACAGCTTGCTTCTGTTTACTGCTGTCCAGATATGACCAGAGAATAAATCCCCTGATCCATGGGTCATTAGGTTTGTGTTCCTAAATAAAAACATCACATTATGTTTATTGTCCTTTTCAATGCTAGTGTCCATGCCTTTACTTCAACATATTTTTAGTGTATTGTAGAGTAAACGGGAGTCTTGATGTTATCTAGTGTTGTAAACGTTTAAATTGGTAGATTGGTTGCCACATGTATTGAGGTACAGTGATAAACTTTGTTTTGCCCACCATCCCATCAATATGTTGAAGTCGTACAAGGGAAAACAACAGAATGCAGAAGTGTTGCAGAGAAAGTGAGTGCAGGCAGAATATAAAATGCAAAGCTATGACGAGGTAGATTGTAAGGTCAAGTTCATTTGTTCATTATGTGCCACGTTGTATGAACTGGGTGGTTGTCGTCTTTCCATGACCATGATTGTGCTTGGCAATTTTTTCTACAGTAGTTTGCCATTAGCTTCATCTGGGCAGTGTCTTTACAAGACAGGTTATCGATGTTATTGATGCCAGGATTTGAGGGACGGAGTTACAGGGTGAGGTTGTGTTGAAGTTGCAGTAAGGCAAGGGTTAAAATAGTGTGCTGACAGAACGGAGTACAGTCACTGCAGGGTCTCAAGCTGGCCCAAACGTTTGGAGAGATGGACTGCCATTTGTACTGACATTTCTGAGTGTAGAAGTTCAGTAAGACAAGAGTCAAGAAGATAAGCTGGTAGAGACAGTGTGTAGACCAGGGGTGTCAAACTCATTTTAGGTCACGGGCCAGATTGAGCAAAATGCAGCTTCATGCGAGCTGGATCAGTGGGACGCGTGTGAACGCAGCTTTCGTTGCCTCCGTTTTTTCAGCCTGCTCTCATGGGTCTCAGTCTCTGCTATAACTACAAAGTGTTTCACTTTACAAATTCCGTTTCTTATGAAGAAGACTGCCGAATAAACACTAAAACCCCTGAAAACCTGGTACCTGAATAAACTCAGCATTAGCCATATCATACGCCATAGGCGCTTCGATTACTGGGGCCAGCTTTAATAGTAATTAGATATTATCTCGCGGGCCAAAGATAATTCCACCGCGGGCTGGATTTGGCCCGTGGGCCTTGAGTTTGACATATATGGTGTAGACACTGTGCAGTCATCCAGGCCCTTGAACGTCTTCTGTTCAACTCTGGGAACCAAGAACCAAGCATACCAGGACAAGATACAGATACAAACAAAGGATGCTAAGGTAACAGTTTACTATTGCGCAACTATTTTACTAATTCTCAAGCGTTACTGGCTTTAACAAATAGATTTCATTGTTATTAATATCTGAATATTCATTAAGAGTTGTATTTAAATATGTATTTGATGGGATTCAGCAGTGTACAAAAATTCTATTCAATCAATATCTGTATCCAACTAGTCAATTCCTGATTAAAATGGCATTCTTGTTCAAACTTTAGAATGATTTAATGACGGGGTGAAATGTTCTTGTGCATTAGTAAATAAAGTGTGATTGACAGATGAGTGTGAATTGTCAGAGCCCAGTTAATCAGCAATGACAGTTGGACAGTCTTGGAATCTATTCTTTAGGGCATAGGAGTCTGAGAGGTGATCTTATTAGAGGTGTATTACAGAGGGATGAGGGAAGAGTTGGCCAGAATTAATTGGAAAAGATCACTGGCAGGGATGACGGCAGAGGAGCAATGCCTGGAATTTCTGGAAGCGCTTAAGAAGGCACAGTATATATACCTCCCAAAGAGGAAGAAGTAATCTAAAGAAAAGATGACATAACCGTGGCTAACAAGAGAAGTCAAAGCCAACATAAAAGCCAAAGAGAGGGCATATAATAGAGCAAAAATTAGTGGAAGTTACAGGATTGGGAAGCTTATAAAAACCAACAGAAGGCAACTAATAAAGTTAATAAGTAGGTAAAGATGGAATATGAAAGTAAGCTCGTCAATAATATTAAAGAGGATACCAGAAGTTTCTTCAGATACATGAAATGTGGAAGAGGCAAGAATGGATATTGGACTGCTAAAATGATGCTGGAGAGGTAGTATTGGGGGACAATGAAATGGCGGACAAACTAGATGAGTATTTTGCATCGGTCTTCACTATGGAACGCACTAGGAGTATTGTGGAAGTTCTTGGTGTCAGGGGGCATGAAGTGTGTGAAGTTACCATAACTAGAGAGAGGGTTCTTGGGAAACTGAAGGTTTGAAGGTAGATAAGTAAATTGGACCAGGTGGTGTACATCCCAGACGTCTGAAAGAGGTAGATGAAGAGATCATGGTGGCATTAGTAATGATTGTTCAAGAATCACTAGATTCTGGAATGATTTTGGAAGACTGGAAAATTGCAAATGCCACTCCACTCTTCAAGAAGGGAAAGAGACAGAAGAAAGGAAATCTGACCTCAGTGGCTGGGAAGATGTTGGAGTTGATTATTAAGGATGAGGTCTCAATACTTGGAGGCACATGATAAAATAGGTCGTGGTCAGCATGATTTCCACAAGGGAAAATCTTGCCTGACAAATCTGTTGGAATTCTTTGAAGAAATAACAAGCAAGATTGACAAAGGAAATTTTGGTTGATGTTGTGTACTTGGATTTTCAGAAGGCCTTTGACAAGGTGTTACACATGAGGCTGCTTAACAAGCTATGAACCCATGGTTTTACAGGAAAGACTCTAGCATGGACAAAGTGTGGGAATAAAGGGAGCCTTTTCTGACTGGCTGCTAGTGACTAGTGATGTTCCACAGGGGTCTGTGTTGGACCAATTCTTTTTACATTATATGTCAATGATTTGGATGATGGAATTGATGTATTTGTTGCAAAGTTTGCAGACAACATGAAGATAGATGGTAGTTTTGAGGAAGTAGAGAGGCTACAGAAGGACTTAGACCAATTAGGAGAATAGGCAAAAAAATGGCAGATTAAATCTATTTTGGTAAGTGTATGGTTCATGTACTTTGGTAGAAGAAATGAAAGGATTGACTATTTTCTAAATGGAGAGAAAATACAAAAAAAAGGAGATGCAAAGGGACTTGGGAGTCTTTTTGCAGGATTCCCTAAAGGTTAATTTGCAGATTGAGCCTGTGGTAAGAAAGGAAAATTCAATGTTGGCATTCATTTCAAGAGGACTAGAATATAAAAGCGGGGATGTAATGTTGAGACTTTATAAAACACTGGCAAAGCCTCACTTGGAATATTGTGAGCAGGTTTGGGTCGCTTATCTTAGAAAGAATATGCTGAAACTGGAGAGGGTTCAAAGGAGTTCACGAAAATAATTCCAAGATTGAATGGCTTGTCGTATGAAGAGAATTTGATGGCTCTGGACCTGTATTCACTGGAATTCAGCAGAATGAGGGGTGACATTTTTGAAACCTATTGAATGGTAGAGTGGATGTGGAGAAGATGTTTCTTATGGTGGGAGAGTCTAAGACCAGATGACACAGCCTCAGAATAGAGTGGCATCTTTTTAGTATGGAGATGAGGAAGAATTCCTTTAGCCAGAATGTGGTGAATCTGTGGAATTCTGTCATGAGCAGCTGTGGAGGCCAAGTCTTTAAGTATATTTAAGGCAGAGTTTGATAGATTCTTGATTGGTCAGGGCACAAAAGGATACCGGGGGAAGGCAGGAGATTGGGGCTGAGGGGACAATGGGATCGGCCGTGATGAAATGGCAGAGCAGACATGATGGGCCAAATGGCTTAATTTTGCTCCTATATTATGGTCTTATGCTGTATAAAATCATGAGGGCCATATACAGGATGAATATGCTCAGCCTACTCTCTCAACAGGGTGGGGCATAGGGCATAGAATGAGCTGCCAAAGGAAGTGGTTGAGCAATGGAAGTTGCAACAAGGCAAGGGTTAAGGTAATGTCCAAGCAAAGATAGTTTATAGACAGTGTGCAGTAAGGTTCTGACCTTATGTACTGTCTGTGTGGTGTTTTGCAGGTTTCCCCTGTGATTGTCTGCATTTCCTATGGGTGTTCCAGTTACCTCTCACACCCTAAGATGTGCAGTTCGGTGAGTTAATTGGCCACTGTAAATAGCCCCTAGAGAGTAATGAGTTGTCGAATCTGGGGGTGGGTGGGGGTGGGGTGGAAATTGATGAGAATAAAAAGATGGGATTAATGTCGGATTAGTACAAATGAGTAACTGAAGATCAATGCAGATTCGGTGGGGAGGAGAACTTGTTACTATATTATATCTCTCTATGACCCTATGAGGATTTTATTGGCAGTCCTGTAATGCCACACAGGTTGAGTTAAGTTGAATCACAACTTTAATGACATTCTGTTAAATCTCAATCTGGGGAAGATTTTAACATCTGCCATTGTTGCCCCCAAAGACTGGTGGGGAAGATTGGTAGGGAATGTGTTTGATGGGTGCCTTCTGAGGGTTCTCTGGGCATTGAGTATTGCAAAGGGCTTCGGGACATATATTAGAGATAGATGTACTTCCCAAAGATAGTTTGGAGGGGCTGGCAGTGAATAAATAGATCACAAACATCAGCCACCAGTCCTCTCTGTATCACTGTAGTTTATGTAGTAACTATAATACTTCCAGTCTTAATTATATCGTACGTGGAATATTACAGCACAGTTCAAGTCCTTCAGCCCACAATGTTGTGTCAACCTTTTAACCTACTCTAAGATTAATTCAATGCTTCAGAGGGTTCTCCAATAGCCCTCCATTTTGCTATCATCCATGTGCCTTTCTAAGAATTTCTTAAATGTCCCTAATGAATTTGCCTCTACCACCACCCCAGGCCGGGTGTTCCATCCACCCACTAGTCTCTGTGTAAAAAACGTACCACTGACATCTCCCTATACTTCCCTACAAATAACTTAAAATTATGCCCCATTGTATTAGCCATTTCTGCCCTGGGATAAAGTCTCTGGTCGTTCACTCGATCTATGCCTTTTACACTTCTATTAAGTCACCTGTTATTCTCCCAGGAGGCTGGTTTTCATACAACACACACAAAATGCTGGTGGAACGCAGCAGGCCAAGCAGCATCTGTAAGGAGAAGCACTGTCGACGTTTCGGGCCGAGACCCTTCGTCAGGACTAACTGTAGAGAAAGATAGTAAGAGATTTGAAAGTAGTGGGGGGAGGGGGAAATGCAAAATGATAGGAGAAGACCGGAGGGGGTGGGATGAAGCTAAGAGCTGGAAAGGTGATTGGCGAAAGTGATACAGAGCTGGAGAAGGGAAAAGATCATGGGACGGGAGGCCTCGGGAGAAAGAAAGGGGGAGGGGGGGAAGCACCAGAGGGAGATGGAGAACAGGCAGAGTGATAGGCAGAGAGAGAGAAAAAACAAACAACTAAATATGTCAGGGATGGGGTAAGAAGGGGAGGAGGAGCATTAATGGAAGTTAGAGAAGTCAATGTTCATGCCATCAGGTTGGAGGCTACCCAGCCGGTATATAAGGTGTTGTTCCTCCAACCTGAGTGTGGTTTCATCTTGACAGTAGGCTGGTTTTCATTATGTGTTGAGCTGGGTACCTGCAGATTTTTGCAGCCTCGGTCAGAGCAGTTGCCATACCAAGCTGTGATGCATTTGGGTAAGAGCCTTTCTACGATGCCTCTGTCCCTTCCATCAAGGAGATTCTCATCATAGCCCTGGCCTTAAAGCTTATCTACACCCAACACATCTCCAGATTCTGAGTAATATTTCATCGACAACAAAGGTTAAACAAGAGTTCCCAAAATCAGGACCGCTTGTGTACGCCTCGTTTAACATTGCAGCCCATAAATGTCACTGTTAATAATACAGCACTCCATTAGTGCTCTGGGACATTTACACGATAACTGCACTCCATTCTGCTCTGCTACTTAATGGTTCACTAATTCAACAGCTCCTACACACAGTTTTATATTTTCTCTAATCCTCTCTAGATGTCCTCTGCAGCATTGTCAGATGACTAAACTAACAAGCCGCATATTTCATTCTCGCTTACCGTGTGAGTGGCACGTAGCGTAGCAGCGTAATCGCCCTACAGCGCCCACGATCACTGATCAGGGTTCGTTTCCCTGTCACTGTCTGTAAAGAGCTTGTATGTTCTCCCCTTGACTGCATGGGTTTCCTCCTAGTGCTCCGGTTTTTTCACATTCTAAAGATGCATGGTTAGGGTTAGTAAGTTGTGGGCATGGTATATTGGCACCAGAACGTGGCAACGCTTGCGCGCTGCCCAGCGCAGTACTCACTGATTCGATTTGATGCAAATAATGCATTTCACTGTATATTTTGGTGTTTTGATATGTGGTACATGTGATAAATAAAACTAATCTTTATCTTTAATGACATCTACCACAATGCCCTTTCCCTGCTATCTTGCCTAATACCTTTGTGCAGAAACAGTTCTGCCAAATTTTTAATTAAATAATTTTTCATCGGTGTCCTCTGGTTTTTCATCTCGCAGGTTTCATCAACCTTATCAGGTCTTTATGCAGTCTTAAATGTTTAAATTTGTTGCACAGAAAGTTTTTCCCAACAGAAAAGCTTGGTTCTTCCTCAGAACTGGGGACTATCTGAAATGAACATCTCTGAAATGTATCATGTAAATTAAGGCCTCACTTCATCTGCAAGTCTAGCAGGGTCATCTTTTGTATTTGATGTTCCTGGTGCAGCCCCCTCTACATCGATGAGACCCAATGCAGGATGGGGGACTAACTTGTCAAGCCCCTTCGCTCTGTCTGCTGCAGGAGGGTAAAAGAGAGTTGAGGATAGATATAGGATCAATAGAAAATGATGCTAGAGATATAGTAATAAGAGGCGCAGAGATAGCAGAGGAACTGAATGTGTATTTTGCATCAGTCTTCACAGTGGAAGACATCTGTAGTATTTCTGACATTCAAGAGTGTCAGGGAAGTGAAGTATGTGCAGTGAAAATTACAACTGAGAAGGTGCTCAGGAAGCTTAATGGTCTGAGGGTGGATAGACCTCCTGGACCTAATGGAATACACCCTCGGGTTCTGAAGGAGGTAGCTGGAGAGATTGTGAAGGCATTAACAATGATCTTCCAAGAGTCAATAGATTCAGGCATTGTATCAGATGTCTGGAAAACTGCAAATGTTACTCTGCTATTTAAGAAGGGTGGGAGGCAGCAGAAAGGAAACTATAGACCTGTTAGCCTGACAAGAGTGGTTGGGAAGTTGTTGGAATTGATTGTTAGGGATGAGATTACAGAATACCTGGAGGCACATGACAAGATAGGCCAAAGCCAGCATGGTTTCCTAAAAGGAAAATCCTGCCTGACTAAGCTACTGCAATTTTTTGAGGAAATTACAGGAGATGCATTAGGTGTGATGTACTTGGCTTTTCAGAAGGCCTTTGACAAGGTGCCACACATGAGGCTGCTTAGCAAGATAAGAGCCCATGGAATTACAGGGGAGTTACTAGCATGAGTGGAGTATTGGCTGATCGGCAGAAAACAGAGGATGGGAATAAAGGGATCCTATTCTGGCTGGCTGCTGGTTACCAGTGGAGTTCCAAAGAGGTTGGGACCGCTGCTTTTTACGATGTATGTCAGTGATTTGAACAATGGTATTAATGGATTTGTGGCTAAATTTGCCAATGATACTGATGCACCATCAATAACTCTCGGAGACGTGAGGCAAGATAGGCTTTTATTCGCTGGAAGAGAGCAGTCAACAGCAAGAGACCATCACTCGACATCCTGGAGACTGAGGGAGGAGCAGTGCCTCCAATCGCCTTTATACAGGGGTCTGTGGGAGGAGCCACAGGAGCAGTCAGCAGTGGGGGGGGGGGGGGTGTCCTGACAGGTATATGTAGTTCACCACTGATACAAAGATAGGTGGAGGAGTGGGTAGTGTTGAGGAAACAGAGCTTGCAGAGAGATTTAGATGGGCTAAGAAATGGCAAATGAAATATAATGTTGAAAAATGTATGGTCATGCAATTTGGTGGAAGAAATAAATGGGGCAGACTATTATTTAGATGGGGCGAGAATTCAAAATGTAGAGATGCAAAGGGACTTGGGAGTTAACCTCCATGTTGAGTCGGTGGTGAAGAAGGTGAATCCAATGTTAGGAATCATTTCTAGAAGTATAGAATATAAGAGCAAGGATGTGATGATGAGGCTCTATAAGGCTATCGTGAGACCACACTTGGAGTATTGTGTGCAGTTTTGGGCTCTTTATTTTACAGAGGATATACTGACATTGGAGAGGGTTAAGTGAAGATTCACAGGAATGAAAGGTTTACCGTATGAGGAACGTCTTACAGCTCTTGGCTCTTGGAGTTCAGGAGAATGAGGGGGGATCTCACAGAAACACTCTGGATGTTAAAAGGCCTGAACAGATTAGATATGGCAAAGTTATTTTCCATCCTAGGGGAGTCTAGGACAAGAGGGCATGACTTCAGGATTGAAGGACGTCCATTTAGAGCAGAGATGCGGAGAAATTGCTTTATGAGTCTCTGGCTGAATGTACTACTGTGCCTAATGTACTGGTTAGGCACAGGAGTACATTCAGCCAGAGACTCATTCCACCGAGATGTAACACTGAGCATCATAGGAAGTCATTCCTACCTGTGGCCATCAAACTTTACAACTCCTCCCTCGGAGTGTCAGACACCCTGAGCCAATAGGCTGGTCCTGGACTTATTTCCACTTGGCATAATTAACTTATTATTATTTAATTATTTATTGTTTTATATTGCTATATTTCTTCACTATTCTTAGTTGGTGTGGCTGTAACAAAACCCAGTTTCCCCTTGGGATCAATAAAGTATGTCTGTCTAGTCTGAGGTAAACTTTTGGAATTTGTTGCCATGAGTGGCTGTGGAGGCCAAGTTATTGGGTGCATTTAAGGCAGAGATAGATAGGTTCTTGATCAGCCAGGGCATCAAAGGGTATGGGGAGAAGGCAGGGTAGTGGAGATGACTGGAAGAATTGGATCAGCCCATGATTGAATGGTGGAGCAGACTCGATGGGCCAAATGGCCTACTTCTGCTCCTATATCTTATGGTCTTATGGTCTCCTGGTGGCCACCCATTTCAATTCGACTTCCTGTTCCCATTCTGACATGTCTGTCCACGGCCTTCTCTACTGCCATGGTGATGTCACACACTCAGTTTGGAGAGGTAGCAACTCATTTTCCATTTGGGTAGACTCCCACCTGATGGCTAAAACACTGATTTCTCTAATTTTCAGTATTTTCTCCCATCTTGCTGCTTACACTGTCCTCTCACCACCCTTCATCTTCTGCCCTCCCTTTCCAGTCCTGATGAGGGCCATTGTCTGAAAAATCAACTGTTTATTACCCATCATAGATGTTACTTGAGTTGCTGTTCCTCTAGCATTTTGTGTGTGTTGCTCTGGATTTCCAGCACAAGAATTTCGTGTGTTTATGTAAATTAATGTTTCAATGGAATTATGGAACAACCTCGGTCTCCCAATCTTCCACCTAGTTTTTGTTCTGCACCCCATGCTTGAGGTCAGTGCCCCGGCCCCTGCATTTCATTAGTGGATATCCCTACCTTTACTCACCTTCCTCTCCCAAGGATGGGCTTTGGCTCTACTACTGATGGGATGCTTCATCGTAAGATAGATAGATAGATAGATAGATACTTTATTCATCCCCATGGGGAAATTCAACATTTTTTCCAATGTCCCATACACTTATTGTAGCAAAACTAATTACATACAATACTTAACTCAGTAAAAATATGATATGCATCTAAAATCACCCTCTCAAAAAGCATTAATAATAGCTTTTGAAAAGTTCTTAAGTAGTTTACTTAAATACATTGAGTCATAACCCCGGCACTTTAACATATCTTACTCCTGGCGGTTGAATTGTAAAGCCGAATGGCATTGGGGAGTATTGATCTCTTCATCCTGTCTGAGGAGCATTGCATCGATAGCAACCTGTTGCTGAAACTGCTTCTCTGTCTCTGGATGGTGCTATGTAGAGGATGTTCAAGGTTTTCCATAATTGACCGTAGCCTACTCAGTGCCCTTCGCTCTGCTACCGATGTTATACTCTCCAGTACTTAGCCCACGACAGAGCCCGCCTTCCTTACCAGCTTATTAAGACGTGAGGCGTCCCTCTTCTTAATGCTGCCTCCCCAACATGCCACCACAAAGAAGAGGGCGCTCTCCACAACTGACCTATAGAACATCTTCAGCATCTCACTACAAACATTGAATGACGCCAACCTTCTAAGGAAGTACAGTCGACTCTGTGCCTTCCTGCACAATGCATCTGTGTTGGCAGTCTCCAAGAGCTTGGCTGCAGTCTCCTGCCTCTATTTCATGCTCCCATCTACTGAATGGGATGACAATCTGACAAGCTTTTGAGCAGATCCTTGTAGTATCTTAACTAAACTAGGCCCAGTTCTCCAAACCAGCCTCATCCCCACCCATCTAACCTTTGGATTTTACAACTGAACATTTGTGTTCCTATATCCTGGCTCACACATGCCTCTGTGTTAATAATAGTATTAGACACTAGAAAACAAAAGCTATATTAAAGACTATCTTTGACTTTTAGTGGAAACATACCATGCCCCTCACTTGCTGATCAACACTTGCTCCTTTGGATTACCTCAGCTTTTAAACTTCTCTCCTTTCATTTGGGGCTGCATGGTAGTGTAGTGGTTAACTATTACACCACTAGTGACCTGGCTTCAATTCTCCCCCGATGTCTCTAAAGAGTTTGTAAGCTCCCTCCATGACCACATGGGTTTCCTCCAGTTGCTCTGGTTTTCTCCCACATTCCAAAGACGTATGGGTTAGCAGGTTAATTGGTTACACGGGTGTGTCTGGGCCAGAAGGGCTTGCTACCATGCTGAGTTTCTAAATGATATATAAAGTAACCCCTTCCTTGGACTTGCCCTTTGCATCTCAACCAACGTAATGGCCATCAGTTCGCTGTGAGATTCCAATTCTCCCACATTTAAATTGATTTACCAACAATAATAGTGTTTTCAACTGCTGAGTCCTTAACCACTGTAATTTCCACACCACTTTCACCTCTCTCTTACTTTTCAAACACCACCTTTTTGCTTTTCCTGCGGACTGAACAAAATATAAGAGCACTGTGAGATATCTTGACAATTTCATGATGTTACGGCGCCAGTAGATGTAAGGGGGAGACACAAGAGAGTGCAGATGCTGAAGGCTGAAGTAACAAAGCAAGCTCTGGGAGGTACACAGTGGGTCGAGCAGCGCCTGTGATGGAGAAAAGAACTGTTGATGTTTTGGGTTGAAACCCTGCATGAGCACCAAATGATGCTGGGTTTCAATCTGAAACATGGCCCATTGTCCTCTCCTATTAGATTCCTTCTTTGGCCCTTGGCCTCTTCCACCTATCACCACCAAGTTTCTTATTTCATCTCTCTCTCTCTCTCTCTCTCTCTCTCTCTCTCTCTCTCTCTCACATACACACACACACGCACGCACGCACGCATGCACGCACGCACGCACGCACGCACACACACACCCCTTGCTGAGTTCCTCCAGCAGATTTTTTTGTTGCTCCAAGTTAAAATTAAATTGTTGTTAATGAGATCTCTTCAATTTGCAGAGTTTTCAAAACTAACAGCTGATCAGATTCAGATTTATTTATCACGTGCATTGAAATGTACAGTGGAATGTGTCAATTGCGTTAACAACCCACACACCCGAGGACGTGCTGGCGGCAGCCCGCAAGTGTTGCCACACATTCAGGCGCCAACATAACATGCCCACCATGCTTGGCAGAATAACACAGAGCACAGCCAAACAGAACATAACGAGCAACCAAGTCCCAACAGTGAAACAAGCCATATTTCTTCATTTCTCCCTCCCTCCCAACACATACTCATACCCTCAGTGGCCACTTTATTAGGTACATCTGCACCCCTGCACATTAATGCAGACATCTAATCAGCGAAAAGTGTGGCAGCAATTCAATGTATAAATGCATGCAGACATGGTCAAGAGGTTCAGTTGTTGTTCAGCCCAAACATCAGAATGATGAGGAAATGTGATTTAAGTGACTTTGACAGTGGAATGATTGTTGGTGCCAGATGGTCTGGTTTGAGTATCAAGAAACTGCTGATCTCCTGGGATTTTCACACACAACATTCTCCAGAGTTTACAGAGAATGGTGCAATAACCAAACAAACATGCCGTAAGCTGCAGTTCTGTGGGCGAAAACACCTTGTAAGGAGAGAGGTCAGAGGAGAATGGCCAAATTGGTTCAGGCTGACAGGACGTCAACAGTAACTCAAATAACTTACAACAGTGGTGTGCAGAAGAGCATCTCTGAATGTACAACACCTCAAACCTTGAAGTGGCTGGGCTTTAGCAGCATAGGACGACACAGGGGTCCTCTCCTGTGCCTAAAAAAGTTGCCACTGAGTGTAATCCCTTCATAGAAACTCTGCAGTTAGGAGACAGAATTTTCCCCCAGAATAAGACATGCAAAAAGTAACACACACAAAATGCTGGAGGAACTCAGCAGGGCAGGCAGCATCTGTGGAAAAGAGTAAACAGTCGAAGTTTCGAGCCAAGACCCCTCTTCTGGACTCCAGGTTGTGTCCTAATGAAGGGTCTCGGCCCGAAATGCCAACTGTTTACTCTTTCCCGTAGATGCTGCCTGACCTGCTGAGCTCCTCCAACATTTTGAGTGTGTTACTTTGGTTTCCAACATCTGCAGATTTTCTTTTGTTTGTGAGACATGCAAAAAAACCTTGACTGGTTAAAGCATCATAACCATCCTCCTGCATTTTATATAATCTTCTGAACATTTACGTTACACATCAGGCAGGAACACACTCACCAGCTGAAAGCAGTTGTCTCCCGTGGTAGTAGCTCTTTAAATTAAACCATGCAAGGTAATGACAGTACTTTAATTAATCTTGCGTCTAGGCAGATCAGAAATAACCATCCACAACTTTGTTTTCTCCAGCTGGATAACTTTTGTTTTTATGGTGTGTGAGTATTTTTTTTAATATAATGGAAAACGGGAACACTTGAAGTGCAGTGACATTCACTTGTTAAACTTCTAATCAAGGAGCCATACAATGTGCATGAAATTGGATTCAGTGTGCATGACAGGCAAAGCTTTCCAGTGCTCTGTTCGTGACTGTTTTAATTACACCGAACCAGAAAAGAAATGAATTGAAATCACTAATGAGGTCCTCAGCTCTGCACTGAACATACAACTCACATGACCATCCCACGTCATGTGAGGGGGGATTGCAATTGCACCCTGGGTATTTTTCTCTTTTCCCTCTGACCTCACACAATTCTTCAAAAAAAAAGTTCAGGTAATATCGAGTTTAGCAAAGCATAATTCCTGCAACGGCGACCCAACTTTAATCATCACTTCTGTCTGTAAGGAGTTTGTACACTCTCCCCATGACCACGTGGACTTCCTCCGGCTGCTCTGGTTTCCTCCCACATTCCAAAGAGTTGTGTTGGTAGGTTAATTGGTCACATGGGTGCAATTGGGCAGCACAGGCTTGTTGGGCCGAAGGGCCTGTTACTGTGCTGCGTCTTTACATAAATAAAATAAAAATAAATCCAAGAACATGGGAGAGAATTATTTTACCACGTCTATCGATTCTTTCCCTTGAGGCTTCAGTGATGCTAACTGAACCGTGGACAGTAAGTTCATTGTGAAAATCATGAAGTGTTACATGGTACTTACAGTGGCCCTTGTGTATTTCCCTTCTGGCCCTTGTGCATTTCCCCAGACTCCCCCTTTTCCAATCCTTTAGAAGTCAGGAGGACAAAGTGTGTGCCTGTGATGAATTTGCATAAGTAGGGCAGCACCTAAGTGTGTGTCTATTGATGTGGAGGCTTAAATATGCAGTGGATTCACCAGTTAACTTGCTTCTGCGAAGCCCATGTGGTGTCTGCTGTGCATTGGCTTCTCCACGTTAGGTATGTTGGGTACACCAGTATCCTCATGGACAATCCAAAAGGCAGCAGACCTGGACAATGGACATCTTGGCCCTGAATGCGAGAGAAAGGGCAGGAGATTGTAATCACCTCCTGTCTGCATCAACGGCGCCGAGATTTACTGGTCTGACGGCTCAAAGTAAACATCTTCAGTAGACCATCCACGTAGGCACCACGCTCAAGTAAGCTAACCTCCTCCTCAGGGTGCAACAGAAATATAACATGCCACCTTTGACCCTCACTAATTTTTATTGGTACTTCATAAAAGGCATCCCATCCAGATGCGTAATGGCTTACAATGGCAACTGCTCTGTAAGAGACTGCAGAGATGCAGCTTGAGAACAAGCCTCCCCTCCTGGCACCCTATCTATACAACAGAACAAAGGATGGTCTGGCGGAGGTATAAATAGGGATGGCAAAACCATAAAAGACACTGGGTGTCTGAGAAAGTGCTTTGGATATGAACTCATTGCTGTAACCAGTTGGAAGATGAGCTGCCATTTCTGGCTCAGACGTTGTTTGTGATACTCTTCCCCATTTGTACCCCCTGCTAGACCCACCTTTTGCTTTGTGACCCACCCCCCTTTTGCCTTGCAGAGTCCCTACTTGTCATCTAATTGCTGTTTCCATGGTTTTCCCTCCTCTCCCCTGCCGCAGTACCCGATTATCACTGAAGCAACATCGGCTGATGTGATGATGGAGGACATTGCCTAGGTTGGACCCTTCATCGGGGTCTTGGTCCGAAACGTGCTCTGCTTATTCCTCTCCATCAGGAGTACTCAACCTTTTTTAATGCCAATACCATTAAACAAGGGGTCTGTAAATTACAGGCTGGGAATCCCTGCTTTCCATGGATGCTGCCTGGCCTGCTGAGCTCCTCCAGCATTTTGTGTGTGTCGCTTTGGTTTCAAAGTAAATTTATTATCACTATATGTCACCATATCCTACCCAGAGATTTATTTTCTTGTGGGCATTGACAGTTAATTACAAAGATGATGAGGTCGGGGTCAACTATGGATGTTGCGGCCTAGCTGTCTAGATACGCAAGCCAGGGCAGTACGATATGGAGAGTAAGCTGTTGCCCATGTAGCAAGCTCCTCCTCTCCACACATCTGATAAACCTAAAGGATCGACAGCGTCGCAGGAGTTGCCAGTCAGTGTTGAACTCTACGTAGGATTGCCTTAGGGACTCCAGCTCTGGGTTTACTCTGGTACCCTTTTGCACGATGGGTGTAGCTGCAAGGCAGCAGAGGTTTGAGATCAGAGTTTTCCATCTCCTAGATGAGCTGCCAGCCATGGCTGATGAGCCCCGTCTGCTGGAAGCGACTGGTTTTAAGGCATCAGCCTTTGCCCCTTCTTCTGTCAGTAGAAATGGTTCTGCTTGGTTTAGTGGCTAAGCCACATATGAAGGCCAGGAGCTGGACTTGGACCAAGTACAAAGAAACACAATTGGATCGCTAGGATTTCCAGCACATGCAGAATCGCTTGTGTATATAATCCAAAATGTCTGGATACTCATCAGGGAATCTGTCACTTCAACAGGTGTGAGGCACGCTACCTTTTACTAAATGTTAGCAAAGTCACAGAGAGCACTGAATGTAAAATATAACCTTCCGTTGAGTTTATGTACTGCAGGGCGATCTTTGATGAGCCACCCTGGGCACTTTAATGTTCACACAATTTGATTTTATATATTGGAGTTCTGAATGGTTGCTCCTAAAAATGTGTCATATATAACTCAGCTCTCCAGTATATTAACACTCCCACCATGTTCTATGTGATGTGACCATCTCAGACTTTATCCTTGTCTTTTTTGATTGACTTAAACTCCTCACTGGTTGGACGTTAACCAGTAAAAAAGGTAAAAATGCCTTTTCAATACATTTCCTCCATGAATGTCACAGGATAAGGTTGTGAAACGGCAGCAGCAAAGTGTAGATTGGTCCTATTCATTATAGAGATTGGAAACTCAGGAAACGCGCTTAGCTTCTGGTGAGATGGTGGCGCGCTCAGCTGTAGTGGCCTCTCTGGGTCGAACAAATAGAGCAAGTGTTTGTCGTAAGTGTTTTTCTTGTGATTGCAAGACCCTGTTCGACATTGTTAATGCAAAATATTGCAGGTTCATTGGCTCATTAGTGAGACTGATGACAGGGGAGCTGGACCAGGCCCTCACGCCTCAGACATACCTGTTATAACCACCCAGGGGAGGAGGCTCCAGAGGCAGCATGGGAACCGAGGCAAGGTGGACATGCTGGGATGCGTGCTGGGCTGAAGCCTGGTATGGCACTTGAAGGTCAACTCTCCCATCGGTGCTGCTCTCCAGTTTTCGCGCCCTGGAAGGCAAGCTGAATTGCCGTTGTCTGCTGTTGACCCAGCGTGAGATGAGGAGCTGCAGTGTGCTTGTTCTTGCAGGAATGTAGCTCCTGGACTATATCCCATGCACCATCAATCTTCAGGCCATGCCACACAGGGACTCTGATTGTGTGTACTGTACGTGATTGTATGTACTGTGTGTGATTGTATGTACTGTGTGTGGTTGTATGTATTGTATGTGATTGTATGTACTGTGTGTGATTGCATGTACTGTGTGTGATTGTATGTACTGTGTGTGATTGCATGTACTGTATATGATTGTATGTACTGTGTGTGATTGTATGTACTGTGTGTGATTGCATGTACTGTATATGATTGTATGTACTGTGTGTGATTGTATGTACTGTATGTGATTGCATGTACTGTATGTGATTGCATATACTGTATATGATTGTATGTACTGTGTGTGATCGTGTGTACTGTATGTGATTGTATGTACTGTGTGTGATTGTGTGTACTGTATGTGATCATATGTACTGTGTGTGATTGTATGTACTGTATGTGATTGCATTTACTGTATGTGATTGCATATACTGTATATGATTGTATGTACTGTGTGTGATTGTCTGTACTGTGTGTGATTGCATGTACCGTATGTGATTGTATGTACTGTATATGATTGTATGTACTGTGTGTGATTGTGTGTACTGTGTGTGATTGTATGTACTGTGTGTGATTGTGTGTACTGTGTGTGATTGTATGTACTGTGTGTGATTGTGTGTACTGTATATGATTGTATGTACTGTGTGTGATTGTGTGTACTGTGTGTGATTGTATGTACTGTGTGTGATTGTGTGTACTGTATATGATTGTATGTACTGTGTGTGATTGTGTGTACTGTATATGATTGTATGTACTGTGTTTTACACTTTGGACACGGAGGAGCATTGTCTTGTTTAGCTGTATACATGTTTATGGTTGAATTACAATTAAATTTGAAAGTGAACTTGAACTTGAAAAGCTCCCCACTTCCCCAGTCCATTAAACAGCAATACGCTTTCTTCTTCCATTTCCAGCTCATTGTGTTTTTTTTTGTATTGCAGCATTACAGAACCAAGATAGAGATATGGAGCTGCCACACATTTCACCCACGATATTACGAGCTGGTGTGGTGGGAGAATTGTACAGGATCGATAGTAAGAATGTGGCAAGTGGGCATGGTGCATTGACTGGACCTCCTACAGGCAGAGAGCCCTCTCTTTACACGTTGGCTTTTGAGTACGTATATTTTCACCTTGGCGGGCCTGGGTCATAGCTCCCATACTCTATGTTGCCCAGCATGTACGGTGCTTAACACACCTCAGTAAAAACGTTTATATTTACTGCTCTGTTATCATTCTTGCTCTGCGCATTCACAGCAGTGAGTGTGAAGTGCTGATTTGCCTCACATATGTTCCTGCGAATGAAGGTAAGTTTCAGGCTAGAATTAGAGTCAGCAAGATGGCGCCAGTGACCAAAGGTGACGAGTTGCAAACAGCTCACAAAATTACGGGATGCTTCTAGACATATTTCTTCTTCTGAACTGCAATCGATGCAGTCTGCAGCCTGTAACTTCTCTTCTAAAGATGTACTTTTGAGATCAGAAAATGATCTGATGCTTTTGTGGCCTCCTAGGGGATTTAGCAAAACTAGTCTCTCGAGAGTACAGGTACGGCCAGGGCGGCCATCTCTGGGGTGGATGCTGCATCGATAGCTGATGGTGTGACACCGACCTGTGTCAGTTCCATTACTCTGCGCTGGTTAAATCGACGAGCAAGGTTGAAATCGTAGAGGATGAGAGTGGAAAGCAAACAGGTGTTCAGCACCGACTGCCTTCTTTTGGCCAGTCTTCCTCTCTTCTCGCAACTACTGTCGGGCAGGAGGTGCAGGAGTCTTGGGTCTCACGTTCACTGGTTCGGGGGCAGTTGTTGCCCTGCAATCAACGGGCTTCTGGATGGGCTTCACTCACCTCAGCACCGAACTGGCTCTGTGTCTGCAGACTCTCTGCGGTTAATGTTCTATGTCTTATTTAAGAGGTGTATTGTGCTTTTTGGCTGCCTGTAAGACATTAGATCTCAAGGTTTTATACTTAGATCATAAATGCACTTTGAACATTGAACTTTAAGGCAATGCACAGACCATTGAAGGAACTCAGCAGCATCTACAGAGGGAAATGGACAGTCAATGTTTCAAGTCGAGACACTTCATCTGGACAGAGGGAACATGGGGAGCATCTGCTCTGAGTTTTCGAGTTCGCAGATGACACCACTGTAGTGTGTTGGGTCTTGGGCAACAATGAGATGGGGTACAGGAGCCTATCACCGTGTGGCTTGCTGCGACAGTAGGGTAGGCCTCTCTGCCTCGTGTGCCGCCCCCCTCTTTCAACGCGTGTCGATGATATTGGAGGATGGTATCGTGGTTCTGCGTTTATAGATTGGACTATTGTGTTTATGGACTGTGGGCTTTTTCAGACTTTTGGTTTTTATATTCTGTGTTTTTTTTAATCACCTGTTCCTTTTCCATTTTGTTGTGAGAGGAGAGGGTGTTTGGGGTTTGATGTTCTGTAAGTTATTTTGTGCAGGGAAAGGGTTGTTTTTTTTTTTGGGGGGGTCGATATTCCTATTCCGTTTTACGCAGGGGAGAGGGGTTTTGGTGGTTGGTGATTGGGATGCCGTTCTCTATTGTGCTGGGATGGGTGGGTTTGATGTTTCTCTCTGAATGTCTTTCATGGTCTTTCTTTGTTTCGCGGCTATCTGTAAAAGACAGATTTCAGAGATGTATAGGGATACATGCTTTGATAATAAATGAACCTCTGAACCTTTGAGGAAGGGAATAGAGACCCTGGCAGCATTGTGGAAAGACACAACCTCACCCTGGATATCAACAAATGAAAAGGTCAGATCATTGATTTCAGGAAGTGGGGCAGAGTGCACACTATTGTCTTGGTCAACAGTGCTGAGGTGGAGATGGTTGAGAATTTAAAATTCCTAGGTGTATACATCGCCAACTACTTTTCCTGGTTATGGCCAAAAATGCCCACCAACAGCTCTGCTTCCTCAGAAGGCTAAGGAAATTTGATATTTCTGTGATGACCCTCACCGATTTTTACGTATATATCACAGAGAGCATCCTATCCGATGCATCACAGCTCGGCATGGTAACTCCTCTGCCCAAGGCTTGAAATGTCTAATACCGGAGAGCGTGCATTTAAGGTGAGAGGGGGTAATTTCGAAGGAGATGTGAAGGGCAAGTTTTTTTACACAGAGAGTGGTGGGCACCTTGAATGTGCTGCCTGGGATGGTGGTAGATACTTCCAAGAGATGTTTAGATAGGAAAGTGAAAGTGAGGAAGTGGAAGGATATGGACATTGTGTAGGCAGAGGAGATTAGTTGGCCATATGACGACTAATTTAATTGGTGTGGCACGACATTGTGGGCTGAAGGGCCTGTTCCTGTGCTGTTCTCTTCTATCTTCTATGTTTCAAGTCTGCAACATATTGCAGATAGTTGTGAACATAGTTCAGCCTATCACACAAACAGCCTCCCCACTATGGGCTCTGCATACACATCCCGCTGCCTTAGGTACCTTGACGCCCTCTGTTGTTCGAGTTGACCATAGACAGCGTGACCTAGCTGTCTACGTGAAACGCAAGCCAGGGCTGTACGATATGGAGAGCAAGCCATTGCCCGTGCAGCAGGCTCCCCCTCTCCACAGAGCCGATGAATCCAAAGGAACGGCAAAGACCAATACTGTTTGCACCAGCAGCATCACAGGAGTTGCCAGTCAACATTGAACTCAATGCAGGACTGTCTTAGGGACTCCAGCTCCCGATTTTTCCTCAGGATTTACTCCCGAAGCTTTCCACATGAGTGGATGTAGTGGAAAAGCAGCATAAGCTTGAGATCGGAGTTATTCTTCAGAGATGAGCTGCTGACCACAGCTGATGAGCCCTGTAGCGGCTGCAGTTACCATCTGCACCATCAACCGGGCATATTAAAGTATCCTGTAGCCGACCATCCTCCTGATAATCTAGTAAATGACTGAGCTGTTGCATTGCACCAGCCTCAGTAGATAGGGCTGGATAATTGGTTTGTGCCATTCTGCTACAGCTAGAGGGGTGTTCTCTGGAGCTGCTTTATTTATGCTGTATCTTTTTAAGGAGAGGAATGTTTTCTCTCCCCTTCAATTTACTATGGACTGGCCAACATTGAATATAAACCCACAATCAGGAGATGAGTGGTGTCTCTTGGTTTGAGGAATATTTTACTATGTTGTTGTAACCCAGTTCTGTTTAGCTAATTCAAGTTTGCACTCTAGAACAGTTCTGTTGAGTTTGTAAACATTTTGGGTAAGTAAAACCCCTATTTTTTTCACCTTTACCTGCTCTCCCAGTTTTATGCTCACCCTGGTCCTTCATAAGCCCCATCTACTTGAAGGTGGTGATGAACCAGCATAAAGGAGGGAGATTGGAAATCTGGTCGACTGGTACCACAGCAGCAATGTCTTACTTAATGTCAGCAAGACCAAGTAGCTGATTATTGACTTCAGGAGGAGGAAAGCAGAGGTCCATGAGTCAGTTGTCATTGGTGGATCAGAGGAGGAGAGGAGTAACTTGAAATTCTTTGGTGTTTTCATTTTGGAGGACCTATCCTGGGGTCAGCACATAAGTGCAATTACAAAGAAAGCACGGGAGGGCCTCTACTTCCTTAGGAATTTGTGAAAAGATTTGCATGACATCTAAACTTGACATGACAAACTTCTAGCGATGTTTGGTGAAGAGCATATTGATTGGCTGCATCATAGCCTGGTATGGAAGCACCAATGCCCTTGAGTGGAAAATCCTACAGAAAGTAGTGGATATGGCCCAGTCCATCACAGGTAAAACTCGCCCTGCCATTGAGCATATCATGACATGCTGTTGAAGGAAAGCAGCATCCATCATCAGGGATGCCCACCACCCAGGTCATGCTCTCTTCTCGCTACTGTCATCAGGAAGAAGGTGCAGGAGTCTCTGGACCTACTCAACCAGCTTCAGGAATAGTTATTACCCCTCAAACATCAGGTCCTGAACCAGAGGGGATAACTTCACTCAGCCTCATTCGCCCCATCACTAAACTGTTCCCACAACTGATGGACTTGGTTTAAAGGACTCTTCAGCTCCTGTTCTTGATATTTATATCTTACTTACATTTGGATTTGCATGGTTTGTTGCCTTTTGCACACTGTTTGTTTGTCCGTCCTGTTGGTTGCTATCTTTCAGTGACTGTGTTGTGTTTCTTGGATTTACTAAGTATGCTTGCAAAAAAAGTGAATCTCAAGGTTATATATGGTGGCATATGTGCACTTTGATAATCAATTTACTTTGAACTTTGATTACATGACATTCAGCAGTAGACAGCGAATCAAAGATCATTTCATGATTAAACATCATTAAGTTTATCTTCCTGCACAAAATCTTTAGAGAAAAAACTATCCTTTCTGCCCCAATCAAATGACAACACAACCTTCTGGTATCTTACAGGAGATGCCGTGTACTTGTTCAGTTCTTAGTTAAGATAAGTAAAATGCCCTGCTAGCCTGTAACGACTAAAGCTATTTCGTACAAAATATTTTACTCTGGCATTTTCACAAGGAATTGTCATGCTCCAAAGGTTTAATCAGCTTTTGTTTATGTATTCTTCTATAACTGAGAAAGCATTAATATTATGTTTCCCTCATAATAGATGCTCAATGTTCTGGACAATAGCTAAAAGGCCATGATATACATTTACTGAGCAGTAGTAGGAGTCAGTGGTTTACTATTTCGTGCCTGATACCCTGGCGGATTTCCTTATACTGATTTGAACATTGCCAGCACAACGCAAGACCATAAGACAGATGAACAGAATTAGGCCATTTGGCCCGTCAAGTGTGATCATGGTCGTCTTATTTAAAGCTGGCTTTATAATAGTGAGGCTGCCATGCCTTCTTCATTAGGCACCCGATTCATGTTTCATTGAAATTTAAAAGGGAATCTTTCTTACCATAAGACGGAAGAACATAAATAGGCCATCTGGTGCTTGAGTTTGCTCTGTCATTCCATTGTTGCTGATTTATTATCCCTCTGAACCCCATCCTCCTGCCTTCTCTCTGTAAACTTTGATACCTTTACTATTCAAGAATCGATCAACTTCCACTTTAAATATACCCAGTGACTTGAACTCCACAATCATCTGTGGCAATGAATTCCACAGATTCACCACCCTCTGGCTAAAGTAATTCCTTCTTATCTCCGCTCTAAAGGGACGTTCTTGTATTTTGAGGCTGTTCCCTCTAGTCCTAGACTCTCCCCATGTCATTCCTTACCTTTACAAACAGCAGTAATGGGTTCAAACCCCATCACGGTTCATTGTATAGACACACAGGGCCACAAATGTGGAAATCTCAAAGTTCAAAGTAAATTTATTATCAAAGTACATACAGTATATGTCACCAGTCCATCACAGGTAGAGCCCTCTGCACCACTGAGCACATCCACATGGTGCATTGTCGCAGGAAAGTAGCATCCATCATTAGAGAGCCCCACCATCCAGGCCATGCGCCCTTTTCGCTGCTGCCATCAGGAAGAAGGTGCAGGAGCCTCACTACTCACACCACCAGGTTCAGGAGTAGTTATTACCCTCAACTATCAGGCTTTTAAACTAGAGGGGATAACATCTCTGAAGTTCACTTGCTCCTACAAGCTTACTTTCAAGGACTTTTTATCTCATGTTCTTGATAATGACTCGAAGGGCAGAGCAAAGTCAAGGTGGTGCTAGACGGCAACTCCTTTGCTTGCATCTTCGGAAACGGCTTTATTTCTATCTTTAATATCTCTTTTATTCCTTTTTGAGTTTCTTTTGAAGATCCTGACCTAGAGTTATGGGACCCGCTGTCAGGGCCTCACGACCAGATGCTTTTTGCAAGGATGCGCCCTGGAAGACCAGCGCGCCTTCAGGGTGGCTCTGGAGACGAGCTGATTCAAGGCCGGTGCTCCTGACGGATGTGTCGAGGGAGAACACGGAACGTTGGGGGCAGCCGGTTAGCTGCCGTGGGCTGCGTGTCCAGCGACCTGAGCCCTGGGGCTGACTCTCTGGGCGCAAAGCTCAGGAAAAGGTGATGCAACAGACTTTTAACATTATAAATCAGCGAGTTGTTCATCATGTCCCCCCTCTCGTTGTGAAACGGGACACCTCTTTTTCCCTGATTAAGGCTGATTTATACTTGTGTGTCGCATTGATGCCGTAGGTACCGCGTACCCTATGTCGTAGGGTGACGTGCACCTCCCCAAAAAACTCACTCATGCGTCGTGGCAATGCAGACCACAACAACTGTGATTGGTCCGCTTGGTAGCATCGCATTTCCTCCTACGCATTTCCGGTTGCTTCTTCTCTGCCATGTCTGTACACCGATGCGAAATAGATGAACCAAATCGTCAAATTTACCTGCCGATATGCGAAGATGTTTGAAATGGATTTCCTCGTCCATGTCTCTGATGAAGAAACTCAACACAGTGGCATAGAAACCCCACCGCCAACTACCGTTTTGGCGCACACCAACGCATGCTCGCTATGGCGTAGAGCCTACGCAAAAGTGAAAATCAGGGCTATGGTGTAGCCTGTATGCAGAAGCATAAATCGGGGGGGGGGGGGGGAGAGGAGAGAGGAGAGAGGGATGTTAAAATAGCGGTGAACGAGTGGTCTTTGGGGCACTGCAAGTCTGTGTCTTTATTGATGCTTTGCTGCATGCTTGAGTGCTCGGTGGGGGGGGCTGATGCTGTCTTTTGCTGGTGGGGTGGGGGGGTCATTGCTTTGCTGCTGCTTACACATGGGAGGGGGGAGCTGGGGGGGCTTTGGGGTTTTAATGCTTAACTGTCCTTCATTCTTTGGTGCACTCTCTGTTTTCGTGGATGCTTATGAAGAAAAATAATTTCAGGATGTTTATTAGATGAATTTGTTGATATTTATTGTTTATTTATTATTATTTTTGCATATCCGCACTGATTACACACTTGATTGTTTGCCTGTCCTGTTGGGTGTGACCTTTTATTGATCCTGTTGCGTTTCTTGTACTTATTGTGAATGCCCATAAGAAATTGAATCTTAGGATTATATACAGTAACATATATGTTCTTTGATTATAAGTTTACTTTGAAGCTTGAAAAAATCAAACTGCTGGAGGAACTCGGCAAATCATTCAGCATCTGTGGAGGAAAATGAAAAGCTGAATGTCTGCCCCATCCTATCCCCAACTCTATAGATACCACCTGATATGCTGAGTTCCTCCAGCAGTTTTTTTGCAATGGCACTATTCATCTAACATGGGATATGTTTTCAGTGTTTCTGACCTGATGTTAGATGTCAGACCTGTTGTTAAATAAAATATCCAACTCCGTGGATACTAAATTCATGCTAGCAGGTTCCCTACTCTCTACCTTGTTTTATGATTCAATCATATTTACGTTGCAGTCCTTGGCTTGCAAGGTCAGCATTTATTAGATGAATGGCTTCCAAAGGCAATTCAGCAGCTGAGAGCCAAAAAAAGGCCAAATTGGGTAAGGGTGGTATACCTCCATTCAGAGTCAGAATCCGATTTATTATCACTGACATGTTTTATGTCATTTGTTGTTTTGTGGCTACAGTACGATACAATGTGGCATAAGATTACTATAAATTACAACAAGAATATATATAAAAAATAAATAGTGCAAAAAGAGGCAAACATGTTCAATGGTTCATGGACCATTCAGAGATTTGATAGTGGGAAGGAAGGAAGGAGCTGTTTCTAAAATGTTGAGTGTGGGTCTTCAGACTCCTGTATCTCCTCTCTGATGCTAGTAATGAGAAGAGGGCGTATCCTGGGTGGTGATGACAGCTCATGATGGAAGCTGCCTTCTTGAGGCATTGCCTGGTATGGAAACATCAATGCCCTTGAAGAATGGAAATTCCTCCAAAAAGTAATGGATATGGCCCAGTCTGTCACGGGTAAAGCCCTCCTCACCACTGAGGACATCTAGATGAAATGTTGTCATAGGAAAGGAGCATCCATCATCAAAGATCCCCAGCTTCCAGAACATGCACTCGTCTTGCTGCTGCCACCAGGAAGAAGGTACAGGAGCCTCAGGACTCACACCACCAGGTTCAGGTACAGTTACTATCCCTCAACCATCGGGCTCTTGAACCAAAGGGGATAATGTTGTGGTTTTTCGTGCTTTTCAAATGACCAGGAGACGCAGAAAATTCTTCAAGAAGGGTTAAACTTTAATTTGCAAATCAAAGTTGAGACAGTCATTGAGCTAGACACTGAATGCCTCCCGATTTTCGGACCCAGCCGCTTTTTAAAGCAAACCTGGTTTAGCTGCATTAACATATCCAAGCGGTGCATATCACAGTACATCCGTTACTATTGTTTTTACCTATTGACTTATTCGTTCTAGTCGACTATATAGTTTTAATTACACAGCCGACAAGTTCAAAGCAAAATATCCCTTAGCTACTTTTCATTAACACCTATTGTCTCTACATTCAATTGGATACATGCAGAGCCCATAGCAAATTTCAGAGACTACCTCTGATTAGCATATATTAACACATCATTGTCTTTTAGCATTTCACACAGTTTTGGTTACAGAGCAACTTCACAGCTGGCGTGCTCCCAGCCACCTCTCCCTAGCATATACCAACACACCATAGTTTTTAGCATTAAGTTTTATACTCCATAATATTTTATACTCCAATAATAACTTCACTCAACTGCACTTGCCCCATCATTGAAATGTTCTCACAATCTATGGACTCACTTTCAAGGACTCTTCATCTCATGTTCTCAATATTAATTGCTTATTTATTATTATTATTTGTTTTGTATTTGCACAGTTTGTTGTTTTTTGCCCATTGGTTGAACGCTCAAGTTGGTGTGGTCTTACATTGATTCTGATAAGGGTTTTAATAACATAGATTTATTGAGTATGCCTGCAAGAAAGTTAATCTCAGAGTTGTATATGGTGACATATACAGTATGTACTTAGATAATAAATTTATTTTAAACTTTTGAACTTTGAAGTTTTGAAGCTGTCTTTGATGGTGGGGAGGGTAGTGCCTATGATGTAGCTGTCTGAGTTTACGACCCACTACAGCCTTTTCAGATCCTGAGCATTAAGTGCATCCATACCAGACGGTAATGCAACCATTCTGAATGGTCTCCAGAGTATATCTGTAAAAAAAATTTGCTGAAGTCTTTGTTGACATACGAAATTTCATCAAACTCCTAATAAAATATAACTGCTGACACGCCTTCTTCATAATTGCGTCAATATGTAGGGCCCAGGTTAGATCTTCAGAGATGCTGACATCTAGGACCTTGAAGCTGCCTTCCGAGATGAGGTGTCTATCAATGTTCAAAGCAATCTCTTCAGGTCAGTGAACCATGTTGTCTGGATTAATGAGAATAGATAATGCTTCACACACATAGAATTACACTGAACGTTCAGCAGAGAGACAGACTATTCAGCCCAGCAACTCTATTCTGGTTCTTAAACAGATCACATGGAGTCTGTGGAGAGAGATGTTTCAGATTGATGGTGTTTTTAGCAGAGCTTGGAAATTTCAAAGAGAGGCAGGTTTTAGGTTGCAGAAGGAGAGGGGAGGGGTTTGAGTGAATAAGAGGAGAGGCCTGAATGGAAGGAGACCTGTGGCTGCTGTTTGTACCAGCAGAATGGGTGTAGTGTACAAAAGACTTCTCTGAGGACTGTCACCTTGTTGTGCTGGAGAGGACTGTGATTTCCTGAGATCCCGACAGCGAAGTCATCTGGAGTTTAGCCATCTGGCGTTTAGCTCCTGGTAGGGTCACCCATGGTGGTAAGGTCAAGGGGGAGGTACCAGACCAAGAGTGATACAAACAACACCTCAGTGGTGAAGCTGGAAGAAGGTGATGACATACCATAATGCCAGTGAAGGCCGTGAAGCATTCTCTTGCAGTCCCTGCCACTGGGTCCTGACCCCAATCTGTCAAGGCCTGTGTGGTGGCTGCCGGTGCATCAGCCTCCCTACATTAAAAGAGTCACGCACAGGTGCTCTCCATTAAGGGAGTCGGCCCTAATACCTCAATTAAGTCTTGTGGCTATCACCTTCCTTCTATCTTCTTACGGTTAAGATTTATGCATTTTTTTAATGTGTAAACATATTATAGTTTAGGTAGTAGGCAATATACCTTTTTTAAATACAGCTCTGTGGTGATATAGTTCTGATTAACTTTTTTATATATCGTAAGGTTGGTTTGGAGTTGGGTAGTGGGAGGGTGGTGTGGTAACTAACTTTAGACGATTCAACAATGGGTGCTTTGCTTAATTGTTATGAATTGTACTTTGATATGTTTGTTTTGCATTGTATAAACCTCTTTTGTTTTGTTGCATTGTAAAAACTCATTAAAAAAAATCAATAAAAAAGAAGCTATCAACAAGTGGTGAGGAGGGCAGGATTGTGGAAGTCCCTCAGATCAGCCTCTACAGCCACCTAAAAACCCTCCACTGGACAATCCCTGAGGAGAACATCATACCTAACTCAAGTGATCGTACTGCTAGTGTACAAAAGAATGACTGATGAGGTTTTAAAAAGAGAAGACTTAAGATTACATTCAGGTACACTACTAAGAATCTATCCTGCGCTAACCATATTGATGCAATCAGGACAAAAGCACGCCATTGGCTATACTTCATTCAGATTTTGAGGAGATACGGTATGGCATGTCGCCAAAGACTCTAGCAAGTTTATACAAATGTACCGCGGAGGGAATTCTGTCTTGTTCCATCAGTCTGGTATGGAGGCACCAATGCAAGGATTGTAAAAGGCTTCCGATGGTTGAGACTCCACCTTTTCCATCACGGACACAAGCCTCCTCATCATTAAGGACATCTTCAAAATGTGCTACCTTGAGAAGGTGACACCCATCATTAAGAACCCTGGCAAAATAGGCACAAGCTTCACGTATCTATACACACAGGTCGATGCACTCACATATTTCACACACATATATGCGCATGCCTACTTAGTAGTAGTGTGATCACTCGAATCGCGTGTGATGTTCTCTCTTAATGGAGAAATCCTGTGCATGATGTTGTTTAACGTGGTGAGGCTGGTGCATGGGCAGCCACCGCATGGTCCTTAACAGATCTGGGTCAGGGTCCAGTGGCATGGCATCCAAGATGACTAGGGACCCTCCCCTGCTGTAGACTTTGTCTGCCTTCACTGCCTTTGTCATGTATCCTCATCTTCTGCCAACTCCACTACTGAGGTCTTGGTTGGATCACTCTTTGCCTGGAACCTGCCGAATGACCTTACTGCCATGGGTGACCCTACCAGGAGCTAGCTCCAGACAGCATCACTCTGAGGATCCCAGGAACCCACAGCCTCTCCACCACAACAAGGTGACGATCCTCAAGGAAGTACATGCATAGAATCATACAAACACACGCATGCAGTAATATATATATGTACACACACATAGCAACTCACAAGCACACCCACTTCACTCACACATATACATAAAACAAATGTTATCAACTCAGCTTAAAGATTCTTTTTATGTAAATAAGATTGCCAATGTGTGTGAGTGGAAGCTCTGTGAACCAACGGCTGCTGCCCAGTAAAAGTGACAGTGCTGTTTCCAACACCTTTTCAAGGAGTCTAATGTTCAACTGTGCTGTTCGTGGATTGCAACCTCTGACCATTTCCTAACATCAGTGTTCCTGTGAGTTCTTAACTATTTGACACTGTGTATAAAAAAAATTGGTGAAATTAAAGCATAGATAGAAGCCCTTTGGCCCTTCCTGCCTATGCTAGTTGTTCTGAAGAGCATTCTGATGAATTCTACTTTTGACTAGCCTGCAAATCTCCCCTCTTCTACAGAAATTCAAAAATACCCAAGTATTTCATTATTTTCTCCCCTTTTTGCTATGTTCCCCTATTCCTTTTCTAAGAGTGGGCTCCATGCCAAGACACTTGTCAGGCCACACTTGGAGTATTGTCAACAGTTTTGGGCCCCATATCTCAGAAAGGATGCGTTGTCACTGGAGAGTGCAGAGGAGGTTCACAAGGATGATTCCAAGAATGAAGGGGTTAACATATGAGGAATGTTTGGCAGCTTTGGGCCTGTACTCACTGAAATTTAGAAAAATGTAGAGGGTGGGGTGGGGAATCTCATTGAGACCTATCGAATGTTGAAAGGACTAGATAAGGTGGATGTGGAGAGGATGTTTCCTATCGTGGGGCACTAGAACTAGAAGGCACTGCCTTAAAATTGAGGGGTGACCCTTTAGAACAGGGGTAAGGAGAAATTTTTTAGCCAGAGAGATAGAAAATCTGTGGAATGCTCTGCCACGGACTGCGGTGGAGGCCAGGTCCATGCGTATATTTAAGACAGAAGTTGATCCTTTCCTGATTGGTCAGGGCATTAAAGGATATGCCGAGAAGGAAGGTGTATTGGGTTGAGTGGGATCTGGGATCAGCCATGATGGAATGGTGGAGCAGTCTCGATGGGCTGAATGGCCTAATTCTGCTCCTACGTCTTATGGTCTTTTGAGCTATGGGTGAAAAATGTGAATTTTTTTTTGTCAGTTTTTTTTAACTCCGCGTCAAAAGAAAACCCAAAAAAACGTTGTGATACTGGAAATCAAAACAAAAAGCAGAAAATGTCAGAAACACTCAGCAGGTCATGCAACATCCATGGACCTGTAGAAACAGTTAACGTTTCAGGTCTGGGACTCTTCATCGGAACTCCATCAATGTTCTCTTGATACCAAGTCTCTGCTGCCTTTTTAAGTATCTTAATTGAGTTTGTTTTTTTTTAACCATTTTCTGAAGGAAGTCCTAGGGACAAGTGTAAGAGCAGCAGGACTGTTGTAAGTGACTCAGCTTCCCCAGTTACAGACTGGGACCTTAGTGCAAAAGGTTCAGAAGGGGCAGAATTTGTTAGGTGCATCCAGGAGGATTTCTCAATGGATAGTCCTGTGAGAAGAGAGGTCATACTGGACCTGGTATTGGGAAATGAGCCTGGCTAGATGACTGACCATTCAGTGGAAGTACAGATGGGGAACACTTGCCACAACTCAGTCTTAAGATAGTCATAGATAAGGTTAAGCATAGACCTTGTGGGAGAGTATTAAATTGGAGCAGGGCAAATTGTGAAAGTACTTGTCAGGCCAGCACAGGCAGGCACCTCTCAGTCTCCACGCAGCTATCAGGAGTCAGCTGCCACTCATTTCCAACTCATCACTTGCAGCCTATTTAAACCCAGCTCTCATCTATCAATTTTGTTCGCCAATTGAACCAGCCAGCTTCAACAAATTGTTCCTCGCCTTCTCTAATCTTGTTGCCTTGACATGTTAAGTATCTGTTCTCGCTTGGTTTCTGGCCCCTTGCAGTTTATTATTAAAGTCATTGCTTACTGCTAAGTTGTCTCCACTGCTCTGCAGTTGGGTCAAGACTCCTCTACATTTCCTGACAGTATTAGATGGGAACGCGGGTGGGTACATAAAGACCAACTACACAGAATACAGGACAGATGTGTTCCAGTAAGAAGGAAGACAAGGTAGGGAAAGGGAATCTTACAGTTTATATCCGAGGTAACCATGGATGTTGAGAGAAAAGATGAATTTAGTCAAGAAGAAGGAAGCATATGCAGGATATTGGAATCTAAAAAGCAAACTGAGTACTTGAGGATTACAAAGATGCTAGAAAAGAACTCAAGAAGGGAAATTGGAGAAACAGGTGAGGCCGTGAACAGCCCTTTGCATGCAGGATTAAAAGGAATCCTAAGTCATTCCATACATGCTTCAAGAACAAGAGAATAACTTGGGAGATAGACCATTTAAAGGTAAAAGTAAGGAATATGTACTTGGAGGCAGAGGATGTGGACAAGGTCCTAAATGAATGGTTTACATCAGTATTTTCCAAGGAGCGGGATGTGGAAGATAGCAAAATCAGTATGGAGTGTACTAGTATGCTAGATCATTTTCAGGTAAAGTATGAGACAGTGCTGGGCTCTTAAAAAACATTAAGATGGTAAAGAACATAGAAGATAGAACAGTACAACCCAGAATGGGCCCTTCTGCCCAGGATGTTGTTCTGACCATTTAATCTATTCCATAATCAGTCTAACCCTTCCCTCCTAACACAGCCCATAACCCTCCAATTTTCTTTCATCCACGTATCTATTGAAGAATTTGTTAAATGTCCCAAATGTAACTGTCTGCATTCCAGGCACCCACCACTCTCTGTGTAATAGAAAAATTTCAAGCTGTTGACATTTCCCCTAAACATTTTCCTCCACTCAGCTTAATAGGATGTTCTCTGGTACTAGTCATGCCACCCCTGGAAGAAAGGTTCTGGCTTTGCACAGTATTTACACCTCTTATAAGCTCATATACCTCTATCAAGTTACCTCTCTTCTTTCGCTCCAAAGAGAAAAACTCTAGCCTACTCAACCCTTCCTAATAGGATATGCTCTCTAATCCAGGCAGCATCAACATTTCAAACTTCAAGTAAATTCATTATCAAAGTACATACATGTCACCGTATACAATCCTAAGATTTGTTTTCTTGCAGACATACATTAAATGCTGCAAGAAACACAATAGAATCAATGAAGGACAGCACCCAATAGGACAAACTGCCAATGTGAAAAGAACATCAAACCAGAAAATACAAAAGAAAAAAAAGCAATAAATATTGAGTACATGAGATGCAGAGTCCCTGTAAGTGTGTCCAAGGTTGTGGGAACAGTTCAGTGATGGGGCGAATGAAGTTATTCCCTTCGGTTCAAGAGCCTGATGATTGAGCAGTAATAACTATTGCCGAACCTTCCATTCTCTGCCCTCCAGCCCTCTGGTGCCACTCCTGTGCCCTGTGTGGATGCAAAGATAATTTACAACACTCAGCTGTTTTACTACTTCCCATGGTAATCTGAAATCTATCCCTTCCAAGGTGACTTCCAAGGGCCTGATGGGAGAAATCCTAGGTTGTTGAAAGAAGCAACAGAAGAGGAGGCTAGGGCCTTGATTGAGATCTTTATGTGCTCTCTAGCCACAGGGGAGATCCCTGTAGCTAACATTTTTTTGTTATTCAAGAGGAAAATTGGAATAATCCTGGAAACTATAGACCGAATCTCAAGTCTCTATAAAGGAAGTTACTGGGGAAAAATTTTAGGATAGGATTTATGACCATTAGGAAAACCATGACCTAATTAGGGGCAGTCAGCATGAATTTGTGTGGGACAAGCCATGTCTTACTAACTTCATTGAACTTTTTGAGGAGGTGATGAAGCTGTGGACATTGTCTACATGGATTTTACTAAGGAATTTGACAAAGTTCCTCATGGGAGGCTCTTCCAGAAGATTAAGAAGCAGGGGATCCATGGTGAACTGGCCACTCAGATTCTGAATTGGCTTGCCTACAGAAAACAGAGGGTACTAGTCAATGAGACTAGTGGTATTCCGCTGGGATCCCTACTGGAACCTCTGCTGCTTATACAGTATTTGAATGACCTGGATGAAAATACAGATGGCAGTGTAGAAGGTTGTCAAAGGCTACAGCTGGTTATAGATCAGTTGCAATTATGGATGGAGAAATGGCAAGTGAAGCTTAATCTGGCCAAACATGAAGTGTTGCGCTTTGGGAGATCAAGTGAAAGAGGAGTACTCTGTTGATGGCAAGATCCTTAACAGTGCTGAGGTACAGAGGGAGTCCAAGTCCATAGATTCCTGAAAGTAGCTGCTTAGATTGATAGGATGCTAAAGGAGACAGATGGCATACTTGTCTTTTTTGTTGAGGCATTGAGTTCAAGATTCGGGAAGGTATATTGTATCTTCATAAAACTGTAGTTAAGCCACACCTGGAGTATTGCATTCATTTCTGGTCGCCTCATATAGGAAGGACCTGGATACTTTAGAGAGTATGCGGAAAGGGTTCACCAGAGATGCTGCCTGGATTGGAGGGCATGCCATAAAGGAGAGGTTGGACAAACTTAGGTTGTTTTCTCTGGACAAGTTCTCTGGTCGAGACCTGAAGGGTCTCGGCCCGAAACGTCGACAACGCTTCTCCCTATAGATGCTGCCTGGCCTGCTGTGTTCCATCAGCATTTTGTGTGTGTTGTTGTTTGAATTTCCAGCATCTGCAGATTTCCTCATGTTTGTTGTTTCTCTGGAGCAGTGCAGGCTGGGGGAGCACCTGACAAAAATTTAAAAGATCAAGGAAGGCCCAAGTTAATGTAGATAGCTGTTACCTATTATCGCCAGGGTTGAAGTGTATAATACCAGATGGTGTGCATTTAATGCGAGGGGGATAGATTCAATGACATGCATGGGGCAGGATTTATTTTTCAAAGAGAGTAGGGTGGATGTTTGGAAAGTACTGCCAGAGTTGGTGGTGCAGGCAAATATGTTAGAGGCTTTTAAAAGTCTCCTAGATAGCCACATGGAAGTGCAGTGATTGGAGGGATATGGGCATGGTGTAGGCAGAAGGGTTTAGTTTTGTTAGGCATTTAATTAGTAGCTTGTTTAGTTTGGCACAACGACAGTCAAAGGACCTGTTCCTGTGCTGTTCTGTTCTATGTTCAATATAATCCCAATTTCTTCAAACTCTCCACATTTGACTTCCTTGTATCATTCAGATAAATCCTCCGCGGTTCCTTCCCGAGACAGGGTGAGCTGATTCAGGTACAACATTCCAGCTGAGACTACACAATTAATTTATAATGCCTCTTTCTTGTTGTTGTAACTCATCCATTAATAAAGTCAGGGTTCCCATGTGCCTCTTTGCAACAACCTGCTCTTGACTGCTTACTTTCAAGTACATGTGTAGGCAAATCTTCTGATCCACCTTTAATATTGTACCTTGTAATTAATATGGCCTCTCTTCTTCTTTTAATTTAAAATACATCACCTTCAGATAATTGACTAATTTCCCTAATTCTCATTGTGGACAAACTGATTTACCTATGATATTCATAAAAATACATTTTATATTTCCTTTTGAAGTATAGGGAGGCAATTCAGTCCATAAAGCCTCATAGAAAAATCTCATTCCTTCACTTAAATTCCCCACAATCTATTCTTCCTACATTCACATCAGCTCCTTCCAGATTCTACCATTCATTGGCACTTTTTTTTCCCAAGAGATTCAAGTTTATTTATCACAAGTACACCAAAGCATATAGTGTGTGGATAGTCAGAGGCTCTTTCCCAGGGCCAAAATGGCTAGCACGAGAAGGCACAGTTTTAAGGTGCTTGGAAGTAGGTACAGAGAAGGTGTCAGGGGTAAGTTTTTTATGAGAGAGTGGTGAGTGTGTGAAATAGGCTGCCGGTGACGGTGGTGGAGGTAGATATGATAGGGTCTTTTAAGAGACTCCTCGGTAGGTACATGGAGCTTAGAAAAATAGAGGGCTATGGGTAACCCTAGGTAATTTCTAAAGTAAGTCCATGCTCAGCATAGCATTGTGGGCCGAAGGGCCTGTATTGTGCTGTTCTATGTTTTTCTATGAAATGCTTGGCTTTGCTCTAACAACCCATACACCCTCGGGTGTGCTGGAGTCAGCCTGTGAGTGTCAACACCAACGTAGCATGCTTGCAATGCTTGGCAGGACAACTCAAGTCATGACAAGCAACAAAGTAACAGCAAAACAAGCCCCTTTCCATCCTCCCACCCTTGCACATAAATAGTCCTTTAACCCTAGGACAGGCCTCCAGCCTCAGACGGACTCGGACTTGGGCTTGCAGATATTGGGCATGGCAGATTTTCAGACTTGGCTCCGGCTGAGGGTCTTCGAGTTTTGGACTTCTGATTCGACCCTCGGGCCTCGACCCCTGGCATCAATCCTAAGACATGCCTATCACTGAACTCCAGGCCTCGAATTCTGGACTCGTCAGTGATGGGACCTCAAATACCAGGCCTAGAACTCCAGTCTCACTGATTCATAAACCCAGGGGGTAATCAGAACTTGCTCCTCTTGCTCTCATGGAACTCTGACTCTGGAACTTGCTGACCTGGAGGTGCTGTCGTCCATTTTCCATTGGCCTGACATCCAACATCTGACCACAGATGTTCTACAACGGTGTCTCTGGCATTCAAGTGCAGAGCAGAGACTGGCCTGACCCCTCTAATTCCCCAACATCCCAGTCCCTAAACCCTAACCTGCCTCCCTAACTTCCTACTCTGTCTCCAAAACCTTCAGAACCTAAAAAAATTCAATTAAAAAAATAACTAAATCTAAGCTGTGACTCATTGGAGCTCAGTGCCATCTTGGATTCACGTGGAGGCTATAGGGAACAAGCTGTCTGAGGAAGTGGTTGGGGCAGACACAATAACAACATCTAAAAGACATTTGGACATGCACGGAAAGGAAAGGAAAGGAGCAGAATGACGCAGGCCTAATACGGATAAGTGGGATTATGGTAGACGTGCATCGCACTCAGCATGGACGAATTGGGTTGAAGAACCCATTTCTGTACTGTACAATTATATGACTCTGTGACTCTCTGACATTCACACTCGATAATTTACAATTGTCAATTTATCCACCAGACCACATGCCTTTGGGAAGTGGGAGGAAGCAGAGGCACTAGCGGAAAACCCATGGGATCTCTCTCACTCACTCACTCACTCACTCACTCACTCACTCACTCACTCACTCACTCACTCACTCTCTCACTCTCTCACTCTCTCACTCTCCTCCAGAGGTCAGGGTGGAATCTAGGTCACTGTGCTGAATTCAATTCCATAGATTAATAGAAAGTCACAACAAAGCTATTCAGCCCACCCCATCCATGGTAGCCAGAAGGAAAAATGAGACTAATCTCACTTTGCAACTCACAGCTGAGCTGGGTACACGGTAATGTAAAGAACATCTCTGGCTCCATGTTTCTGTCAGTTCTGGAATCCCTTTACATTTTGGATGACTTACAACTTCCTTCTAATCCTTGAGGAATGAGAAAACCACCTCCATCAACTGTCATAATGTCCTAGAGTCAATACGGCACTGAGACAACCCACACGTCCACGCCAGCTAATACTGACCAAGTTGGGTGCTGTACACTGCAGGCTTTGCACTGCCAGCACCAGGCAGAATACAGGCTATAGACTCCAGTGAGAGGGTGGTTAAGAAGGTGCATGGTGTGGTGGTGTTTGGGAGGTCGAGTTCAAGAGCTGTGAGGTGATGTTGCAGCTCTGAACAACTCCGGTTAGACCACACTTGGGATAATGTGTTCAGTTCTGGGCACCTCACTATAAGCTTCAGAGAGTGTGCAGAGGAGACTCATCTGGATGCTGCTTGGGTTAGAAAATATGTCTTTTGATGAAACGTTGAGCAAGCTGGGGCTTTACTCTTTGGAGCGAAGGAGGAAGTGAGGTGACTTGATAGGTGCGTATGAGATGATAAGAGGCATATGTAGAGTGGACAGTCAACGCCTTTCCCCCAGGGCAGAGATGGCTAACAGGAAAGGGCATAATTTTAAGGTGACTAGAGGAAAGTATAGGGGGTTGTCAAAGAGTGGTGGGTGCATGGAACATACTGCCTGAGGTGTTGATAGAGATGGGTATATTAGGGACATTTAAGAGACTTTGACCATCACCTGAGACCATTGTGATCCCTTCCCCCATCAACTCAGTCCTTGAGGTCCTGGTTCAAAACTTTTGACTGAAGCTTCAACCTTTCCTCACAACCGGATCCTTCCTGCACCTGCCCCACACCCCATGACCTATGACCTGTGACCCACCTGCTTTCCTCTATTCAGCAGTGGAAGATGCCTTGAATGCATCTATCGTGTCCCCAGTTCTGATGACTGTGCTCCTCCACACAAGTGCAGGTGGGGAAGAGGATGTTGGCAGGGCTGAAGAACTATAGTCCTGGAGAGAGAGTTTGAGGAACAGAGGGACTGAGCAGAGAGTGAGCTGAGGTGTATACAATGAAGGTGAAGGAAACATTTCTCTTGGCAGAGAGGACTATAACCAGGGAGCTTGGATTCAACCAATTAGTAGAAAACCTTGATGAATCTACAACATAGAGTAGAACATAAAACTCTACAGTACAGGTCCTTCGGCCCATGATGGGATGCCATGCTTTTAACCTATTCCAAAATCAATCTAACGCTTCTCTTCTACATAGCCCTCCATTTTTATGTTATCCATGTGCCTATCTAAGAGCCCATTAAATGTTCCTTAATATAGCTGATCACCGCCCCCCCCACCCCCCCGGCAGTGTGTTCCATGCACCCAAAGTTCAAAGTTCAAAAAAACCTGGAGATCCACTCCCTATCCTTTTCTCCAGTCACCTTAAAATGATGCTCTCTCCTATTAGCCATCTACGCCCTGGGAAAAAGGTACTGTTTGTCCACTCTAATGGTGCCTTTTATCATCTTGTATAACCCCGGAATTCAGAAGAATGAGAGGAGATTTTATAGAAACATATAAAATTACGAAAGCGATAGATAACGTAGCGACAGGAAAGTTGTTTCCACTGGTAGGTGAGACTAGAAATAGAGGACATAGTTTCAAGATTTGGGTGAATAGATTTAGGATGGAGATGAGAAGGAGCTGGTTTCCCAGAGAGTGGTGAATCTGTGGAATTCTCTGCCCAATGAAGCAGTGGAGGCTAGCTCGGTAAATATATTTAAGACAGGGTTGGATACACTTTTGCATAGTAAGAGAATTAAAGGGTTATGGGGAAAAGGCAGGTAGGTGGAGATGAGTCCATGGCTAGATCAGCCATGATCTTATTGAATGGCGGAGCAGGCTCGATGGGCCAGATGGTCTACTCCTGCTCCTATTTCTTATCTTCTGTCAAGTTGTCTCTCATCCTCCTTCGCTCCAAAGAGAAAAGCCGATTGTTGCTCAACTTTTCCTAAGACATCTCTCTGATCCAGGCAGCATCCTAGTTAATTGAGTTAAATCTCCTCTGCACCCTCTCTAAAGATATAACACAATGTGACAATAACAAACCAAAAAATAATGCACAGGAAAAGGCCATTCGGCCCACAGTTGGTGCTGACCATGATGCCAAACTAAACTAAATCTATTTGGCTGCACATGATTCATATTACTCCAATCCCCTCATACTGTGTGTCTGTATAAATGATTTTTGAAAATCAATATCATGCCTGCCTTCACCAATCACCCAACAGCACATTCTAGACTCGCTGTGGAATAAAGTTGCCTTGGACATCTCCTTTAAACTTCTCCCTGTCACCTTAAAGATGCGTCTTCTAGTATTTGACATTTCTACCTTGGGGAAAAAGACCCTGACTGTCTACTCTTTTTATGTCTGGAATGGCAACTTCTCTGCCCGCAAGAAACTACAGACAGCTGTGGACACAGCCTGGCACAGCTTGGGAGCCAGCCTCCCCCTTTGGACTCTGTCAAAACTTCTCGCTGCCTCAGTAAAGCAGCCACAATAATCAAAGACCCTGCCCAGCCACTGACATTTTCTCTTCTCCCTTCATCCTTTGGGCAGAAGATACGCCACCAGACATAAGATGGACTCTTGACCTCCCATTCTACCTCATTCTAAGCATCGTTTCCCTGCACTGCCCTTTCTCAGTAGCTTTTGACATTTTATTTTGCATTGTTATTGTTTTACTGTGTTCTGCCTCAAATCACTGTGTCATGACTTGCTCTGTATGGACAATGTGCACGACGAGCTTTTCACCGTTCCTGTGACAATAACACAATCTCCAACATGCCTCTCATAACTGTACTCTCTCAAATCGACCCTTAGCTTCTTAGGCTCCAGAGAGAACAGTTGAAGGGAGATTGGTGCATTTGGTGAAAGGAAGCTTCACTCAGCAGGTTGTGACTGTGAGTGCACTGCTTAAGAGGCTGGTGATGGTGGTGGTGCTTGACATTTATCTGTCTTGAAGGCAATCATCACAAGCCTGGGTGGAAGGTAGGGAGATCCTGAGATGGCCAGTCATCAAGATCCCCCTCTCGGCCTCACCAGTGTAGCCCAAAGGAAAGCTTATGAAGCAATACGTTTGGCGCCAATTTGGCTGCAGGAGCTGCTGGAAGGATGTTCAATGATATCCAGCTGCCTTAGGGGCTTCACTCCGGATGTGCTGTCTGGGCTTACTCCCGTAGCCTTTGTCTCTCCTGAGGCTGCCCTCAAGGCAGTGGGGCAATTTACCGATAGCTGGGGATCTGGGTCACAAACACTAGGATGTGCCCAGATACTGATGGGCCTGTGTGCTATGTGTTCAGGGGCCAAACGTCCTCCCTGTCCTCTGTAGTTTAGAGTGAGTCCAAAATGAGTTCAGTTTCCGTTTGTCGCCAGCGGAGAGGCTGTGTACTGACAGGGAGAGACTTGCATATTCAGCTGTCCTCTTTGCCAGACTGCTAGCCAGTGGTGGAAGCTGGAAGTGAGAGCAACAAGTACTACCCACTACACTACCACACTAGAAACACCACCACCAGCCATTTTGACGCCAGTGGTAACAGATGCAATACTAGCTTTTAAAAGAATGGGTTGGAGATCAGGATGGAAGAGCAACACCTCAAATTCTGTCTGGGGAATGAACATTGAATTCTCTAATTTCTGGCAATTTCTCAACCTCGCCCTTCTCTTTTATTTTCACATTTCCCATTTTTACTCCTCTCTTACTCCTTCTCTTCTCCTCAACTGCCTATCCTCTCTCTCTGGTGCCCCTTCTCCCCCCTTTCTCCATCAGTCCACTATCCTCTCATCAGTTCCTTTGTTCTTCAGCCCTTCACTTTTTCCACCTATCACCTCCCAGCTTCTCATTTCATCTCCACTCCCTCACTCAACTACCTTCCCCTCACCTATCACCTGATAGCTCGTATTCCTTCCTCTTCCCCCTATCTTCTTATTCTGGCTTCTTCCCCCTTTCTTTTCTGTCCTGATGAAAAGGAAGGGGGAAGAAGCATTTTTGCACAGTAGGGGAATTAAGGGCTAAAGGGAAAAGGCAGGTAGGTGGAGATGAGTCCATGGCCAGGTCAGCCATGATCTTACTGAGTAGCGGAGCAGGCTTGACTCCTACTCCAGGCCTACTCCTGCTCTGATTTCTTATGTTCTTATGTTGTTATGATGAAGGGTCTCAGCCTGAAATGTTGACTGTTTATTTATTTGCATGGATGCTGCCTGACCTGCTGAGTTCCTCCAGCACTTTGTGTGTGTGTTGCTTTGGATTTTCCAGCTTCTGCCAACTTTCTCGTTTTTGTGCTGCCTAATCTGGAGAGTCCCTTCATCATTTTCTGTGTGTGTCTTGTCTTGTCTTGGATTTCCAGCATCTTTAGAATCTTTTATGTTTTGGGAAGAACAATACATTTCAGGGCTCCTGGGAAACAGCAAGAGGACTAATTGGATAACTTCTTCAAAGAGCTAGTACAGGGATAATGAGCTGAATGGCCCCATAGAGCACTGCATGATTCTTGGTTACTATGGAAACGCAAGCCCTTGCCACTTAACTTTGCAAGCAGAGACAAGGAATTGCAGACAGCTTATTGGATGAATGAGGATAAATGACTTCAATCTAACTTCATTGCTAATCATACAAAGTCCTTTGAATGTTAGGTGTAACCAATAAAATGTAGAATGATGAGCAAGATAAACAAAAGCTATGGCATTAATAAGGTGAATCTCTCTAAATGGGCTATAAAAGTAAACTTGCCTTTTCAAGATGTGAGGGCCAGAGGCTGAAGCGATTAGTAGCAGCTTAATGGATGGAGAAATCAGATAATAAGGGAGGGGGGCCATTCCTTAATTGTTAACTAAAACTCTCCTTAGGGGTTGCTGCTCAACGTGACATGAATGGTGATAATTACCTCAGATGTCTGCCTGGAATAAACTGTGCTCAGTGTAATCTGTGTCATGTTAACTCCCAAGATTTCAGATAAAAGTAATTGCTGTTTCTGTTTGGAAATTTTAAGTGCAGGACTTCCTTATACATTTTTAGTAATAGATGACACATTTCACCTTGAGATTTGGACCTGTGGCGGGAGGCAGTAAATATGAAAGCACACACAAAGTGTTGGAGGAACTCATTAGGTCAGGAGTCATCCATAGAGAGGAATAAAGACAAGACTTTTCGGGCTGAGACATTTCATTAGGATTGGAAAGGAAGGAGGAAGAAGCCATTTACATTTTTTCACCTATCACCTCCCAGCTCCTCACTTTATACAAACAAGCTGGATGAACTCAGCAGGTCGGGCAGCATCTGTTGAAACGAGCAGTCAACGTTTCGGGCCGAGACCCTTCGTCTGACCTGCTGAGTTCATCCAGCTTGTTTGTAAGTGTTGATTTGACCACAGCCTCTGCAGTGTACTTTGTGTTTACTTCTCATTTTATACTTCCTCCCCTTCCCCTTCATCAGGTCTCAACTATCACCTGCCAGCTTGTACTCCTTCCCTTTCCCCCACCTTCTTAATCCGGTTTCTGCCGCCTTCCTTTCCAGTCCTGATTAAAAATCTCAGCCCAAAACGCTGGCTTCATAAATGCTCCGGAGTTCCTCCAGCATTTTGTGTGTGCGATGCTAGATTTCCGGCATCTGCAGTATATTGTGTATTTATGATACTTCTGTACCTTATCTCTAGAACCATACAATTTTGTTATTAACCAATTCCATTTTTCCAGCCTGATGGCATGAACATCGATTTCTCAAACTTCTGGTAATTTTCTCCCTTCTCCCTTCTCTCTTCCTTTTCCTATTCTGTATCTGACAATATTTAATTTATGCACTTTACATTGTTTATTTATACATAGTTCCTCTGTAGATTTTATCCTTACTTTCATACATTATTATATTTTATATATGTGTTATGTGTAATACTGTGTTTTACACCCTGGCTTGGAGAAATACCGTCTCTTTTGATGGCATACATGCAGATATTTAATTAACAATAAATTTGACTTGAATTGGTTTCCCTCTCACTCCTTATCTTCTCACCTACCTATCACCTCTTCCTGGTGCCTCTCCTCATTCCCTTTCTACCATGACCCACTCTCCTCTCCTACCAGATTCCTCCTTCTTCAGCCTTTTTCCTGATCCACCTATCACTTCCCAGCTTCTTACATAATTCCCCTCCCCCACCCACCTAACTTCCCCCTCACCTGGTCTCAACTATCACCTGCCAGCTTTTATTCCTCCTCCTCCCCCTCCCCCATCTTCTTATTCTGGCTTCTACCCCCTTCCTTTCCAGTCCTGATGAAGGGTCTTAGTCCAAAACACCTATTGTTTATTCCTCTCCGTATATGCTGCCTGATTTGCCAAGTTCCTCCAGCATTCTGTGTGTGTGTGTATGTTGCTCTCCATTTCAGAATGATAAAATTAAGTCTACTTCTAACCAGCTTTGCATTTTCGCTCTTGACAGCCTGCAGTGGCAAGAAACCTCTCCTCTGAGATTTGACTCAATTATCTTCAATCTGTGTCCTCTGATTACAGATCCCCCGCCAATAATTTTCCTCTGTTTGCTCTGTCAAAACTCCTTGTCTTTTCAAAACTTACTATTCTGTTTATCACAATTACATCACTTCACATTTGAATTCTGCATTGAATTTAATCTGCTGTGCACCTGTCTATCCAGATCCTTGCCTTCTGCCGTGATCCTTCACATTTCCAAGTATTGGAAGTTAAAATACCCAAAAGTTAAAATGCTCAGAATTCAGTAGATTTAGCCAGTGCTTCTGTGCACAAAAATGGTTTACAATGGTGTCGTCCTCTAACCTTTAGGGGTGGTTGGAGAAGAGAAGTGTAATCCCTTAAAGTCACCTTCAGAATTTTACGTTGTTGTTCCCAAGTTTGAAATGAAACCTTGTAAAACATGTCCAGATTTTCAACACAAAGTCCAGAATGCAAGATCACTTTGAGCTCTATTCTTTCAATTGTCTCTATGCCTTCCCTGCCAGACCTTTCCTCTCTGAGACAGAAAACAATTAAATTTGCTGTCTTGCTTTCTCTCTGAGTGAAAATCATTTTATTGGATCAAACTGTGATGTGCCTAACACGCTTTTGTGTTGTAGATGATTTGATAATCGCAGTGGGATAGAGGCAGTCCGGACACGGTCCTGACCACCCCATACAGGAGCCAGAAAGAAGCTTGGCAAGGGATCATCATAGCTGGTGGTAACTAACTTATGCATTGCTCTCGTTCAGATGCTGGGAATGTACAGGGTTAGGCTTGGTAACACAGGACACTGCAAGTCTACAGCAACGAATGAGCTGTTGGAGGAACTCGGGAAGCATGTATGGAGGGAAGCAGACATTTGGCACTTTGGGCTAAGAGCCCTCATCTGGACATAGCAATACTATTAATAATGAATGGCAGTGTCATGAAAGAGATGACAAGAAAAGTTGATGGTTAGCTGATGAAAGAACGATAAACATGAGATCCTGCAGATGAAAGGTCTCTGCCTGAAATATCGACTCTTTTCTCCTCTCTGTAGATGATGCCTGAACTGCTGAGTTCCTCTAGCATTTTGTGTGTCGTGTGAAAGAATGATAACACTGGACAGCAAATTTTTTTGAAAGTGTTGCTTCCTCAGAAAACTTCTGTGGATATGATACACCGCTTGAAGCAGAACACAAAAATAATTTCAGACTAGTTGTATCATGTAGGAATTTGGAGAAACTTTTATTGGATATAATACATTTAATTGCAGGGCACAATTGCTGATGTTTTGCAATGGTTCAACTAAGCTGTTGATGATTGTCATTTGTGCTTAGTATCTGAGGCTTTTCACTTAAGTGTCCAGTGTTGATGGCCTTAGTTGCCCTGAATACCATTTCTCCTCGACCGCAATGTCCTGGTGAAACCTTTCACCATGCTTAGACAATAGACAATAGGTGCAGGAGTAGGCCATTCGGCCCTTCGAGCCAGTACCGCCATTCAATGTGATCATGGCTGATCATTCACAATCAGTACCCTGTTCCTGCCTTCTCCCATATCCCTCGACTCTGCTATCTTTAAGAGCTCTACCTAACTCTTTCTTTAAAGCATCCAGAGAATTGACTTGTCACTGACACCACCAAGATTTGCAGAGAAGTCTAAATAGGAAAGCAAAAAATGAATCCTTAGTGACATGTTGCACTTCATGGTTTTGTATGCTTGAAGCATGTTGTCAACCAGCTGCATGTTGATTGGTGCTCTGTAGTTGCCAAGAAAATTTTCAACAACTTTCTTCAATGCCTTCAATGTGATTTCCACCCCCCCCCCCCCCCAGTCCCACTAGAAGTTCTTCGAGTTTCCTGTCGTTGATGACCTGTTTGATTTGTAGACCAACCAACAAAAATGCCTTCCTTAGTCTTGGCATCAGTTATCCTGTGAAGCATCTGTCTCAAAAATCAAAATCCTTTATCTTCCTTCTTCATCGCTTTCACACAATTTTTCATAAGCCCCAGTTTTATATGAAGAGGAAGCAAAATAACTTTATTCGGTGTACAAGTAGCTTATCTGCCACACTTTACTGCCCTGGAACCTACTGTTTATGGAGTGGCCAATCCTTTTTTTAATGTAATGAGATTCTTTAGCACGGCTGTCTCAACAGTACTTGTTATATATTCTATTAGCAACGCTACAACATTAGATCACCACAGTGTTCCAGTCGTAGCTTCTGTATGTAATTCAACAAGACTTCCAAATTTCGGCAGTTTTCTTTCATATGTACTGCATCGCCAATTGGTATTGAAGGGTGGACATTGCCTTTGTATACCAGAACAGCATTCAGGCTTAACACTGAGAAATCAGCAAGAAGATGCCATTGTTGTGGGTCATGTTGGCAACCCAAAGCAGTCAAAAGCCCATTAATGTCAGTGCAGACACAGATTATCAACCTGACCAAAGAATCGCGTTGTCGTCTTGGTGGCTGTGAAAGACAGAAATTTTTGTGCCTGGTGATAGTAGATTCCATCCTTGCAGTCTTGAACCCAATAATTCTGCTAATGCCTTTGACAAACCCAAGTCTCCGACCAGGCCATTGAACTCAGACTGAGTTATCAAATGATGCTCACTCGACATAAAGGGTTCAACAACTGTGTCAGTATCAGTGTCATTTTCCATTCCTTGCTCGCGCATCATGGCATCTTCGTCTGCCTCCTCTAGACTCCATGACTCTGGTGGTTTCGGTACTGGAAGATGATTGTCATGTGGCACAGGTCTCATGGCTGAATGGGGATTGGGCTACTCAAGGGATTTTTTTGTTTTTAGCTGAGAAACCAGAGAGTCTGGGCAAGCAGAAGTAGCAGTCTGTCACATGATCTTTCTGCTCTTGCTATAACATCGGGACAGTGAACTACATTGACTTCCGAGTGCCTCTGAGCCAAGCTCTAAGACCAACAGCACATGTTGCACAACAAAGGTGAGGAGCCCAGGCTTTGTCTTGATCACCAATTTTACACCTGAAGTAGAGCTTGTAGGCTTTCTTAATAAGAGGAGTTAAGATCAGTCTTTGAGATTTAAGCGTATACTCATCACAAATTTAACAGAAAGTATCATGGCTTTGAGGCATTTTGCTATCACAAATGCTCCTGAAAGTACAAATACTTTATTACAATGAGTACATGCAATATGCTATGCGCACAGAGCATGCACATCAATGTGATTGCAAGCCATTATACATGTTAACACAATGCGTAGAACTGTGTTCATGGTACTTCCATGGCCTTTCTGAAACCTGTTCTGCCTAAGCACATCCAGGCATGCCTGGACAAGTTAGAAAACATTTCAGCTTGCATTGTGGGCAACATTTTAATTGACTTGAATTATGAATTGAAATTACAAATACAGGTGATTTAAATAAAATGGTGTGTGATAGGAAAATTTCATGGCGATTTTCATACACAAAAGCCCAAAATCCAAAAGATACACCTAAAAGTAATCAGGAAGCAAAATCTTTGTTGTCCTGTGTAATAAGAGGCATATGATGAAAGGATATCACGGGGTGGAACACACTCTAACTCATTCTCAGAAATGACTATCTCTTTAGTGAAGCACAGCTCCAGTGACCTGGGTTCAATTCTGACCTCTGGTGCTGTTGGTGCACCATCCAACATGATTTTTCCGCTGGGGATTCTAGTTTCCTCCCACATTCCAAATACAGCTCGGCAGACAGGCTAAATAATCACTGTAAATTTCCACCAGATTGTAAGTGAAAGGTAGAATCTCAGGGAGGTGATGGGATTGAGTGGAGATTAAATTAGGGTTGTAATAGGACATGGGGAGGATATTACCCATAGTGGGAGAGTCCACGACCAGAGGGCACAGGTTCAGAATAAAGGGACATCACTTTAGAACAGGGATAAGGAGGAAGTTCTTTAGCCAGAGGATGGTGAATCTGTGAAATACTCTATCACAGACAGCTGAGGAGGCCAAGTCATTGGGTATATTTAAAGTGGAGGTTGATAGGTTCTTGATTAGTAAGGGATTCAAACATATTGGGGAGAAGACAGGAAAATAGGGTTGAGATGGAAAATAAATCAGCCATTATTAAATGGCAGAGCAGATTTCATAGGCTAAATGGCCTAATTCTTTTCCTATATCTTATGCAATTACAGATAATTGGATAGGAAATAAGAGAGTATAATTTACAGGGCTGTGGAGAAGGAATGGAGAAGTGGAGCTGAGGAAACTCTGTAACTGCCATGGGTTTGAAGAGTTAATTACTCTGGTTCTGAGTCATTACAATTCTATGATTCCATCGTCAAAGATTCAGCAAAACAATGCTTGATGACAGAATCATAGAGATGTTCTAGCACTAAGGGTATGTGGGGAGTTTGGTCAGCGTGGACATGGTAAGATAAATGCTGTATGACTCTGCAACCTCCCCTTCGGAGCGTGGACAGTACCTTACAGTATTGATACAGCAATCACATGGTTAACCACACCATCAACTTGTTCAGTAACTTTGAGGGAACTGTGGATGTGGACCCTGTATTAACTTGCTTGTGTTAGTTCCATATCCCTCTACCAACTTTTTTTTGTGCCAGTGACCCTTACCATTAACCCTTGCATCTATGCCTTCCTCATTCAAGTACTTCATAAATATTACTGTTCTTGTCTCCACAACCTCCTCCGGCAGCTCACTCCAGAAACTAGCTATTCTTTGTGTGAAAAACTTGCTCCACAAAACTTCTTTAAACTCTTCTTGCTCACCTTAAACCTATGCCATCTAGATTTCGACATTTAATGGAAGGGACAGAAAGGGCTCTTGTCCTTGATTCTACTTAGGTGTCATTATGTATAACTCTGAATTTGACAGGATCTCTAGTCCTCCTGCTAAAACTACTTTAACTTCAAATAAATATTATATACCATTTACCACTCACTAAGTGCCAGGAGAAAACCTACATGAATTGAACAAGGTGCATATTTATTATAGACTGGCTAAAGTCCTCAACAATTTACTAATGGATCTATTCTGCTCATGGAACATTCTCGAAGTCACACAATGGCAGGTCCCTTAAGACAAGCAGTCTGCCTTTTTGTGAACGTCAGGTTAAACTTCACATCGGCTGTGGCTCAGTGCAGTACATCGATCAAGGGTGCAAATCCCACTCCAGTGCCTTCACCTCAAAGCCGATTGAGTGGTTTTGCCAGGATATGGCACTGCCTGATGCCATCGTTAATCAGGAGTTGCCTCCTTTCATTGGCAGAATACTAGTTATGGGATTGGACTAGTAGATTATGCTGTGGGCCGGTGATGCACAGGGTCAAATCTCACCAGGGTAGCTGGATAAATTGAATGAAAGTACTGTGATTAAAGGGACAGGTGAGTCCTGGGTTGGACATCTCGCTCACTTAAGGAAGGAAGAGTGTCTTCCACAGCCTCTCCATTCCAGATGTAGTGATCTCCACAGGATCACTGTTTGGCTTGCCATGCGGGAGGGCATTCACATAAGGCCTCTCCTACACTGCCCATAGCAATGCCTTCACATGGCATCCCTGTTCTTACTGTGTCCAGTGGTATAATTTGGCAGCCAGCCTAGGAGAAGGACACCTCTGATTCCAAACCCTGGTAGATGGGACACGCCTAGGAAAAAGAAACCAGCCTTGCAGTCACCACAGTCGTCACAGCTCACTGCACCATTCTGGAATGTTCCCCCCATCTAAAGAATGGAATTGCTTTGTGTGCACCGATCCTCACTATAAACCCACGCAGAACAGGTTGGAAGAAAAGATCACACCGCCGCTTCTGAGGAATCTTCTCTCCTGGTCTTTGCAAGTGAAGAGCCAACCATTGTCACTGTAATTAAATAAATATAAGATTCCTTCTTAAAGCTGTTTGCAATAATGGTGATATTGACATTATCCGCAAGGGATTTTAGAAGTAAATCGCCTTTGTACTCTCTCCAATGCAACCGCACCCTTCCTGTAGTGTGGTAACCAGAACAGTCTAACAGTCTAACGTCGCACGTTATGAAGACTATGGAGCGACTGATAATACAGAATCTGAGGCCACAAACCAGGCACACCCAGGATCCTCTTCAGTTTGCGTATAAGGAGAAGGTGGGAGTGGAGGATGCTATCACGTATTTGCTGCACAAATCACTCTCTCACCTAGAGGGGGTCAGTTGTGCTGTGAGGATTACATTCCTTGACTTCTCTAGTGCCTTTAACACCATCCAGCCCAAGATCTTAAGGCACAAACTAACGGAGATGGGAGTAGACTCTCACATGGTGGATTGGATAGTGGACTACTTGACAGATAGACCTCAGTATGTGCGGTTGGGAGACTGTAGGTCTGACACGGTGGTCAGCAGCACAGGAGCGCCGCAGGGAACCGTACTCTCTCCGGTCCTGTTCACCCTGTACACATCAGACTTCCAATATAACTCGGAGTCCTGCCATGTGCAGAAGTTCGCTGATGACACGGCCATAGTGGGGTGTGTCAGGAATGGACAGGAGGAGGAGTATAGGAAACTGATACAGGACTTTGTGATATGGTGCAACTCAAACTACCTGCGTCTCAATATCACCAAGACCAAGGAGATGGTGGTGGACTTTAGGAGATCTAGGCCTCATATGGAGCCAGTGATCATTAATGGAGAATGTGTGGAGCAGGTTAAGACCTACAAGTATCTAGGAGTACAGTTAGATGAGAAGCTAGACTGGACTGCCAACACAGATGCCTTGTGCAGGAAGGCACAGAGTCGACTGTACTTCCTTAGAAGGTTGGCGTCATTCAATGTCTGTAGTGAGATGCTGAAGATGTTCTATAGGTCAGTTGTGGAGAGCGCCCTCTTCTTTGTGGTGGCATGTTGGGGAGGAAGCATTAAGAAGAGGGACGCCTCACGTCTTAATAAGCTGGTAAGGAAGGCGGGCTCTGTCGTGGGCAAAGTACTGGAGAGTTTAACATCGGTAGCTGAGCGAAGGGCGCTGAGTAGGCTACGGTCAATTATGGAAAACTCTGAACATCCTCTACATAGCACCATCCAGAGACAGAGAAGCAGTTTCAGCGACAGGTTACTATCGATGCAATGCTCCTCAGACAGGATGAAGAGGTCAATACTCCCCAATGCCATTAGGCTTTACAATTCAACCACCAGGACTTAAGAACTTTTTAAAAGCTATTATTAATGCTTTTTGAGATAGTGATTTAGATGCATATCATATTTTTTACTGAGTTAAGTATTGTATGTAATTAGTTTTGCTACAACAAGTGTATGGGACATTGGAAAAAAAGTTGAATTTCCCCATGGGGATGAATAAAGTATCTATCTATCTATCTATCTATCTATCTATCTATCTATCTATCTATCTATCTATCTATCTATCTATCTATCTATCTATCTATCTATCTATCTATCTATCTATCTATCTATCTATCTATCTATCTATCTATCTATCTATCTATCTATCTATCTATCTATCTATCTATCTATCTATCTATCTATCTATCTATCTAGTAAAGTTGCATCAGCATGTTCTAAATTGTATTAGGGCATGCTTAGCACAAATAGAGGACGAATTTACCAATGATAAAAATTTTTCCCATTGCTCAGTAGATATAGGACAATGCAATTCTTCTTGCCATTCCTTCTTAATTTTTTCTGATACATCTGGCTGTACACTCATAATCATATTATAAATGATAGCTACTAAACCCTTTTGACAAGGATTGAGGGCTAAAATTCTTTCTGTAATGTCCAATGGACATTCTTTTGAAAAAGACTTTAATTCATTATACAAAAAATTTCTGACTTGCAAATATCTAAAAAAAATGGGTCCTCTATTTGTGCTAAGCATGCCCTAATCCAATTTAAGGTTGTACATAGAGCTCACATGTCTAAAGATAAACTTGCTCGATTTTATTCTTATGTTAATTCAACCTGTGACAGATGTCATTCTGATGTTGCTTCATTGACTCATATGTTTTGGTCTTGTCCTTGTTTACAAAATTATTGGAAAGATATTTTTAATATTATTTCAAGAGTTTTAAATATCAATTTCCAACCACATCCTTTCACTGCAATTTTTGGTTTACCAATGATAGATAATAATCGTCTATCCGCTTCATCTCAACGAATGATTGCATTTGTTACATTAATGGCTAGAAGATCTATTTTACTGAATTGGAAAGAAATTAACCCTCCAACTGTATTTCAGTGGTTTTCTCATACTATTTCTTGTTTGAGTTTAGAAAAAATTAGAAGCGTGGTTTTTGATTCTTCAGTTAAATTTGAGGAAACTTGGAGACCATTTATTCAACATTTTCATATGAGTTAAATGGTCTGATCCTAAACCTTACTGTTATTATCCTTAATTACCGTAGATTCCGGACTACAGAGCGCACCTGATTAAAAGCCGCTGGCTCTAATTTTAGAAAGAAAATAAATTTTTTACTTGTACAGGCCGCACCGGATTTTCGGCCGCAGGTGTCCCACGTTGTAATATGAGATATTTACACAGAAAGATATTACACGTGAGGATTTTTTAACTTTTAATTAAATCCATATGGTAACATAAACAAATACATATTGCAAATGCTTTTTTTCGAACCGTGCCTGTAACGCGGCTACTTTTAAATATACGTTGTGTATACTTTTTTACTGAACAACATTCCAATATCTCCTAACGACTGGTAAAAAATATATATACTGCAGCCTACCAGGAAAAGTTATTGATCGCCTTTAACTTAAAAGCAGCGTTTTGGCTCCGCCGCTTGCCCCCGCCGTCCCGTTTATCGCAAACCGGCATTTTCCCACAAGACGCGGCGAAACCGGGTGTGACGTCATAGCATCCCGCGATGTAGTACAGAAAACAAATATAGTTAAAACTCTTCTAACTTTAACTAGAAAATGAATTACTAAGCAAAAATATTATAAACTAAATAACTGCCATAAAGGCAGCACAATGCTTTTCTTCGAGTGTTTTCCATGTTGATGAGGGTGAGTACAAATGACTGATTTACAATAATTTAATTGTGAAAGTGCGCTTGATTTATCGTACAATTTCATTGGACCTCTGTGAACTACTCATCAATTTTATTGGTCTACTGTTACGAGGCAAAATGTTTTTGGCGGCATGAAAAAAATCATGCATTAGCCGCACCGTATTAAAGGCCGCAGTGTTCAAAGCTGTTCAAAATGTGGGAAAAAAGTAGCGGCTTATAATCCGACATCTACGGTATTTGGATGGAGGTTCGGAGTTATCGGCACTACTGTATGTATTTAACATTATGCAATTGCCCATGTTGGTTAGTTTTTTTTAAAAGTTTTCTTTTAGTTTTTTTTGGGTTTTTTTTTTTCTCTTTCGATTCTTTTACATTAACACCATGAGTTTGGGAGGCCTTATATATTGATTATTATATATCTGATTGTCTATTAAACTATTAATTATGTACTCTCAAACGTTCTGTATTCATATTTCACTTATGTTTTTCTTAAAATTAATAAAAAGATTTAAAAAGAAAGAAAGAAAAGCATGTTCTAACCTTCATATTCTGTGCCTTGACCTGTGAAAGTAAGGACATGATGTGTCTTCTTCACTACCCTATCCACTTGTGTTGCTATTTTCAGGGAATTATGGACTTGAACTTCAAGGCACATCTGTATATGAATATTCCTGACATTTACTTTATAAGTTCTACCCCTAAATGACTTCTGAAAATTCATCACCTTGCACCTGTTTAAATTCCATCTGGCGATTCTCTGCCCAACTTTCAGTCTGGTCTATAACTGGCTGCAGATTTAGAAAGCTTTCTTCACTATCCACAATGCCAAGAATTTTTGTGTCATCTGCAGCCATACTAATGATACCCCCCTACATTGCATCCAAATTATTTATATTTATATATATATATATATTACCAAAAAAATACAAAGGCTCCAGCAATTATCCTTGTGGTACATCACTGGTCATAGCCTTCCAAACATAACAGTATGCAACCACCACTACCCTCTGCCTCCTATCATCAGGCCAATTTTGGATCCAATTAGCCAACTCCGCTTGGAGTCTAAATGTCTTAACATTCTCAACCAGCCTACTGTGTAGGAGCTTGTCAAACACTTGTCATCCTTCTTTCATCTAGTTCAGCCTTCTGTACTTCATATAACCATGGTTGAACTTTCATCCCTCTGCATTCTAGGACGAAAGTGAACATCCCTTTAGTCTTTATAGTCACTGCATTGATAAAGGGATCTGCCACCATACCAAAGTTATATATCGGATTAGCAGAAAAGGGTGCAGTCTCCCATCACTGCAGGACCTGTTTGTGTCCAGGACAAAGAAGTAGGCAGGAAAAATCATTGCAGACACTACCCACCCTGGAAACTGCCTTTTCCAAAAGCTCCCTTCTGGACAACACGATAGGGCTATTAAAGCAAAAACTTCACGCCATTTTAAACATTTTCCCCCTCAGACAGTTAATCTTATTGATCATTCCAGTTAGCCCATCACTGCCCTGCACCATAGACACTTTAAACAACATTTTATAATGCTATTTACATATTTTTATATCTATGCACAGTTTATTCCATATCTATCCTTAACCTCTAATTTTATTTACTCTATAATTCTTTATAATTTTGAATGTTGCTCTATTTTGTTCTATGTTGCACCATGAGCAACACACCACAGCAGATTTTTAATACATGTAAATGCTTATGGCGAATAAAGTTAATAAAATTAGCATGAAGGTTTCATCTCATAATCTTTAAATTGCTTCTAGACTTTCTAACATGAGTTACTACAATTATATTGGGCCTTGTACTAGATACGCTATAATGTGTACAGTGGCATATACACTTAGTGGCCATTTTATTAGGTACCTCCTGGGTGTATTTATGTATGTTCATGGCCTTCTGGTTTCTGTAGTCCATCCACTTCAAGGTTCAAAATGTTATCACTTCAGAAATGCTCTTCTGCACACCACTGTTGAATTGCATAAATATATGAGTTCCTGTTGCCTTCTCGAAAGTTTGGACCAGTCTGGCCATTCTCCTCATTAACCAGCCATTTTCGCTAAACAGAACTGCTTCTCACTGGATTTTTTTTTTTGTTTTTTGCACCATTCTCTGTAAACTCTAGAGACTGTTTTGCATGAAAACCCCAAGAGATCAGCAGAGTCTGAGATACTCAAACCACCCCTTCTAGCACCAAAGTCAGTAAATTCCACAGTCAAAGTCATTTTGATCACATTTCTTCGCCATTCTGATGTTTGGTCTGAATAACAACTGAACCTCTTGACCATGTCTGCATGCATTTATACATTGAGTTGCTGCCACATGATTGGCTGATTAGCTATTTGCATTAATAAACAGCTATACAGGTGTACCTAATAAAGTGGCCACTGAGCGTACTTTGTCCTTGCTTAAGAAAGGATATACTTGCTACTTTGGGGAGGCAGCAAGGGACTAGTGGTGGTTGCTATTTTATGGTTGCAATGGACAACTTGTTATTCTAGGTGTAGAATATCATTCTACTCTTACAAGAAAACCAAAACTGAAACCCTCTGAAAAATGTTTCCTCAGATTTTTGTGCAGGCATTTATTTCTGGTTTTAGTCCAGAGCTGGGTGTCGTGTTGGAGATATGTTTCTAGCAAAGGATGTGTAAGGTGCTCCTTCCCTCCACTAGCCTGCAGGTCACCCTTGGGCAAGGTGTAGCACCTGCGTAGGCCCCGATCAGGGTCATGTGAAGCCATGGGACCAAGTGGTGAGTGATCGTATATACAGCTGGTGCATATAACAAGTCCTGGTTATGTGATCACTGATGCCAGACAGACAATCTCTGAAGAGTGTTGATAATGGCTGGGGTCACCTGTGTTGTAAAGACACTGCCCAGAAGGCAAGAAGGCAAAAATTTGCCAAGATCCATCTTGTTCATAGGGACCATGGTCAGCCATGTATTCTGATATGGCACTGACAATGAGTGCAGAACTCGATGAAGGAAATGGAATAAAATAGAAGAAGAAAATATGACAATGAGTGCAGAACTCGAAGGAAAAGATTGTGCTGGTATGCGTTGTACTTACAATCATGCAGCAACACCTAATTTTTAAAGACATTCATTCATATTTAACTGGCAACTCGCAATCCTTCTGTGGAGCAGAATGTGGGGCAGGAATGGCTACTTCGAGTGCCAGGCTTTGGATGTTTCAGAAAGGACAGGGAGGGAAGCAAAAGAGGTGGGGGCGAGGCACTGTTGATCAGTGATAATGTCACAGCTGCAGAAAAGGAGGAAGTCATGGAGGGGTTGTCTACGGAGTCTCTGTGGGTGGAAGTCAGGAATAGGAAGGGGTCAATAACTCTACTGGGTGTTTTTTATAGACCACCCAATAGTAACAGGGACATCGAGGAGCAGATAGGGAGACAGGGTTGTTGTGGTGGGAGATTTTAATTTCCCAAATATTGATTGACATCTCCCTAGAGAGAGGGCTTTAGATGGGGTAGAGTTTGTTAGGTGTATTCAGGAAGGTTTCTTGACACAATATGTAAATAAGCCTACAAGAGGAGAGGCTGTACTTGATCTGGTATTAGGAAATGAACCTGGTCACGTGTCAGGTCTCTCAGTGGGAGAGCATTTTGGAGACAGTGATCACAATTCTATCTCCTTTACCATGGCATTGGAAAGGGATAGGAACAGACAGTCAGGGAAATGTTTAATTGGAGTAAGGAGAAATATGAGGCCATCAGGCAGGGACTTGGAAGCATAAATTAGAAACAGATGTTCTCAGGGAAACGTATAGAAGAAAAGTGGCAAATGTTCAGTGGATATTTGCGTGGGGTTCTGAGTAGGTACGTTCCAATGAGACAGGGCAAGGATGGTAGGGTACAAGATCCCTGGTGTACAAAGGCTGTTGTAAATCTAGTCAAGAAGAAAAGAAGAGTTTATGAAAGGTTCAAAAAACTGGATAATGAAAGGAATCTAGAAGATTATAAGGCTAGCAGGAAGGTGCTTAAGAATGAAATTAGTAGAGTCAGAAGGGGCCATGAGAAGGCATTGGTGGATAGGATAAAGGAAAACCCTAAGGCATTCTACAAGTATATGAAGAGCAAGAGGATAAGACGTGAGACAATAGGACCAATCAAGTGTGACAGTGGAAAAGTGTGTATGGAACCAGAGGAAATGGTGGAGGTACTTAATGAATACTTTGCTTCAGTATTCACTACAGAAAAGGATCTTGGCGATTGTAGGGATGACTTGCAGTGGACTGAAAAGCTTGAGAATGTAAATATTAAGAAAGAGGATGCGCTGGAGTTTTTGAAAAGCAGGAGAAGTCACCAGAACCAGAGGGGATGTACCCCAGGCTACTGTGGAAGGCGAGGGAGGAGACTGCTGAGCTTCTGGCGATGATCCTTGCATCATCAATGAGGATGGGAGAGGTTTCACAGGATTGGAGGGTTGCAGATATTGTTCTCTTACTCAAGAAATTGCACCATCTTGGATCGCAAGACCCTGCAGCGGATAGTGAGGTCAGCTGAGAAAATCAATGGGGTCTCTCATTCTGCCATCACGGATATTTACACTACACACTGCATCCACAAAGCAAACAGCATTATGAAGGACCCCATGCACCCCTCATACAAACTCTTCTCCCTCCTGCCGTCTGGGAAAAGGCACCGAAGCATTCGGGCTCTCACGACCAGACTATGTAACAGTTTCTTCCCCCAAGCTATCAGACTCCTCAATACCCAGAGCCTGGACTGACACCTTACTGCCCTATTGTCCTGTTTATTATTTATTGTAATGCCTGCACTGCGCACTTTATGCAGTCCTGGGTAGGTCTGTAGTCTAGTGTAGTTGTTTTTTTTACTCTGTGTTGGTTTTTACGTAGTTCAGTCTAGTTTTTGTACTGTGTCATGTAACACCATGGTCCTGAAAAACGTTGTCTCATTTTTACTATGTACTGTACCAGCAGTTATGGTCGAAATGACAATAAAAGTGACTTGACTTGAACAGGGAAAACCAATAACAGGATGCAGAATAAGACCATAAGACTATAAGATATAGGAGCAGAAGCAGGCCATTCAGCCCATCGTTTCTGCTTCACCGTTCAATCACAGGCTGATCCAATTCTTCCAGTCATCCCCACTCCCTTGCTTCTCCCCATACCCTTTGATGCCCTGGCTAATCAAGAACTTATCTATCTCTACCTTAAATGCACCCAATGACTCGTGGCCGCTCGTGGCAACAGGTTCCATGGATTTACCACCCTCAGACTAAAGTAATTTCTCTGCACCTCAGTTCTAAAAGGACATCCTTCAATCCTGAAGTCATGCCTCTGTCCTAGAGTCCCCTACCATGGGAAAGAACTTTTCCATGTATAATCTGTTCAAGCCTTTTAACATTCGGAATGTTTCTATGAGATCCCCCCCCTCATTCTCCTGAACTCCAGCAAATACAGATGCTCCTCATACGATAACCCTTTCATTCCTGGAATTATCTTGTGAATCTTTTCTGAACCCTCTCCAATGTCAGTATTTTCTTTCTAAAATAAGGAGCCCAAAACCGCACACAATATTCCAAGTGTGGTCTCACGAGTGCCTTATAGAGCCTCAACATCACATCCCTGCTCTTATGTTTTAAAAGTGGAACAGCAACAGAGAAAGTGTAGTGCAGGTAAACAATAAAGTGCAAAGTCACAATGAGGTAGGTTATGAGGTCAAGAGTCCATCTTGTCATACTAAGGAGTCATTAAGTAGTCTAAAACAGCGGGATAGAGCCTGGTGGCATGGAATGATCTGTCTGGATGTCATAGAAACTAAAGCTTCTCACTCTGTTGGAACATGTGACAATAAGAAACCAATCAGCAGTTACCAAATCCAGATGGCCAATCCCCCAAATGCTCACTTGTATGTACAGCAGTACCTTAAGTCAGACATTTGTCAACTGGGGAGGGCTGTCTCTCTTGTTGGGAACGTACTGCTGGATGTTCTTGTGATGCATTAGATCATCAGATACGTAATCTATCTGGAAATGAGTCTTGCGGGATATCGTACCCGAGTGCTCGAGTGCTTTTAACTCAGCTGCTGTTATAAAATTGTAGGTTACGCTTACCTCAGGATACTCGCTGTGGCCGTGGTCCCAGACATTAAGAATTTAAAATGCTTAGGCTGTGGTAATCTCAATTGATTTGACTGGCACAAATGATCACCATTAGCGCAACTCAGACAAAAAGCTGGAGGAACTCAGCAGGTGGGGCAACACCTATGGAGAGGAATGAGTAGTTGATGTTTCAGGCTGAGATCCAGAGCCTTCCCCTTAACGAGGCTTCTGATCGTCCTCAGCTGGTTACCAGGTAGATCCACCATTCACACTCTTCTATGTCATTTACCCTACCCTGTCAGTGGATATTTGCAGTCATTATCTTCCATTTACCACCCGTGGAGCTAATTTATCACACAGTCTGTAGGATATTAATCTGGTATGACATGGCTAACAGGTCTGTGGGGGGACAGGGGTGAAGGGGGAATTGTAGGTCTCAGCTTCTAAGGTAATTGGCATGAGAACAAGAGGTGAGAGAAGTATTTTTACATTACATGAAAGGGCTGTGGAAGCAGATTCAGGAATAACTTTTAAAAGGGAATTGGCCGTGAAATTGAAGTGAGCTATTAAGAAACTCTGCTGGGAGTTGGAACTAGATAAATGATGGCCTTAAAGGTCTGCTCCAGAGTTGCAGTCATCGAGCATGGAAGCAGGCCCTTTGACCCAGCTTAACCCTGCCGACCAAGAGGCTCAATTAAGTTAGTCCCAATTGGCCGATGGTTTAAAGCTTCATCATTCAGGTACCTGTCTAAATGCCTTGAGAATATTTTTAATGTATTTGCCTCAACTACTTCCTGTGGCACTCACTCCATATACCCAACACTGCATGTAAAAGATGCCCCCTGGGGTCCATTTTAAATCCTTTCCCTTTCACCTTAAACCTATGCCCTCTAGTAGTTGATCCATTAATTCTGGGGACAAGGTTGTTCCCGATGTTCTCTGATTCAATGAGGGTTGTGCTTGGGAAACAAACTATGGATGGAATTGCAGAGAGGACAAGCAGATTAACTTGGAGGCATCATCCCTGAAGAAGATGGTAGAGTTTGTCATCGTAATGTCGGTTATAATCGATACCCGTACCCGGCTGGAAGCCGGAGAAGAGTTTATTTGAAACCATACCTTACTATAATACAAGCCTGATACCGTTTCAGAGTTAGAATCCTAAAAATGATCAAAAAAATGATTGTGTGGATAGTCAGAGGCTTTTTCCCAGGGCTGAAATGGCTAGCACGAGAAGGCACAGTTTTAAGGTCAACACGTACAAACAAGCTGGATGAACTCAGCAGATCGGGCAGCATCTGTTGAAATGAGCAGTCAACGTTTCGGGCCAGCCTGCTGAGTTCATCCAGCTTGTTTGTACATGTTGATTTGCAGAGTATTTTGTGTTTACAGTTTTAAGGAGCTTGGAAGTGGTACAGAGGAGATGTCAGGGGTAAGTTTTTTATGCAGAGAGTGGTGAGTGCGTGGAATGGGCTGCTGGCAATGGTGGTGGAGGTGGATATGATAGGATCTTTTAAGAGACTCCTGGATAGGTACATGGAACTCAGAAAAATAGAAGGCTATGGGTAACCCCAGGTAATTTCTAAGGTAAGGACATGTTCAGCACAGCTTTGTGGGCCGAAGGGCCTGTATAGTGCTGTAGCTTTTCTATGTTTCTATTACAACTGATCCGTTATTACAGATAGGACAATCCATAATAATAATCCAGATATAATAATACATGATAAACAAGCAAGAACTTATTCAATAGATATAGCCATTCCAAACACACATAACTTTCATAAATCAATAAGTGAAAACTACCAGAAATTTGCAACATTAAAAGAAGAAATTGAAAGACTATGGAACACGAACAAGGTATACGCACATTATCCCAATGGTAATATCTACAACGGGTATCAATCCAAAGTCTTAATACAATAGCTTTAAACAATCAGGCCTTCACAACAATATCTATGGAAGTCTCCAGAAAGCCACAACACTAAACACCAATAGGGGGGTAGTTTAAATTTAAGGGACCGACAGAAGAACACCTGAGAGCTTGAGCAGGATTATAAAACAGAAGTGATTCTGTGATTTACTCTGGTCCAAGACTATTAAGAGCTTTAAAAACAAGTAAGAGACCATTAAAATCAGTTCTAAAAGATCGAGGAAACCAATGCAGAGTAGTTAGGATGGGAGTGAAAAGGTCTTTCATCCTGGTTTTAGTTAAAAGTCTAGCAGTGACATTCCGAGTGAGTTGAAGTTTATCAATAGATTGCTTTTGAAGGCCAGTAAAAAGTGCTTTGCACTAATCTAGTCTATTGAATATAAAGGCATGAATTAGTTTTTCAGCATCTTTAAGTGACAGAAACAGATGTACTTTTGCAATATTTCTAAAGTGTAGAAATGCTGCTCTGGTTACTATCTTTTTGTGGGATTTATGATTCAAATCTGAATCAAGGATCTGAAGGCTAGCATCCCTTGTGCCTTCTTCAGTACCTAATCTACCTGTATTACTATCTTCAGGGCATCTGTAGACCTGCACACCAAGATCCCTTTCTTCCTCATTGTCCATGGGATCCTACCATTCGCTGTGTATGATCCATCTTTATTAGACTTCCCAATGTGCATCATGTCACACTTATCAGGATTAAATCTGCAAATGATCTGCCCCATTTACCAACTGATCAATATGTTTTCTGTAGCCTTGAGACTATGATATGCACTATCCACACCACTGGAACTGAGAAGTTTGGTCAGAACATCCATGCACACACCCTGAGATGAGAAGAAACTTCACTCAGAGAACAATGAATCTATTGAACTTCCCATCATGGAAGGTGGTAGAGGCCAGGTTGATGAACATATATTCTGTGACCACTTTATTAGATACCTCATGTATCTGATTCAGTGGCCACTAAGTGTATGTTCATGGTTTTCCGCTGTTGCAACTCATCTACTTCAAGGTGTGACATGTTCTGGGTCCAGAGAATGATAATCCTGGTGCTGAAGAAAAGCAAGGTGGCATGCCTGAATGACTACCGACCTGTGGCTCTGACATCAATTGCTATGAAGTGCTTCGAGCAATTGGTTATGGCGCACGTCAACCATAACCTACCAGTCAACCTTGACGCTTTGCAATTCACCTACCGGAGCAACAGGTCAATGGCAGATGCCATCTCTCTAGCACTACATTCCTCCTTAGAACACCTGGAGAATAAAGACACATATGTAAGGCTCCTTTTCATTGACTACAGCTCTGCCTTTAATACCATCATTCCAAATAAACTGATTCCTAAGCTCCGAAACCTGGGTCTTAGCACTCAGATCTGCAGCTGGATCTTCAACTTCCTCACAGATAGGAAAGGCTGTAAAAATAGGGGACAAGCTCTCCTCTACAATCACTTTGCGCACCGGTGCCCCATAAGGCTGTGTACTCAGCCCCCTGCTGTACTCACTGTACACCCATGATTGTGTAGCCAAGTTTCCATCGAACTCAATATATAAATAGACAATAACCTATCCCTCAATGTCAGCAAGTCGAAGGAATTGGTTGTTGACTTCAGAAGGAGTAGCAGACCACACGACCCCATCTACATCGGTGGTGCGCAGGTGGAACAGGTCAAAAGCTTTAAGTTCTTCGGGGTGAATATCACGAATGACCTGACTTGGTCAAACCAAGTCCACTGCCAAGAAGGCCCACCAGCGCCTTTACTTCCTGAGAAAGCTGAAGAAATTTGGCCTGTCCCCTAAAACCCTCACTAATTTTTATAGGTGCACCATAGAAAGCATTCTTCTAGGATGCATCACAACCTGGTATGGAAGTTGTCCTGTCCAAGACCAGAAAAAGCTGCAGAAGATCGTGAACATGGCCCAGCACATCACACAAACCAATCTTCCATCCTTGGACTCACTTTACACCACACGCTGTCGGAGCAGTGCTGCCAGGATAATCAAGGACAAGACCCACACAGCCAACACACTTTTCATCCCTCTTCCCTCCGGAAGAAGGTTCAGGAGCATGAAGGCTCGTACGGCCAGATTTGGGAACAGCTTCTTTCCAACTGCGATAAGACTGCTGAACAGATCCTGACCCGGATCTGGGCCGTACCTTCCAAATATCTGGACCTGACTTGCACTACCTTACTTTCCCTTTTCTATTTTCTAATTATGATTTATAATTTAAATTTTTATTATATCTACTTTGATTCGTACTCCAGGGAGCGCGAAGCGCTGAATCAAATATCGCTGTGATGATTGTACGCTCTAGTATCAATTGTTTGGTGACAATAAAGTAAAGTAAAGATCCTCTTTTGCACACCATTGTTGTAACGCGCGGTCATTTGAGTTACTATTGCCTTCCCGTCAGCTTGAACCAGTCTGGCCATTCTTCTCTGACCTCTCCCATTAATAGGGCATTTTTTCCCACAGAACTGCTGCTCACTGGATGTTTTTGTTTTTTGTATCATTCTCTGTAAACTCTAGAGACTGTTGTATATGAAAATTCTAGATCGGTAGTTTCTGAGATACTTGAGCCAAACTGTCTGGCACCAGCAATCATTCCATGGTGAAAGTCACATAAATCACATTTCTTCCCCATTCTAATGCTTGGTCTCCGCAACAACTGAACCTCTTGACCATGTCTGCATGCTTTTATGCATTGAGTTGCTGCCACGTGATTGGCCGATTAGGTATTTGCATTACTGAGCAGGTGTACAGCTGTAGCTAATAAACTGGCCACTGAGTGTAGATAAGGAGAAGGGTAGAACTCTAGACAAAAGGTAGACTGGATTATGAGGGGTACTGATAGAGTAAATGCAAACTGTTCTTTTCCATTGATGTTGAGTGAAACTAGAACTAGAGGTTATGGGTTAAGAATGAAAGGCAAAATGTCTGAGGAGAACATGCGGGGGAAACTTCTTCACTCAGAGTGTGGAACGAGGTGCCAGTGGAAGTGGTGGATGTGGGTTTGATTTCAACATTTAAGAGTAATTTGGATTGGTACTTGGATAGGAGGGGTATGGAGGCCTATGGTTCGGGTGCATGCTGATGGAACTAGGCAGAATAATAGTTTGGCAAGGACTAGATGGGCCAATGGGCCTGTTTCTGTATTGTAGTTCAATATGACTTTATGACATTAAAAAAAAATCAAGGAATATGGGGAGAAAGCAGGAAAATGGGATCGAGATAAAGGATTTTCCATGATCGCATTGAATGCCTGAAAGTCCAGCTGGCTTACTTCAGCTCTCTTTTTCTGTAAGTTTGATCTTTATGGGTTTGAAGACAGATTCTCTAACTTCGGTTAATGCCCCTCCCCTTCTTACCCCATCCCTGACATATTTAGTTGTTTGTTTGTTTGTTTGTTTTTCTCTCTCTCTCTGCCCATCACTCTGCCTGTTCTCCATCTCCCTCTGGTGCTCCCCCACCCCCTTTCTTTCTCCTGAGGCCTCCCGTCCCATGATCCTTTCCCTTCTCCAGCTCTGTATCACTTTCGCCAATCACCTTTCCTGCTCTCAGCTTCATCCCACCCCCTCCGGTCTTCTCCTATCATTTCACATTTCCCCCTCCCCCCACTACTTTCAAATCTCTTACTATCTTTCCTTTCAGTTAGTCCTGACGAAGGGTCTCGGCCTGAAACATCGACAGCGCTTCTCCCTATAGATGCTGCCTGACCTGCTGTGTTCCACCAGCATTTTGTGTGTGTTGCTGAAAGAAGTGTTGTGTAGCTGGGGTAAAAAATGTGTTTATTCAGTTTGCGGACAAAAGATCACCTGTTCATGATGTAGATGAGAGAGTAAAGATGATAAAGTGTAGTTTTATTTGCCACATGAACATTGAAGCATACAGTGAAGTGCATCATTTGCGTCAATGACCGACTCAGTCCCAGGAAGTGTTGCTATGCTTTCAGTGTCGGCATAGCGTGCCCACTGCTATCTGTGGAATTCATTGCCACAGATGCCCGTGGAGGCCAAGTCAATGGGTATAGTTAAGGCAGAGTTTCGTGGGTTCTTGATTAGTAAGGGTGTCAAAGTTTACAGGGAGAATTCATGAGAACAGCATTGAGAGGAATATTATACTTTGTGGCTACTTGATTAGCTACCTCCTGTATACCTGCTCGGTAATGCAAATATCCAATCAGCCAATCATGTGGCAGTAACTCAATGCATAATAGCATGCAGACATGGTCAAGAGTTGCTGTTCAGACTAAACACCAAATTGGGGGAAAAATGTGCTCTAAGTGAAATTGTCCATGGAGTGATTGTTGATGCCAGATGGAGAGGATTGAGTATCTTAGAGATTGTTGATCGCCAGGGATTTTCATGCAGAGCAATCTATAGAGTTTCCAGAGAATGGTGCAAAAACAAAAAAACAAACAGATCCAGTGAGCAGCTATTCTGTGGGGGAAAATACCTTGTTAATGAGAGAGGTCAGCAGAGAATGGCCAGACTGAGTCAAGTTGGCAGGAAGGGGCCAGTAACTCAGATACAACAGTGGCGTGCAGACAAGCATCTTTGAATGCACACAACATTGGACTTCGAACTGCAAGAGCTACAGCAGTAGAAGACTCTAAGAGGTGACTTTATTAGGTATAGGAGGTACTTAGTAAAGTGACCACTGAGTGTAAATCAGCCATGATGGAATGGCAGAGCAGACTTAATGGTCCAAATGTCTTAATTCTGCTCCTATGTCTTATGGTCTAACCTTAAACTGTTTATCTTTAGAATGTGGGAGAGATTCCTTTAAGTAGAAGGCTGAGTTGTTGAGTACTTTATTGAATTGAATTGACTTTATTTCTTACATCCTTCACATACTTCACATTTAAAGGAGTAAAAATCTTTAAGTTGCATCTCTGTCTAAATTTGCAATGTGCAATTATAGTAATTTATTATAATTTACAATAAATAGAATAGTCAATGTAATATAGCGTACAGTCAAATCAGCGTGAATTCATCAGTCTGATGGCCCGGTGGAAGAAGCTGTCCCGGAGCCTGTTGGTCCTGGCTTTTATTCTGAAGTACTGTTTCCCAGATGGTACCAGCTGGAATAGATTGTGGTTGGGGTGACTCGGGTCCCCAATGATCCTCTGAGCCCTTTTTACACACCTGTCCTTGAAAATGTCCTGAATCATGGGAAGTTCACAACTTCAGATGCGCTGGGCTGTCCGCATCACTCTCTGCAGAGTCCTGCGATTAAGGGAGGTACAGTTCCCACATTAGACAGTGATACAGCCAGTCCTGATGTTCTGAATTGTACCCTTGCAGAAAGTTCTTAGGAGTTAGTGGCCCATACCAAACTTCCTCAAACGTCTGAGGTCTTTTTCACCACACAGCTGGTGTGACAGAGGGTGATGTGGATGCCAAGGAACCTGAAGCTGTTCACCCTCTCAACCCCAGATCCATTGATGTCTATAGGAGTTAGCCTGTCTCCATTCCTCCTGTAATCCACAACCAGTTCCTTTGTTTTTGCGACATTGAGGGAGAGGTTGTTTTCTTGACATCACTGTGCCAGAGAGATGACTTTTTACCTGTAGGCCACCCCATTATTGTTTGAGATGAGGCCAATCAATATAGTGTTGTTTGCAGATTTATTTAGCAGATTGGAGCTGTGGGTGGCGATATAGTCATGGGTATACAGGGAGTAAAGGAGGGGACTCAGTATGCAACCCCGAGGGGCTCCTGCATTGAGAGTCAGAGGGTTGGAGTTGAGGGAGCCCACTTTAACAACTGAAGACTGAATCAGAAAATTTGGGATTGGATAGGAAGATGGTGAATTCAATGGATTAGTCATGATTTCATTGAAGAGTGGAAGAGGTTTGATGAGCAATGGAGATCATCCCCACCACTTCTGTTTCTTATGCTCTTGTGTTCTTGTTTCGCCATAGCATCACCATGACAACTGCTATATAGTCCTTTCCATCCTAAGGGCCTAGGATTTAGTTCTTGTTTCACCATAGCATTGCCATGGTAACTGCTACAGAGTCCCTTCCATGCTTTGGGCCTGGGATCTGGTTCTTCTTTCACCATAGCATCACCGTGGCAACTGCTACAGAGTCCCTTCCATACTTTGGGCCTGTGATCTTCGAGAACAAATAAATTAATTTGACAATTTATCTGCGTGAAAACCTTGAGTTAGTGCAGGCAATTAAGTGGCAGCTAAGTACAGCATGTCTGCAGGACTTTTGCAGTGGTAGAACATTTTTTAAAATGATAAATCCGAGGAGATTTGGACCTGCTGTTCAGAGGATGAAGTTGTGGAAACACAGCTGTGCTTTTCTGGATTTTATTGAATATTAATCTTTGCAAAAGCGTGTTCTAAAGAGGGAGCAGGCTTAACTGAAATGTCATTTACATGGTGCTAAATGCAATAAAGAGAGATAATTATCAACTCCCCTGGGTCACTCACTGTTACTTATTAATTTGTTACTTGGAAAGATGAAATTCAGGAGAGGTGTTTTATGATAAGCTCAGAATCAGAATCAGATTTGGCTTATTGTCACTGTCTTATCCACTTAGTGGTCACTTTATTAAGTACAGAAGATACCTAATTATCAATGACCAACACAGTCCAAACACATACTAAGGGCAGGCCACAAGTGTCTCCATACTTCAACATAACCTGCCCACAACTTACTAACCCTAACATGTACAGACTTACTTTCAAGGACTCAACATCTCATATTCTCAGTATTATTTATTTACTATTTATTTATTATAATATTTTTATTGTATTTGCGCAGTTTGCCTTCTTTTGCACATTTGTTGCTTGTCAGTCTTTGTGTGTAGGTTTTCACTGATTCTATTGTACTTTGCTATATAGTGAATCCCTGTAAGAAAGTGAATCTCAGGGTGGTATATGGTGATGTATATGTACTTTCATAACTTTGAACTTTGAGTGGTATGCCTTGGGGATTTATTGGTTTATTTTTTGAGATACAGCGCAGAATGAGCTGGCCCTTTGAGCCACGCTGCCCAGCAATTCTCCAATTTAATCCTGGCCTAGTCACAGGACAATTTACAATGACCTACCAACTGGTACATTTTGGACTGTGGGAGGAAACCCACTCGGTCATGGGGAGAACTTATAAACTTCTTACAGACAGTGGCAGGAATTGAACCTCAGTCACTAGTGCTGCTAAGTGTTACACTAACCACAATGCTACCATTCCACCCTAAGGAACAAATGATTCCTTCCCAGGCACTTCCACCACCTTCCCATCTTATTCCTTAAATTAAGGCTGAATACAGCTCCCTTGACTCCCCCAGTAGAGCACATATTGCTTTAAAAGAACTTTTCTGGATGCCTTTACACAGATTTCCCCTCCATTGGCCGTGGTGTTGGTGAGATAGTCTGCGTTTGGAGTAAGTGGCCAATTTATTGAGATGGATCGGGTGGCATGGTAGCGTAGTGGTTAGCGCAACGTTTTACGGTACCAGTGACCTGGCTTCAACTCTTGCCACAGTCTGTAAGGAGTTTGTACATTCTCCTGGTGACCGCCTGGGTTTCCTCTGGGTGCTCCGGTTTCCTCCCACAGTCCAAATACCTACCAGTTAGTATGTTGTCGGTTAATTGGTCATTGTAAGTAGTCCTGTGATTAGGCTAGGGTTAAAATGGGGGTTGCTGGGTGAAACAGCTTGAAGGGCTGGAGAGGCCTGTTCTGCACTGTATCTTAATACATAAATAAATATACAAACAGACCAAAACATAAATAAATAAACAAACAGCCTGCTTTTATTGTTGGAATGGTTACTTGGTATAAGGTGTGTGCTGATATCTGGGCAGAAGGGGGCAGCTAGCATTGTGGGTTTGCAGAACATATTGAAGAGGATATTTCTGATATAGTCGATGTGCAGGTTTAAACTTTTGCTGAATAAATCCTCCCTCTATCTCTAAATTACTTCCGCAAATGCAGTGTCGTCTTAGCTCTTAAATCTTAGTAATCTTAATAAGGTGGTTTTAAAGGCGCCTGATTTTAATGCCGATTACTGATTGTAGTATCTGGTTCTCAGCAGCACTGAACTCTGATAAGGAGAACCAGTCTGCTCTGATCAATGTTCTTTCAACTCGGGCTTTGCTACGATCTCATTATCTTCAAGTTACAAATGATTCCGCAGACATCTGGAAATTACTTTTGGACCCCGTCCTTGGTTAAAGAAATGTTTTTGAGCTACTTTTGCTGGAGTTGGTTATTAGACATTAAAGTTTATGAGGTGGATTAAGCAGTAATTTAATGAGGTGGAGGTGTAAATGGGGTGATCCTAATGCTTGACATTGCCTGGCCTGAATGGAAAAGTGACCACTTAAGTGATCCACTTGGAGGAAGAGAAAGAGGTGAAAACCGTTCATAGGTGGTTGAAGGATTCTTAGAAGTTTGCACAGATTCTGTATGTCATTTAAAACTTTGACAAACTTCTATAGGTGCATCAGGTACATCAGAAACTGGTCTAATCAGTTTAAAGTTCAAAGTAAATTTATTATCAAAGTACACACAGTGTATGTCACTATATATTACCCTAAGATTCATTTTCTTGCAGGCCTTCACAGTAAAACAAAGAAATACAATAGAATCAATGAAAAACTACACACAAAGACTGACAAACAACCCAGGTCTAAAATAAGGCCCAATGAGCAAATACAAAAATAAATAATAATAGAAAATAGATAGACTGACTGGGGTTGCATCTCAGCCTGGTATAGCAATACCAATGCCCAAGACTGGAAAAGCCTACAGAAAGAAATGGGTACGGCCCAGCCCACGACGGGAAATCCACCCCCGGCACTGAGCACGTTGACAATGAGTGCTGCCACAATAAAGTAACATCCTTCACCAGGGATTCCCACTATTCAGGCCATACACTCGTTTTGCTATTGATTTTGAGAAGGAGGAACAGGAGCCTTTGGTTCCTCACCACCAGGTTCAGGAACAGTTAGTACCCTTCAACCATCAGGCTCCGGAACCAGCATGGATAACTTCACTCACCTCAATAATGAACTGATTCTGCAACCTATGGACTCACTTTCAAGGACTCTACAACTCATGTCCTCTGTATCTATCCATCTATCTATCTATTATTTATTTTTGTATTTGCTCATTTGGCCTTATTTTACACCTTGGTTGTTTGTCATTGTGTGTTGTTTTTCATTGATTCTATCGTACTTATTTGTTCTACTGTGAAGGCTTGACAGAAAATGAATCTCAGGGTAAGATATGGTGACGTATACTGTACATATTTTGATAATAAATTTACTTTGAACTTTAAACTAATTAGAACAAGTTCTCATGATGCTTCTGATGTACAGAATAAAAGAAATAGAAGCATTTATGGAGTTTCTCTGAGATCTGTTGCTTCTTTTAATGTCCCAAGGCAGGCTATCAATGAAAGCCTGCCACTGACCTTAACATTAAGGCTGATTCTGAACGATCTGTTTCTAAGGAGCATTGGAGAATGGGGAAAGTGACAAATGGTCTTGGCTCCGAAACATTAACTGTTTCTCTCTCCACAGTAGCTGCCTGACCTGCTGAGTGTTTTCAGCATTTCCTAATTTTATTTAAGATTCGTGCTGGTTTAGAAATGGAATTCCTGGCTAAAGACATAGGAATCAGATTCAGGTTTAAAATCACTGGCATACAAATGTCATGAAATTTGTTGTTTTGTGGCAGCAGTACAGTGCAATATATAATAAAAAATTATAAATTACAATAAGATTCAATGTATACCATATATGTAATTAAATGAAATAAGTGGTGGAAAAAGCAAAACAGGGATGTAGTGTACATGATTTCATTGCTGGTTCAGAAATCTGATGGAAGATGGGGAGAAGCTGTTGTTATAATGCTGAGTATGTGACTTCAGGCTCCTGCACCTCCTCTCTGAAGGTAGCAATGAGAAAAGGGCATGCCCTGGACGATGGGAGTCTCTAATGATGATTACCGCATTTTAGAGGCAGCACCTTTTGAAGACGTTCAGCTATCTGCTGCAAGAACAACTTTTAACAGCTGGAAATTGAGAGTTAAATAGCTGAGGTGCTTTAAATTGTTCAAGTAGATTGATGATAGAAGTAGAAACAGTTCAAGACAAAGAGGTAGGACCTTTTACAGAGTCATGAAGTTACAGAGTTAGACAGCATGGAAGCAGACCCATCTGCCCATCTGCCCATGTAAGCTTGTCCCACTTGCCCACATTTGGGCAAAATCCCTTTAAACGTTTCCTACTGATGTACTTGCCCACATCTGGCCAATATCCCTCTAAACCTTTCCTACAAATGTACATATCCAAATTTTCTGGGATCATTGACTGTAACTTCACTCACTGGAGTGGAAACCTACAGGTCTCTTCTTCAGAAGGTGGCTGAGGCTGTAGCTCAAAGACAAATCGTAAACATACATCATGATTATAAAGGGATATTTGGCCAAAATGTGTTTGTTAGTATAAAGCTCTAGATCACTGGAGGCAGATAAATATTATGAAATATTGAGGAAGTGGAGCTCCAAGGGTAGTCATAGCCAAAGGGTGGTAGTGGGGATGAGCTCCCGCTGCTAAACAAATGCTCGTCACGGCGTGCGTCTCAAACAGCCTCTGACAACCAAGTCCAACTCCTGGCCTTCACGTGTGGCATAGTTCTTATGCCCGGCGGACCTGTTCTCACTGACAGGAGGAGGGGCAAAGGAGGACCACTGGTGCCTTAAAACCAGTTGCTCCGGGCAGATGGGGCTGGTTAACCACGGATGGTAGCTCATCTAGGAGAGGGAAATGCTGATTTCAAACCTCCGCTGCCTTGTAGCTATACTGGGTGCTCACAGGAAAGGCTTTGGGAGAAAACCCCGAGGAAAAATCCGGAGTCTGAGTCCCGACGGCGGCTGACTGCTGTACCCAGCACCGGCACGGCAACTCCTGCGGTGCTGCTGGCACCAAATCGTATCGACTTCCGTCGTTCCTTTGGACCTGTCATCAGCATGGAGGGGGGGGGGGGGGGGTCTCACTGCACGGGCAACAGACGGATCTCCATATCAACTCTGCCCTGGCTTGTGCCCTGGAGAGGCCACTCCTGAGGCGCAGTACCCATGGTCGACCACAACCGACGGAGGCCGATGACGATGAGGGATCTGGAGAAACGGAACAGAAGAAGAGAGGGGCCAAAATAGACTGTTTGACATAACATTGGATGGCAGGGCAGACTTCAAAGTTCAAAATTCTATGTTCTATACTCACATGTGGCTAAGTACAGTTCCAATGCCATCTTCAATTTGTTGACAACATTGCAGATAGACAAGTCATATGTGGCGATGAGTCAAAGTTCAAAGTAAGTTTATTATCAAAGTCCTGTATGTATATGTCACTGTATAATACCTTGAGATTCATTTCCTTGAGGGGCTTGTGGCCTATTCTTGCTCTATTTTCTTGTCTTCATCACCTAATAGAATGATAGTGCAAACTAAAGGTACCACATATCTTTCTTCTGTTCCTATGTTCCTCAGTGTACTTTGCCAGTTCAGATGTTTTCACTCTGGATATCTCTGTGGACCTTTCAGGGTTTTATCCATCTTAAATTTTCCTGAATAAAACCATAAGTTCATAAGAAATAGGAGCAGAATTAGGCCATTTGGCCCATTGGGTCTGCTCAGCCATTCTGTCATGGCTGATTTATTATCCCTTTCAACCCCATTACTATCAATCTCTGTTTTAAATATACCCAAAGACTTGGCCTCCACAGCTGTCTGTCGTGACAGATTCCACAGATTCATCACTCTCTGGCTAAGAGAATTCCTCCTCATCGCTGTTCTGAAGGGGGACATCCTTGTATTCTGAGGCTGTGCTTTCTGATCCTAGACACTCCCACTCTAGAAAACATCCCCTCCGCATCCACTTTATCTAGGCCTTTCAATATTTGATAGGTTTCACTGAGACTCGCTCCTCATTCTCAGCAAGTACAGGCCCAGAGTCTATTTCTTAGTGAGCCTTTCACAAACAAAGGTACAGTGTTCTCCTCTATGGGAAGAGAATGCTTCTGTCAATTGTGTTAACAGACTTCATAATACAACAATCTTAATGCTGTTATTAAAGTAATGGAAAGAGATATTTGGTATCATTGTATTAGGTCTTCAGGACATTGCTGACTGCAATAGCGATCTACTCCTGCAGATAGATTGCCCTGAGACACGTACAGAATGTGCAAGTAACAGCGGGAAGTGTTCTAATCACTCAAGCAGCATTGTTGCAAAGACCATGCAATGGGAGGTGTGGTGTTGAGGGGAATGAGTAGAGAAATGGAAATGACTGCAGTAGGTTTTCTGATCAAAATGAGTTGCCTAAATTGCAAAGTTATTTTAACCACCATGAGATGAGATTGCTGAATGTAGTATTGGCACACCTGGAATAGAATCAGACGAGACCCTTATGAATATAGTATAAGCTGGATACAGAGGTATTTTTAGCTGCTTGTTGTGCACCATGTGTGTTCTTGCTTATAGATGCCTTGCTGTGAGTTAGGCTTTATTAACCAGCGCTAATAGGCACTGTTGAGCTGAGAAGAATCTCATTTCAGGAGATTCATGTCAAAGGATCTGTTACCCAGACAGTGAGAGAGAGAGAGAGAGAGAGAGAGAGAGAGAGAGAGAGATGAACCGAGCTTATGTGAAGAATTGTAACTGATGCTGTGTCCTGTACTGATCGAGAAAATGTCAAAAATGTTTGCCTTGGGGAGATTGAGAAGGGAACCGTACAAAAGAGGGGGAGGACATGAGAACTGAACTGTATGTTGAGGTGGCATGACAACGAATGCTTTGGCCTCATGGGTATACTCCTGGGCTCAGATGCTGTCTGTGTGGAGTCTGCACGCTCTCTCTGTGACTATATGGACTTCTGCCAGCTGCTCTGGTTTCCTTTCCCATCTCAAAGCTGTGCCTCAAGGCTGTGCACTTGGCCCAAGCTCTACTCTCCAGCACATGGATTAAAGAAAAATGGAGGGCTATGTGGAACGGAAGGATTAGATTGATCTTGGAGTAGGTTAAAGGGTTAGCAGAATATCATGGGCTGAAGGGCCTGTATATGCTGTACTGTTCCATGAACATAGAAATGTCCATACCTGCCTGTGTGGCTCAGCGCAGTTCCAATGCCATCTTCAAATTGTTGACAATAGTCCTGTTGGATGAACTGCATGTGGTAATGAGTCAGTTTACTGGAGTGAGACAGGACACTTGGTTGAGTGGTGTCACAGCAATAACCTCTTACTCTTCATCGACAAAACTGAAGAACAAATTGTTGACTTCAGGGAGGGGAAGGCAGGTGAGCTTACACTAGGGGCATCGGTGGTGGAGAGAGTCCACAGCTTTAAATTCCTGGGCATTGACATATCAGATGACCTGTCCTGAGCCCAGCACATAGATGCAACCATGAGGAAAGTACTCCACTGTCTTTACTTCCTTAGGAGGGTAGGGAGGTTCAGATTGTTGGGTTCAAGCACAGCTACTTACCGTCAACCACTCGAATACTGAATTGACCAGAAAAACCCTAATCTCTACACTTCAGCAGCACTATGACCACTTTGATCACTTCTCACTAAAAGGGATTTTTTTTTGCTCTAATTCTGCTCTCTTCTGCTTGTGGGTGAATCAAAGGCAAGTTGCTGGGCATGCATGAGGGAGAATGCGTTACACGGAAGTAAAAAGAAGGGAGAGGGTTGAACACTAGAAGCTGGCACAGACATGCTGGGCTGAATGGCCCCCATTCTCTGCCAATATATTATCTATCGGATGATGCAGCAGCAAGCACAACAGTTGCTCATGGAAGCCTTCTATATCTATTATGTGGTTATGTCGTGCTCCTGCTCTCTGCTTTTTGAACACTAGGTACAAAAATATAATATGACGCAGGATACCAAAAGCTTTATACAGTTCCCTCTGGTGCTCCTTCCCCATTTTTCTTTATTCCATGGCCTTCAGCCTCTTTCACCAATCAACTTCCCAGCTCTTCACTTCATCCCTCCCCTCCAGTTTTCACCTATCACCTGGTGGTTCTCTCTCTCCTCGCCCCACCTTTTAAAACTACTCCTCAGCTTTTTCTCCAGTCCTGCTGAAGTGTTTTGGCCCCATTTGTTGAATGCACTTTTTTTTTCCATAGATGCTGCCTGGCCTGCTGAGTTTCTCCAGCATTTTAAAAGCATAGAAACATAGAAAACCTACAGCACGATACAGGCCCTTCAGCCCACAAAGTTGTGCCGAACATGTCCCTACCTTAGAAATTACTAGGCTTACCCATAGCTCTCTATTTTTTTAAGCTCCATGTACCTATCCAAAAGTCTTTTAAAAGACCTTATTGTATCTTCCTCCACCACTGTTGCTGGCAGCCCATTCCACGCACTCACCACTCTCTGCGTAAATAAACTTACCCCTGACATCTCCTCTGTACCTACTCCCCAGCACCTTAAACCTGTGTGCTCTTGTGGCAACCATTTCAGGCCTAGGGGAAAAGGCCTCTGACTATCCACACGATCAATGCCTCTCATTACCTTATACACCTCTATCAGGTCACCTCTCATCCTCCGTCGCTCCAAGGAGAAAAGGTCGAGTTCACTCAATCTATTCTCATAAGGCATGCTCCCCAATCCAGGCAACATCTTTGTAAATCTCCTCTGCACCCTTTCTATGGTTTCCACATCCTTCCCGTAGTGAGGCTTTTGTGTGTGTTGCTTGGTTGTCAGAGGCTGTTTGAGCTGCACCCCATTGTGAGCATTTAATTGGTAGTGGGAGCTCGTCCCCATTTTCACCCCCAGCTATAACAGACTTAAGGAACCAAGATAGAGTGGAGCAAGTCAGTATAAACTAAAAGGTTGGAGGGGAAAGGGTGGAGCAAGAGAGGAGAGTGATGGCTGGATCCAGGATGTCATAGGCAGATGGGGGGGTGGTGGGGGGAATGGAATAGCAACCAAAGCCAGGCGGTGATGGTTACTTTTATTTATTTATTAGAGATACAGCATGGTAACAGTCCCATTCGGCCCAACGAAGCCACAACCAATGTGACCACAAAATAGCCTATTAACCTGTACATCTTTGAAATGTGGCAGGAGATCGGAGCATTTTGAGGAAGCCCCTGTGGTCACGGTGAGAACAGTGGAATCAAAGCCAGGTGGCTGGCACTGTTATAGTGCAACACTAACCTCTATGCTACCATGCTGACCCATAGGTGGAGATGACAAAGGGCAGGATACCCTTAAGTTTAACCTCCAGGTTGAGTCGGTGGTGAAGAAGGCAAATGCAATGTTGGCATTCATTTCTAGAGGAATAGAGTATAGGAGCAGGGATGTGATGTTGAGGCTCTATAAGGCACTGGTAAGACCTCACTTGGAGTACTGTATGCAGTTTTGAGCTCCTTATTTAAGAAAGGCTGTGCTGACGTTGGAGAAGGTTCAGAGAAGATTCACTAGAATGATTCTGGGAATGAAAGGGTTAACATATGAGGAACGTTTAACCATTCTTGGACTGTACTCCTTGGAGTTTAGAAGAACGAGGGGGGACCTCATAGAAACATTTCGAATGTTGAAAGGCATGGACAGAGTGGATGTGTCAAAGTTGTTTCCCATGGTGGGGGAGTCTAGTATGAGAGGACATGACTTAAGGATTGAAGGGCGCCCATTCAGAACAGAGATGTGAAGAAATATTTTTAGCCAGAGGGTGGTGAATCTGTGGAATTTGTTGCCATGGGCGGCAGTGGAGGCCAAGTCATTGGGTGTATTTAAGGCAGAGATTGATAGGTATCTGAGTAGCCAGGGCATCAAAGGTTATGGTGAGAAGGCGGGGGAGTGGGACTAAATGGAAGAATGGATCAGCTCATGATAAAATGGCGGACCAGACTCGATGGGCTGAATGGCCGACTTCTGCTTTTTTGTCTTATGGTCTTATGATGGAAGCTGAGAGAGAAAGTAATAACGATCGATTATGGAATCGCATAAAGGAGGTGTGGAGGCCAGATGGGGACAGCCAGAGGAGAGAATCCAGTGAAGGAGTGTGTAGGTGATGTGTGGATTGAGTTTCAAAGGAGGGGAAAGAAACAGGGTGATGGGGGCTGGGGTGAATGTAGGTAGAACTGTGTAGATCAGGAAGGAAGAGAAAAGGGGCAGAGGGGCAACAGGTTACCTGAAATTGGAGAATTCAATGCTCATCCCATCAGGTTAAGGACCAGGCAGAATATGAGGTGTTGTTTCTCTAGTCTGCACTTAGCCTTACTCTGGCAGTGGAGGAGGCCAGGAACAGACATGTTGGAGTGGGAATGGGAGGGGAATTAAAATAGCTAGCATTCAGGAGCTCCAGATGGTCACACACCTCAAGGTACATGGAGAATTGAACAAATGAACAGCAGTTCACCCAATCCTTGTTCAAAATATGCTCCTTCCGTTCCCCACTGATGACTCTACCCTCAGATGGCATTCCTGCTGAATTCATTACCTCTAAACTTTCTCAGATCATATCCCACAGCTCTATTATCTGAGGATTCAACATTTAATATTTTATAGACAAATTACATCTGCTAACCATAAGATCATAAGACACAGGAGCAGAGTTAAGCCATTCAGCCCATTGAGTCTGCTCTAGCATTCTATCGTGTCTGATTTATTATCCCTCTTAATCCCATTCTCCTGCCTTCTCCCTATAACATTTGACACTCTTACAAATCAAGATCCTATCACTCTCTGCTTTAAATATACCTAATGACTTAAATTCCATAACTGGCTGTGGCAAAGAATTCCATAGATTCATACTCTGTCTAAAGGAATTCCTCCTCGTCTATTTTCTAAAGAGACACCTTTGCATTCTGAGGCTGTGCACTCTGGTCCCAGACTCCCTCACTATTGGAAACATCCTCTCCATATCATTCTATTGAGACCTTTCAATATTTGATAGGTTTCAATGAGATCCCTCCTGATTCTTCTGAACTCCAATGAGGACACTCCTCATATGCTAACTTTCAATGTTTTGAGACATTATCTATTAACAAAGGGATCTGAAATCTCTGTGGTCAACACAAGCAGCACTGTTGGCTAGAAATGAATCATCTTGCAACACTTCAGTAATCCTCTGTCTATTTGGAACAACCTCTCTTCAATACCTCTCTCTGCTGAGATATTGTGCTAAATTCAGTGCTAAAATCCAATCAGAATAACAAAGTGGCCCATAAGAACCTTTAATTAAGCCAATTCAGTACTAATTGGTGTACCTGTATTCACTAGGAAGTTTCATTGAATACGAGTCCATGTTTATTGATAGAAGGGAACTGGGGATTTGTGAAAGAAGTATGTAAAATGGCTAAGCAGTAAACTTAATTTATTCTTTTCTCTCTTAATCAAGAAGGAACTCTTGCTTAAGATGGAATTCTTCTAATGGTGTTCTTTCTGGTGTGATTTTGTATAATTTATGTTTAATGTAATTTTCATTGTTTTGTCTCTGAAGCAATGTGTTTGTGATGGTGGTATGTTATTCATTACACTATATTGCTATACTTGTGCATATGATAATAAACTCGACTTCTGACTTTGGCTTTGAATCAGATTAGTTCCTAAGTAATACACTTCTTAGAGACAGGATTTTCCTTTACTGCCAATTGTCACAGTGTTATCTGTCCAAGTTCACATCGAGGCTGATATACTGAAGAATTTGCTATGAAGTGTCTCATCTATACAATATACATGCTACGAAATGGCAAAACAGTGGGGGAAATTGGCTTTACCTAAATTTACAGGAAGAAGTCACAGACAATACAAAAATTGCTGGCATTATGGATACCGTAGAAGATGGTCAAAGGGACGTCAAGCGGAATGAGTTGCAACATAAAAGGTGGACAAAATCGAAAACGTTGACTGAAGGTGTTATATTTGAATGTGCGCAGTGTATCGAATAAGATTCATGAACTTGTAGCACAGTTACAGATTCGCATGTAGGATGTTGTAGACATCACTGAATCATGGCTGAAAGAAGATTATAACTGGGAGCTTAGTGTCCAAGGACGCACATTGTATCGAAAGGATAGGAAGGGGTGGTGTGGCTCTGTTGGTAAAAAATGAAATTAAATCATTAGCAAGAGGTGACATATGGTCTGAAGGTGCTGAATTGTTGTGGATAGGGCTAAGGAAATGCAAGGGTAAGATGACCCTGATGGGAGTTATAAACAGACCCCCAAACAGTATTAAGGATGTGCTCTACAAGTCACAATGGGACATAGAAAATGCATGCCAGAAGGGCAATGTTACAATAGTCATGGGGATTTCAATATGCAGTAGATTGTGAAAATCAGGTTGGTGCTAGATTCCAAGAAGGGAAGTTTCTAGAATGCAAAAATATGGATTTTTAGAGCAGCTCATGTTTGAGCACATTTTGGGATCAGCTATTTTGGTTTGGTGTTGTGCAATGAACTGGAATTAATTAGGGAGCTTAAGGTAAAAGAACACTTAGAGCAAGTGATTATAATATGATCAAATTCACCCTGAAATTTGAGAAGGAAAAGTTGAAGTCAGATGTATCGATATTACAGGAAATTACAGAGGCTTGAGAGAGGAGTCGGTCAGAATTGCACGGAAAGGAACACTGGCAGGGATGATGGCAGAGCAGCAATGGCTGGAATTTCTGGAAGTAATTCAGAAGGCACATATATCCCAAAGAGGAAGAAATATTCTAAAGGCAAGATGACACAACTATGATTTACAAGGGAAGGCAAAGCCAACAGAAAAGCCAAAGAGAGGGCATAAAATAGAACAAACATTAGTGGCAAACATGAGGAAATCTGCAGATGCTGGAAATTCAAACAACACACACAAAATGCTGGTGGAACATAGCAGGCCAGGCCAGGCAGCATCTATAGGAGAAGCCCTGTCGACGTTTTGGGCTGAGACCCTTCATCAGGACAAACATTAGTGGGTTTGGGAAGCTTTTAAATATCAACAGAAGCAACTAAAAAGTCATTAAGAAGGTAAAGGTGGAATACGAAAGTAAGCTAACCGATAATATTAAAGAGGATACCAAAAGTTTCATTAGATACATAAAGTGTAAAAGAGAGGCAAGAATGGATGTCAGACTGCTGGAAAATGGTACTGGAGAGGTAGTAATGGGGAACAGGGAAATGGTGGATGAACTGAATAAGTATTTTGCATCAGTCTTCACTGTGGAAGATACCAGCAATATGGTGGAAGGTCCAGGAGTCAGAGGCCATGAAGTGTGTGAAGTTACCATTACTAGAGAGAAAGTTCTAGAGAAAATGAAAAGTCTGACAGTAGATAAGTCACCTGGACCAGATGGTGTACAGCCGAGGTTCTGAAAGAGGTGGCTGAAGAGATTGTGGAGGCATTAGTAATCACTGGATTCTGGAATAGTTTCAGAAGACTGGAAAATTTCAAATGTCGCTCCATTCTTCAAGAAGTAAGAAAGGGAGAAGAAAAAAAAACTACAGGCCAGTTAGTCTGACCTCAGTGGTTGGGAAGATGTTGGTGTCGTTTATTAAGGATTAGGTGTCAGGGTACTTGGAGGCACAGAATAAAATAGGCTGCAGTCATTTTGGTTTCCTTAAGGGGAAAATCTTGCCTGACAAATATATTGGAATCCTTTGACGAAGTAACAAGCAGGTTAGACAAAAGAGAATCAGTTGATGTTGTGTAGTTGAATTTCCAGAAGACGTTTGACAAAGTGCCACACATGGGGCTGCTTAACAAGCTATAAGCCCATGGTATTACAGGCAAGTTTCTAGCATGGATAAGGTATTGGCTGATTGGCAGAGGCAAAGAGTGGGAATAAAGGGAGCACTGTCTGATTGGCTGCCGGTGGCGAGGGGTGTTCCACATGGGGTCTCTGTGAAGGATGGATTCTTTTTATGTTATATGTCAATGATTTGGATGACTGAATTGATGGCTTTGTTACAAAGTTTGCAGATGATATGAAGACAGAAGGAGGGCAGGTAACTTTGAGGAAGTAGAGTGCCTCCAGAAGGACTTGACAGATTAGGAAAATGGGCAAAGAATGGCAGATGGAATATTGTGCTGGGAAGTGTAGAGGTATGCACTTTGGTTGAAGAAATGAAAGGGTTGACTATTTTCTAAATGGAGAGAATGCATAAAAAACTGAGGCACAAAGGGACTTGGGAGTCCTTGTGTAGGATTCCCTAAAGGTTAATTTGCAGGTTGAGTCTGTGATGAGGAAGACAAATGCAATGTTAACATTCATTTCAAGAGGACTAGAATATAAAAGCAAGGAAGTAATGTTGAGACTTTATAAAGCACTGATGAGGCCTCACTTGGAGTAATGTGAGCAGGTCTGTGCCCCTTATCTTAGAAAGGACGAGCTGTAACTGGAGAGGGTTCAAAGGAGGTTCACAAAAATGATTCCAGGATTGAATGGCTTGTCATATGAAGAGCATTTGATGGTTCTGGGCCTGTATTCACTAGAATTCTGAAGAATGAAGGATGACCTCATTGAAACCTATCAAATAGTGAAAGGCCTTGATAAAGTGGATGTGGAGAGAATGTTTTACATGGTGGCAGAGTCTAAGACCAGAGTACACAACCTCAGAATAGAGGGGCATCCTTTTAGAACAGAGATGAGGAAGAGTTTCTTTAGCCAGGGAATAGTGTATCTGTGGAATTCTTTGCCACAGGCAGCTATGGAGGTCAAGTCTTTATGTATATTTAAGGCAGAAGTTGATAGATTCTTGATTGTTCAAAGCATGAGGGGATACAGGGAGATTTGGGCTGATGGAAAAATTACATTAGCCATGATGAATGGCGAAGCAGACTCGATTGGCCAAATGGCCTAATTCTGCTCCTATGTCTTGTGGTCTTATGGTCTTATTAATCATTGGCAGATATAGTTGGAAAAATGGCATATAGATTTTAATATGACCAAAATATGAGGCATTGCGCTTTGGGTGATCAAATGTAAAGAGAAAGTACAAAGTTAATAACGGGACTCTTAACAGTGTTGACATACAGAGGAGTCCACGTCCATAGCTCCCTGATGGATAGAATGGTAAGGAAGGCGTGTGGCATGCTTGTTTTTATTCTTTGAGCACTGAGTTCAAGAGTCAGTAAGCTGTGTTGCAGCTCTGTAAAACTCTGGTTAGGCCCCATCTGGAGTATTGCATTCAGTTCTGGTCACCTCATTACAGGAAGGAGGTGGAGGCTTTGGAGAAGGCGTAGAAGAGACTTACCGGGATGTTTCTATGGAGTGGAATAAACAGTTGACATTTTGGGCCATGACACTTGGTGAAGGATCTCAGCCTAAAATATTGACTGTTAACACCCCTCCATAGATGCTGCCTGACTTGTTGAATTTCTCTAGCATTTTGTTTCTGTTGCTGAAGGCTTCCAGCATCTGCAGAACCTCTTGTGTTTCTGATTATGAAGATACTACTTGGATTGGAGAGCATGTGCTATAAAGAGGGGTTGGTCTGTTACGAGAAACGCAGGCTTGTACTGTGAGTGTTACTTTAAGAGCTCCTGAGCGAGGCGGGACTATGACATCAGTCGCAAGCTGTGGCAGCCTGCTGCAGACTTAAACTGAGAGGGGGGGGGAGAGAGAGAGAGAGAGAGAGAGAGAGACGGAAAAGCTGTTGGAGCTTCAGTTTTGTTGCTGTCTTTGTAAGACTAGGAGTTCCATACTCTCCCAGGCCCAAAAGGTTGAGTTGATTATTGGCACACAGTGCACAACAGACGTGTGACTGTCACTTCATATAATCCATATGTGTGGATTTGTTGGAGTATCCTGTGGTATCACTTTTGTTGGCCCTTACCTGGAATCGGGGTGTTCTGTGGTAACCACTTGAAGACGATATTCCTGTCACTGTCACCTGGTGATATTTCTGAGTGGATTTCGGAATGAATCGATGGACAGGATCTTCGACGACTGTTATTTTGTTTTACCAGCATGGAACCTGCAATTCTTCATATCACCCTCTCTCTACGTACCTCTATGTGGATTACAAATCTCTCTCCCATCATTTATTCCGTGGATTACTGAATCTTATTAACTTGCCATTTTAAGACTTTATTAGCTGTTCCTAAGCTTGATAGTTTGGGAGCCACACACATACACATACACTGTTAACTTTTGTTTATCTTGTTTAAGTTACTACATTATAAGTAGACACTAATAAAAATAGTGGTTTTAACATTAAAACCCGACTCAGCGTATATCTCTTGCTGCTGGTAATTGTAACAGGTCACATTAGTGTTTTTTTCTCTAGAGCTATGGAAACCGAGGGGAGATCTGATGGAAGATTTTTGAAGGTAGACGATAGGCATCTTCTTCTGTGTTCTCATGTCTAATACTAGAGAGCATTCATTTAAGGTGAGAGCAGGTAATTTCAAAGAAGATGAGCAGGGCAAACACAAACTGGTGGGCACCTGGAATAGGGTGGCAGGGGTAAGGGTGGTGGTACAGGCAAATACGATAAAGGCCTTAAGGGGCTCTTACATAGGCACATGAATAGGCAAAGAATAGAGCAATATGACATCGTGTGGATAGAGGGATTAGTTTAGTCAGCATTTACTTACTCGTTGAATTAGTTCAGCCCTATATTGTGGAGCAAGCGGGCTGTTCCTGTGCTGTACTGTTTTATTAGGTACACCTGTACACCTGCTTGTTAATGTGAGCATCTAATTAGCCAATCATGTGGCAGCAATTCATGCATAAATGCCTGCATTCATGATCAAGAGGTTCAGTTCTTGTCCCGCCCAAGCATCAGAATGGGGAAGAAATGGGATCTAAGTGATGTTGACTATGGGATGAATGCTAGTGCCAGACATGACTGTTGGAACATCTCAGACACTGCGGATCTCCTGGATTTTCAAGCACAACAACCTCTGGAGATTACAGAGAATGGTACGAGAAACTGAAGTACATCCAGTGAGCACCAGTTCTGTGGCTGAAGGTGCCTTGTTGTTGAAAAACTTTTTTTTAGTGTGTTGCACCAGGCAGTCAGCCATTCTTGTCTGGCGCATGGTGTCAGGATTGGTCTCCTTTTGGATTAACCGGGTCACGATATGACTTGACCCTTGCTTTTTTTTTAACAAGGCCGAGTGGCTAGCTCGACGCTCAACCCAGTATGTATGGGAAGCGTGCTCAGGGGTGGCTGACTTGGATTCGAACTCGGGAGCCTTCGCACCAGAGTCCGGCACTGATGCCACTGCGCCACCAGCCGGCAATGTGTTGAAACATGTCAGAGGAGAATGGATGGAGTGGTTCAAGCTGACAGGAAAGCAACAGTAACTCAAGTAACCTTGTGTTACAAGACAGTTCTGTAGAAGAGCATCTCTGAACATACAACACTCCAAACTTTGAAGTGGCTGGGCCACAGCAGCAGAAGACCATGGACGTACAATTGGTGGCCACTTTATTTTGTACCTCTTGTACCTGATAAAGTTGCCACTGAGTGTATGTTCTAATTGAGGGATTCAAATCCCAAGGGATACATGTACAAATTGAGCTCTTGTAACAAGAGAGCCACAATTGAGGGAATAAAGTGGCAAGCTGCTAATAAAAGACAATTTTTCATGGAGGCTGGTGATTAGATCCAGCTGCTTATGTTAAGGAACAGCAGCGAAAGTTAGTGTAAACAAATTAGCAAGGAAACAGGGTAGATGTTTGACAGATAAAGTAATCAAGCAGTGGTGTTTTAGGAGCATAATTGGCCTGTTGAATCTGTGTTGGCTCTCCTGAAAAAAAAAATCATGATTTACTCTCTGCCTCCTTCCTCATACTTCAGGAGCATTTTGTTTTCTCTTTCAAGTATTTATCTTTAATCATCAGTCAAGACAGATGTTCTATGCTGCAGTTGACTCAATTATCCAGCAGAATGGGGGAGAACATCTCCAAGGATAATAGAAACATTACAGATTGTACAATGGATTCCAGTAACAACAGAGACATCCTGCTCAATGTGCAGCATGTCCGACACCTGCGTCTACTGCAGCAAACCTGATGTGAAGACCAAATCCAGGCAGTGTATACAGTCGACTCTGCCTTGAGGTCCAGTTTTCTCTCTCTCTCTCAGTAAGGACCTATGCCATGGCAGCGTGGTAGCTCAGTACATCCCAGGAACCATTCTGCCCTCTGTGGATTCTGTCTATACTTCTCCTTGCATCAGTAAAGCAGTCCGCAACCTCAAAGACCCCATTATCCCTGAACATTGTCTCTTCTCCCTCTCCCATTGGGCAGAAGATATAAATTCCAGAAAGCACCTACGACCAGGCTCAAGGACGGCTTCTACCCCACTGTTAAATAGTTCTGATTTTAGTAATAGTTTCCAAGTAAAATGTCTTCTAAGCTCACAACCTACCTTGTCCTAATCCTGCACCTGATTGTTTGCCTGCACTGATCTCTCTCTGAGGCTGTTTGTTACACTTTATTGTTTTATCTTGTTCTACTTGAATGCATCGATTTGATATGTATGTAAGACAAGCTTTTCACTATATCTCAGTAGGAGTGACAACAATCAATCAATTCCAGTTCCGACTGACAGGTGTTTGTGGGGGTGAGGGGAGAACTTGTCGATGTTTCAGGTCTGCTGGATCCTGATGCTTTTGCAAACCGAAGTTTGTTCAGAAGTGAAGAATGAGGTTTAAGACTTATTGCTTATGATCGTTTTATTAAGTGTTATAAGAGTGGAAAATGAAGAAGGAGCCAAGAAAACAAAGAAAAGGAGAAACAGTTGGTTAGATTCATCACATTTTCGGACTGGATATGCCAAAAATTCCAATGATAATGATTAACCTAGGAAATGGTCAGATTCAAATCATGCAACACCTGCTACTGAAAACTAAGAGATTTCTACAAAAGTACAGGCACAACTGCACTGTAATTGCTAGAAAATTCACTGAATATGTGCATAGGCAATTATATAAAAACACATGCAAGCACAGGAAAGTTAAACTACAAGATAAGTAACACTTCTATACCCCGATCCAACATGTCCAAACCCTGACTTCATGATTCTAACAGGTTCTCAGGTGGTGAAGAAGGTGCTTAGCAGTCTGTCCTTTCTCAGTCAAGGTATTGAGGATAAGACTCGAGAGGTTATGTCTCAGTTGTACAAGACATTGGTGAGGCTGCACTTGCAGTACTGTCAATGATCTCTCTAAGGTGTGCGTTTGTGTGCACACATCTTTTACACACAAAGGAATTTAAACTGCGCACGAAGGGTCATCACCTTCTACCTCATTGGAATGTTAAATATTTTTCATGATCAGACACAATCACATTTCCTTTTCCGGTTTCTGATGCGGATGGTGTTGACAATGTGGAGTTTCCAATGACTTGACTGCAGATTTTAGAACTGGCTTATTTATACTGTTTTTATTGGAGAAATTATTCAGTGCACACATATTGTGTCTCTGGGCAAAAAATTGCACAGTACAAGATTTTTGCGCCCACTGGACATTACAAATTGGAGGGAACATTGAGTACTGTGTACAGTTATGGCTACCCAGTTACAAGAAGCATGGCATAAAGCTGGTAAGAGTATAAAGAAAAACTTTGCCAGGTTTCAATGCCCCAAGTTATAGGGAGAGGTTGGACGGGCTAGGATTTTTATTTTTTGGAATTTAGGGGAACTGAGGAGTGACTTTCTGGAGGTGTATAAATTCATTAGGGGCACAGATAAGGAGAAGGCATAATTGTTTTCCCTAAGGAAAAGGGAACCAAAAACCAGAGGTTTAAGAGGAGGAGAGAAAGATTTAAAAGGGACCTGAAGGGCAAATTCTTCATTTTGGAGTGTAATGCATGTATGGAATGGGCTGCAAGAGAATCAAAGCGGCTAAAATAATGACATTTAAAAGAGACACACAAAATGCTGGAGACAAATGGCAGGGCAGGCAGCATCTATGGAAAGGTGTAAACAGTCAACATTACTGACTGAAAAGTCGACTGTGCTTTTTTCCATAGATGCTGCCTGGCCTGTTGAGTTCCTCCAGCATTTTGTGTGTGTTGCTCAGATTTCCAGCATCTGCAGATTTTCTCTTGCCTGATTTTGGACTGGTATATATATAAATAGGAAAGGTTTGGAGGAATATGAACCGAATGTGGGCAAATGGGACAAGTTTAGCTGGGCATTTGGTCAGCATGGAGGGGCCGAACTGAAGGTCCTGTCTCTGTGATTCTGTGGTAGAAATTGTGGATACGTTCAGCTCTGTTTACTTTTTAGAATCAGAGTTTGCCATTACAAAAGCAAAGAGCTGGAACTTCCCTCAAACGGTGGAAGCCGAGGAGAGACCTGATGGAAGAGGCATTGATGGAGTGGAGAGTCAATATCTTTTTCCCAGGGTCAAAATGTCTAATACTAAATGGCAGGCATTTAATGTGAGAGGGAGCAAATTCTAAGATGATGTGCGGGGCAACATTTTTGCTCAGGATGTCTGGAATGCACTGCTGGGGTTGGTGTTGGGGGTACCATCCCTGGCAATGCATTTGAGAAGCTCTCAGATAGACTCACATATGTGCACAGAATGAAGCAATGTGGACATTGTGCAGGCAGAATGGCTTTCTTAGTTAAGTGTTTAATTACTTCAGCACAAAATAAAAGCTTGTTCATGTGCTGTATTGTAGAACAGTTACTACCCCACAGCCATCAGGCTTTTCAACAAAAGGGGATAACTACACTTACTTGCCCAGCTGTTGAGATGTTCCCACAACCCAATTATCTCACTTTAAGGACTCTTATTTTGTTATCTTTTGTTTTTGTTATTTATTCTTATTTATTTATATTTGGATTTGCACAGTTTGTTGTCTTCTGTACTCTAGTTGCTCTTTCATTGATGGATATAGTTATTATTCTATAGATTTGCTGAGTATGCCTGCAGGAAAATGAATCTCAGGATTGTATATGGTGATGTATACAGTACTATATGTACTTTGATAATAAAATTTACTTTGAACTTCGAACTTTATTGTTCTCTGTTTTATGCACTAAATGGTTGTAACTCTTCAGAACTCTCTACCCAGAGGCAAAATAATTATCTCAGGGCTTTTGTCCCACAGCTATGCAGTTTGCTGACAGTCAAACTGATAACTGGAAATGCTTCAAACCGCGATTCAATATATATTTAGTGGCTCACGGAGTGGGAGGGACTGACGAATAATTATAAGTGTCTATTTTTCTGCGTGCAATTGGTAAAGATGCTTTGGACATCGATACCAGTTTTCAAATTCATGAGACAGCTTTTAGGTTGGACACACTGATGTCAAAATTTGAGGAATATAAAAACATCACGTTTGAGAGATATGTTTTTCCCTGTGACCATAAACAAGGTGTTAGCGTCAACCAAAACTTAGCTGAGCACCTACTGAGTAGGTCCTATGAGTTTGGAGATTTGAGAAACTCATTAGCAATGTTCCCTCTAATTTTTAGTAGTCAGTGTGTGCAAAAATCTTAAGTTGTGCAAATTTTTTTTCCTGTGACAAAAGTATGTGCGTGGTGAATGTACACGTGGCACAGTTTATGTAGGTTTACAAAATATTTGACATAAAACTGCACAGAATAATGACAAAACAACATACATATTTAAGTCACTCAGTTATTTTTTTCTCTCTTCTGTCCTTGGCATTTACCCATTCTTTGTAAACTCTATCTAAACTAATAGAACTTCCATCCAATTGATAGCTTTTGATTCTCATTAACATATCCAAATGACATTCACCTAAACAGTTTCTCAGCTTGTTTTTGAGTTGATTCATTAGGCTAAAACCTCACTCACAGTCTGCACTAGACACACAAAAGTTTCCCCCAGTGTTCATCAACAGTGCAAGTTCGCAAAACTGTTCATTTTGAAGTACAAATGCCACCATTTGAGCAAAGTTTGAAATCAGTTAGGATTTAATTTTTTCTTGCACGGAAAATTTGAAATCATTAAACTGTCTAACTATTACACTATTTTCAGCTAGAAAATCATGATATTTTAAACATAAGGCATTAACTTGTTCATCGCCTAATGTGAAGTCTCAATCTGCAATTGCGGAGAAATCAAAAGCTGACTATTCTTGTACCTCATTTTCAGGAAACCTTTCTTCTAATGAACACAAAGACTATTTATAAAAGTCAACAGTGAACTTTTTATCTACTGTGACATTTTTGGTGTAGCAGTTTCTACTATTTTCTTAAGCCATTCAACTTTAAACAAATTTGCAGTTCTTTTGCGCTTCATGCTCTTTGCTTCTTTTGAATTGGACATAGTGATTCAATTTTTTTTTCAATAAAAACTTAGTAAGCTATCTACAGGATTTGAAACAGATCTTTGTAAACTTTACGATATGAACATTGTCTGCCAAAGATGGCCGCCGCCGTGATGCAGCTGTACAAACTGGAACAGGAAAGGCAAGGTGACGTAAATTAGTGACGTGCATTGTGGTATTTGAAAAACTGACTAACTAGTTAACAGAAGCATCTAGCTAAAAGATTATTTTCAATATGTATAATTATTAATTACTACATTATTTTAGGTAACTAAATTCTTTTGTGCACATTAATTTCCTTTGTGTGATGGTTGAAAAATGTGTGTGTGCGCGCACATGTGCACAGCTTAGAAGGAACATAGCTCATTAGTTAGAGACAGAATAGTTTTCAAAATTCTAGATAACAGACCCAGAGGAAGAATGCTGTGCGATAAAGATTTGATGTTGGAAAAAGCTGTGGATATGTGTAGGGCAGCAGAGACCAGACAATCACAAGCCAAGGAGCTGCCCAGGGCAGAAACAACAGTGCTTGCTGTGAAAACAGAGGAGCAGCGCACACAGCATTTCCCGAAACAACAGCAGAGCAAAGAGGAAGGCTCAAACAGGAAGTGTGGAGATAGTCATATCCAAAAGTGTATTGAGCTTATGGAAAGTCCTGCAATAGTTGTGGGATGAAGAGTCATTTTGCCAAGTGCTGCAAAGCTGGGGTTACCAAGAGAAAGGTGCATGCAATTGATGGAGAAGTGGAGGAATTCTTTGTGCATTCTCTACAGATTACTGGTGTTAGTAAAACAGAATGGACCATTCCAGTGACTGTGAATTAGACAATAATTCTATTTAAGCTTAACACCAGAGCCCATGTGAATCAGTTATCCATGGCTGATTATCAGACTCACATGGTAGAGCAAGATTTACTCAGTGAAGTTAAAAATCACAAGCTATACTGGAGAGAATGTTCCAGTACTAGGTGGCTGTATAGTGACCTTCAGGTACGAGAAGCAGCACCTAAAGTCACAGCTTCTGATTGTAGAAAAGAGATTAGAGCTAATATTAGGTCTGAGTGCATGTGAATAGCTCAACCTAGTGAAAAGACTTTTCATAATGGCTTCACAGAACAAGGATGACCACACAACACTCATGGAAGAGTACGCAGATGTCTTTGAGGGGCTCAGATGCTCACACAAAATTCATATAGATGAGACAATGGTTCTTGTGTCCATGCATACCACAAAGTTCCCTTTGCACTTGGAGACTAACTTAAACAACAACTAGCATGCATGGAATGGATGTCACAGAAAACTGAAGAGCCAACAGATTGGGTGAGCTCACTGGTCATTGTGCAAAAGCAAAATGGAGCATTGCAGATATGTTTAGACCCAAGAGATCTCAATAAAGTCATCAACAGAGGACATTTTAAATTGCCAACAGGGGAGGAGATCATGTCCCAGTGTGCAGGTACCAAGTGGTTTAGCAAGCTCGACTTGTCACCTAAGCTTTGGCAGATGAAGCTTGATGAGGCAAGTTTCAGACTGTGTAATTTTAGCACACCACAGAGAAGATATTCCATTCTTTGGTGACTGGATGGAATTCTGTCTGCACCAGAAATATACCATAAAACCGTCCACATGATATCCGAGGGCATACCTGGTGTGGAGACCAAGATTGTTTGGAGTCCCACAAAGGATGAACTCAGGCACTCCAGGCCAGTTCAGAAGCAGGTGAAAACCTGGCCAGCAGGAGCCATCTCTGCTCTTCAAGACTGCTTTGAGCACACTGACTGGCACATGTTCAGGGAGGCTGCAACCGATGGCGACTCTACCAACTTAGAGGAGTACACAGCATCAGTGACCAGCTACATCAACAAGTGCATTGATGATGTTACTCTGTCCAAGACCATCACTACACACGCTAACCAGAAGCCATGGATGACCGCAGAGGTGCGTGTGCTGCTGAGGACCGGTGACTCCGCCTTCAGAGCAGGCGACGAGGCAGCTCTAACAACAGTGAGGGCCAAACTGTCCCAGGCCAGCAGAGAGGCAAAGGGAGCACATGCCCAGCAAATCCACACTGAATAACTTTTACACCCAGTTTGAGGCAGAAAATGATGTGGCGGCAAAGAAGTCCACCCCTCCTACAAATGACCAGGTGCTGTGATTCACCGTGGCCGATGTGAGAAGAACCCTGTACAGGATCAACCCACAGAAGGCTACTGGACCAGACAACATCCCTGGTAGAGTGCTCAGAGGATGTGCAGACCAGCTAGCAGATGTTCTCACTGACATCTTCAACATCTCCCTGAGCAGCGCCACCATTCCAACGTGCTTCAAGGCTGCCACCATCATCCCCGTGCTGAAGAAGTCTTCAGTGTCCTGCCTAAATGACTACCGTCCCGTTGCACTCACATCCATCATCATGAAGTGTTTCAAGAGGCTCATCATGAGGCATATCAAAACCCTGCTGTCCCCCTCACTGGACCTCCTGCAGTTTGCGTACCGTCCCAATCGCTGAACAGATGACGCAATTGCCGTCACCCTCCACCTGGCCCTAACCCACCTGGACAAAAAAGACACGTACGTTTGAATGTTGTTCATAGACTTCAGTTCCGCATTCAACACAATCATCCCTCAGAAACTGACCGGAAAGCTGAGCCTACTGGGTCTAAACATCTCCCTCTGCAAATGGATCCTAGACTTCCTGAGTAGGAGACCTCAGTCAGTCCGGATCGGGAGCAGCGTCTCCAACACCATTACACTGAGCACGGGGCCCCCCAGGGCTGTGTGCTCAGTCCACTGCTGTTCACTCTGCTGACCCACGACTGTGCTGCAACACACAGCTCGAACCATATCATCAAGTTCGCCGATGACACCACTGTGGTGGGTCTCATCAGCAAGAACAACGAGTCAGCTTCCAGAGAGGAGGTGCAGCGGCTAATGGACTGGTGCAGAGCTAACAACCTGTCTCTGAATGTGAACAAAACAAAAGAGATGGTTGTTGACTTCAGGAGGGCATGGAGTGACCACTCCTCGCTGAACATCGACGGCTCCTTGGTAGAGATCGTAAAGAGCACCAAATTTCTTGGTGTTCACCTGGCGGAGAATCTTACCTGGTTCCTCAACACCAGCTCCTTAGCAAAGAAAGCCCAGCAGCGTCTCTACTTTCTGCGAAGGCTGAGGAAAGTCCATCTCCCACCCCCCATCCTCATCACATTCTACATGGGTTGTATTGAGAGCATCCTGAGCAGCTGCATCACTGCCTGGTTCGGAAATTGCACCATCTCAGATCGCAAGACCCTGCAGCGGATAGTGAAGTCAGCTGAGAAGATCATCGGGGTCTCTCATCCCACCATTATGGACATTTACACTAAAAGCTGCATCTGCAAAGCAAACAGCATTATGAAGGACCCCACACACCCCTCATACAAACTCTTCTCCCTCCTGCCCTCTGGGAAAAGACACCGAAGCATTTGGGCTCTCACGACCAGACTATGTAACGGTTTCTTCTCCCAAGCTATCAGACTCCTCAATACCCGAAGCCTGGACTGACATCTTACTGCTCTATTTATTATTTGTGGTAATGCTTGCACTGTTTTGTGCACTTTATGCAGTCCTGGGTAGGTCTGTAGTCTAGTGTAGTTTTTTTCTGTGTTGTTCTTTTATTATTACATAGTTCAGTCTAGTTTTTGTACTGTGTCATGTAACACCATAGTCCTGAAAAAACGATGTCTCATTTTTACTATGTACTGTACCAGCAGTTATGGTTGAAATGACAATAAAAGTGATTTTACTTGACTTGATGTATGACTGAGCCAGGTGATTGATGTGACATAGAATGTCAATTTCAAATTAAATAAAGAGAAATGTGAGTTTGGTGTTAAGACATTGACTTACATAGGAGATGTCATATCTGAAGAGGGAGTGAAGCCTGGCCCAAGAAAGATGCCAGCCGTTGAAAACATGGAGATACCTCAAAACAAAGAGGAAGTGAGATGTTTCTTGGGGATGTTGACTTTCCTGGCTATGTTTATCCCTTGATCATCAAATATGTTAACACCACTTGAACAGAAAAATAAGTGGATTTGGTCTCCCAAGAAAGAAGAATTTTTCCAGATGCTGAGAAGAGTAATAACTGAAGAGCCAGCACTGAAGTTTTATGATTTGGAAAGGTGTACCAGGATCTCAGCTGATGCATCCTGGTACAGCCTGAGAGCAGTACTACTGCAGCAGTATGATGACACAAGGACAGGTGTGTAAAAAGGGCCCGAAGGTTCATTGGGGACCCAAGTCACCCCAACCACAAACTGTTCCATCTACTACATCTGGAAAACAGTACCGCAGCACAAAAGCCAGGACCAACAGGCTCCGGGACAGCTTCTTCCACCAGGCCATCAGGCCAATTAACTCACGCTGATTTGAGTGTATTTCTATACTACATTGATTGTTTTAATTATTATAAATTACTATGCACATGACACATTTAGATGGAGACGTAATGTAAAGATTTTTACTCTTTATGTATGTGAAGGATGTAAAAAATAAAGTCAATTCAATTCAACCTGTGACCTAGGTGTCAAGGGCTTTAACAAGTGTCGAAGCCAACTATACAAAGATAGAGAACAAGCTTCTCACCGACACATATGAATGTGAAACCTTCCATCAGTACATCTATGGACAAACTTTTGAAGTGGACACAGAACATACCCCACGGGTCTCAATTATGTCTAAACCACCAAAAAACTGTCCCTTGAGGGTACAGCGCATACAAGATGCAGAAAGATGATGTGAAGATGATCTACACACTGGGAAAATATATGCTTGCTACTGATGCGCTGCCCAAGCAGTCGACAAGAAAGAAGAGAGTGACCGAGAAGTTAATGCGGATATACAGGTCTATGTCGATATGATTGTCACCTCCCTTCCAGTATGTCTGCATAGAGAAGAGCAGATTCGGAAAGCAGCTGGTACAGATGAACACAAGCAAATCTGCAGATGCTGGAAATCCATAACAATGCACACAAAATGCTGGAGGAACTCAGCAGGCCAGGAAACATCTACGGAAAAGAATACAGACCACGTTTTGGACTGACGAAGGGTCTTGGCCCAAAACGTTAACTGTTTACTCTTTTCCATAGGGTCTGATGAAACAATGAAAGAACTCAAAGATACAATGCAGAAAGGAAATCCAACAACTAAGAATAACAGTCCAATGTGTGTTCAGGGTTACTGGGCATGCAGAGCTGAACTGCCAGTAGTGGAAGATATGGTCTTCAACATTTGTGATTCCACTGTTGCTACACAAGGAAATGCTGAAGAAGATACACAGAGGCATCTTGGTGAGTGTGTTGCTCTTAAGGCATTTGTTTAGCTTTATTACATTTTCGCTTTAGTAATTCATTTGTAATTATTTTTTAGTTAAAGTTAAGGTTGTTGAAAGTAAATTCATTGTCTGTGTTTTATCACGGCATGCGATGATGTCACACCTGGTTTTGCCGCGTCTTGTGGGTAAATACCGGTTTGGAGAAATGGGAAGGAGGGGGCTTGTGTGTGCAGGACCAGTGCAAGAAAAGTTTCGTTCTATGCACTAACAAACATCATAGAAGCAACACTGTAAGTTCATATGACAATCGATATGTTGAAGTAAAAATGTTAATGCTGATTCTGTTAAAAGTAATGATGGTTGATAAAGTTTATTTTCTTGTGCTATTGAAAGTGTTGCTGGATAGTTTGTGTTGAAGTGTATTTAACGTTGTTGATGGCGTAGGTAGATTCTGACTGTATGTTGTACTTTAATGTAATATAGTTTGTTGTAGTTTTACTTTTACAAGTACTTATGATGTAAATGTGATGCCAAGAAGGAAACAAATACTGTATATATTTTGTATTGTTTTATCAACAGTTTTCACCATACGTTAATGTGGAAGAGTGAACAGTAAATGTTTAATCTTACTGCGATCCTGCCTCATTGACTTCGGTTTAACTCGGTGTTTAGTTCAGAGTTTCTACACCTGCATGAGAACACTACAGTGAGGAAAAATGTAAATGTAGAGCTTGTACTGGCCAAGTATGAATGAAAACATCAGCCAGACTATTTCTTCATGTGGAATTTGCCTTACCTACAAACCAAAGCAGCAAGTAGTACCACTTACACCACACTCTGTACCAGACATGCTGTACTTCAAAGTTGGAGTGGATTTGTTTGATTGTAATTGGAAGAGTCATACTGTTGTAACAGACTACTTTTCCAATTCCCTAGGGGTTGAAACCTTACAATCACCATCCAGCAAAACATCATTGCCTTACAGAAAGCTGTGTTTGCAAGGCATGGAGTTCTATGTGAAATATTATCAGACAATGATCCACAATTTTCAAGTTGTGAATCTGAGTCCTTTCCCAATGTTTTGAGGTTTTGACGTATAATTTCAAGCCCACATAATCCAAAATCCAATGGCGTAGCAGAGAGTTTAATCAAGGTACTGAAGGGCCTCATGAAGAAAGCGCGAGATGGACGAGAGGTTTTTCACAGAAGTCTAATGATTTGCAGAAGTGTGCCACTGCAGAATGGCTTTTAACCAGCCCAACTACTGATGGTCCAATGTATACACACTAATGTTCCCATGCGTGAAAACCTGTTGACACCTCAAGGAGCACACAAGTGAAATTGGCTGAAGCAGAAGGGAAAAGAGAAGGAAAAATCGTGGATCCACGACCACAAGCTCCATCCCATAGCAGTACATCTCACCTGTCAGTACACCAAAGGGGTCAGCATATGAAAAAAAATAACATTTTGATCAGAGTTCTCAAAAAGTCACAAATATTAAAACAGAAAATCCAAGCAATACACTTGTAGAAACAAATAGCAGACCAAAATGGACCATTAAATCACCTCAGAGACTGATTGAAAGTAGATGAGTGGATACAGGACTCCATTTGCTCATTAATATTGAAGATGAAACATTGAATAGTTGAAAGTTTGAAATAAAAATGAAAAGAGACCAGCTACAGAATGTAGATGTCTTTGTTGAAAAGGGTTATTGTTCTTTGCAGGTTCATGAGGACATGACACTGTGATAGTTTTTTCTTTCAAGGGGGAAGATGTATTATTATGTGTGCATAATAAAGAACTTCATTTCCCAGTGGGCAATATGAGGAGTTCACCTGGAACCAGAAGCAATGATGGCGGCCTGATTGCACACACACGCACAAGGTTGAGCAGCTGTTCCGCAAGAAAATGTTTGAATGTAAACCCACGCCATGTTTGTCTTTATTAAGAACAAACATGACAAAGATGATATCAGTCAGACCTTAGTGAATTGCAGAGCATATCGAGATTCCCTATGGTCTATTCTTGTACATTCTTCTGGAGTTCTGTTTAAAGTCAAGGTCGAGTTTATTGACATTATGCAGAAGTTCACGTGTGTACAGATACAGTGAAAAACTCACCTGCAGCAGCATCACAGGCACATTGCATTAGAGACGCAACATATAAATAAATTATACACAATTTGTACAAAAAAGAACACAATTAGAATGATGTAAACAAAGTCCATTTTAGTGCAAAGTGATCAAGGAGGTCATAGCATTGCTCAGCTGCAGTGATTAAGATTATACTGATTGATCTGAAAGGTTGAAGGAAAATAGCTGTTTCTGAACCTGGTGATGTGGGACTTCAGGCTTCTGTACCTCTTGCCTGATGGTAGCTGTGAGAAGATGGCACGGCCCAGATGGTGGGGACCTTTGATAACAGATGTTGCCTTTTTCAGGAAATGCCTCCTGTAGATTCTACAGTTGTCACCCTCTCTCAGTACCACTCTCTTTGTTTCCATAGTATTGGAGTGGTTCAGTGGATTAAAACAAGCCTGTGTTTTAGAACCTGCAAAGCCTTTAAGGGGACTTGCTAACGACTTAAGTAATGGGGGTTGTTTTTTTAGCTTCTACCATCTAAATCTGGACCTTTACATTTCACTAACAACAACTTGCTCCAGTTGTGCTAATGAATATAGTTTATGACACAGTTATTGTATAGTGTATGACACAGTTCACAGTCAGTTAACTTAACCATCCAGGAAATTTTGCCCTTCAGGCCACAGTGATGGGGTTTCTCACAGGTCGGCGACGCATGTTTAAAAGGAGACCTTTGCTGGAGTACAGGCTCATTCTGGCAGCCCAATGAGCAGCAGGACCAGGCCACAGCGACAAGGTTTCTCGCAGGTCGGTGATGCTGGTTTAGAAGTACAGAAGTGACAAGCGGGGCAGCCATTGTTGGGAGTAGGCCAGTGGTGAGAGTAGGAGAGTCAGGCTTTGGCTCCAAGAAGGCTATGGCTTGAAAGAGACACTGGCTCTGGGTAAGCTTCTGTTAAGGTTCCCTTTTTCTCCTCTTACAGTACCTAGTGTAGTAAATGGCTCTTGTGTGTCCTTCATCCTGGATGTTGGAGTCCTGGGAGACCCAGAGTCTCCCAGGGAACTACATCTGCACGGTCATCTAGCTTTAGCTCCTTGAAGACTGTTAGGGATCTTGAGTAGCAGCTAGATGACCTTCGGCTTGTATGGAAGAGTGAGGAGATAATCGAGGTAGCCTCCGTGAAGTTACAGGAGGCGAGTAGCTGGGTGACTGTCAGGTGAATAGGGAATTAGAGCAGAGCACCCCTGTGGCTATTCCCCTCAATAACAAGTATACTGCTTGGGTACTGTTGTGGGGTTGGCTTCCCAGATGAATGCCATGGAGACCAGGTTACTGGTACTGAGCATGGGTCCATGGTGCAGAAGGGAAAGAAGGAGAAGAAGGAAGAGGTAGTGATAGGGGACTTAATAGTTAGGGCAACAGAAAGGAGATTCTGTGGATGTGAACAGGACACCCGAAAAGAAAGTTGCCAGGGTCAGGGATGTCTTGGATCATGTCCGCAGCAGTTTGGAGGGGGAGGGGGAGCAGCCAGATGTTTTGCTAAATATTGGTACCAATGACATAAGAAGGAAAAGCAAAGAGTTCCAAAAAAGAGAATTTGGAGATCTAGGCAGAAAGCTGAGAAGCAGGACCTCCCAGGTAGTAATTTCTGGATTGTTACCTGTACCTTGCACCGGTGAGGGTAGAAACAGAGTGATTTGGCAGACAATGCATGGCTGAGAAGCTGGTGCAGTGGACAGGGCATCAGGTTCCTGGATTATTGGGATCTCTTCTGGGGGAGGTATGACTGTACAAAAGGGACGGGTTGCACCCGAACACGAGGGAGACCAATATTATCACGGGCAGATTTGTTAGAGCTGCAGGGAGGGTTTAAACTAATTTAGCAGGGAGATGGAAACCAGAGTGAAGGGACTCAGGATAGGACAGATGGTCAAAAGACAAAGATAGCATACAGTCAGACTGCTAGGAAGGGCAGGCAGATAATAGGACATAATTGCAGCCAGCAAGGTAAGTATTAAAGCATTAAGGATGCAGAATCAAAAAGGGTAACAAATGCAGCATTCAGATTGTTATATTTCATTGCATAGAGATAAGAAAATAAGGTAAATGATCTTGTTGCACTATTAGCGATTGTCAGGTATGATATTGTGGCCATCACTGAATTGTGGCTAAAGAATGGTTGTAATTGGGATCTGAATGTCCAAGGTTACACGTCATATTGGAGGAATAGGAAGGTAGGCAGAGGGGGTGACGTGGCTCTGCTGGTAAAGAATGGCATCAAATCAATAGAAAGTTGTGACATAGGATTGGAAGATGTTGAATCCTTGTGGGTTGAGTTAAGGTACTGCAAGGGTAAAAGGACGCTGATGGCAGTTATACACAGACCTCCCAATGGACCTCTCACAGATTACAATGAGAAAAAGAAAAGGTGTATCAAAAGGGCAATGTCAGAATCAGAATGAAAATCAGGTTTATTATCACCGGCATGTGACATGAAATTTGTTAACTTAGCAGCAGCAGTTTAATGCAACACATAACCTAGCAGAGAAAAAAGAAAATAATAATAATAAATAAACAAGTAAATCAATTAAATATATTGAATAGATTAAAAAATAGAAATACTGTATATTAACAAAGTAGTGAGGTAGTGTCCAAAGATGATAGTCATGGGAGATTTCAACATTAGGAGGGAAAAGATGAAATATGAAAGCAAGCTAGCTAACAATATCAAAGTGGATAGTAAAAGCTTTTTCAAATATGTAAGCAATAAAAGAGAGAAGCAAGTGGATATAGGACTGCTAGAAAATGGGGCAGGAGAAATGCGATGGACAAGGAGATGACAGACCAATTAAATGCGTAGTTTTCATTAGTCTTCATTGTGGTAGATGCTAGCAGTGTGCTACATGTTGAAGAGTGTGAGGGAAGAGAAGTGAGTGCAGTTACTACTACTCAGAAAGCTGAAAGACCTAAGGGTACACAAGTCACCTTGACCAGATGAACTGCACCCTTGGGTTCTGAAAGAGGTAGTGGTAGAGATTGTGGAAATACTAGCAATGATCTGTCAAAAATCATTGGACTTTGGCATGGTGCCAGAGGACTGGAAAATTGCAAATGTCACTCCACTCTTTAAGAAAGGAGGAAGGCAGCAGAATAGGCAAGAAAGTGGCAAATGAAATATAATGTTGGAAAATGCATGATCATGCATATTGGTAGTAGAAATAAATATGCAGATGATTTTCTAATTGGGAAGAAAATCCAAAAACCTGAGATGCAAAGGGACTTGGGAGTCCTTGTGCTGAACAGCCTAAAGGTTAACTTGCAGGTTGAGTTGGTGGTGAGGAAGGCAAATACAATGTTAGCATTAATTTCAAGAGGTCTAGAATACAAGAGCAGAGACGTGATGCTCAGGGTTTATAAGGTACTGGTGAGGCCTCTCCTTGAGTATTGTGAACAGTTTTGGACTCCTCATCTTGGAAAAGATGTGCTGGCATTGGAGAGGGTTCAGAGGAAGTTCACAAGGATGATTCTGCAAATAAAAGGATTATCATACGAGGAACGTTTGATAGCTCTGGGTCTGTACTCACTGGAATTTAGAAAGATGAGGGGGGATCTCATTGAAACTTTTCAAATGTTGAAAGGCCTAGACTGAGAAGATGTGGAAAGGATGTTTCCCGTGGTGGGGGAGTTTAGGACAAGAGGGCACAGCCTCAGGATAGAATAGAGATGTGGAGAAATTTCTTTACCCAAAGGGTAGTGAATTTGTGGCATTTGTTACCATAAGACATAGGAGCAGAATTATTCGTTCAGTCCATCGAGTTCTTGATGCACTGAGCAATCAGAAACCTACCAACTTTTGCCTTAAGTACCCACTGACTTGGCCTCCACCGCTGTTTGTGGCAGAGCATTCCAGAGAATCACTATTCTCTGGCTAAAAAAATTCCCCCTCATCTCTGTTCTAAAGGGTTGCCCCTCAATTTTGAGCGACCATTTAGAGCAGAGGTAAGGAGGAATTTCTTCTCTCCTGAGGAGCCCAAAACCTTCACCACAGGCAGCTGTGTAGGCCAGGTCGTTGGTGTATTTAAGGCAGAGATTGATAGGTTTTTGATTGGACACGGCATCAAAGGTTACGGGGAGAAGGCCAGGGAGTGGGTCTGAGGAGGGGAAAAAGGATCAGCCATGATTGGATGGTGGAGCAGACTCAATGGGCCAAATGGCCTAATTCTGTTCCTATTTCTTATGGTCTTATGGTGTAAATATCCTCATAATCTGCAGTCTTAAATACTGAAAATTTGTACATGACATATTGGTTGGTGTTTAATATTCTACAATCTTACAAGAAGTAGCAAAATAAAAAAATATATGATATCAATAGCCAATCCTTCACTGGAATTGAAATTTACTGGGAAATTTAATATTACGTTTTAAAAAAAATGTCATTAATATGATTAGATTAAATTAAATCCAAACCATTGATGAAACTTTATGATAGTAAATTCATTTTATTACAATTTTGGATTTATTTTAGCTCCAACACTTTCTGTTTTATCTCTTCTTCTGGTTTTACTTGACTGGTTTATTCATTACACTGACTCATTGGCCACATCACAGTCACTTTATTCAGCCTCGCCTTCACTGTTTAACTATTTGTTCAGTCGATGCCCATTCCAGTTACTTTTAGAGATCTGGTCTTCCATTCTAATGATTGATGATAAAGCTCTTTGTGGTATAATATTCCATTCACTTTAATTAATGGATAGGAACATAAAGCTGCCAGAATTTCAGTTAGCAGTTCCTGTCAGAGTCATGCAGCATGAAAACAGGCCTTTCAGCCCAACTCACTCATGCTGACCAAAGTGCCTTCCTGACTTTGTCCTATTGGTTGTCTATGGCCCTGTTCTTCCCTGTCCAAGTCCATATCCAAATTTCTTTTTAATATTGCCAGTGTTCTTGACTCTATTCTTTCCTCTGACTGAACTTACCTGGCTCAATTCAGAATCAGAATCAGAATTACCGGTAGGTGTATTATCATCGGCATGTGTTGTGAAACTTGTTAACTTAGCAGCAGCAGTTTAACGCAATACATGATAGAGAAGAAGAGAAAAAATAATAAATAAATAAGTAGATCAATTACAGCATACATATATTGAATAGATTAAAAATTGTGCAAAACACAGAAATAATATATATTAAAGTAAGGTAGTGTTCATGGGTTCAATGACCATTTAGGAATCGGATGGCAGAGGGGAAGCAGCTGTTCCTGAATCACTGAGTGTGTGCCTTCAGGCTTCTGTACCTCCTACCTGATGGTAACAATGAGAAAAGGGCATGCCCTGAGTGCTGGAGGTCCTTAACAATGGACGCTGCCTTTCTCAGTACCGCTCCTTGAAGATGTCCTGGGTACTTTGTAGGCTAGTACCCAAGATGGAGTCAACTAAATTTACAACCCTCTTTAGCTTCTTTCGGTCCTGCGCAGTAGCCCCCCCCTCCCCCCCAAATACCAGACAGTGATGCAGCCTGTCAGAATACTCATTTAAAATCAATTCATTCACATTAAAAAACAACTGGGAGTCTCCTAAATCCCACAGGCGGGTGAGCCAACTGGGCAAGAGTTTCCCCTAACCACTGACACAGCCTTGTGCTAAATCCTGTAATTCAGCGATAGTGTAGTTATGAATGATAGCCTCAGTGATTACACCCCACTGCATTTCACTTTGAAAAGTAGAGCTTCGTAAAAAGATCATTTTGTAGTAAGCACATATGAGCTAGCAGGGTTATGGACAAACTAACACAATGTTAAGGATGAGAGTGGGTGTCCCTCCAAAACTGCCATTCACTATGACCGCATACATTTTAATTAGTTTTTACTCTGACATGAAACATTGGGCCTGTGTCTCTCTCCACAGATGCTGCCTGATCTGCTGAGTGTTTCTGTTTTAGTTTTAACCATTTCAATCAACTTCCATTTTGTCAGAGCATTCAGCCATTACACCTCGTTCTCCAGCACTGTTTCCAAATAGTTTCCACCTTCCCATCCCCTCTCCTGCAGATGCACCTACTGATGCTTCAATGTCAGTTGTCTTTCAGGCCAAACTGGGGGGCCAAAACTATATTTTCTTTCTTGTGAAGCATCTCAGGACTCTGTTGCACCCTTTCACACCTTCTCTTTTCCTCAACTTCTCATCACCTCCCTCTGGTTCAATAGACAATAGACAACAGGTGCAGGTGTAGGCAATTTGGCCCTTCTAGCCAGCACCGCCATTCACTGTGATCATGGCTGATCATACACAATCAGTACCCCGTTCCTGCCCTCTCCCCATATCCCTTGACCCTACTATCTATAAGTGCTCTATCTAACTCTCTCTTGAAAGATTCAGACACTTGGCCTCCACTGCCTTCTGGGGCAGAGCATTCCACATATCCACCACTCTCTGGGTGAAAAACTTTTTCCGCATCTCTGTTCTAAATGGCCTACCCCTTATTCTTAAACTGTGGCCTCTAGTTCTGGACTCACCCATGAGCGGAAACATGCTTCCTGCCTCCAGCGTGTCCAATCCCTTAATAATCTTATATGTTTCAATCAGATCCTTCTAAATTCCAGTGTATACAAGCCCAATTGTAAAGCCCAATTTCATTTTAAAACACACACACACACACACACACACACACACACACACACACACACACACACACACACACACACACACACACACACACACACACACACACACACACACACACACACACACACACACACACACACACACACACACACACACACACACACACACACACACACACACACACACACCTGCCCCTACTTGATTCAATCTTTAATTTGCAAAGTGGAAGTTGGAAGTCAAATTGTGAACACTGAAATCTTCTCATTTGAATTAATATCTGCTATATTCAAAACAAAAACCTGAATCATTTCTCAGTTGGCACGGCAAGTTGTGAGGAAGGGCCTGTTTCTAGCTTTATGACATTATGCTTTGCTGCATAAATATATATCCTTATGCCACCCCCTGAGTCACTTGTCATTTCTGACTTGGATATGGACGTTTATGTAAGCACCTTACACAAAATCTGATCGGAGTGATTTAAAGTCCAAAGTAAATATATTATTGAAGTACATATATGTTGCCATATAGAACCCTGAGATTCATTTTCTTGTGGGCATAATCAATAAATTCATAATAGAATAATAACTATAATAGAATCAATGAAAGTCTGCACCAACTTGGAACAGTGTGCAAAAGACAACAAATGCAAAAAGAATTCAAGGGAAGGCTGTCATAAATTTATCAGGTATCAGTACATGGAAGGAACCTTGAGAAGGACTGAGGCTGGCAACTAGCAAAGCCAGAAGAAACAAGGGTTGTTTCTCCTTGAAGGGAAAGTTTATTTCAGCTAAAGCTAGAGTAAATGTGATTGTTAGCAGCATTTATGCTTTCTGATGGAACTTTAAGTCATTGGGACCAACCAGTAGAAGGCACCTTTGATCTTATCATCTGTAATGAAACAAAGTTAATCTTATAGTAAGATTGACTCTGAAAAAAAGGTGATCATAGTGTGATAAAACTTCACAACAAGTTCTACTGACATCTACGGTACTTAAGTAGAAATCTGAGTGTTAAACCTAAGCCAGCTACAAGATATGAGGATAAGTGTTGGATAAATAAATTAGGTTAAATAGATTAAACTGTATGAAAATAGATAAGCAATGGGACACGTTTAAAAAATAATGTTCAAACTTCTGGCAAAAAAAAAACACGGAAGCTGAAAAATGGAAAAATCATAGGATAAGTGGCCAAGTCAAAAGTTTAAGAACAGCGTTAGATTAAAAGAAGTGTGTTATAATGTTACCAAAAGTAAACCTAAGCCTGAGGATTGGGAAATTTTAGGAATCAGGACAAAAATTTTTCAAAATTTGATTCGGAAAATAGAGGGAAAATAACATATGAGAGTAAAGAGAAAGAAGATGTAATAAAAAGTATGACTAAAATGTGGGAGAGTTGTGAAAGTAAAGATGTTTTGGTTAAGAGATAGAAATAGGAAAAAATGTACAGAGCTGAATAAAGAATAAAGAGCTGAATAAAAAATGAACAGAGCTGAATAAAGGCATTAAATAAATATTTTGAATCCTGATGAAGCATCTCAGCCCGAAATGTTAACTGCTTATTCTTCTCCATAGATGCTGCCTGGCCTGCTGAGCTCCTCCAGCACTATGTAGTGTTATTAAAATCATAGAAAAGCACAGCACAGATATAGACCCTTTGGCCCATCTCATCCTTGCTAAACCATTTAAACTGCCTATTCCCATTGACTTGCATGGGACCATAGCATCCACGTACCTATCCAAACTTCTCTTAAGCATTGAAACTGAGCTTGCATACACCACTAGTGCTGACAGCTCATTCCACAATCCCATGAGCCTCTGAGTGAAGAGGTTTCCCCGCATGTTCTCGTTAAACTTTAAGCTTATGTAGGGGTGGTCCCCAAGATTTTCAGCATCTGTAGAATCTCTTGCATTTAATAGCTTGTATCTGTCTTTACTGTAGAATGTAATCGTGATTTACAAGCAAGCTAATGAGATTATGAAATTATGATAAATTAAAATTAGTAAGGAAAGTACAGGAGAAACTAATGCAGTTTAAAGTTGACCAACTCCCCTCTAACTGCTGGTCTTCAAATAACTGCGGCATGAAGATAGTAAATATTTTGGCGGTGATCTTCTAAAATTCCTTGGATTCTATTGCCATCCCAGAGTGAAGACTAATATTTAAGAAAGAAATAAGGGAGAACAGGGAACTGCAGTCAATTAGCTTAATACCAGTTGTCAGGAAAAATCTACAATTCTTTATTAAGAAAGTCATAACAGGGTACTTGGAGTCTTGTAATACAATTAGGTAGAGTAAGATGGTTATGTGAACAGAAAACTGTGTCAGATAAATCTAATACAGTCTTTTGAGCATGTTACTATCAAACTGAGTAAGTAGATGAAACAAGAAAAAAGCTTATGAATATTAGTTGCCCCTGCCAGCCGGTACTTACCCCACCCCCGCCTCCACCTTCTTTTTCTGGCTTCTGCCTGCTTCCTTTCCCATCCTGAGGAAGGGTCTCAGTCCGAAACGTTGACTGTTTATTCTTCTCCATATTTGCTACATGATTTGCTGAGATCCTCTAGTATGTTGTGCGTGTGGCTCAGAACCTCATGTTTATAAATGTATGATATATCTGAATTCTCAAAATAAAACATTCAAAGAAATGTTATTACCTTATAACATTTCTTACTTCTCTTGCCACAAAATAGTTTGGAAAGTAAGGGCAAGTTATTACCTTACTATCTAAAGCCATGTGGGATTGGAGACTTTCTTATTAAAGGCAGATGATTAGGTAGAAGGCAGGTAACAGAAAATATGATGGTGTGTGGTCCTGAGATTGGGGGCTCTGAACAGAGCAATGAAGGATGAAAGGTCAGACTTGCTTTGGAAAAATTGTTGGGAATGGGGCTGTCATTTTGGGTTTGGTTGAGGTTGTAATTTTACTCATGATCAAATTTCTTCTGACTACTATTCTAATCCATCATTATTACCCAGTGTTATGATACCAGCCCCCTCCTTTGTGAGAATCACAAGAGCCCTAGTGAAGGGGGGGTCAATGACCCAAGAGAGAGAGAGAGACGTGCTGAATAGACACAGGAAATGGGAGAGAGAGAGACGTGCTGAATACTGCATTCCACCGGGATGCAGAATAAGGCGACCTTGACTATTGTCTCATGAAGACCACGTGTAAAGCCCTCGGGCAAAGTGGGCTGGTTGAGAGAGAGATTGACACCTGCGATCCCGTGAGGAAGTATAAAGGAGGGTCTGGGGGGGACGACCCCTTTAGACGCACCAAGGAGACACGATAGCGATCCCGTCGTAGCGGGAAGCCATTTTGAAGGAAGCCACGTGCGTTAGATTCCGAATTGGGAGTCTGTGGCTGGAATCACGGAAAATCGCTTTTAACTAACAACAGGAAAGCCGGCTCCCCTGATTCCACGGCTTTGCTTCGTAAGGACCCGGGCAAGTGTTCCTTTTCTCACCAATCTCTCTCTCTCTCTCTCTCTCCAACACGGGAAACCCAGCGGTTCCCAAAAGGCTGAAGCCTGCAGACTTTTGAATGACTGTTATATTTCCATCGGACAATCGTTTAACCCCTAGACAACGATAGAGCTTATTTCTTATCGATTATTACTATCCCTGCGCTTTAGATTGAGTATTGACGACGTATGTTATCTGAATGTTTGTATTAACCTTACTTTTGTGCCCCTTTATAAATAAAAACTTTTGAAAATGGTACCATCAGACTTCAGCGGACCTCTCTATCTTTGCTGGTAAGTGATCCAGTTACGGGATACATAACAATGTGGGGGCCTCGTCTCGAGATTTGAAACCAAATTGGGAGGGCAGTGAATTGGGTTTGTAAGTCAAAAAAAAAAAAAAAATTTGGATCTGGTACGCGGGTAGCCAGAAGGGAAACCAGCAAAGATGGACGTGGATGAATTTATGAAAAACCCAACTGTAGAGGTGCTAGAGGCGGCCACCAAATCAGACTTGTTAAATTTGGCGAAGGGATTGGACCTCGCAGAAGTGAGGTCGTCCATGAAAAAGCGGGAGGTGCGAAGGGCCATAACTCGGTATTACATTGGGAAGAAAGTGTTCGAAGCTGAGGTCTTGGAAAATATCCCTGAAAAGGTACCAGCGAGTGGGATGGATCAGCTAGAGTTGGAGAAATTAAGGTTGGAGCATGAATTTAAAATGAAGCAGCTGGAAGCGGCTGAGAGAGAGAAAGAACAGGCTCAGAGAGAGAAAGAACGGGCTGAGAAAGAAAGGGAGCAGGCGTTCCACATAAAGGAGTTAGAGGTGAAACGGGACCAGGAGCTCCAACTAAAGGCGTTAGAGGTGGAAAAAGAGCAGGACCAAGCTGAAAAGCAAAGACATCATGAAATTCAGCTAAAAGAGCTAGAAGTAGCCGAGAACGAGAGGGAACGAGCTGAGAACGAGAGAGAACGAGCCGAAAAGCAGAGTATGAGGAGAGACGAGAACAGAGGGAACATGACTTGGAGATGGAGAAGTTAAAGAAAGAGCGAAGAGATCTAGGGTTAGATCGAGAGGAGAGGTTTAATGTTAGTCGGGAGTTGAGGGTAGTACCTCCATTCGAAGAGTCGGATGTTGATAGTTATTTCTTGCTCTTTGAAAAGGTGGCAGTAAATCAAAAGTGGCCCAAAGAGCAGTGGGTGGCGTTGTTACAAAGTGTGTTAAAGGGGAAGGCACAACGAGCATATGCGGCCTTGGCTGTCGAGGAAGGGGAAGCAGAGAATTATGCCAAAGTAAAAGACGCCATTCTCCGGAGTTACGAGCTAGTACCTGAAGCTTATAGACAAAGGTTCAGAAATTTACGGAAAGGGTGGAATCAAATGTATACCGAGCTAGCCTATGAAAAGGGTGTGCTCTTGGACCGTTGGTGCACCGCGGAACAGGTGGACGGGGATTATGGGCGTATCAGGGAGTTATTTCTGATTGAGGAATTAAAAGGGTGTGTTCCGGAGGAGATCCGGATGTATTTGAATGAGAAGGTGAATAAGTCCATCTCAGAAATTGCTAGGTTCGCAGATGAATATGCCCTAACCCACAGGATAAAGATTTCCTCGCCAAAAGGTTACCCGAGAGACCGTCGGAACGGTAGGGAAAGTCCGCCGGCTGAGCCAGAGGTCCCGCCGGGAGCTAGTGGTAAGGTTGAGGGGGAAAGGCCAGGCGGCCCGAGATTTCCGGGCTTGACCTGTATTAATTGTGGGAAGGGAGGACATATTGCCTCTAGGTGCTTTGCTCCGAGAAAGGAGCCAGAAAAAGGGAGAGCAGCGGTCCCTATCGGGTGTGCCGTGGTAATCAGTAAATCGACGAGAGAGCCCCGGGTAGACAGAGTACGAGAAGGGTCAGAGACTTGGCTGTCACCCGGAACCGTGTCCATGAAGGGGGGAGACCCACCCATTCCCGTCCGAATCTGGCGAGACACCGGGGCGGAGCTGTCGTTGATCTGCCATGAGATACTAGATTTCGGTCGGAGAAGGGGAATGGTCGCCGTGAAGGGGATAGGTTCAAGAATAGAAATGGTGCCCCTACATCAGGTAATTATGGATTGTGAGCTGGTATCTGGACCAGTTGAAATAGGGGTGCCATCAGAATTCCCGAGAACTGACGTGGACGTCCTCCTCGGAAATGATTTAGCCGGGGGGCAGGTTTGGACACGGCTCAAACAGCCTGTGAGGATTGCAGCCCCGCCCCTCACATCTCCAGTCTGTACCACAGGCGCGAGCATTCGCAGCCTGTCGAGAAAGGCAGCTGAGAAAGCGAGCAGTTTAAATCTGGCCAGTATTGATTTGGCTGAGACGGTCCTACCGACCCTGTACCACGAGGGTTCTGAGGGTGGTAAACCGAAGAGTAGTAAAGTGAAAGGGGTTAAGGGAGAGGAGCTAGATCTTCCCTTAGCGAAGAGAAAGGTCCTAGAGGTAGGAAATAAAGATGAGAGACGGAAAAAGCTGTTGAAAGGTCCAGAGTTGGACATGGATGATCTGTCGGGGGTGGCAGCCCTGTTTGAAGAAGTTGAGAGTTATCAAGGTGTTCCTGATAATGAGATGAAGGCAGTCCTAGATGAAAAGGATGCCATTACCTTGGAGAGGTCTGCTGGGTTGGCAGACGAGGTTGTTTCAGCCCGCGGGGTTGAGTTTACTCCAGAAGGGAGTTGTACAGAGAGGAACTGGGAGGATCAGGGGAATTTAGAATTCGAAAAGGGTACGGGTATTGAAAGCCTGGAAGAGGCAGATGTCCCGTTTGAGTGTGTCCAAGATGTGGATGCCCGTGGTACTGAACCTAGTAATGGAGCTCAGAAAAGGTCTGAGGTATTTGATTCAGTTGAAAAGGAATGCAGTCCCTGTGGGTCAGAAGGACTGGGTTTAGTGAAGACAGGGTTAACCCTGGTAATTGGGGGAAGGGAGGGTTCCCAGGTGTTGGTACACGAAGGGTTGGTGAACCTTAAAGTGGAACTCGACCATGGGGGAATAAACATTATTATTGAAGGGAACGGGAAGTTTGTAGTTCCCAAATCGAATGAAGAAAATTTAAAGTTTAGATTGGTGTCAGAAGAAGCAACCAAGCGACATAAACGAGGGCTTGGTAACGCGGTGCCTGCGCATCAATTACAGGTTGATTTGGAATGTAAAGGTGCACCACCCGCTGTTGTTATTCAAGAGAGCGCTGTGAAAAAGCCAAAATTTAAATGCGGCCTGAGGGAAAGGTTCGAACTGAAACCCATCAGCCTGCATGGTCCTGACAAAAGGGCTAGCCGCCTGGGTAACATTACAGAATTGGGTGGAAATGGTCTAAGTGGTGTTGATAAGATGACCCCGATGAACGAGACGGGCGGGAGTTCACCACGCCAAATTACTCAAGTTCCCCACGGGGGCACTCACCGAGAAAGAGGCGACGGTTAATGGGGATGACATTTTTAAACAGCAAAGCAGGTTGTACGGGGTTGCGCCAAAGCCTGTGAATAATAAAGACAGCCCCTTTGGAGACCTGCCGGTGAAGTGAAACGACCGAAACGATTAGTATTCGCATAAACTTTTGTAGATGCACCTAAGCTAAGATCACACCTCCTTAGTTTTGTTGCTGAAGAAAAAAAATAAATAGGTGGTTATTGAATTGAAGTCTGATGCTACAAGATTTTTAGTACAGTACGCGATGTTAAGATATTAAAGAAAGGGACACTGTAATCGTTAACTGTTTAGATACTGACTTGAATGTATAACAGTAGTACTCTGTGAAAAGAAAAGCTTGTGTATTGTGGTAGATTCAAAAATCCTGTAAGACTCTATACCACTGTTTTTAACCGCTGGTAAAAAACATTTAAGAGGGGAGGTGTTATGATACCAGCCCCCTCCTTTGTGAGAATCGCAAGAGCCCTAGTGAAGGGGGGGGGGGGGTCAATGACCCAAGAGAGAGAGAGATGTGCTGAATAGACACAGGAAATGGGAGAGAGAGAGACGTGCTGAATACCGCGTTCCACCGGGATGCAGAATAAGGCGACCTTGACTATTGTCTCATGAAGACCACGTGTAAAGCCCTCGGGCAAAGTGGGCTGGTTGAGAGAGAGATTGACACCTGCGATCCCGTGAGGAAGTATAAAGGAGGGTCTGGGGGGGACGACCCCTTTAGACGCACCAAGGAGACACGATAGCGATCCCGTCGTAGTGGGAAGCCATTTTGAAGGAAGCCACGTGCGTTAGATTCCGAATCGGGAGTCTGTGGCTGGAATCACGGAAAATCACTTTTAACTAACAACAGGAAAGCCGGCTCCCCTGATTCCACGGCTTTGCTTCGTAAGGACCCGGGCAAGTGTTCCTTTTCTCACCAATCTCTCTCTCTCTCTCTCTCTCCAACACGGGAAACCCAGCGGTTCCCAAAAGGCTGAAACCTGCAGACTTTTGAATGACTGTTATATTTCCATTGGACAATCGTTTAACCCCTAGACAACGATAGAGCTTATTTCTGATTGATTATTACTATCCCTGCGCTTTAGATTGAGTATTGACGACGTATGTTATCTGAATGTTTGTATTAACCTTACCTTTGTGCCCCTTTATAAATAAAAACGTTTGAAAATGGCACCATCAGACTTCAGCGGACCTCTCTATCTTTGCTGGTAAGTGATCCAGTTACGGGATACGTAACACCAGTCAGTTTCAGTTTTTGGCGTTCAACACCAACCCATCATTAAGAATTCAGCTTCTGATTGGCTGTAGTTAAGTGTTGGAAATGGAAGCATTGTTTGGTTGTGCTGAGTTACCTGGAGGCAGCAGAAGGGGCTGAAATCCTCTTGTTGATGGTGACCCAGGATGAAATTGGAAATTAAGGTGCCCTGCTGGGTCCCTCAGCTTCTTGGCACCAAGGAAGTCAGCAGCTCTACCACACTGTCCTGGGTGTACCAGAACAACAGGGAACTTTATCTAAGAAAGGACTTGCTAGCATCCAGAGTAGGTTCATGAGAATGATCCCAGGAATGAAAGGGTTAACCTATGAGGAGCTTTTGATGGCTCAGAACCTGTATTTGCTGGAGTTTAGAAGAATGAGGGTGTATCTCATTGAAACCTATCAAATATTGAAAGGTCTCGATAGATTGGATATGGAGTGGAAGTTTTCAATGGTGGGAGAGGATAGGACCATTTGGCACACACTTGCAATACAAGGATGTCCCTTTAGAACAGAGATGAGGAGGAATTTCTTTAGCCAGAAGGTGGTGAATCTGTGGAATTCATTGTCAGGGATGGCTTTGGAGGCTAAGTCATTGGGTACATTTAAAGCAAAGATTGATAGGTTCTTGATTAGTAAGGGTATCGAAGGTTAAAGATAGAAGGTAGGAAAATGGGGTTTGAACACCATAATAAATCAGCCGCGATCAAGTGACAGAGCAGACTTGATGGATCCTGTGTCTTATGGGTTTATGCAAACATAGTGATAGTGGAATCTTTCTGATTCTGAGACCCAGCCAGAGAAGGCTTGGGGACTGACCCGTTCTGCAAACACTTCACCCAGATTCTTTGATCACAAGGAATCTCCATGAATGCAATGTCCTAGAACTGCTTGCAGTTTGGTGAGTGTAGATTATGTGTGAAGAACTGATAGAAGGAAGCTGTCCAAGGAGCATAAAAGTCTACAGAAAGTGGTGAATACAGCCCAGTCCATCTCAGGCAAAACCTCCCCACCATCAAGAACATTGACATGGAGAGCTAACACGTGAAAGCAGCATTCATTATCAAGGTCGCCTACCACCCTCACCATGTTCTGTTGTTGCTACTGCTATCAAACAGGAGATACAGGAGCCTTAGGTTCCACAGCATCAGGCTTAGGAACAGTTATTAACCTATAACCATCAGTCTCCAGAATCAATGTGGATAACTGCAATCATCTCAAATCTGAACCTGCAGACTCACTTCCAAGGACTCTACAAATCAAGTTATTCTTATTATTATTGTATTTGGACAGTTCATCTTCTCTTGCACGTTGATTATTTGTTAGTCTTTAGGTGCAGTGTTTTCGTAAATTATATTGAATTCCATTATTTTTCTGTAAATCCCTGCAAGAAAATGAGTCTCGATGTTCTGTATAGAAACATATATGTACTTGGATAGTAAATTTACTTTGACTTTGAGGCACTGCAAGGGGATTAAGGATGACCTTCCCAAGTTTTCCTCAATTTGTACATGGAACATTGTAATTTCCCCGTACTCTTTCTTAACCAGTATTCACTGCATCAGTGGGGCTTCATAGCATCATTGGCTTATTTCCTCAGTCCATCTCTTGCCGCAGCAGAGTTTGGAAAATGCTTTCTGTTTTACGAATCTAAAGTCATAGTAGTTTAGGAGCCTAAGGATATTAAGCGAAGAATGGATGTGGAGAGGATGTTTCCAGTAGCGAGTGAGTCTAGGACCAGAGGGCGCAGACTCAGAATGCAAGGACTGCTCTTCAGGACAGAGATGAGGAAGAATTTCTTTAGCCAGAGGGTGATGAATCTGTGGAATTCATTGCAACTGAAGGCTTGGAGGCAAGTCAATGGATATATTTAAAGCAGAGGTTGATAATTAGTAAGGGCACCAAAGGTTACGGGGAGAAGGCAGGAGAATGGTGTTGAGAGGGATAGTAAATCAGCTATGATGGAATGGCAAAGCAGACTCGATGGGTTGAATGTCTGAATTCTGCTTCTATGACTTATAGGCATCCAGACCGATCGTTCCATGCATAAATCCACTGAGGAGGTATGAAAGGAACAATGAAATGAATGCAGAATATAGTATTACAATTGCAGAGATAAAGCAGTGCATACAGTCAATTAAAATGACGAGGCAGACTGAGATCAACAATTCACCTTTACCATATGAGCACCTCATTCAAGAGTCTTATAACAGCAGGATATAAGCTATTCTATATCTTGATGGTATGAAGTGGATTTTCTTCCTGATGGAAGATGGAAGAAGGGAAGATGACTGAGGTGGGAGGGGTTCTTTGCTATCTTCAAACAAGAGAAAATCTGCAGATGCTGGGAATACAAAGGAACACGCACAAAATGCTGGAGGTTATGAGGTTAGACTCATTAAACAGAAAGCTTTTTCCCAGAAATGTTGCTGCAAGACATTCTCAGATGGAAATGATACAATGACATTCTGGAAGCCTACTGATACAATTAATACTGCTGAAGAATAAGTACATGGAGGAAAGGCAGGTTTTGTGATAGACTGTGCTCATAACCGTCTGTAATTTTTGTTGTCTTGGGCAGAGTAGTTGCCATGCCAAGCTGTGATGCATTGAATAGGATGCTTTCTGCGGTGCTTCTGTAAAAATTTGTGAGGGCTAACATGGACATACCACTTTTCCTTAACTTTCTGAGGAAGCAGAAGTGTTGCTGTACATTCTTGGCTAAAATGGAGAAAGAACATTCGAGGAAGCACCGAGAACCTCAAGTGATTGGGTTGGGAGAACACAGAAACACGACTTAAAATATGGAAGGAAGCAACTCCTCTTGCCAGATCCATCAATAATCTTCTCAACATCGGGAGCAGAGTTTGCAGTTCCCACATTCACCCCAGCAGAATTGGAGGCCATGCTCAATCCTGAGTGACTGCTTCAGGAAAAGAAATAATTACAGTCAATTCTGATTGGCAACAACATCTCCTTCATAATCTCCATCAGCACAGGTGCACCTTAAGGCTGTGTGCTTTGCCCTCTGCTTTACTCACTTTACATTTATGATTGTGAGGCCAAGCACAGCTCCAAAGCATATTTAAGTTTGCTGACGACACCACTGTCGTTGGGGGAATCAAGGGTAGTGACGAATCAGCATATAGGAGGGAGATTGAAAATCTGGCTGAGTGGTGCCACAACAACAACCTGTGATGTCAACTCAATGTCAGCAAGACCAAAGAGTTGATTATTGACTTCAGAGGAGGAAACCAGAGATCCATGAGCCTTCTTTGGTGCTCTCATTTGAGAGGATCTGTCCTGGGTCCAGCACATAAGAGCCATTATGAAATGTGTCTACTTTCTCAGAAGTCTGCGAAGATTTGTTATGACATCTAAAGCTTTGGCAAACTTCTATAGATGTGAGGTGAACAGTATAATGATTGGTTGCATCATGGCCTGGTATTGAAAAGCTAATGCCCTTGAGTGGAAAATCTCACAAAAAGTAGTGAGCGTGGCCCAGTTCACCATGGGTAAAGCCCTCCCCACCACTGAGCACATCTACACAGAGCATTGTTGCAGGAAAGCAGCATCCATCATCAAGGACTCCTATCCACCAGCTCTCTTCTCACTGCTGCCATTAGGAAGAAGGTACAGGAGCCTCAGGACCAACCAGATTCAGGAACAGTTATTACTCCTCAACCATCAAGCTCTTGAACCAGAGGGGTTAACTTCACATAACTTCACTCACCCCATCACTGAACTGTTCTCACAACCTTTGGACTGACTTTCAAGGACTCTTCATCTCATGTTCTCAATATTTATTGCTTATTTATTTACCATTATCATTATTTTGTGTTTACACAGTTTGTTGACTTTTGCACACTGGATGGGGTTGGTGTTTTATTGATTTGACCGTGTTTCTTGTATTTACTCTGAATGCTATGGAGAGCAGTCTAACAGGCTGCATCACTGACTGGTACGGCGGCGGGAGGGGGGGGGGCGGAGTGTGGGAGGGGGTGGCTACTGCAAAGGACCAAAAGAAGCTGCAGACAGTTCTAAATTTAGTGGGCTCCACCTTGGGTACTAGCTTACAAAGCACTCAGGACATCTTCAGGGAGTGGTGTCTCAGAAAGGCAGCATCCATTATTAAAGACCTCCAGTACCCAGAGCATGCCCCTTTCTCACTGTTACTATCAGGTAGGAGGTACAGAAGTCTGAAGGTACACACTCAGTGATTCAGGAACAACTTCTTCCCCTCTGCCATCCAATTCCAAAATGGATATTGAAGCTTTGGACACTACCTCACCTTTTTTTAGATATATAATTGTTTTTTGTTTTTTGCACTATTTTTAATCTATTCAGTATATGTATACTGTAATTTATTTATTTATTATTATTATTATTGTATTTTGTTTTTTTTCTTCTATATTATGTATTGCATTGAACTGCTGCTGCTAAGTTAACAAATTTCACATCACATGCCGGTGATAATAAACCTGATTCTGATTCTGAAACTAAATCTCAGGTTTGTATATGGTGACCTATATTTGATAATAAATTTACTTTGAAATTTAAACCTTGATAATTACATAAAGAACATAATTAGACCAAAGCTGGGATTAAAATGGTCATAATGCTTTTAAACTGTAGTGATTAGGGTTGTGCCATTTGGTTCAAGAACTGAATGGCTGGAGAGAAAGAGCTATTCTTGAACCTAGTGATGTGGACTTCAGGCTTCTGTACTTGTACAACCATTCTTTGAACATAATTGTATCATCCTGTACTGCTTCCTCCGGCAGCTTGTTCCAGTTTTTCACCACTCTCTGTGTAAAAAAGATCTTTAAATTTTCATCACTCCCCACTTAAACCTGTGCCCTCTACTTCTAGACTTTCTTACCCTGGGGACAATTATCTGACTATCATATAACCATATAACCATATAAAAATTGCAGCACGGAAACAGGCCATCTCGGCCCTTCTAGTTCGTGCCGAACACTTACTCTCACCTAGTCCCACCTACCTGCACTCAGCCCATAACCCTCCATTCCTTTCCTGTCCATATACCTATCCAATTTTTTTAAAATGACAAAATCGAACCTGCCTTTACCACTTCTACCGGAAGCTCGTTCCACACAGCTACCAGTCTCTGAGTGAAGAAGTTCCCCCTCGTGTTACCCCTAAGCTTTTGCCCCTTAACTCTCAACTCATGTCCTCTTGTTTGAATCTCCCCTACTCTCAATGGAAAAAGCCTATCCAAGTCAACTCTATCTATTTCCCTCATAATTTTAAATACCTCTATCAAGTCCCCCCTCAACCTTCTACGCTCCAAAGAATAAAGAACTAACTTGTTCAGCCTTTCTCTGTAACTTAGGTGCTGAAACCCAGGTAACATTCTAGTAAATCTCCTCTGTACTCTCTATTTCGTTGACATCTTTCCTATAATTTGGTGACCAGAACTGTACACAATACTCCAAATTTGGCTTCACCAATGCCTTGTACAATTTTAACATTACATCCCAACTCCTATACTCAATGCTCTGATCTATAATGGCCAGCATACCAAAAGCTTTCTTCACCACCCTATCCACATGAGATTCCACCCTCAGAGAACTATTGTTATGATCCAGCAGCAATGAATATATAACTGAGACAGGTTTTTTTTGACAAATAAAACATTTATTAAACACTGCTAAAAAAACTCAGAAGTAAACAAACGACTAACTTAACCGCAAGTCGGCTGCTATACTGCAGCTTGAACAGTTCTTAAAGCAACAAATGCGAATTCAGTTCTTTAAAGTAGTATTGCAAAAAGTCCAAAATGTTTTACAGTCAGTTAGGAGAGTCTTCCCTTGAAGTAATAAATTCTCTTACGTGATGTTACTGCTGATCCCAGCCAAAGTATGCCTTACCCGAAGGATTTATGATGAAGGAAATAAAACGGCTTAAAGCACTGACCTTTCCTTGGCAAAACCCTGCATCCAGCTCTTTCTGTTCTTTTAGCAAAGCAGGAGCTATCTTGGATTGCAGGTTACTAATTCCTTCCGAAAGAGGATCAAATAAGGTTGAAACTGTTTCACCGCCGACAACATCAAATTTTCTCGAGCCTTCAGCTTCTTGAACTTCGATAATTCTTCACTCTCTGACTGGACTTTAACCAGCAGTGATTTTCAGAACTGCCGGCACAACAATACTTACAGTAAAAATTAAAACTCCACTTTTAAAATGAAACTGTGTCATAAAATCAAATACGCAGCAGAACGGAGTCACTGACGAATTAAACCACGAACTAACCTGCGTCACAGGGAGGGGTTCTCCTTTTATACCCTGTTGAAACAGGCCATCACATGACCTCTCACTGGTGGGAAAATTACATCACTCCACCATCACGAGACCATTACATCATGCGCAGCAGAGCCTCAATTACATCATGGTCATGTGACAGTGACAAGATACCCGGGGGTATGTAACACCTCCCTCCAAAAAATAAATTTTTTTGATCTGTCAAGAGCAAAATTTTAATTAACTATTTACAAAAAAAAATCAAATGTATAAAATTTTCAAAATTAACTCCTATGAGAAGAAGAAAAAATCAAAATGGCTCCCGCCACACTCCCACTCCGATTCTCAGCCTTCCTTCTCCAAATATCTATCCTATCTATGTCCCGCATAAGCTTATATACCTCTATAGGGTTACCTCTTAGTCTCCAGTGAGACCAAACCCAGCATATTGAATTTCTCCATACGAAAACAATGTTTCATTCCAGGCAACACACTGGTGAATCTTTTCTGCTCTTTCCACGTCCACGTCCTTCCTGCAACACAGACAAAATGCTTAAGGTAGTCTGCAGTTCAGGCAGCAAATATGGAGGGAAATGAACAGTTGGCATTTCAGCCCAAGACCATAAAAAGCCTTGATACAAAATTGTGACTGTTCATTTCCCTCCAATAGATGCTGCCCGAGCCATCGAATTACTCTAATATTTTGTGCGTGTTGCTCAAGGCTTTCAGCATCTGCAGAATCTCTTGATCTATGACATCCCTCCTGCAGTTGGGCTGATCTTAACTGTGGAGAATACTGTATCTCAATGTATTATGTCGCTGCGACAGGAGTCTAGTTCTTACACTCAGTGCCTCGGCTATTGACGGACACCACACCAAGTGTCTTTTTCTCTGAACCGGTTCACCTATGTCACCTCTTTCAGGGGGTTGCGGACATAGTCCTCAAGAATGCCCTGTACATCAATGCTCCTAAATTCTCCGCCATTTACTGCATGGGGGTGGGGTCGACTGGGGGAGGGGAGGCAAAGGTCTGTTTGTTTGATGGTTTCAACCTTAATGGCAGAGATGACAGAGGAAAGAATTTCAAGATAATGACTTGCAATATGAGGAAAAACCTGGGTTTTATCTTTAGAATCCGGGGTGATTGTGTGGTAGCGAATTCCTTTAACGGATGAGTGTTGGGCCGGATGGTGCTTTTGTGGTCCGTAGAGAACTGTAATTGGTTATATTTTAAGTGATAAGAGAGAACGAAAAGTATATTTCTAAGCACCACTGCACTCAATTGACTTTGATAAAGCACTAGAATTTTACTCTTGCAATTTATGATGTTATCTGCTCCTTTTGATGTGTTACAGGCTTCCAATGCACTCCCTTGCTGCTGTTATGTCTATTATGCTTACTTATTTGTTATCCAATATTTCTGCAGAAAAGCTTATCAAACGTTCACAGTTTGAACTTTGCTACAATGACGCAGTGAACATTTCGTGCCATTTTAAACAAAATCATTTTACAATTTTTATGTCAAGGAGTATTACGAAATCACTTTCTTCGTTTTATTCATATGCAAAATGCTGGCATTCAACGAGGTCACAAGACTGGTCCACATGACGAATGCCATTTAACTTATTCCAACTTATACTGTGCAAAAGCCTGAACCGTGGGACCTCGGTTATTTACTGGACAGAAATAGATTTTTGTCCTTATTGTGTCAATACTGGGTCTATAGTCAAACTAACACTAATCTCATAGCCCCAAGCTAATCCAGTACCTTCTCCGTGACTCACTTTGTAACCCTGTATTCTGCATTCCGGTATTGTTTTTCCTTTTTATCATCACAAAGTGTTTATGTATCAAACGATCAGTCTTATCACTGTATCTCAGTACATTTGACAGTAAAATATCCAGACAAAGAAACAGGCATGGGTAATCACTGCAGACGCTACCCACCCAGCAAAGTACTTTATCTAAAAGGTCCTTTCTGGAAAGCGCTACAGGACTGTTAAAAACAAAAAAGCTTTATGCCATTTTAGAAGTTTCTTCCCCCAGGCGGTTAATCTGATCAACCATTCTAGTTAGCTTCCCCAACCTCCTCTATCTATTACCTCAGTCACTGCACTGTACACACTTTAAACCGCTTTCTAAAGTATTGTTTGCATCATAGATACAAGCTGGTATTTATGTATTTACCTTTAACTTACTCTACATAATCATTTATCCCTTATAATTGTTTAATGCTATTTATTGTTACATGTCACACCAACACGTACATGTATAAAGCAAATTAAACTGATCTTCGATCCTTGAAGTAGGCATTTGGTCCATTGTGTCACTAGGTCAGCACAGACTAGATGGGCTGAAGGTGCTGTTTCTGTACTGCAATTTTCTGTGACTCTATTGGGTCTATGGTCAAACCAGTACTCATCTCATTGCCCTATACTAATGGGACAACACAGTAGCATAGTGGTTAGATTTGTGACCCAGGTTCATTTGCCGCTGTCGTCTGTAAGAGGTTTGTATATTCTCCCTGTGACTACATGGATTTCCTCTGGGTGCTCCAGTTTCCCCCCACACTTCAAAGACGTACCGGTTGGTAGATTAAGTAGTCAATGTAACCTGTCCCGTGACTAGGCAAGGATTAAATTGGGGGATGACTGGGCAACGTGGGTTGAGGGGCCTACTCCTTGCTGTATCTCAATAATTAAATAGCCCGGTACCTTCTCGTTGACCCACTTTGTAACACTATGTTCTACATTCTGTTCTTGTTTTTATTATCTTGATGTACAAAACATTGAATGATCTTTCTGGATGACATGCAAACTAAAACCTTTCACTGTATCTCAGTAGGTGTGACAATGATAAATCATTTACCAGTTACCAATTAATCCAATGGAGCCTTTCTCAATTATTCCCTATTGCCAACAACTCCCAACAACTCTCTGGATCAAGATATAGCTGCATTCTTCCCTCTGGTAAAATTTCAGACCGAGTCCTTCTGTCACAGAATTCAACAGCTTTTTTTAAGTTTTCCTCATAACTTTGCCATTAAGAGGTATTTGTATTTGTTGGGGTTGGGGGTGGAGAAATGTTTCTACCGAAGGCGTTCCTTTTTCTTGCTAGCCTGCAGGTCATCCTTGGGCACTTGCTTAGCCCCCCCCCCCCCCCACCCCCCATCTGATCACGGTCATGTGAAACCAGGGGGGTGGATGGTTGTATGAGCAGCTTGTGCGCATCAACTCCTGGTTAGGCCATCACTAACGCTAGGCAGACAATCTTTGATGTGTATTGATAATCACTGGGGTCACCTGTCTTGTAAATACCCTGCCCAGAAAAAGGAAATGGCAAAGCACTTCTGTAGAAAAACTTGCAAGAGAAAACATGGTTGCACACGCCATACGACGCGGCACAGAACGGACGAGCTTTCTTAAACACAAGAGATCCCGTAGATGCTGGAAATCCATGGTCCAGTGGCTTTGTCTTCTCACCTTATGTTCATTGATTTGTGTGATGGACAGGATGATGTCTAGCAGAGAAAATCACCACGAGAGTGTGAAAAGGAAATGAAATGTGATGAAAGGAGGAAGAGCTGTAGGAATTCAGAAAGCTGGAAATCTTCCATTTATTTCATTACCAAGGTATCAAGTGTGAACTTTATTTGCCATATGTATTTACATATATTAGAAATTTGCTGAGGTGTGTTGGTATGACATGTAATAAAGTGCAGCAACATTCAGCAATTGTAAAGAATTAAAAAAAATATAAAATTTAGGAGTTAACATGGATATGGAATAACATCATACCGGCATGATTTACCATGAAATTATGATCATGAGACCATGACTGCACACGACATGTGACATGGAACATGATGATAATGATAATTATTGTATGGATGGCCATACGTGTGATAGGACTTACAATAGAACATAGAACAGTGCAGTGTAGTACAGGCCTTTTGGTCCATGATGTTAAGCAATCATTTAACCTACTGCTGGGTTAAACTATTTCCTTCTACATAGCCCTCCATTTTTCTTTCCTCCAGGTGCCTATCCAAGTCTCTTAAGTGTACCTAATATATCAGCTCTGACAACCACCCCTGACAATGTGTTCCATGCACTTAACTCTCTGTGTAGGAATCCTGCCTTTAACATCCCTCCTATCCTTTCCTTCAATCACTTTAAAATTATGACTCTTGTATTAGCCATTTCCACTCTGGGAAAAAGATACCGGCTGTTCATTGTATCAATGCTTCTTATCATCCTGTACACTTCTATCATCTCCCTCACTCCAAACAGAGAAAACCTAGCTCACTCAACCTTTCCTCATAAGACTTGCGGTCTGATCTAGGCAGTATTGTGGTAACTACAATCTGCATCTCTCATAAAGCATCCAAGAGAGAGTGCAGAGGAGATACAGTATAATATTTTTCACAATATCAATTTCTAGGAAACAGCAAAAATATTGAAGTCACTGTGTAAGAAATACAGGGGCATATGTGAGCACAGTAAGCATTAAGATAAGAATAATATCAGGGTAATCTGTATTTACAACTCCTGATGATGTAGTAGGGAGACAAGAGATTGCAGATGCTGGAATCTGGAGCAAGCATTGTCTGTGGAGGCAAAGGATGACTGATGTTTTAGGGGTTATGATGCCACATCAGGATAGAGGGCAGATAGACATTTAAGGATGTGAGAGGGAGGGCCGGGATAGGGGCTGGTAGGTGATAGGTGGAACCATGAGGGAAGGGGATGAACTCATAGAATAAAGGGCAGGTGGAGACGGGTGGAGGTGGGTGTGGATGGGGAGGGAGTTTTAAAGCATAGGCCTGTGACTGGCAGATGAAAACTGATAAGGAATACACAAAAAATTGTGTTTTTGGATAAGGTGAGGGACGGGAAGGTAAGAGACGGAGGCTGGGAGGCAATAAGTGGAACCAGATAAAGGGGGAAAGGGAGCGTTGGTTGAGTTGAACTAGACGAGGAAGATAATAGGGAAGGTAGACCGGGGGAAAAGAAACCCACATGGACGAGTGTGAGGGTGATGGACAGATGGATCCAGATCTCGGGAATGGTGGGGCAGAGGGAATGGAAATGGTGAACAAAGAGGGCAAGAACCCAGCTGGACAGATAGGAGTGATCAAGGAACACTGGGTTGAGGATTACAAGGAAAATCCAATGTTCATACAATTGGGTTGGAGGTTATCCAAGTAGAATATGAGGCTTTTCTCATTTAATTTGTACTTAACCTTACCTTGGCACTGGAATCAGAATGAGACTCCGAATCACGTTAATTAATTTTTGCTGGCTTTGACTTGTCATGCTCTTGCAAGTTCATCGAGTGATTTTAGGACAAGTTCCAGAATACTGTGTCAAAGAATCATCCAGAGAATTTCTTGTCTTGTATACTGTTCATACAGATCAAATAGTTACACAGTGCATTGAGGTAGAATAAGGTAAAACAGTAATGAAATAGAATAAAGTGTAAGAGCCACGGAAAGAGTGCAGCGCAGGTAAATGATAAAGTGCAAGGTCAAAACAAGGTAGACCGTGAGGTCAGGAGTTCCTCTAATCATACAAGAGGTCCATTCAAGAATCTGATAACAGTGGGATAGAAACTCTCCTTGACCCTGGTGGTACATGTCTTCAAGCTTTTGTATCATCTGTATGATGGGAGAGGAGAAAAGGGAGAAGATCTGAGTAGCTGGGGTGAGGTCTTTGATTTTGCTGGCTGTCTGACCCATTGAGTTCCTCCAGCAGAATTTTGTTGCTTCATGAGAGATGAACCGCAAATAAACATAGTGCTGAAATGCAGCATGCATTTCCGAGGAGCTGATTGCATTGAGGTATGTTCTGGATTTCTGAATTTAAGGATAATCTGCAGAATTCCAGGGCTTGTTCAGTGACAGATGCCATCACATCTGTCCCAACGTTGTGATGCTGGACTCTGAGCCTAACGGCAGGGTTCTTTGTTTCCACTAGCAACGGATCAAAGTACCCAGGTGCTTGAACGGGGATTCTCAGCCTGTGGAGCAGGGACAGTAAACAATTTTATTGGAATTATTTAACTTTAGTTTATTATTTTTTAATTAGTTGCAAGTGATTTTATGTGTTTTAAATTATTTTTTAAATTCTGGCTACATTTGACTAATTTTTATTATTTTAAATTATTTAATTCAATATTTATGATTTTCAAATGTTTCTGAGATTAGCAAACAGAGAATAGAAATAAAAGTGAATAGAGTGGAACATGAGTAACAGCTTGGCCTTAATATATTTACAATTTACATTACTCATTAATTTGAAAGTGATGAATATGAGACCATACGGCAGAGGAGCAGAGTTAGACTATTTGGCCCATCGAGTCTTCTCCACCATTTCAACATGGCTGATTTATTATCCCTCTCAGCCCCCTTCTCATGCCCTCTCCCTGTAATCAATCTCCACTTTAACGACTTGGCCTCCACAGCGATTGTGGTAATGAGTTCTGCACTTCCCTTCCTCCTCATCTCTGTTCTAAATGGACTTGCCTCTATTCCCAGGATGTGTCCCCTGGTGCTAGACTCCCCCGCTATAGGAAGCATCCTCTCCATGTCCACTCTGTCTAGGCCTTTCATATATTATATTGAAGTCAGATAAGGAGGATGTAAAGTGATAAAACCAGATTATGGGAGTGGGAAAGAAGAGGGCAACATGAGCTTGTTCATTTTGGTAGTGCCAGTAACAAAGCAGTTTAAAAATGTTGAGAAACTGTAGCGCAGGGAGAGCAAACACGAGGAAATCTGCAGATGCTGGAAATTCAAACAACACACACAAAATGCTGGTGGAACGCAGCAGGCCAGGCAGCATCTATAGGGAGAAGCACTGTCGACGTTTCGGGCCGAGACCCTTCGTCAGGACTAACCAAAAGGAAAGACAGTAAGAGATTTGAAAGTAGTGGGGGGAGGGGGAAATGCGAAATGATAGGAGAAGACCGGAGGGGGTGGGATGAAGCTAAGAGCTGGAAAGGTGATTGGTGAAAGTGATACAGAGCTGGAGAAGAGAATGGATCATGGGACGGGAGGCCTCGGGAGAAAGAAAGGTCGGGGGGGTGGGGGAGCACCGGGGGAGATGGAGAACAGGCAGAGTGATGGGCAGAGAGAGAAAAAAAAACAAACAACTAAATATGTCAGGGGTGGGGTAAGAAGGGGAGGAGGGGCATTAACGGAAGTTAGAGAAGTCAATGTTCATGCCATCAGGTTGGAGGCTACCCAGCCGGTATATAAGGTGTTGTTCCTCCAACCTGAATGTGGCTTCATCCTGACAGTAGAGGAGGCCGACATATCAGAATGGGAATGGGACGTGGAATTAAAATGTATGGCCACTGGGAAATCCTGCTTTCTCTGGCGGACCGAGCGTAGGTGTTCAGTGAAACGGTCTCCCAGTCAGGTCTCACCAATATATAAAAGGCCACACCGGGAGCACCGGACGCAGTATACCACACCGGCCGACTCACAGGTGAAGTGTCGCCTCACCTGGAAGGACTGTCTGGGGCCCTGAATGGTGGTGAGAGAGGAAGTGTAAGGGCAGGTGTAGCACTTGTTCCTCTTACAAAGATAAATGCCAGGAGGGAGATTGGTGGGAAGGGATGGGGTGTACGAGTGGACAAGGGAGTTGCGTAGGGAGCGATCCCTGCGGAAAGCAGAAAGATGGGGGGAGGGAAAGATGTGCTTGGTAGTGGGATCCCGTTGGAGGTGGCTGAAGTTACAGAGAATTATACGTAGGGAGAGTTTGTGTAGACTAGGACATTAGTTACACAGGAAAAAAATTTTTTTTTAAAGTGTTGCTTCCTCAGAAATTTTTTTGGTTTATGATAGAACACTTGAAGCTGAATACAAATATAATTTCAGACTACAAAGGAGAAACAAGAAATTAACTTTCATTGAATATAATGTGTTTAATTGCATAATGGTGCTGACGCTTTGCGATGACTCAAAGCCGGTAAATTTTGGTGTGCAGTCGAATTTAGGAATGTTACATAGAACACTGAATATTAACATTATTATTACTGGTTTATTATTGTCACATGTACCGAGACACAGTGAAAAGCTTGTATTGCATACTTTACATGCAGATCAAATGATTGCACAGTGCATCGAGATAGAACAGGTTCCTTAAGGTTGCTATAGCCGGGGGAGGTAGTGGGGATAAACTCCCTCTTCCTATTAAATGATCCCAATGGAGTGCATCTCAAATACTCTTTGACAGCAAAGTCCAGCTCCTAGCCTTCACACATGGTTTAGCTGCTAAGACCAGTGGAATCGCTTCTACTGACAGGAGAAGGGGCATAGGCCAGTTACTGCCACCTTAAAACCAGTTGCTTTGGGTAGATGGGGCTTGTTAGCCATGGCTGGCAGCTCATCTAGGAGAAGGAAAACTCTGATCTCAAACCTCCGCTGCCTTGTGCTATATCCACTCCCTGGGGAAGGCTTCAGGAGTAAACCCCGAGGAAAATTCAGGAGCTGGAGTCAGATACACCGAGAAATTAGGAAGGCCAATGGCATCTTGGAAACACAAGAAAATCTGCAGATGTTGGAAATCCAAAGTAACACATACGCAATGCTGGAGTAACTCAGCAGGTCAGGCAACATTTATGGAAAAGACTAAACAGTTGACGTTTTGTGCTGAGATCCTTCCTCAGGACTGAGAGGGAAGGGGTGTGATGCCTGAATTAAAGGGTGGAGGGAGGGGAAAGAGGCTAGCTGGAAGTTGATGGATGAAGCCATATGGGTGGGAAAGATCAAGAGCAAAAGAAGAAAGGATAGGAGAGGAGAGCGTACAATAGGAGAAAGGAAAGGGTGAGGGGGACCCAGGATGTAACAGGCAGGTGAGAAGTAAAAGGTCAGAGTGAGGAATAGAGGAAGGGTGGGGGAAAATTGTTCACCAGAAGGAGAAGTCTATATTCATACCATCAGATTAGAGAAGATACCAGAAGAAGTATAAAGTGTTCCTCATCCATCCTGAGAGTGGCCTCATCTTTGCACAAGAGGCCATGCATTGACACATTGCAATGAGAATGGGAATTGGAATTAAAATGTTTGGGCACCAGGAAGTCCTGCTTGTGGTGGAAGGTGTGGAGTTGCTCAACGAAACGGTCCCCCAATTTACAACCGGACTCACCAATGTAGAAGAGGCCGTATTGGGAGCACAGAACACAACGGACAGCCCCAGCAGATTCACAGGTGAAGCGTTGCCTCATATAGAAGGACTGTTTGGGGCCCTGAATGGAGGTGAGGGAGGAGTTGTATGGGTAGGCATAGCACTTAGGATGCTTGCAGGATTATGTGCTTGCAGGGAGATTAGTGGGGAGGGACAAATGGACAAGGGAATTGTGAAGGGTGCTATCCCTGCAGAAAGTGGAGTGGGGGGGGGGTGGTTGGTAAAGATATGTTTAGTGGTAGGGTCCCTCTGGTGATGGTGGAAGCTGTGGAAGATAATGTGTTGGGTGTGGAGGCCAATGGGGTAGTAGGTAAGGAGGAGAGGAACTCCATCACTAATAAGGTGGTGGGAAGATGGGGTGAGCATGGGAAATGGAGGCGATCTAGGTGAGGGCAGCATCAATAGTAGAGGGAAGGACACACTGTTCTTTAAAGAAGGAGGACATCTCTGCTGTCCTGGAATGGAAAGCTGCATGAGAACAGATGTGGCTTAGGCAAAGGAACTGAGAAAACGGAAGAGCACTTTTTACAGGACACTCTTGTGGGGAAGAGGCGTGGTTGAGATAACCAGGGAATCAGTAGGTTTATAAAAGATGTCGATTGACAGTTTGCCTCCAGAGATGGAGACAGAGAGATCAAGAAAGGGGAGGGAGGTGTCTGAATAGCCCAAGTGAATTTAAGGGCAGGGTGGAAGTTAGAGGCAAAATTGATGAGCTCAGCATGGGTGCATGAAGCAGTGCCAATTCAGTCATCCATGTAGCAGGAAAAGAGTTGGGGAGTATAACTGGGGAAGGCTTTGAAGACGGACTGTTCTACATAGCCAATGAAGAGGTAGTCATAGCTTGGGCCCATGTAAATACCCGTGGCCACCCTTCACATTTGGAGAAAGTAGGAGGAGCTAAAGGAAACATTGCTCAGAGGGACGGCCAGTTCTTCCAGATGGAGGAGGGTTCTGGAGCAGATGGACTGGAGGGCTTTGAAGTCCTCCTGCTCAGGGGTTGAAGTGTATAGGGACTGAGCATCCAAGGTGAAGGTGAAGTATTCAGGGCCAGGAAATTGCAAGTCACTGCGAAGATCGAAGCATGAGAAGTATCACAGATGTAGGTGGGAAGGGACTGAACCAAGGGGATAGAACGGAATCGAGATATGAGTTCGTGGGTTCAGTAGGGCAGGGGCAGGCAGAGACAGTCCAGTTTGTGGATCTTGGGTAGGAGGCAGAATTGAGCAGTGCAGGGTAGAGGAGCTGTAACCTTGGTGGCAGTGGTTGGGAGTTCTCCGGAGTGGATGAGGTCAGTGATAGTGTTAGGAGCAGTCGTTTGATGGTGTGGTTGGGTCCTCCTCAAGGGGTAGCAATGAGGAGGTGTCTGAGATTTGTTACTGGGCCTCAGCAAGGTAGAAGTATCTTGGTAAATGGTATCTTGGTTTGTATTAGCAGGGATTGGAATAGATGTGAAAGGAAGTCTAACTGCAATTAATTATTGTATGTAGTACTTTGATAGGGCCATACCCAAATATGCTTTGTCTGTTTATTCCCCTCCTTAGATGCTCCTGGATTTGCTAAGTTCCTCCAGCACTTTGTAGGTGTTGCTGGAGTACCGTGTGCAGTGCTGGTCTCTGTGTTACATTTACATCATTTATTATTATATTGTGATTAGCCCTTTACTGTGCCTATTGTCTTGTTTATTAATTATTGTACTATCTTGCACATTTTTTACATTTTATGTAGTCCCGTGTAGGTCTGAAGTCTAGTGTAGTTTTGTGTTGTTTCATGTAGCACCATGGCCCTGGAGGAACGTTGTTTCGTGTTTACTGTGCACTGTACCAGCAGTTATGGATGAAATGACAATAAAAGCGACTTGACTTGAACATTCATGTCTTGGTATTTAAAGGAACAAATATAAAGTATTAAAACAAAATGTATGTACATTGTTTTCTTTATTTTGTTATCTGTCACTGCTGGAAAAGCCAACATTTATTTCCCATCCTTAACTGCCTTTGTGAAGAGGTGGTGAGAATTTTTCTTCAACCTCTGTAACCCTAGCTGAATGTACTGCTTTTGGGAGTTCTAGAGATCAGACCCAGCGATGATTAAAGATTGCTAATGTATTTCCAGTTCAGGATTGTGTGCGACAATTACACTGGACAACTAATTTTTTTGAAAGTGTTGCTTCATCTGAAATATTTTTTGTTTGTTATAGAAGCTGAACACAAATATAATTTCAGACTACTTGTATCACATAGGAATTTGGAGAAACAAGAGATCAACTTCTATTGAATATAATCCATTTTTACACAATGATGCTGACACTTTGCAATAGTTCAACAAAGCTAAAAATGATTTGTCGACAGTTTTCATTTGTACTTAGTGTCTGAGGCTTCTCGCTTAAGTGTTGATGCACCATCAATAACTCACTCTGAGACGTAAAAAGCGAGATATCGGCTTTTATTGACTGGAAGAATGAACAACACTACATCCTGGAGAATGAGGCCGGGCTCAGGCCTCAATCACCTTTATACAGGGGTCTGTGGGAGGAGCCACAGGAGCAGTCAGCAGGTGTCTGTGGGAGGAGCCACAGGAGCAGTCCAGACAGGTATATGTAGTTCACCACAAGTGTCCAACAAAAATCAGCCAGCATTGATAGATTCTGATTGCCTTGGTACCATTCCTCCATGGCTGCAATGTCCTGGTGAAACCCTTTACCATGTTCGTCACTGACACACCAAGATTTGCGGGGATGAAATCTAAATGGGAATGCAGAAAATAAATCGTTAGTGGTATGTTGTACCTCATGGTTTTGTATGCTTGAAGCATGTAGTTTGGCGTTCTGTAGATGCCAAGGAAATTTTCAACAACGTCCTTGAATGCCTTCTGTGCAATTTTCACCGGTCCCACTAGAAGTTCTTTGAATTGCCTGTCATTGATGACCTGTTTGATTTGTGGACCAACAAAACTGCCTTCCTTAATCTTGGCATCAGTTATTCTGACTTGAATTATGAATTGAAACAACAAATATAGGTGATTTTAAAAAAAACTGTGTGTGATAGAGAAATTTCAGTGATTTTCATGATCAGCAGCCCAAATTCCATAAAATACACCCAGAAGTATTTAGGAAGCAAAATCTTTGTAGTCCAGTGTTGGTGGCAGTGTTTCCATGTACCTGAAGCCAAGGGAATATCCATAATAATACTATGGATCTGTGGAGATACAAGTTCAAATTTCAAGTTTAATTCACACTCAACCATGCACATCAATTCAGCCAAGTGAAACAACGTTTCTCTGGGTCAAGGTGCAAAGCACAGAACCAACAGTCCCAGACAGCACACATCATTATTATTATGTACTGTGTCATATGACGTGGGCCATCATGGTCATTGACCATGATTGTTCTTGGCAAATATTTTTACAGTAGTGGTTTCCGTTGCCTTCTTCTGGACAGCATTTTTACGAGGTGGGTGACACCAGCCATTATCAACACCCTTCAGAGATTGTCAGCCTGGTGTCAGTGGTCGCATAACCAGGACTTGTGATATGCACCGGCTGCTCCTACAACCATTGACCCTCTGCTCTATGGCTTCATGTGACCCTGGTTGTGGGGCTAAGTAGGTGCCACACCTTGCCCAAGAGTGACCTGCAAGCTAGCAGAGGGAAGGAGCGCCTTACAACTCCTGTGGTAGAGACGTATCTCTACTCCACCACCAATAAAGCACCTATAGTTATAACAGCAGAAAAACATAGTTCCAAAAAAAAACCCAGCATAGTCCAAGTTCCTGAGTGTCATGGCCTGTATATTGATGGTATATGGATGTCGTCCTGGAGCCATGTTTCTGCAATAACATCCTCAACAGTTCCTCATTTTGTGTACTGCAGCCACAGATGAACGCAAACCATCTTATCTCCCACCGATCAGACACCACCAGCACATAGCCAGCTCCAGGTCTCCCTCCTCAGCGGCCGCAGCAGGTGACCCTGAGGCATAGATGCGGTCTGATCCACGCCACAACCGAGGCCACACAGCTCCCCCACCATCGGTCTCACCAATGAACCAGTGAATTGGACTCTCAGTATTCTACATTGCCAATGTCCAACAGGGTCGTGCAATCATAACAAAAGCATCCAAGGCAATCACACGCACTATCCGTTGGATCGCGCTCAACACTGACGGCGCCTTCTCCCCTGGGTGCCTGACGCGGGCTGCAACATGGTACGCCACAAGTCCAGCCTCAACGCTATCGAACAGCTCATTAGTGGGGTACTTGGCATTCTTGATAGCCAGCAGTGCCTTGTGATTGCGAAAAGGACGTAAATCCAGTGAGCTGATCATTGTTCGGAGTCGCCAGCCGGGGTGTTGCAAGAGCCGGCCCAGGTTTCAGGGAAGGAGAGCTGGCCTGTCAACTCGGGTTGTGGGGCCGCAGGAGAAGCTGGATTGGGTTCAGAAGAGCTGACCTGGGAGGAGACTGTGCTGCTGCGTGTTACTCGGAGGCACCGGAGTTGCTGGATTCCATTTGTCATGAAGGTGGCGTGAAATGAAATTGCAACTGACTTTTGGACATTTCTTTTGTGACCACGAGACCCTGTTGGACATTGATTACCGCAGGCCTGCTTCCCTTGTTTGATGGTGAGACAGGCGGCGAGGCAGCATTGTCGCTTCAGTTGTAGCGAGGACCAGGCCTCAAGCTGTGGGCTTGATTATGGCGTGGCATCCAGGCTCAGATGAGGGTGGCCTCTCCCATCAGTGCTGCCCTCCAGTGTTGGATCGGTGGAATTACAGGCTGGACTGCCGGGAACCATCAATTTGTGGGACTTGTCACTCACGGTCTTGGACAAAAGATGTGTTTCCTTCCGTGATTATGTTCCCTTTTTTTTCACCTTTCTCACTATTTTGAATACACGTGTATGTTTTTGCACCTTGGCCTCAGAGAAACACTCTCATTTGGCTATGTATTGTTTGAATGACAATTAAACTTGATTTGATTGGATTCGATTTTGATTTGGTAAAGGACAAACATGTAAGACTTTGGTTGGATTCAGAGAAGCCACTGTGTCCAAGCTCACCACCATCTTACTGAACTCCAAGCTAGTTCTACTGCATTTATGCTAATCATGTACAGATACTGGGAATGCAAACACAAGAGTACACAAATAACCATGTAGCAATGTAATAAAGTCTCAGAGTTAAAAAAGATTAGCCCTACTCTCAGTGGTCATTTTATTAGGTATCTCCTGCATCTAATAATGTGATCACTGAGTGTATGTTTGTGGTTTTCTGTAGCCCATCCATTTTAAGGTTTGACATGTTGCACCTTCAGAGACGTTCATCCGCACTCAACTATTGTAACATGAGGTTATCTGAGTTACTGTCACCTTCCTGTAGGCTTAAACCAATCTGGCCAATCTCCTCTGACTTCTCTCATTAACAAGGTGTTTTCTCTGGGTGTCTTTTATTTTCACTACAAACATCTTTTGTTTTGAGTTCTCTGTAAACTCCTGAGAATGTTGTGCATAAAAATTCCAAGAGAAAGGCAGTTTCCAAGATACTCAAACCACCCCATCTGGCACCAACAATCATTCCCTGGTCACATTTCTTCCCCATTCTGATGTTTTGTCTGAATAACAACTGAGCCTCTTGTTCTATACTTGCATGCTTTTAAGCATTGAGTTGCTGCCACATTATTGGCTGAGTAAATACTTGCATTAACAAGCAGGTATACTTGTGTACTTAATAAAATGGCCACTGAGTGTAATTGTCATAGGTACATCAGAAAGCATTGAAACGTACAGTGGAATGCACTGTTTGAATCAAAGACTAACACAGTCCAAGGATGTGCTGGGGGCAGCCTGCAAGTATCACCACCTCTTTGGTATCAACATAGCACATTCATAATTTGCCAACCCTAAACTGCATGCCTTATTCTAATTGAAAGTAACAACTTACATAAAGAAAATTGCATTACAGAAGCGAGAAAGAAATTAATTCTATTTTCGTATGTTAAATGCTGAATTAATGTTTCACCATTAATATTGGCTGACATTGCAGCAGATTTTACTGGGACCTAATGGTCTTTGGTTGACTATTAAGTAAAACAAAATATATTTAGAGTTCTGTCTTTGCAGCTGGTCTCAGAATGGGAGAGGAACAGATTGAGAGTCCTGAATTATCAGCTGCTCATTTCACATCTCTGTCTCCCAGGATCTAATTTAAAGATCTAATGAGTTCAGAGAAAGACCCCTTCTGCTTCAAGTATTTAGTACAACGCTGTAAAAAATAATGAATGGCTTTGTTATAAGCAGATCAAGCTCCCAAACAGTACTGACTATTTATTTAGTGATACAGAGCAGAGTAGCCCCTTCTGATCTTTGAGCTGCGCTACCCCTCACAATCCCACAACCCCGATTAACCCTAGCCTAATTACAGGACAATTTACAATGACCAATTAACCTACTGGTACATCTTGGAACTGTGGGAGGAAATTGGAGCAGTTGGGGGAAACCAATGCGTTCCACAGGGAGGAGGTACAGAGAATGGCACTGGAACTGAACGCCGAACTCCAGCACGCCCTGAGCTATAATAGCACTGTGCTAACCTCGACACTACCGTGGGAAATATCGGAGTGAAAGCAAAATTTCTTGACAGCAATGGAGCCAACACTAGGCAGTGATTCACTATTGTAACCTCATTAGGAGATTCAGGTGGGACCGTAAACTACACGAGTGAAATCTTGGTGGTCTATAAGTCTTGTTGGGCATGTCAGTCCTGAAACATGAACAGTTAGAGTACAAGAGCTAGTAATTTAGACCAAAGGAGTGGGGACTGGTGGGGTAGTAAGTTTGGGTGAGTATGAGTATATATTTTCTAAAATTAGCTAACTAATGTAAGGTAACTAACGTTGTGTTTGTTGTCTGAACTATTTGTCTGTAATTCTGTTGCAAGCAGTTCTATCACTGTCCCTGTACCTGATTGTAGATAGATAGATAGATAGATAGATAGATACTTTATTCATCCCCATGGGGAAATTCAACATTTTTTCCAATGTCCCATACACTTGTTGTAGCAAAAACTCATTACATACAATACTTAACTCAGTAATAATATGATATGCATCTAAATCACTAACTCAAAAAGCATTAATAATAGCTTTAAAAAAAGTTCTTAAGTCCTGGCAGTTGAATTGTAAAGCCTAATGGCATTGGGGAGTATTGACCTCTTCATCCTGTCTGAGGAGCATTGCATCGACAGTAACCTGTCGCTGAAACTGCTTCTCTGTCTCTGGATGGTGCTATGTAGAGGATGTTCAGGGTTTTCCATAATTGACCGTAGCCTACTCAGCGCCCTTCGCTCAGCTACCGATGTTAAACTCTCCAGTACTTTGCCCACGACAGAGCCCGCCTTCCTTATCAGCTTATTAAGACGTGAGGCGTCCTTCTTCTTAATGCTTCCTCCCCAACACGCCACCACAAAGAAGAGGGCGCTCTCAACAACTGACCTATAGAACATCTTCAGCATCTCACTGCAGACATTGAATGACGCCAACCTTCTAAGGAAGTACAGTCGACTCTGTGCCTTCCTGCACAAGGCATCTGTGTTGGCAGTCCAGTCTAGCTTCTCGTCCAACTGTACTCCCAGATACTTGTAGGTCTTAACCTGCTCCACACATTCTCCATTAATGATCACTGGCTCCATATGAGGCCTAGATCTCCTAAAGTCCACCACCATCTCCTTGGTCTTGGTGACATTGAGACGCAGGTAGTTTGAGTTGCACCATATCACAAAGTCCTGTATCAGTTTCCTATACTCCTCCTCCTGTCCATTCCTGACACACCCCACTATGGCCGTGTCATCAGCGAACTTCTGCACATGGCAGGACTCCGAGTTATATTGGAAGTCAGATGTGTTCAGGGTGAACAGGACCGGAGAGAGTACGGTTCCCTGTGGCGCTCCTGTGCTGCTGACCACTGTGTCAGACCTACAGTCTCCCAACCGCACATACTGAGGTCTATCTGTCAAGTAGTCCACTATCCAATCCACCATGTGAGAGTCTACTCCCATCTCCGTTAGTTTGTGCTTTAAGATCTTGGGCTGGATGGTGTTAAAGGCACTAGAGAAGTCAAGGAATGTAATCCTCACAGCACAACTGACCCCATCTAGGTGAGAGAGTGATTTGTGCAGCAAATACGTGATAGCATCCTCCACTCCCACCTTCTCCTTATACGCAAACTGAAGCGGATCCCGGGCGTGCCTGGTTTGTGGCCTCAGATTCTGTATTATCAGCCGCTCCATGGTCTTCATCACGTGCGACGTCAAGGCAACAGGTCTGAAGTCATTCAACTCCTTTGGTTGTGGTTTCTTCGGTACCGGGACAATACAAGATTTTTTCCACTGTCTGGGTACTCTTCTCTGATCTAGACTCATGTTGAAGATGCGCTGTAGTGGTTCTCCCAGTTCAGTCGCACAGGCCCTCAGTAATCGTGGGGAAACTCCATCCGGTCCAGCCGCCTTGCTGGTACAGATCTTCCTCAGTTGACCTTCCACCTGTGCAGCCGTAAACCTGGGCGTGGGCCAGGTCTCCTGTGAGTGGATATTTTCCTGTGAGGGAAGTAAGCCTGGTGTGGAGTTCTGCAGTGAGGGTGAGATTGTGCTGTCGAACCTATTGAAGAAGTTGTTCAGCTGGTTCGCTTTCTCCACATCTCCACTTATGTTTGCCCCCCGCTTTGCACCACATCCGGTGATGATCTTCATCCCATCCCACACCTCCTTCATGCTTTTTTCCTGCAGCTTTTGTTCTAACTTTCTCCTATACTGCTCCTTTGCCCCCCTTATCTGTACTCTGAGTTCCTTCTGAACTCTTTTAAGCTCCAACCGATCACCATCTTTAAAGGCCCTCTTCTTCTGGTTTAGGAGGCCTTTGATGTGACTAGTGATCCAGGGCTTATTATTGGGATAGCAGCGAACAGTTCTAACAGGAACAACCGCATCCACACAAAAATTAATATAGTAAATTAATATTAATAAAATATTAATATAGTGTAGGTGTGCATATGATAATATACAACTTGATAAAGTTATCTGAGGCATAGGTAGTGTAGATAGTCTGTCTTTTTCCACCGTATGTAAATGGGAAGCCACCTTTACTTCAGGCAGGACCTCAGTCCAGTCCAAGAACAGGACAAGTGATAGTACACACAATAACACATCAAAGAACAACCTCTTCAGCTCACAACATCTATGCTAGCCACAACAAAAACTTAAACTGCCCACCTACCTGTACATGTATTATATCCTTCCATTCTCAGTCTGGTCATTTCCCTGGCTAAATGTCTCTTAAATATTGATGCTGTATCTACTTTCATCACCTATGGTCTTGTAGCTTTGGCTTCTCACCATGTTTTAATTGATTCGTATGATGGACAGGACGATGTCTCAATGAGAAAATCACTATGAGGGTGTTTCCCTCGGCCAAAACAATCTCAACCTATTCTCAAATTTTGAATGAGTTGGAGACAGGGCTCGCTGGCACGGAGCCAGGCGTGCAATGTGTGTGCCCGTTGGGTCACTTTTGCTAAGTAGAAATGGCTCTCTGGGTATATATATGAACCTGACGCATGGGTGTGATTGATTTAAGCAGCAGGCCAAATTGGAAAGGTCAGGTAAGGGCTGAATTGAGGCAGTGAGGCCTAGCCCAGCAGCATATTGAAGCAACAGGGCCCGGGACTGAGAGCGAGGAATGGCCCAAAGTTTGGACGATCTAACCACCGGGCCAGATCGAAAAGGTCGGGGTGTTGAGGCCGGAGGCAAGAGGGGGGCTGATCCAGCTTGCTGCTCCGCGAGGCTTACTTGCCTCTGCACTGCGACTAAAGGGCTCCTGAATCAGCTACAGTGATGACTGGCTTCGCGGCTGTGGACTCACTTCTGTGAACTGCAGTTCTGAATGTTATTTGTTCACTTTCATTGTTTGCACTATTTGTGATTTTTCTGCAGATCGGGTGTTTGATGGTCTTTTTGAAATGGCTTCTATTGAGTTTCACTGTTTTGTGGCTGTCTGTAAGGAGACAAATCTCAAGGTTGTCTACAGTTGTCGATAGCTGGCAATCTTCGATTTGATTCTTTACCAAGGTATCAAGTATCAAATTTATTCACCATATTCATTTACATGTATTAGGAATTTACTCTAGTTTGTTGGCGTGACATGTAATAAAATGCAGCAACATTCAACGATTGGAAGTAATAAAAAATATATAAAATTTAGCAGGTAAATCACAGATATTGAATAATATCATTTCAGCATGATTTGCAATGTAATTATAATAAATTCCATAAATACCAGCCTGTATTTGCAATGCGGACAGCATTATAAAAAGTGGTTTAAATTGTTTACAGTGCAATGATGGGGGGGGGGGGGGGTTAATGGAACGGGGTGGGGTTCTAATTAGAATGGTTGATTAGATTAATTGCAGGGGTGAAAATCTTTACGATGGCACGGTTTTTGTTTTAATTTCCAGAGGAGAGCTTTTAGAAACGGCAGTTTGCAGGGTGGGTAGTGTCTGCAATGATTTTTCATGCCTGCTTCTTTGCCCTGGACACGTACAAGTCCTGCAGTGATGGGAGACTGCAGCCAAAGACCTTTTAGTACGGTATATGGTGAGAGGTTCCTGGGCAGTAAATAGACTTTAATGAAGGAGTAGTGGCTAATTGTAGACATAAGCTTGCTTCAGCATTTCTTGTAGTAATAAAGAAAAAAAGTGGTAGGTGCCTGCATTGCACTGCCAGGGAAGTCGCGGGAGCAGATTTAGTAGCAATGTTTAGACGTGCAGGGGATGTACAGGCAGATGTGTAGTTTAAATAGGCATTGTGTTCATTACAGATACCGTGGGCTGAAGGGTCTGCTCCCCTGCTATACTCTTCCATTTCCTACTGTCCATGTACAGTACTGTGCAAACATCTTAGGCGTGTATATATAGCTAGGGTGCCTAAGACCTTTGCACAGTACTGTAGTAATTTTATGTATCGCACTGTACTGCTGCCACAAAAGAAAAACAAATTTCATGATACATGTGAGTGATGATAACACTGATTCTGATATGGGTCTCTGTTGTGGACTGAGGGCAGGGGAGGGTGTTTGGGAAAAAGGGGAAGGGAGTGCAAAGTACCGGAGAGACATTCTGTAATGATCAATGAACCAATTGTTTGGAATCAATGACCTTGCCTGGTGTCTCCGAGCTGGGTGTGTCTGCACCCCTGGCACTCCTTCTCTGCCACTTGTCCCACACCCCTTCTGCGGCATTCCATCCTTGCCATTCCTAACATTCTTTGCTCCCCAGATTTACGAACTCACTTTCCGTTCCACATTGACAAATACTATACTGTACAAAAGTCTTAGGCACACTAGCTATATATATATGTGTGTGTGTGTGTGTGTGTGTGTGCGTGTGTGTGCGTGTGTGTGTGTGTGTGTGTGTGTGTGTGTGTGTGTGTGTGTGTGTGTGTGTGTGTGTGTGTGTGTGTGTGTGTGTGTGTGAGTGAGTGTGTGTGTGTGTGTGCACCTAAGACTTTTGCCCAGTTCTGTAGCCCATTATGCCTTATGCAGTGGATTATAAAGAACCATGTTCTGTACATACATTAGATGAGGTTAAGCAATGAGATGGTTTGACTGTTGACCTGTCTCTGATTTAGCGGTATTTATCCCATGTACATAGAAGCACGCAATGAAATTTATTGTTCGCATTAACAATCAACGCACTGGGGGTTGTGCTGGGGGCAAGTGTTGCCACACATTCTGACGCCAACGTTACATGCCCACCACGCCCAGCAGAACAGCACAAGAGCACAACAAACAACAAAACAACAACAGCAGAACAAGCACCTCTCCTCCCTCCCACTCACGCACACGAGGACAGTCCTCCAGCTCCAGGACTGGGAAGCGGTAATTCAAATGGAATGCCGTATCAGCCAGTGTGGTCAAATGATAAACATGGTCTTGTGCCTCTGAACGTGGATATGGGCGTGTTCTCAAAGGGCAGAAGTTAATGTCTCAAAGGTTCAAGGGGTCATTTTATTACCGAAGTATGTAGGTAGAATACAGCTCTGAAATTCATTTTCCCCTGTAGCCATGAAATACAGAAAATCACAGAAGTAGTTGAAAGAAAGACATCAATCCCCACCCCCACACGAAAAGAATAAACAAAACCTCGCAAACCCAAACCCCTCCCTCGCACAAAAACTAATTGCCCAAGCTCCCAGCCAGCCAATTGGTAACAAGAAAGAATGGATGAGAACACGAAAGAAAAACATTGCACTGAAAGAAGCCACTACAGTCCCATCCATAAACCTCAGAATTTCAATCTGTTTGTAGCGATATGATAATGGTTATGGATATAAGGAGGAAGGACGAAGATGACTTTAAAAACTTAATTTTGACCTTTGAATTTCATCTGGGGTGTAAAAGGGTCTACTTTAACAATTTAATTAAAGCCTGTTTGAGCAGAATGTGATGTAAAGTGATTAGATAGCTGGCCTGACTTTTAATACCTGCTGTAAAGCATTGACACTTTATTATTGAATATCAAAGTCATTCAAAATATGTACACATGTTATTATATGACTCCATTAATGCCAGATGTGGGGCTTGATGGCAGAGGTTTATACTGATAATTTATAGTTTCATTATGGCACTGGCGATATTTTCTTATGCAGCTGCAGCTTACAGAGCTAATCAGCTGACATTTGTTGAGCCCTGTTGTACTCTGTGGGTACACCTGCTCCTCAGGCTCTGCCATTTCCTTCGCTCGTGACAGGTTGCTTACTTTCACAAGGTTGTGTTTATAATGCTGTCAATATTGAAAAGCAGCCAGAGTGCCTAAGACTTTTGCTCAGTACTATATTTCTCAATGTGGAGTAGAGAGCAAATTTGCAAATCTGGTGGGAGCAAAGATGTTGGGAATGGCAAGGGTGGAGCACAATGGGAGGGGTGTGGAACAGGTGGCAGAGCAGGAGTGACACAGGTGCAGACACACCCAGCCCTGAGAAACCTGTCAAGGCCATTTGATTCCAAACAACCGGTTTATTGATCTTTATAGAATGTCTGTCTGGTGCTTTCCACACCCTTCACTTTTTCCCCAACCGTGGTTCCCCTCTCCCTGCCCCCTTCACCCTCTCAGTTCACAATCAAGAACCATATCAGAGTCAGGTTTATCGTCACTCACATAGGTCATGAAATTTGGGTTTTTTTGCGCAGCAGTACAGTGCAATTCATAAATTACCCATAGTACAATGCAAAAGTTTTAGGTGCCTTAGCTATATGTATGTACCAAAACCCTTTGCACAGTACTGTACAGTGTGTAGGTTCATCGGTCACATGGGTGTAATTGGGCAGAGCGGGCTCGCTGCTCGAGAAGGGCTTGTTGTCGTGCTGTATCGCAAAATCAAATGCTACCGACCCCTGGTGTCTCAAAATAACATGACTGCTGTAAGGTGACTCCGGCTAATTGAAGCCCGAAGGGGCACTTGAGAGCAATAGAAGGGCAAGTGAAAAGGGATTGGTTAGTGTATAAATACGCAAGTAGCCACCTTTCCATCTCAAAGACCCTAGCCTATTATTTCCTGTTCAGCCAGGGGCCCTCCAAACTGTGACCTGCCTAATCCCCTGTGAAATTGGTTTCTTTTCTCCTTCAGTGAGGAGGAGGCTTTGTTCTAGCATATGCATCCCCTGCCTGTGAAAGTTTATTTGGAGAGTGTACAGGGAGCTGTACGGGGAGCTTTACCCTGTGACGGGCTGTATGGGGTGTTTCACCTTGTGATGGGATGTACAGGGAGAGGGCATTTTACTCTCTAACTGATGTATGCTTTCCCTGCTGGTTTGCTGGGAAATTGTAGAGGAAGATTTTCTCTATATGTAAACTGCCTTGGGATCGTTTGACAGAACAGTGTGAGCCGGTGACAAGTGGGCGGGGAGGGGAGGGTTTCTCTCTGTACCTAATCAGTTTTATGTCCTAACCCTTAATCTACAGTATATTTTTATTCTTCCATTGCTATTTACCAAATAAGATTTCAGCACCTGTGTTTGAATCCTAATTAGGCTTACCTCTTTCTGCTAGTAACTGTATCCTGCACTGTGAAACTGCACCCCCATGCTGTATCTCAGTGATCTCAGTGTAACGTTTGCCCAAGGCTAATCACCTCTGACTTCTTCCGTCACTCACAGTTTACACATCAGGCTTCCTACTCACTGCTCCAGCAAACAGGCGGGAACAGCACAATTTAGATATAAAGTGTATATACTTTTTGCTGCCTTAGTGAAACGGCCAAGATAATCAACAGCCCTACCCATCCCAACCTTTGTCTGCTCTCCCTTCTCCTAAACCTGAAAGCAAGTACCTCTAGGCTCAAGGACATCTTCTATCCCACTGTTAAAAGACTTTCGAATGGTTCTCTAGACAGAGAAGACGGACTCCTGATCTCACAGTCTGTCTAATGATCTTTCACTTTATCGCTTACGTGTGCTATACTTTCTCTGTAGCTTTTACACTTTACTCAGCATAGTTATTGTTTTACCTTGTTCTACCTAATTACACTGTGTAATGATCTGATGTATATGAACAGAATGCAAGATGAACTTTCCACTGTATCTTGGTGCAAGTGACAAGGGTAATAAAGCAGACTGATTCTGCCCTATTAACCAGGCTAGCTCAAGAGTAAAATATGTCCATCGCTCTCTGCTGCCCACCTCAATGGAGCACCTATCATCTGGTTCCCTTCTGATCCATTTGACAGCAGCTTTAAGTTTTTATCTATTTTGTTTTATTTGGAGTACCAAACTTCTATAGTTGTACTGTGGAGAGCATTCTGACAGGCTGCATCACTGTCTGGTATGAGGGGCTACTGCACAGGACTGAAAGAAGCTGCAGACAGTTCTAAATTTAGTGGGCTCCATCTTGAGTACTAGCCTACAAAGCACTCAGGACATCTTCAGGGAGCGGTGTCTCAGAAAGGCAGCACCCATTATTAAGGACCTCCAGCACCCAGAGCATGCCCCTTTCTCACTGTTACCATCAGGTAGGAGGCATATAAGCCTGTAGGCACACACTCAGCGATTCAGGAACAGCTTCTTCTCCTCTGCCATCCAATCCCTAAATGGACATTGAATCTTTGGACACTACCTCACTTTTTAAAAATATACAGTATTTCTATTTTTGCACATTTAAAAAAATCTATTCATAATTGATGTACTTGTTTATTTATTATTATTTTTATTTTATTTATTATTATTTTTCTCTCTTTGCTAGATTATGTATTGCATTGAACTGCTGCTGCTAAGTTAACAAATTTCACGTCACATGCCTGATTCTGAGTTCTGATTCTAATGAGCCCATTGGACCCAACAAGGCTGTTTACATCCATGTGACCAATTAATCACGTGCCCGATTCAGACTGGGTTGCTTTGGCAAAGACTATCCCTGTGGTCTGCATTGGCTGGTGGCATGGCGCTGAACTGAACTAAATTGAATACTTTTGGTTTAATGGTTGATATTCTATGTGTTGTTCGCTCACTTTTAGAAGTTTGTGCGAATTGTTTTCTTTTCACATGTTGGGTTTTTGACATTTTCTTGAATGGTTTCTTTATTTTTTCCATATGGTTTCCACAGTGTTTCTTGGCTGCCTACAGAAGGACGAATCTCAGTGTTGTATCCTTTATACACACTTTAATAATAAGCGTACCTTGAATTTTTGAATCTGTTTAATATTCTGTTTAATATCTGTTTAATATTTTGAATTCTGTTTAATATTCAGAAGCATCTAGTTGATGCTTCTGATCAACTAGAATTCTCTACCCAGATCCTACTGCATCCATAATACTTCCATCTTCAATCACCCAGCAACTGCTCCTTAAAATTCATGTTCTTGATCAAAATTTAGATGGTCTTTAGATAAGAATGTAGTTACTTGTCCAAACTGCTCAGAATCAGGTTTATTTTCATTGACATATGTTGTGAAAAGCATTGTTTTCTGGAAGTACTATTGTGCAATACATAAAATAAATGATAAATTATAATTATAAATATTAAGAAATAGAAATAAGTAGTGCAGGAATAGTGAAATAGTGTTCATGGACTGTTCCAAATTCTGACAGTGGAAAGGAAGAAGCTGTGCAGTCCACCATCAAACCTTTGGTCCTACTGACGTTGAGTGCGTGATTTCTACTAAGCCTGCAACAGAATCAGGCTTATTAATACTGACATTATGTCAAGGAATTTGTTGTTTTGTGGCAGCAGTATAGTGTATTACATAAAAATTACTGCAAGTTACACAAATAAAGAGTACAAAAGAGGAGCAGCAAGGCAGTGTCCAGAAATCTTGTTTCAGAAGCTGTTCCTGAAAGGTTGAGCGAGGACTTTCATACTTCAGGTACTCAGTGCATGGGAGCTCCACCAGAAGTTTGCACACACGATCCATGACTTGGATATATCTCACTGGTCCTTCATCCTGGAGCCTCCTACCCCACCCCATTGTAGGGGCACTTTCACTAGAAGACCTGCTGGTGCTCAAGATTCACCACCATTAGTTTCACAAGGAAAAGTAGAGAGAAGCAATACATGCTAACCTTACCTGTGATGATCAAATTCTAAAAATGGATAGGAGATATGTGAGGAGGGTGGGCACAAGAGTATTTAATATTTTAGTAATAGTTGAGAAGTATTGTAAATATATTATTTGAGTAACTATTCTGAGTTGTTTACATAATTCATTGCAGGTTATATGTAAGGAATATGTGAATGGCATATGTCAATACACCACTGTGTCATATGTGGGCGCCTCATTAAAAAAAAACGAAGTAGACAAATTACCCTGGGCTCCTGCACTTTTCTTATGATTAATTTCTGGAGTTACATGATGTAATAGTGGTGATGAGCAATTTTTAAAATGATCATGAGATGACTACCTACCTGTTAAAATATAGTACATTTTTCTCCGCAAGGGGTGAGAGACAATTTAAATAAAGGCAGAAAACAGACAAAGTTAACAAGCAAGAAATAAGGCCACAGATTCATAAAAAGTAAGTACTGGGTGATAATAATAATAAATAAAAAAAACAAAAGCAGAAATGCCTGGTGACATCGGAAAAATAGATGCATTGACTTGCACAATGGGTAACTGGATGATGTATACTGAACAAATTGAGCAGTATGTTGAAGGAAGTGAAATACCAATGAAAAGTGAGTGCCAGTGTTATTCAATGTAATAGGTGGAAAAGCCTACAGTTTGTTTAGAAGTTTAACTGCTCCAACCAAACCAGCTGAAATGAGCTTTGCTGATATCGTAAACATAATTTAGGAATATTTAGAACCAAAACCATTTTTGATTGCAGAACACTTTAGGTTTCAAATGGAGGGGAAGTCCATTTCAGGTGACATGGATGAATTGAGGAAATTGTGCAAGCATTGTCAGTTCAATGATGGGCTTAATGATGTACCGAGAGATAACTTAATTTGTGAATCTTACAAGAAAGCATTCAAGAATGGCTCCTAAGTGAAGCACAGCTCACACGTAAAAGAGCAGTTGAAATCACTGTATTGATGGAAACAGCAGCCAGAGATGCAATTGAGTTGCAGTCAGGAATGAAAGTGAGCACGAACAAAATTGCAATGTCTAAACGGAAATCAGCCTGGCCAAACACATTGTATTACTGTTGTGGCAGGGGCTAACATCCACTTGACCAATGCAAGTTTAAAGGTGAAACTTGCAGAGAATGCAACAAAGTTGGACACAAACAATGAGCACGTCAGGCAAACAGAATACATGGACCGCACAGGGAAGAGAGTAAGATACAAGGTCAAATTGCAGTTTCAAAAAGTGCATGAATCTGTATGCTATTGACGAAAAATCTGACAAGGATGAGAGTGACTCAGACTTGGTAGCCTTGAGAGATTTACAATATGAAAAATTATCAATAAACAATCAATATACCTTATACCAGAAGTGAAAGGCAAATTAATTAAAATGGAATTCAACACTGGCTTGGTTGTTTCAGTTGTTCCACAAAATGAGTTTGAATGGCATTTCAATGATATTGAACTGAAGTCTGCAGATATCCAGCTAAGAACTTGTATTGGAGAAACGATAACACCAGTGGCAATGACATTTGCAACAGTGAATTACAACAACCAGCAAGCCTCATTAGGATTGTATGTGGTAAAAGCAGGAGGGCCAACATTGTTAACTGTAACAACTACAGCTTGATTGGAGATCCATCTTCATGCCTTATCCCCTACAATAGAAAGGCACAGGATGATGCTACAGCAGTGTTCAAGAATGGCATTGGAAAATGCAATCATATCATGGGTAAAATAATGTTGAAGAAAAATGCCACCCACAAGTTTTACTAAGACTGGCCAGTTGCTTATACTATCTATGCTAAGTACCCAGTGAGCTAGATCACTTTGAGGTTGTAGGAATTCTTTCCAAGGTTTAGTGGAGCCCATGGACAAAGTGTTCCCAATTGCCTAGCACACTGTTGATCAGTTGAGAAGTGTCTTTTCAAGGACTGGTATTCTAGAACACTTAGTCAGTGACAATGGATCACTGATTGTTGCAGAACAGTTTCAGTCATTCCTGAAAAAGAATGGAAAAAGGCATACAGTACTGTACAAAAGTTTTAGGCACCCTAGATAGATATAAGTGCCCAAGACTTTTGCACAGTACAGCACTTACTTGTCAATGTGGAGTGGAGAGAGAGTCTGTAAAGCTGGCAGAAGCAAAATTGTTGGGAATGGCGATGGTGGAGTGCCACAGGAGGGGTGTGGGCCAGGTAGCAGAGGAGTGCAAGGGGTCGGTGGGTGGTGTGAGTGCAGACACACCCAGCCCTGAGACACCAGGCAAGGTCATTTGATTCCAAACTATTGGTGTATTGATCATTACAGAATGTCTCTATAGTGCTTCCTGCTCCCTCTCCTCTTCCTCTTTTCACAAGCATGACTCCCCTCTCCCTGCCCCCTTCCCTCTCTCAGTCCAGAATAGAGACCCATATCAGAATCACGTTTATCATCACTCACACGTGTCATGAATTTTGTTTTTTTTTGTGGCAGCAGTAAAGTGCATTACCTAAAATTACTACAGTACTTTGCAAAAGTCTTAGGCACCCTATATATACGTGCCTGACATTTGTACGGTACTGTATTACATCTGTGTCATATCACCTAGCTACAAATGACTTGGTGGATAGGTTTGTCCAGAGAAACATAGAAAACCTACAGCACAATACAGGCCCTTTGGCCACAATGCTGTGCTGAACATGCACTTACTTCAGAAATGACCTAGGGTTACCCATAGCCCTCTATTTTTCTAAGTTCTATCTACCTATCCAGGAGTCTTTTCATAGACACTTTTGTATCGCCTCAACAACTGTCACCGACAGCCCATTCCACGCACTCACCACTCTCTGTGTAAAATCTTACCCCTGACAAGCCCTCTGTACCTACTTCCAGGCACCTTAAAACTGTGCCCTCTTGTGTTATCCATTTCAGCCCTGGGAAAAAGCTTCTGACTATCCACACAATCAGTGCCTCTCATCATCTCATACACCTAACTACATCAGAGTCTAAATAATGCACTGTGAGCAATATCTGCAGAACACACTACACAGCTACACTGACACGGAATCAGAAGCTCACCAATTGTCTCCTTGTATATCGCGATGCAGCACACTCCATGACCAACAACTCACCCGCTACGTTGTTTCTGGGTCATCTCTTGTGCTCACCCTTGTATCTCCTCAGCCCAATCCCAGAAACGGGTCTATCACACCAGACAAGACCCAAGATGCAGACTGTGCAAGGAATCCACTGAAACCATCCAGCCCACAGTAGCAGGGTGCAAGATGCAGGCAGGGACAGCACACACTGAACAGCACAACCACATCGCAGGAATTGTGCACAGGAACATCTGCGCTGAGTATGGATTGGACACTCCCATGTCCAAATGGGAAACACCCGAGAAGGTAGTAGAGAGTGACAGAGCTAAGATCCTGTGGGGCTTCCAAATACAGGTACTGGCCAACCAACCAGACATAGTAATACTGGAGAAGGCAATAGTAATAGATATGTCAATCCCAAATGACAGTAACATCAGGAAGAAAGAATATGAGAAGCTGGAGAAATATTAGGGCTTGAAAGAGCAGACGGAACGGATATGTGAGGTTAAAGGCAGGATCGGAGCACTTGGAGCTGTGACACCTGGACTGGGAGAGTGGCTCCAACAAATCCCTAGAACAACATCTGAGATCTCAGTACGGATGAGTGCACTAATAGGAACAGCAAGGATACTGTGCTGAACATTTAAACTCCCAGGTCTCCAGTGGAGGACCTGAGATTAAGGGAAAAAGACCACCCATAAGGGGTGAGAAAAACATTTTTTGAGGCTCTCTGTTGGTCGAGGTTGACCACGGATGTTGTGTGCCAGCTGTCTATGTGATCTGCAAGCCAGTACACATTTCATTTCATTTTCATTTTTTAATCTTTTTATTGATTTTCCAGTAAAAAATATATAAATTAGAGGAGAAGTTCTAGCAAACAGCTAATACAAAAGACGTATAAACAGCAAAAAAAGTATATATTGTCAAAATCAGATAAGTATAATGTTGCGCTGTTATGTATATAATATAATCAAGAAACCATAACTCCTCTTAACAAATTGTAAAAAAAAAGACTGGAAATTTTATTTAATAAAGGGAAAAAACCCACTAAACTAAACTGGAACAAAAAAAAGAAAAGAAAGATTGGGCAGTCCATTTGAGAATAAAATTAGAAGAAAAAGAAAGAGAGAAAACATCCTTCCAGTCACTTCCGAACCTTCGCGGATAAGGAAAGATTTTCCCTAAAGAAAATAAATTAAACCATATGAAAATATTGAATAAAGGGTCACCAGACTTGCTCAAAATCAAAAGATGTATCAAACGTCCGGCTTCTAATTTTCTCCAAACTTAACCATGACATAATGGAGGAGAGCCAAATTCCAGTATAACAGGATAGCTCTCCTAGCCAGTAAAGTTGAAACGGCTATCACATGTTGAGCAGAAGCAGAACCTCTACCTGCTTCCTCTGGAATAATCACAAAAATTGCCGTAAGTGAATTGGGTTGAACATCCACATCTATAACTTTGGATAGTATTCTAAGCGTATCCCTCCAAAAATTATTTAAGCTTACACGGGACCAAAACATATGAGTTAGAGTAGCCACCTTTGCATTACATCTGTCACAAATAGGGCTTATATTAGGAAAAAATATGCGCCAATTTATCTTTGGACATATGGGCCCTGTGTACTATCTTAAACTGAATTAAGGAATGGCGACCAGTACACAAATAACCCTGGGCAGTACAATATGGAGAGCAAGCTGTTGCCCATTCAGCAAGCTCTCCCTCTCCAGGCAGATAATGGATCCAAGGGAGCAGAGAGTTTGGCACCAGGGAGCTCAGCAAGGCCAGGCACTCTCAATGGAGAGGAATAAAGAGTCGATGTTTCAGGCCAAGATCCTTCAACAGGTCCTGATTCAAAATGTCAACTGTTTATTCCCCTCCATTAATACTGCCTGACCTTCTGAGTTCCTCCACCATTTTGTGTGAGTGACTCTGGATTTGCAGCATCTGCGGAATCTCTTGCGTGCACAGCTGATCCAATCACTGGCCTCCACTCTGCTTCCTAGATGGCTCCCCGTAATGCTGGACCACTGCCAGGCTGGGTGCCTGAGTCTCCTTTTGTCTCCTTGAGTCAGTTGGTGTTCCATGAGGCAATCGGTGTTCCATGGTCAGTGGAAAGTGATACTGCAAAGCATTGGGAAGAAGCTTGGTTTGAACATACTAGGTGCAGAATACCTGACAAACATTTCTGTTTCTCGGTGCGAGGTTCTCCCTGTCACTTCCCAGATGTTAGTTATGCATCTGTTCTTTATCAAACAGTGGTTGAGAGCAGCCGTAGAGCAAACGGGACAGATGGAAATAAGATTGAAAGAGTGGAGAAAAAAATATTTACAAGGATATTGCCGGGCCTTGAGGATCTGAGTTATATGGAAAGGTTGAATAGGTTAGGACTTCATTCCCTAGAGTGGAGAAAAGCGAGAGGAGATTTGATAGAGGTATACAAAATTATGAGGGGTATAGATAGGGTAAATGCAAGCAGGTTTTTTCTGCTGAGAACATAAGAACATAAGAAATAGGAGCAGGAGTAGGCCAACTGGGCCATCGAGCCTGCTCCACCATTCAATAAGATCATGGATTCATCTCCACCTACCTGCCTTTTCCCCATAATCCTTAATTCCACTACTATGCGAAAAAATCTATCCAACTTTGACGAGCTGCCAGGAGAAGTGATAGATGCAGGTGCAGTTTCGGTATTGAAGAGAAATTGGGCTAGGTACATGGTAGGTGGGGTATGGAGGGCTGTGGATCAAATGCAGGTCGATGGGACTAGGCAGAATAATTGTTTGGCATGGACTAGATGGGCTGAAAAGCCCACTTCTATGCTGTGGTGTTCTATGACTCCATAACGGAGGCAGTGCTATTCCTAACTGTCAGATTACTTCCATCATCTCCACCCTTCATCCTGTTTAAAGCCAACAAAAAAAAAACCTTTCATCACTAAACTTAATTAGGACAGTGTTTTGGCAGCTGCGTCTCCTGGCTGTAAAACTCTTCTTGTTTTAAATCGTCTCTGTGGCTTTGCCATCCTTTGGAAAACAGCCCCAAGCCCCAGCTCATTATGGGGCTGCCTGACGTATGACCGCCTCTGCTGCATCACGTGTTGCTTCGGACTCCTCAGTGACAAAGGACGCCCGTAACCCAGGCTGCCCGCGCATTAGGCGCTGTTCACCAGGACATTGCTTTTGTGCAAAGTTCCAGCCAGAAGCATTTATTTGCAACCAGTCACTCGGCACATTATTCTCTCAGGCTTTTTGTGACAGTATAATAACTCTTGTTATACCATAATTACACTTCATAGCCCTAGAAAAAACTCTGAGTTTGAAAACCACTGCTCTTTCACATGACTGGTCCTTAGACTTGTCCAGAATGTTACTTTCTGTCGTGGCTTGGAATAATTTAAGAATAAAAATCTTCCCCACCAAATGGCACCAATTGAATTAAAAGCTTGAGATACCAGCCCGGAGTCGTGACTCCTTTGTGCTGTGATGTGCACTGAATAACAACAGATTTGGATAGCATAGCAGCAGTCAGACCTAGGTATTGAATCAAAATCAGAATCAGATTTAATATCATGGCATATGTCATGAAATTAGTTGTTTTGCAGCACAATGTAGTACATACTAATAAAAGAAAATTATAAATTGCACTAAGAAATATATATAAAATTAAGTGAAGTAAGGCATGCAAAAAGAGAGCAAAATAAAAGAAAAGGCGGGGTAGTGTTGTATGTTCATTATCCATTCAGAAATCGAATGGTGAGGGAACAAAACTGTTCCAGAAACACTGAGTTTCTGTCTTCCTGTACCTCTTCCTTGATGGTAGCAAAGAATTCTGGAATATGGGGTCTTTAATGATGGATGCCACCTTCTTGAAGATGTCCCGGATGCTGGGGAGACTAGCGCCCATGATGGAGCTGGCTGAGTTACAACTTTCTGCATCTTTTTCTGATCCTGTGCAGCCGCTCCTCCAGACCAGCTAGTGATGCAACCAGTTAGAATGCTCTCCATGGTTCATCTGTAGAAATTTGCGAGTGTCATTGATGACATACCAAGTCTCCTCAAACTCCTAATGAAATATAGCTGCTGTCATGCCTTCTTTGTAATTGCGTTAATATGTTGCACCTGGGATAGATCTTCAGAGATTTTGATACCAGGGAACTTAAAACTTTTCACCATTTCCACTGCTTTTCCCTCGATAAGGACTGATGCGTGTTCTTTCAACGTCCCCTTCCTGAAGTCCTCAATCAAATCCTTGGTCTTATTGATGTTGAGTGCAAGGTTATTGTTGCAATGCCACTCAGCCAGCAGATCTACCTCACTCCTGGATGCCTCATCATCGTCTGAAATTCTGCCAACAATAGTTGTGTCAATGGAAAGTTTGAAGATAGTGCTTGAACTGTGCCTACGAGCCACATAATCCTGGGTGTAGAGAAAGTAGAGCAGGGGGGCTGAATACTAATCCTTGAAGTGCGCCAGTGTTGATTGTCAGGAGGAGATGCAATTTCCGATCTGTATAGACCGTGGTCTCCCAGTGAACAAGTCAAGGATCCATTTGCAGAAAGAGGTACGGAGGTCCAGGAATTTGTTGATTTGAACCAAGGGTACGATTGTGTTGAATGCTGAGCTGTAATCAATAAGCAAATTCATTGCAGAAGAAAATTCTACCTCATGCACCCTCCATCCAGCTCAAACCTCCATTCCAAATGGATTGGTAGGAAGCAGTGAGTGGGAAGAAAAGGGTCCTTTTCTGGTTGGCTACCAGTGACTAATAGTGTTTCACAGGGTTCAGTGTTGGGACTATTTCTTATGCCGTATATCAATGATTTAGATGATGGAACAGATGGCTTTGTTGCTAGATTTGCAGATGATATGAAGATTGGTGGAGGGGCAGGTAGTTTTGAGGAAGCAGAAAGGTGGTAGAAGGACTAAGGTAGAGTAGGAGAATGGTCAAAAAAGTGGCAAATGAAATATTATGTTGGAAAATGCATGGTAATACACTTTGGTAGTAGAAATAAATGTGCAGCCTATTTTCTAAAATGGGAGAAGGTCCAAAATTCTGAGATGCAATGGGACTTGGGAGTCCTTGTGCAGAACACCCTAAAGGTTTGCTTGCAGGCTAAGTTGGTGGTGAGGAAGGCAAATGCAATGTTAGCATTCATTTCAAGTGGTTTAGAGTTTAAGATCAGGGATGTAATGCTGAGTCTTTATAAGGCACTAGTGAGGCCTCACCTTGAGTATTGTGAACATCTAATAAAAGATGTGCTGGCATTAGAGAGGACCCAGAGGAGGTTCACAAGGATGTTTCTTGGACTGAAAGGGTTAACATATGAGGCATGGTGATGGCTCTGGACCTGTACTCACTGGAATTTAGAAGGACGATGGGGGATCTTATTGAAACCTTTCAAATGTTGAAAGGCCTAGACAGAGTAGATGATGAAAGGATGTTTCCCATGGTGGGGGAGTCTAGGACAAGAAGCCACAGCCTCAGGATAGAGGGGTGAAGAAATTTCTTTAGCCAGAGGATGGTGAATTTGTGGAATTTCTTACCACAGGCAGCTGTGGAGGCCAGGTCGTTGGGCATATTTAAGGTGGAAATTAATTAGTTCTTGATTGCCCACAGCTTCAAAGGTTACAGGGAAAAGGCCGGAGAGTGGGGCAGAGTAGGGGAAAAAAGGATCAGCCATGATTGAATGACAGAGCAGACTTGATAGGCTAAATGGCTTAATTCTGTTCCCATGTCATCAATAGGTTTCAACAGGTACATTTAATGTCAGAGAAATGTATGCAATATACATCCTGAAATTCTTTTTCTTTGCGAACATCCATGAAAACAGAGGAGTGCCCCAAAGAATGAATGACAACCCCAAAGCCCCCCCAGCTCCCCCCATGCATAAGTAGCAGCAAAGAGCCGACCCCCCTCCCCCACCATCAAAAAAGCATCTGCATCCTCCATCAGGCACTCAAACATGCAGCAAAGCATCAATAAAGACACAGACTTGCAGCACCCCAAAGACCACTCGCTCGCCTGGAAATTTGACATGCCACAGGCTCTCTCTCCCTAATGAGAGAAAAAGTGATATCTTCGTTTCATATGGTCTTATGAAAGACATTGAAACCATAAAAGCATAAGTCATAGGAGTGAAATTAGGATATTGAGCCCATCAAGTCTGCTCTGCCAATCCATTTATTATCCCTCTCAAACCCATTCTACTGCCTTCTCCCCATTACACCCTTATTAATTACGAAGCTATAAACCTCTACTTTCAATATACTCAATGACTTGTCCTCCGCAGCCATCCAGTGGCAATGAATTCCACAGATTTACCGTCCTCTGGCTAAAGAAGTTCCTCCTCCTTTCTGTTCTAAAAGGGATGCCCTTGTATTCTGAGGCTGTGCCCTCTGATCCGAGACTCCTCCACTAGAGGAAACATCCTCTATCAAGGTCTATCAATGTTTGACAGATTTCAGTGAGATCCCCCTCATTCTTCTGAATCCCAGCAAGTTCAGTCTCAGTGCAAATACGTCTTACGAAGATATTATCTTCTGCAATTCTCAGGGGCTTTATTCTGAACTCTCAGTACAATTTAAGATGAAGCCTCTTTGATTTGCCGTAGTCTGCAATTTAAGTTGTTCAATCACTCATGAAAGATTAAGGCCTGCATTTTCAACAGAGTTATGATCTCCTGCTTCCAACATCATTCAATATGATTTTTGTTTGTATTGCGGCTTAAATTGCATATATACTCAGTGACCACTTTATTAGGTACCTCCTATACCTAACAAGGTGGCCACTGAGAGGATGTTCTTGATCTTCTGCTGTTGTAGCCCATCCACACTCCTGTTGTAACGTGTGGTTATTTGAGTTACTGCCATCTTCCTGTCAGCCTGAACCTGCCTGGCCATTCTCCTCCGACCTCTCCAACTAACAAAGCTTTTTCCACCCACAGAACTGCCAGTTACTGGAAGTTATTTTGTTTTTCACATCATTCTCTTCATACTTTGTTGTGCACGAGAAACCCAGGAGGTCAGCAGTTTCAGAGATACTCAAACCACCCCACCTGGCACCAACAATCATTTTATCGTCAAAGTCACTTGGATCACATTTCTTCCCCATTCTGATGTTTAGCCTGAACAACAACTGAACCTTGTGACCATGTCTGCATGCTTTTATGCATTGAGTTGCTGCCACAAGACTGGCTGATTAGATATTTGCATTAACGAGCAGGTGTACATAATAAAGTGCCCACTGGGTGTAATTTTGTAACATTACAAGACAGAAGTGGAAAGTGTCTGTTATGATCTACCCTGGCCTCGAAGCATGGACCTTTCTCCTATGTTTCAAGTTCATTCGCCCCAGATCAGATCACATACAGTTCAAGTGAGGATTGTTATCCCACTGATCAAAATACTTCTCATAGTCTGGCCAAATTACTGGGAAAATTCAAGAGTGAAGAATTTCTAGAAGATTACAATGACTGGTTGCATCATGCCTGGTATGGAGGCCCATTACACAGGATCAAATGAGGCTGCAGAGGATTGTAGACTCAATCAGCTCCATTGTGGATAAAACCCACCCCACCATCAAGGACATCTTCAAGAGGCGGTACCTTAAGAGAGCATCATCACCATGAAGGACCCTCACCACCAATGACATATGTAGCTGGGATGCCCAAGACCTTTGCACAGTACTGTAGCAATTTTATGTATTGCACTGTACTGCTGCCGCAAAAAAAAAAGACATTTCTGAGTGATGATGAGCCTGATTCTGAAATGGGTCTCTATTGTGGACTGAGAGTAAGAAGGGGGTAGGGAGAGGGCAATCATGCTTGGGAAAAAGGGAAGGGAAAGGGGAGGGAGTGGGAAGCTCCAGGGAGACATTCAGTAATGATTAATAAACCAATTCATTTGAATCACATGACCTTGTCTGGTGTCTCAGGGCTGAGTGTGTCTGCACCCGAGTCACCCCTGCCCCGGCACCACTTCTCTGCCACCTGCCCCTCCGCCCCCACAGCACTCCACTCTCACCATTCCTAACATCCTTTACTCCCGTCAGACTTACAGACTCGCTCTCCACTCCACATTAATAAATACAGTACTCTTCAAAGTCTGAGACACCCTAGCTATGTATGTAGGCCTAAGATGTTTGCACAGTACTGTATAAATGTCACCATATACTACCCTAAAATTCATTTTCTTGCGGGCATTCACAGTAGAACAAAGAAATACAATCGAATCAATGAAAAGCTCTACGTAGGCTGATAAGTATCCAATCTGCAAATATAAAATAAAAATAAACAAACAAGTAAATAAATAATAACGAGAACATGAGTTGTATGGTCTTTGATAATGAGGACTGGCAGGAGGTAGAAGACTCCCAGTCAATATTTAAGGAAAAACTTCTTCTGCTCCATCATCAGATTTCTAAATGGTCCATGAACAGTATCTCACTATTCCTCTTTTGCACTTTTTTCACTAACCTTTTATGCCTTGCACTGTATTGCTGCCATTAAGCAACACATTTGATGACATATGTCAGTGAGTTAAAAATATCCCGATGCTGACGAAGGGCCCCCACATTGAATGTGTAAGATAGGAAAGGCTGGCCGCGTCTCAAGCTATTAATAATTGCATCTCGTTTGGCCGGTATGGACCTATGATATTTGAAGCAGAGCTCTGCCTAGCTTGGTACTTTGAACATAAGACAGGGCGAGACATGTGCCAGAGGTAATTGGTGGCTGCCTGTCGAAGGAATTGATGTCGTGGAACTCTGCGACTTTGACACTGGCAGTATCAGACTAATGGTATCACACAAGGTTTGAATCTATGGTTCTCATTGTGATGCCATCAAAATGCTAGAAAGCTCACTATATCATGGTATCATATTGATAATATAGTGCTTGTTATAGTGACAGTATCAGATTAAATGTCACAACCATGGTTTTATAATGAGAGGTATCATTCTAATATCAGGTTATCGCTTTGAAAACATCAGCTCTATTACCACAGCATCAGACAACACGATTATGCTGACGGTATCATAGTGTATTGCGAATGTCATGCTATTTTAGTAACAGCATGGACTGCTGGTCTTGCACATAGCATTTGATGTATTATACTTGTGATACAAGGTGGTAGTATCACAGTGCGGCACCAACTGCCTACATCCCACACGAATGGTATTGTACTGATAGTATTGCAAAGTTCTGGAAAAGAAAAATCCTTATGGATTAATTCTTTTTCAAGATTGTCATTCCAAATACTTATGTCCTCAGAGTGTGTAACAGTGGAATGACAAGAGGTTTTAGGGGGATTAAAGATCGGTTTTACTTGTCGCCCGTACGTCGAAACAGACAGTGAAATGCATCATTTGCGTCAATGACCAACGCAGTGCGAGGATTGTGCTGGGGCAACCCATAAGGGTCGCCACCATGATTCAGGGCCAAATTAGTGTGGCACCCCCACCCCGCCAGCTCACTAACCCTGACATGTCTGTCCTTGGAACGTGTGAGGAAGCTGGAGGAAGCCCACACGGTCATGGGGACAGAGCAGACGACGCGGAAATTGAACCCCGATCGGTAATCGCAGGAGCTGTAAAAGTTCCAGGTGTCCAAGATTATGACAGATACAGTCTATAGGGGTAGGCAAAAGAAGATCGTTGTCGTGGTGACACAAACCATAGGTTCTAGCAGGAGGGTTGAGCTGGATGGAAGGTGCATAAGGAAGAATTTTCTTTTGCAATGAATAGTACTGATGTGGAATTTGCCAAACACAGGGAGATAGAAGTGAAAAGGATTGAAGATTTGTAAAGGAAATTAGATGGGCATAAAAGGATATAAAGCTTTAGGGATATAGATACAGGGTGAGGTATGGGATTGTGTTGCAGAGAGCCAGCATGAACTTAGTGGGCCAAATAGACTCCTTCTATGCTGTAACAATCTATGATAACTAACTCAGGGAAAAGGTGGGAAGTTCTCCCAGTCCTAATTTTATGGCATGCAACTTTCCTTGGCGAATACGCTGGTAATAAGGTATGTGAAACATTATTTGGCTTGACGGAAGGAGTCGCGGATGGTGGCGGACCATTGCATTTCAGATCAGAGGCCTGTATGTGCCAGGGATCAGTGTCCAGTCCCACATCAACAACTTGATGAGAACGCAGGTGGCATGATCATTCAGTTAAATGCACACAAAATGCTGCCCGGTGCCAACGTGTCAGGATGCTGCCTGACGCCGAGTCCCTCCAGCAAGAAGGTACATGACATGCTCACCTTCATCAGCCTTGACGTTGAATCCAAGTTGGGACATCGTGGTACGAAGCGTTGGCGAGGTGACACCTGGAATATTGTGTAGTTCTGGTCATTGCACTGTAAGAGGGTTAAGCTTAATCTCGAAGGTGCTGGAAAGATTCAAGATGATGTTGCTGGGACGGTTGGGCGTGAGATCTGAGGAGAGGCTGGATAGGCTGGCGCTGAATTCCCTGGAGTGTAGGAGACTGAGGGGTGACTTTATAAGGCACGGTAGCATCGTGGTTAGCACAATGCTTTACAGTAGCAGTGGCCCAGGTTCGTTTCCCACTGCTGCCTGTAAGGAGTTTGTACATTCTCCCCGTGACCAAGGGACTTTCCTCCCACAGTCCGAAGACGTATAGGTTAGTTGGTTAATTGATCAATGTAAATTACCCTGTGGTTAGGCTGGGGTTAAATCAGGGGTTGCTGGGTGGCGTTGGCTTGAAGGTCTAGAAGGGCCTGTTCTGTGCTGTATCTCAAATAGAATCATGAGGGGACTGGTAAGTGTTTTTCCCTAAAGGTGTAGGTGAGAAGGGGAAGACGCAATGGGGACCCAAAGGGCAATGTTTCACACAGAGGGTGGTGGGTGTGTGAGACAAGCTGCCAAGCCTTGAGGGTTATAGACTGGGGAGTCAGTCTTTTTTACTTAGCAGGGTAGTGTAGCCTAAAATCACTGGGCATAAGTTGACAATTCCTTTACTCCTATAGATGATGCTCAACCAGCTGAGTTCCTCCAGCAGATTCCAGGACATGTAACCTCTTGTGTCTCCAAGACTTACAGAGTGGCCAGGATTTTCACACCAAGGGTGGCAGGTATATGGAATGGAAATCCTGCGGAAGTGGCAGAGGCAGATGCAATGACAATGTTTAAAGACTAGGAAGTGTCTTAAGGCAGATTGTCTAAATGCCATTAGCTCAGGAAAGCACCTTGGTTCACAGGAGTGAGTTCACCCAGAGGGCCTGTCTGCTCGTTGTATAACTCAAAGACTTCATTGCCAGGAAGCTGCTCCAGTACTTGGAAATTCCTGAGGAGTCTTCCTGAGAATTGTCACAGAGATCAGTGGCAAAGCGACAGGAAAGGACTTGGCGAGTAATTTGTACTGACAGAAATGTTTGTGGGCTGGTGCCACGCGCTGCTCAGTAATCGGGAAACCAAGGGAAGGAGAACTACCTTTTAACTGTGAGCACCGGTTGGATAATGCTTTATAAGTGCACCACATTTACGTTTCAATCTTGCGCCTAGACCACAGATAAAGCTCTTGTAGTTGTATTGGCCTCAACAGTAGGCTTTATTCATGTCCTGACCTGTGTTGATTGATCCATGACCACAAACGTGACCTCTCCCAGTCACAGATTTGATTCGGTAATTGTTAGGGCAACTGTCTTGTATCTTGTGTAACCATGGGTGCCTGTACAGCAACTTCCATTTACACTCTATTTAATCATCTTCTTCCCCGAGCTCTATAAATGTACTTCATCTTCCATGCTGTGTGGACTCCTGCCTATTCCCCTTCGGGGTCCTTAGAAACCACTTCTCTGGGACGGCCATTTTTAAAGAAATTTTCATTGTATACATTTTAAGCAAAACATTTAATGTTCTCAACAAGTGTTTGTGGCTTAGAGCCTGCTGATGAATTTGTTCGGTAGACACTGATCTACAAAATGTGTCATAATTGGCTTCCCACACCCCGCACTTCCCGTTTCTACCTTCTACCTAAGATTCACAAACCTGCCTGTCCAGGCAGACCCATTGTCTCTGCTTGCTCCTGCCCCACTGAACTCATTTCTGCCTATCTCGACTCTGTTTTATCTCCCCTTGTTCAATCCCTTCCCACCTATGTCCGTGATACTTCCCATGCTTTACATCTCTTCAAAGATTTCAAGTTCCCTGGCCCCCACCACCTCATTTTCACCATGGACGTCCAGTCCCTATATACCTCTATCCCCCACCAGGAAGGTCTCCAAGCTCTCCATTTCTTCCTGGATTCCAGACCCAGCCAGTCACCTTCTACCACCACTCTTCTCCACCTCACGGAATTAGTCCTCACCCTTAACAATTTCTCCTTTGGCTCCTCCCACTTCCTCCAAACTAAAGGTGTAGCCATGGGCACCCACATGGGTCCTAGCTATGCCTGCCTTTTTGTCGGCCATGTGGTGCAATCTATGTTCCAAGCCTACACCGATATCTGTCCTCCTCTTTTCTTGCGTTATATCGATGACTGCATCGGTGCTGCTTCCTGCACACATGCTGAGCTCATCGACTTCATTAACTTCGCCTCCAAATTACACCCCACCCTCAAATTCACCTGGTCTATTTCCGACACCTCCCTCCCCTTTCTAGATCTTTCTGTTTCTATCTCTGGAGACAGCCTATCCACTGATGTCTACTACAAACCTACTAACTCCCACAGCTACCTAGACTATTCCTCCTCCCACCCTGTCTCCTGCAAAAATGCTATCCCTTTCTCTCAATTCGTCCGCCTCCGCCGCATCTGCTCTCAGGATGAGGCTTTTCATTCTAGGACAAAGGAGATGTCTCCCTTTTTTAAAGAAAGGGGCTTCCCTTCGTCCACTATAAACTCTGCCCTCTATCGCATCTCTCGTATTTCACGCACCTCTGCCCTCACCCCATCCCCCTGCCGGCCCACCAGGGATAGAGTCCCCCTGGTCCTCACCTATCACCCTACCAGCCTACAGATCCAATGTATCATCCCCGTAACTTCCACCACCTCCTATGGGATCCCACCACCAGATACATCTTCCTCTCCCCCCCACTCTCGGCTTTCCGCAGGGATCGGTCCCTACGTGACTCCCTTGTCCATTCATCCCCCCCATCCCTCCCCACCGACCTCCTTCTGGGCACTCATCCCTGAAAACGGAAGGTGCTACACCTGGCCCCACACTTCTTCCCTCACCACCATCCTAGGCCCCAGACAGTCCTTTCAGGTGAGGCACCACTTCACCTGCGAGTCAGCTGGGGTGATATACTGTATCTGGTGCTCCCAATGTGGCCATTTATACATTGGGGAAACCCGCCGCAGACTGGGAGACCGTTTCGCTGAACACCGGCGCTCAGTCCTCCAGCAGTGGCGGGATCTCCCTGATAGATAGATAGATAGATAGATAGATAGATAGATAGATACTTTATTCATCCCCATGGGGAAATTCAACTTTTTTCCAATGTCCCATACACTTGTTGTAGCAAAACTAATTACATACAATACTTAACTCAGTAAAAAAATATGATATGCATCTAAATCACTATCTCAAAAAGCATTAATAATAGCTTTTAAAAAGTTCTTAAGTCCTGGCGGTAGAATTGTAAAGCCTAATGGCATTGGGGAGTATTGACCTCTTCATCCTGTCTGAGGAGCATTGCATCAATAGTAATCTGTCGCTGAAACTGCTTCTCTGTCTCTGGATGGTGCTATGTAGAGGATGTTCAGAGTTTTCCATAATTGACCGTAGCCTACTCAGCGCCCTTCGCTCAGCTACCGATGTTAAACTCTCCAGTACTTTGCCCACGACAGAGCCCGCCTTCCTTACCAGCTTATTAAGACGTGAGGCGTCCCTCTTCTTAATGCTTCCTCCCCAACATGCCACCACAAAGAAGAGGGCGCTCTCCACAACTGACCTATAGAACATCAGCATCTCACTACAGACATTGAATGACGCCAACCTTCTAAGGAAGTACAGTCGACTCTGTGCCTTCCTGCACAAGGCATCTGTGTTGGCAGTCCAGTCTAGCTTCTCGTCTAACTGTACTCCCAGATACTTGTAGGTCTTAACCTGCTCCACACATTCTCCATTAATGATCACTGGCTCCATATGAGGCCTAGATCTCCTAAAGTCCACCACCATCTCCTTGGTCTTGGTGATATTGAGACGCAGGTAGTTTGAGTTGCACCATATCACAAAGTCCTGTATCAGTTTCCTATACTCCTCCTCCTGTCCATTCCTGACACACCCCACTATGGCCATGTCATCAGCGAACTTCTGCACATGGCAGGACTCCGAGTTATATTGGAAGTCTGATGTGTACAGGGTGAACAGGACCGGAGAGAGTACGGTTCCCTGCGGCGCTCCTGTGCTGCTGACCACCGTGTCAGACCTACAGTCTCCCAACCGCACATACTGAGGTCTATCTGTCAAGTAGTCCACTATCCACTCCACCATGTGAGAGTCTACTCCCATCTCCGTTAGTTTGTGCCTTAAGATCTTGGGCAGGATGGTGTTAAAGGCACTAAAGAAGTCAAGGAATGTAATCCTCACAGCACAACTGACCCCATCTAGGTGAGAGAGTGATTTGTGCAGCAAATACGTGATAGCATCCTCCACTCCCACCTTCTCCTTATACGCAAACTGAAGAGGATCCTGGGCGTGCCTGGTTTGTGGCCTCAGATTCTGTATTATCAGCCGCTCCATGGTCTTCATCACGTGCGACGTCAAGGCAACAGGTCTGAAGTCATTCAACTCCTTTGGTCACACACTTCAATTCCACAGACCACTCCCACTCCGACATGTCTGTCCATGGTCTCCTCTACCGTCAAGATGAGGCCACACGCAGGTCGATGGAGCAATACCTTATCTCCTGCCTAGATAGACTCCTACCTGCCGGCATGAACATCCAACTCACAGACCTCCGTTGATACCCCTGCCCCCCCTTACCCCCATCCCTATCTATTATTTTAGTCTGGTTCTCTTTCTCTCTCTTTTTCCCCCCTCACTATAATCTCCCCCCAGCCCTACCTTTCTTTCTCTTTTATTTCCCATAATTCTCCACCTTCCCCCTAGCCCATTTCCCTCCAGCCTATCACTTCCCAGCTCTCTACTTCATCCCTCCCCCAACTTCTTATCCCCCCTCGACCATCCCATGTTACTTCACTCCTGATGAAGGGCTTCGGCCCGAAACGTCGTCACTACCTCCTCCCATAGACGCTGTCTGGCCTGCTGAGTTCTGCCAGCATTTTGTGTTTTTATTTATTTCCAGCATCTGCAGATTCACTCGTGTTGCCCCATAATTGGCTTTTGTAGGCTTAATCACAGAGTTGCACAGTGATCTTGCATAGACATTGACCAGTCTGTAGAAGTGCCTACTGGCCTTCTAGAGTCAGTCCAGCATAAAGCTCTATGAGATGCAAAATAACAAGGGAAAAAAAACCACTGCAAATGCTGAAAAGCAGAAATATAACCCAAAACTCAGCACATCTAGAAGCACTTGTGGAAAGAGACATGTTTAACTGTTTCAGGTTGTGGAAGGAGCAGGTTGCTGTCTGATGTCACTTGTCAGTCTTATTTTCTTTCATCTACAAGTTCAAGTTTAATTGTCAATCATGTATTTCCATGAACACAGCCAAATGAACTAAGGTTCATTCACGGAAACAGTGTTCATTCAGGCTGCTATGGAGGCTACGGTCCCAGTGCAGGTCGATAGGTTTGCCACGGACTAGATAGACCAAAGGGCCTATTTCTGTACTGTACTTTTTGATGACTCTTTGGTATATGGACATTGCTGGCATTGTCAGTTCTTATTGTCCATCCCCAGTTACCCTTAATCTGTCACAGGTCTGGAGTCATAGATAAGCCAAAACAATTATGGAAGGCAGATTTCCTTCCCTGAATAGCACATACAAAATGCTAGACAGCCCTGGTGAGGAATCTTGGCCTGAAATGTCAACTGTTTATTCCACTCCATAGATGCTGTCTGACCTGCTGAGTTCCTCCAGCATCTTGGCCGTGTGTTACTCTGTGTGTCCACCATCTGCAGGACCTCTTGTGTTTATGATTACAGTACAAGGGTTCTTGGTCACCATTAGTAACGCTAGCCATTTTCTATCATTGAATTTGAGTTCTCTAGCTGTCACAATGAAATTCCAGGCCATGTCTCTGAATCAATATTTAAACCTTTAGATTCAAGTCCATTAACTGAAACATTATACTATCATACATTGATAACCCTCATTGTCATTGCACCTCCTCTTCTTCCATTGGCTTGCCTACCTCAACTATGCTGTAAGACCAATATATTGAAAAGGCCAGTGAAGAGAGGTGGTCTTGGGCTGGCATATGCTACTTTAAGCAGATATGGAAGGAATCAATATAACAACAGTGGAGGCTGTGTATCAGCACAGTAGCTCATGCTGGGTATATGGAATGTTTAATAATGTGTATTTTTCAGTAATTTGATTTGGAGGTTAATGGAGTTGGATGCTTTGCTGACCAACTAGTATGAAAGGAAGGTTGAATAAAATGCATGAGGTATAGGGGAATTATTAGACCCCAATGGGAAATAAAGCCAGCTTCGGTAACATGGGACATTAGCTCAATCTAGAGCAGCAGAGCAGCAGAGCAGCGGAAAAGAGGAGTATCTTTGAGTTCCTGGGTGTTAACATCTCTGAGGATCTATCCTGGACCCAACGTATTGGCCCACCTGGCATGATAGTGGCAGTCCAACCAGTGGCTATACTTCATCAGGAGTTTGAGGAGATTATGTGTGTCACCCAAAGATTACGGCAACTTTCTACCAATGTGCCATGGAATGCTTTCTGACTGGTTGCATCACCGTCTGGTTTAAAGGCACCAATGCATAAGATTGGACCAAAGGCTGCAGAGGTTTGTAAACTTAGCCAGCTCCATCACGGGCATTAGCCTCCACACCATTGAGGCCATCTTCAAAGGCGAAGCCTGAAGAAGTCAGCATCCATGATTAAGGACTCTCATCCAGGACATGCCTTCTTCTCATTACCACCAACAGGGTGGAGGTTCGGAGGCCTGAAGAAGGAGCTTCAATGTTTTAAGAACAACTTTTCCCCCTCTGCCATCAGATTTCTGAACGGTCCATGAACCATGAGCACTATCTCACAAATTTGCTTTTTTTGCTCTATTTATTTATTATTATTTTTTGATTGTAGCGAAGAGTAATTTTCTATGTATTACGTTGTACTTCTACTGCAAAACGACAAATTTCATGACATGTCAGTGATAATAAACCTGATTCTCATTCTGAGTTTGGAATGCTCAAGGAATAATCTCTTTATGTTGAGTGTTTTCCTTTCTCCAACTCCAGCACTCCATGTAAACTCAGTCACAAGAAAGGAGGGTGAAAGTCAAGTCACCTTGTCTGAAGAATGCCTTCCCTCCCATCTAACCTTGTCTGGTATCAAGCAGCTCTTTGCATCTCTCAATTGTCAACTCTCCCTTCCCAGAGAGGGTGCTGTTGTACAGCTAATACAGAGCAGCACCACACATGATTTTCACAATCCTTTTTGCTAACAAGAAAACGAACATATTTTCAGCGCTTGCTCTGGTATCTTTAGACCGCATAGATTGTGCATCATTCCTCTTCACTTAATTGTATACGAGTAACTTTGAAATGGGAGACTGGTCGCATTTATGCAGAGCCTTTAAAGAAAAGAGAATGATGAGCTTTATTTGTCACCGTGTACATTGAAACATACAGTAAAATGCACCCTTTGCATCAAATCACACTGGTAAGGATTGTGCTGGGGGCAGCCTACAAATGCCACTGACATAGTGTGACCACAACTTACTAACTGTAACCGTACATCTTTGGACTGTGGGAGGAAACCGAGGTAACAAGAGAGAACAAACATGGTCACAGGGAGAACGTGCAATTTCCTTGCAGAAATTGAAGTCTGATTTTACAGCTGGTGCTGTGCTACATTTCCATTTCCATGCTGCCCCAACCTTAAAAGTTAAAACCAATGGTTTTGATTATGCGTTACAATGTAGGAAAGTGGCCAATGATACACAGCAACCTCCCACTAACAACAATGTTATAAAATCACAGAATGATTTACGATTGGTGATGATACCAGAAGGATAAGTTTTGGCCTGCACATTTGCGATACCTAACTTGTTCTTTTATCTAGCTAGGCCACAGCTCATTTATGTTCATCTGGTGCTGAAGACAAAGGCCTCATTCAAAAGATGGCATGTCTAACAGTGTATCTCTGCACTGAATGAGTTCCAGCCTGGATTTTTGGAGTGCAATTTGACCGTTATCAGAATCTGGATCAGCAGCAGCTAATTAAGTCTCCAAAGTAGCACCCAGATTGGTGGAATGTCTGCCGGGTAAAGGAGTTGTTACGTCCTTTGACACGCAGGGGAGTGAAGAATTGATCGCTTCTGACAGTGCACAAGGCATTGGAGCTGGGGAAGTTGGATTTGACTTCATTTTTGTGCATTTAGTCTGAATCAATTTTCACAGAATCATTAGAGACAGTGTGCAAGGAGGACATCCAGACAGTATAGTCTGCATTATCTCCATGCAAGAATAATGCAGCTGCTTCCATTACCTCTCCCTATAGCCTGGCAGTTTTTCTTTTCAGATGATTATCCAGTTCCCCTGTGAATGGCACAATTTCATCTGCCTCAGCTGTTTTCCCTGGCAAGGCATTCCAGACCTTAACCTCCCACTGTACTGATGAGCTTTTCCCTCTGTTGCCTTTGGTTCTTTCGCTAATCACCCTCATTCTGTGTTCCTTGATTCTTGATCTCACCGCCACTGGGAAGTTTCCCCCTGCTCAAACTGTCTCTGTCCTTTAGGATTCCAAATACCCCTACCTGATCTTCTTCATGTCCAAGAGCAACTCCAGGTGACATTGGGACCCAGGTGAACAGGAAATAGCCGACTGCGTCTTCCGCCAGGTTTGATCTGAGATCATGACGTCCGATCTGCTTTTGAAACCCTCACTATGTTTTTACAGAATGCCAGATCTACCTTACATTATTTCAGCTGGGGCTTTTCCCAGGGAATGGTTTTTGATGTTTGCATATTCCCACTACAAAATGGTCGTTTAACTGTCTGTATCATATGAAGCAAAGGTTACTTCAAGATATGATTATTTTCAAAGTATATTTAATCAAGGTATGTATACATCACCAAATACTACCTTGAGATTCTTTCTCTTGAGGGCATTCACTTTAGAATAAAGAAATACAATGGACTCAGAGAAAAACCCACACACAAACACTGACAAGCAAACAATGAGTGAAAGACAAACTATTCAAATACAAAAATGCAAATAAAATTAATAAAAAATAATACTGAGAACATGAGTTGTAGAGTCCTTGAAAGTGAGTCCATAGGCTGTGTTCAGTGATCAGTTCAGGGTTAACGTGCCAGTTCCTATCCATGCTAGTACAGAAGCCTGATGGTTGAAGCTGAACCTGGTGGTCTTTGATCTAAGGCCCCTGACCCAATGGCAGCAGTGAGAAGAGAGCATGAATGGATGGTAAAGGTCCTTGATGATAGATGCTGCCTTCTTTTGGCAATTTTCTTTCTTATCTCTAAACATCTGCCCTGTCTATGCCTTAATCTATATCCCTCTATCACATTACCCCTCAGCTTCTGTTTCTTCAGCCAATCCAATCTAGGAAACATCCTCATGAATCTTCCCTGCACTGTCTTCAGCACAGCCACATCCTTCCTACAGTGTGGCAACCAAAACGGCACACAGCACTCCAAGTGTAGCCTTACCAGTGTTTTGTAAAGATTCAATATACCATTCCAACTTTTATATATTACATCCCGACCTCTGAAAGCAAGCGAGAGTTTCAGTGCCTTCTGCCTGCTCTTTGATTGCTACCAGAGAAGGAATCTGTGAGTGGTCTATCACTATGTGGCAAGTAGGCCTCTCTGCCTCATGTGGTGTCCCTCTCCTTCGATGAATGTCGGAGATATCGGGGGATGGTATCGTGGTTCTGCATTTATAGATCGGACTATTTCGTTTATGGACCAGGGACATTTTCAGACTTACGGTTTTCATATTTTGCTATTTTTTATTGTCTGTTCCTTTTCCGTTTTGTTTTGTGAGGGGAGGATGTTTGGGGATTATTAGTTTTTTGTGTGGTAGAGGGGTTGTTTTTTTTGGGGGACGATTTCTCTGTACCGTTTTGTGTGGGGTTTGATGATTGGTATGCCGTTCTTTATAGTTGGGGGGGGGGTTGGGTTTGATGTTTCTCTCTGAACAACTTACATGTTCTCTCTTTGTTTCCTGGCTAGCTAGGGAAATACAAATCTCAGAGTTGTATATAGGCACCTACTTTGATAATAAATGAACCTTTGAATCTGAAGACAAGCATGAAATATTGACGGGCAGTTAGAATTAATGGGAGGAGGATGCCACAAAAGTATCCTTACGAAGGAGAATGTCCTCACTTAACCTCCGCAGACAGAAATCTCACTTTCCCATCAATCGAGGGAGGGGGAATTGTCCATGAAAGACCCTTTGGCCATCTTGGCATTATTTCAAAGTACTTCAGTGCAAGTTATAACCTGGAAGTTAGGTTTCCAGAAGACACAGCATCTTTGGCAGATGAAGGACCAACAGATTTCTGAGACTTGAAACTTTGCTGAGATGCCTGAATGTAAATAATTTTGTTGTAAGTAATTCCTTATTAACCTATCACTATCCTAAATAATTTCAATATAAATCATCATAGGTAAAGTAATTGTCCTCTTGATGAAGGAATGAATTGACAGTGAGTAGTTTATTAATGTTGTCTTGTCATTCTTACGTGTGCTGAGATACAATAAAAACATTTTGCTTTGTACGCTTTCCAGGCATATTATTCCACGTCAATTCAATAAAAAGACAACACAATGCAGAAAATACACTTTGTGGCCACTTTATTAAGTACTGGAGTGGAACCCAGTTTGTCCTCCTGCTGATATAGCCCATCCACTTCAAGGTTCGATGTGTTGTACATTCAGAGGTGCTCTTTTGCACACTACTGTTGTAACACGTGGTTATTTGAATTACTGTCACTTTCCTGTCAACTTGAATCAATCTGGCCATTAAAACTATGAGACCACAAGACATAGGAGCAGAATCAGGCCATTCAGCCCATTGAGCCTGTTCCACTATTCCATCATGGCTGATCCCAGATCCCACTCAACCATTTACACCTGCCTTTTCCCTTATCCTTTGATGCACTGACCGATCAGGAAACGATCAACTTCCGCCTTAACTATACCCACGGACTTGATCTCTACCACAGTCTGTGGCAGAGCGTTCCATAGGTTCACTACTCTCTGGCTAAAATAATTCCTCCTTTCCTCTATTCTGAAAGGTCACCCCTCAACTTTGAGGCTGTGCCCTCTCATTCAGGATACCCCCACCACAGGAAACATCCTCTCCACATCCACCCTATCTAGTCCTTTCAACATTTGGTAGGTTTCAATGAGATCCCCCTTCATTCTTCTAAATTCCAGTGAGTATAGGCCCAAAGCTGCCAAACACGCCTCATATGTTAACCCTTTCATTCCTGGAGTCATCCTTATAAACCTCCTCTGGACTCTCTCCAATGACAATACATCCTTTCTGAGATATGGGGCCCAAAACTCTTGACAATACTCAAAGTGCAGCCTGACTGGTATCTTATAAAGGCTCAGCATTATCTCCTTGCTTTTATATTCTGTTCCCCTTGAAATAAATGCTAACATTGCATTTGCCTTCTTTACCACAGACTCAACCTGTAAATTAACCTTCAGGGCATCTTGCATGAGGACTCCTAAGTCCCTCTACACTGCTGATGTTTGAATCTTCTCACCGTTTAGATAACAGTCTGCACTATTGTTCCTTTTACCAAAATACATTATCATACATTTTCCAACTGTACTCTATCTGCCACTTTTTGCTCATTCTTCCAATTTGTCTAGGTCCTGCTACAATCGCATTGCTTCCTCAGCACTACATACACTCCACCTCTTTGTCTCATCTGCAAACTTTGCCACAAAGTCATCAATTCCATTATCAAATCATTGACAAACAATGTGAAAAGTAGCGGTCCCAATATTGACCCCTGAGGAACACCACTAGTCGCTGGCAGCCAACCAGAAAAGGCCCCCTTTATTCCCACTCGCTGCCTTCTGCCCATCAGCCATTCTTCTATCCATGCCAATATCTTTCCTGTAATGCCATAGGATTTTATCTTGTTAGGCAGTCTTATGAGTGGCACTTTATCAAATGCCTTCTGAAAATCCAAGTAAATCCACTCTCCTCTGATCTCTCTCAGTAACAAAGCGTTGATGAACTGAACTGACCTTCACTGTGTGTTTTTCTTTTGTTTCTCTCACCACTCTCTGTAAACACTAGAGACTGCTGTCCGTGAAAATCCCAGGAGAATAGCGGTTTCTGAGATAGTCAAACCACACGTCTAGAACCAACAGTCACTCCACGGTCAAAGTCACCTAGATCACAATTCTTCCCCATTCTGATGTTTGGTCTGAACAACAAATGAACCTCTTGATGATGTCTCCATGCTTTTATACGTTGAGTTTTCAGCATATAATTGACTGGTTAGACATTTGCATTAACAAGCAGGTGTACAGTTGTACCTAATGAAGTGGCTACTGAGCGTAGTTACAGAGAAAATCCAGTGCAGGTCAACCCAAAGGACAAGGGCCATGTTGAGGTAGACTGGAAGGTCAAAATTCATCTTTTAGCATATGAGAGACTCTATTCAAGAGTTTGAGAGCAATGGGATAGAAGCTGTCCTTGAGTTTGGTGATGTGACTGACTGATTAGGGATGGTCAGAATGGCTTTGTGCATGGTAAGTCATATCTAACCAATCCTATTGAGTTTTCTGAGAAAGTTACCAGGAAAGTGAATGAAGGGAAGGCAGTGGTTGTTGTCTACATGGACTTTAGTGAGGTATTGGACAAGATCCCGCATGGAAGGTTGGTCAAGAAGGTTCAGTCACTGGCATTCAAGATGAGGCAGTAAATTGTACGAGACATTGGCTTCACAGAAGAAGTCAGGGAATGGTAGTAGATGGTTGTCCTTCTGACTGGAGGCATGTGGTGAGTGGAGTGCCGCAGGGAGTGCCATTGTTTCTTTGTCATTTATACCAATGATTTGGATGATAATGTGGTCAACTGGATCAGCAAATTTATGGATGACACCAAGATTGGGAGTGTAGTGGACAGTGAAGAAGACAAACAAAGCTTGCAGCGGGATCTGGACCAGCTGGAAAAATCACCTGCAAAATGGCAGATGGAACTTAATGCAGACAAGGGTGAAGTGTTGCACTTTGGGAGGACCAATGAGGGTAGCTCTTACACTGAGGAATGCATTAGATCAGAGGAATCTGGGAATACAGATCCATTATTCATTGAAAGCGGCATAACAGGTAGGTAAGGTCGTAAAGAGAGTTTTTGGTACATTGGTCTTCATAAATCAATGTATTAAGTATGGGTGTTGGGAGGCTATGTTGAAGTTGTATAAGACATTGGTGAGGCGTAATTTGGAGAATTGTGTGCTGTTCTGTTCCCCTACCAACAGGAAACATGTAACTAAGATTGAAAGAGTGAGAGAAAAATTACAAGGACGTTGCCAGGACTTGAGGACTTGAGTTATAGGAAAAGGTTGAATAGGTGAGGATTTTATTCCTAGGAAGTTAGAAGATTGAGGGGAGATATGATACAAATATACAAAATTATGAGTTAAAGATAGGTAAGCAAAATTTTTCCTCTGAGATTGTGTGAGACTACAACGAGAGGCCATGGGTTAAGGGTGAAAGGTGAAATGTTTAAGGGGAACAGAAGGAGAAACTTCTTCACTCAGAGGGTTGTGAGCGTGGAGTGAGCTGGCAGCACAAGTGGAGGATGTAGGGTCGATTTTAACATTTAAGAGAAATTTGGATAGGAACATGGATAACAGGGTTATGGAGGGCTATGGCTTAGGTGTGTGTCGATAGGACTTGTCAGATTTATAGTTTGGCACAGGCTAGATGGGTCAAAGGGCCTGCTTCTGTGGTGTGATGTTCTATAACTCTATGTGCTTTTAAGCTTTTATAATCTTCTGCCTGATGGGAGCGGGGAGAGGACAGAGTGTCTGGGATGGAGGGGCACTTGACATGTTAGTGCTTTCCTGATGGAATGGGAAGTGCAGGCAGAGACGGTGAAGGTGAGATGGGTTTCCATGAAGGACTGGGCGGTGCTCACACTCCATTGCAGTGCCTTACAGTCTGACGCAGAGCACTTGCCATAACAAGTTGTGCTGCATCTGGATAAGATGCTTTCCATGGTTCATCTGAGGAAACTGGGAGTGCAGCTAAGATGGCACCAGAGGGCTACTTCTTTGAGTTCATCCGTGAAGACATTGAACCTTTGAACAAAGTACGTAAGCAGCTCCGGAATGGCCAAGGCACAGAAGGCTACAGACTAAGCACAGGGAAATGGGACTAGTGCTGATGGTTCACATGGTTAAGATTGGCAAAATGTCCGTTTCTGTGCTGATTGACTCTTTGAGGTAGGGGAATCCATTGTGGGGTTAGCTTGTCAGCTAATCACACTGCCCCACGCTGCCCCTGCGCTGATGGTTGTGGGGACAGAGTGTCGTAGTGGGAGTCCGGTGACTGATGCAAGGATTTGCGGAGAGTACTGGGAGTGAAATTATTTTGGGAAGGGACACAGAGCTACGGGGAGAGATCCTGAAACTGGCAGCAGTTTGAGGACAAATAGGTTACTTACAGATAAGCCTTTCATGTGGCACCTTATTAAATGCCTCCTGAACATCCAAGTGAACAGCATCCATCTGTTCCCCTCTATCCACTATGCTCATTGTATCCTCAAAGAATTCTGATAAGTTTGTCAAACAGGACCTGCCGTTTGCAAATCCATGCTGTATCTGACAGATGGCTTGCTACTCCTTCCTTAATGGTAGTTTCAAATATTTTCCCGACTACAGATGTTAGGCTAACTGGCCCATAGTCACTCACCTTTTTGCCTACATTGTTTTTTAGAAAGTGGAATGACATTTGTGGTCTTCCAATCTGCTGGGATGTGCCCAGGGAATTTTTGGTAAACTATTACAAAATATCTCTCCATAACTCAGCCCCTTACATCCTGGCATCATCCCCCTAAATCTCTGAACACTTTCCAGCTTATTGGCATCTTTCCTCCAGCAGGGTGACTAAAACTATATACAATATTCCAAATGCAGCCCCACCATTGTCTTGTATAATTGAACATCTTCGCTTGTATACTCAATATGTTGAAAAGACTATTTGAAAGGCAAGTAGATTCATGTAGCAACTGCTGTGGACCTGCTGGGTGAATGACCTGTTTCTGAACTGTGAAACTCCATCCAATTCTATTCTGAATGAAAAAATGAATCATCTTCATGCTTCACCGCTTCTTGATCAGTTTTCATTTGGTAACGTCTGCTTGGCTTGTCACAGCAGCTCTGGGTAGTGGTGATCCACAGAAACCAAATAAAGCCAATTGCCACAATGTGTGTGGTTCTCATGCAGACGATGCAGGTGAGGTTAACAAGACCCCAGCTCTGGGTGAAGTTCCCCGGCTTCAAGCAGAAGGGAGGACCTGGTTGTGTAAATTGTGGTTCATTTGATAATATTCTCTCCACAGAAGTTGAAGGTTGTAGGTTTAAGTCAGCTGGACTACTGTACTGTTTTTAAGCAATGGGACTAGGTTATAGATCAATGTAAATATATTTTGGAAATATATATATATAGCATCAGTGTCCCCAATTTACCCCCGTTCGCCTAGGGTGAACCGCTGTCGCCCCGCCAACAGTGCAATACCTCGGTGTAAATACGGTGTAATACCCCCGCAGTACACGCCCGCAACACAAGTATCAGACAATACACCAAAGGTGAGTAAATAATTGCAACTTTATAGTTATTTCTTAGTGATGGGTTAGTAGAATCAGATAACCTAAAGGCGCCAAATCAGTAATTTTATCAGTTTGTGCACATGATATTTTAATACGTTGGAGCTTACGCCTCCGGTTCCATCCACAATGACATTCCAAGCCTTCGGTCACCGTCCGAACCGCCGACGTCCAGTATCCGCCGCTCTGGAACTGCTGTCCGCTCCTCACATGTCCGTCCTCCTCACTCACCTCCCAAAAAAGACCGTGAACTCCTGCTCAGCTCACAGATACAAGATAGCATAAAAATTCTCCATTGGTTAGTTCCCCACTTATCTACATTTATAACCCAAACATTCCAAATACAGAAACCCATTACAGCATTAAGTAAAATTACAGAGAAGCCATTTTGTTAGCCTGAACAGTTAACAGCACAGTTACTGGTACTGAGAGCCCTACATACATCCATATACACACACACACACACACACACACACACACACACACACACACACACACACACACACACACACACACACACACACACACACACACACACACACACACACACACACACACACACACACACCCAGGGTTGCTGCTGCTTGTGCGTGGGGTGGGGGGCAAGGGGCTTTGGGGTTCTTACTTTTTTAATCATTCATTCTTTGTGGTTTTTCTTCTGTTTTGAGGATGTCTGCAGAGAGGGCGAATTTCAGGTTGTATATTGTATACATTTTCTGATATTAAATTGAACCACTGAAGCATTGAACCAACACCCAGGCCATGCCTTGTTCTCATTTCTACCTTCGCGTAGGAGGTACAGAAGCCTGAAGACACACACTCAACAATTTAGGAACAGCTTCTTCCCCTCTGCCATCTGACTTCTGAACCTATGAACACTACTTCACTACTTTTTAATATCTATTTTTGCACTATTTACTTAATTTAACTATTTAATATATACAAACTTATTGTAGTTCATGCGTTATTCTGTTCTAATGAATTGCATTGTACTGTTGCCGCAAAGACAAAAGATTTCACAACATGTGCCGATGATATTAAACCTGATTCTGATATACCAGAATCAATAAAAGACCGCACCAACTTGGGTTTTGAACCAGTGTTCAAAGTTCAACAAATGGTGTAAATATAAAGAGAAATAAATAATAATAATAATAATAATAATAATAATAATAAATGGAATCTGTTGAAAATTTATCATGAAGACTGACAACAGCCAATGTGCAAAATAAGGCAAACTGTGCAATTAAAAAATAATACTGATAACATAATGAGTAAAGAGTCCTTAAAAGTGAGTGTGAGTCTGTAGGTTGTGTAATTGTGGTTAGTGAAGTTATCCGTGATGGTTCATGAGCCTGATGATCGCAGGGGCAAGGAGTAATAGAGCACTAAGGCAGGTTCTTCAGCCCAACTTACTCATGCTGACCAGTCTGTCTACCTAAACTACATTTGCCTGCATTTGGCCCATATCCCTCAAAACCTTTCCTATCCATATACTTACCCACATGTCTTTTAAAAGTTTTTTTTAATTGTGCCTGTCACAACTACTTTCCCTGGCAACTCACAAAGAATTTGCCCCTTGTGTACCTTTTAAATCTTTCCTCTCTCTCCTCAAAACTATGCCCTTTAGTTTTTGGTTCCATTTACCTGCAATAAAGGCTGTGTGCATTCTTGGCCCTCGTGATTTTATATACCTGTGTTCTTGACAATAAATCCAACAAGATGAGCTTAAATCCCATTTGGGCCAAAGTGGAATTTAAATTCATATAATTAAATTTATATGGAGGCTTAAAAAAACCCTTGTCATGATATGATGAAAAAATCATGTCCTTCAAGGGGGAGGTCAGGTCATGTGAGACCAATGTGGTTGTCACTAAACTTCCCTCCACAGCTTAAGAGGAAATTAAGGATGGACAATAAATTGGTTTACTTTTGTAGCTTATAATAATTTTTATGTCTTGCACTGTACTATTGTCACAAAACAACAAATTTCACAACATATGTCAGTGATAATAGCCTGATTCTGATTCTGAAATACTGTTTTTAATTAATTCCCACTCCAGGGACATTAATTCAAAGAGAAACTTGGCTGTTGTTTCAGTCCAGGACACAGGAGGTACTGCATAGGGAGGCCACATTTTGGATGGACCATTAGCCAGCCTGGTCCCTCATGGGAATGGAAAATGCACCACAACATTCTTCTGAAGGAAACCAGAGGAAGTTATTTTAATGCCCTGGCCATATTTTATCTTCCCAACCAACATCAGAATCAGATTTATTATTACAGACTTGGGTGACATAAGTTTGTTGCTTTATGGCAGCAATACAGTGCAAAGATATACAAACACTGTAAATTGTAGAAATAAATAGCGCAAATTAAACAAGTAATAAGGTTCATAGGTCAATGAAGTGTTCAGAATGTGAAGGCAGAGGAGAAGAAGCTGTTTCTGAATTGTTATTGCGTTTGAGACATGAGTGGCCAGCATTCCAGGGAATAAATATAGAATATAGAACAGCACAGGCACTTTGGTCACAAGGTTGTGTCAACCTTTTCATCTACTCCAAGATCTATCTAATCCTTCCCTCCCACATAGCCCTTTCTTTCATCCATGTGCTTATCTAAAAGTCTCTTAAAAATGTCCCTAATGTACCACCAGCCCTGGCAGGGTTTTCCACGCACTCACGAATCTATAAAGAAACTACCCCTGACACTCCCTTTTTACTTTCCTCCAAACACCTAAAAGTTATGCTTCCTTGTATTTGCTATTTCCTCCCTGGGATAAAATCTCTGACTGTCCACTCTATCTCTGCCTCTTATCATCTTGACCAACTCTTTTATTTTGTACACTGCTAAAATTAAGAGGAATAGATACAGTGGACAGCCAGCACCTCTTCCCCAGGGCACCACTGCTCAATACAAGAAGACATGGCTTTAAGGTAAGGGGTGGGAAGTTCAAGGGGGTTATTAGAGGAAGGTTTTTTACTCAGAGAGTGGTTGGTGCGTGGAATGAGTCTGTGGTGGAGGCAGATACTCTAGTGAAATTTAAGAGACTACTAGACAGGTATATGGAGGAATTTAAGGTGGGGGGATATATGGGAGGCAGGGTTTAAGGGTTGGCACAATATTGTGGGCTGAAGGGCCTGTACTGTGCTGTATTATTCTATGTTCGATGTTAAAACCCAAGTCTACTCAACACCTCCTTGTAACTCAAACTCCCACATCCAGGCAACATCCTGGCAAGTCTTTCCTGAACTTTCTGGTTTAATAATATCTTTATTATGGTAGGGTCACCAAAACTGTACACAATACTCAAAATGTGGCTTTGCCAATGTCTTAAATAACTACATTAAAATTCCTAACTGCTGTCTGATGGACGCCAGTGTGAGAAACATCTCCACCACATCTACCTGTGATGTTGCTTTCAATGATCTATGCACTTGCAGCCCTGGGTCTCTCTGTTCCATAACATCCCCAGGGCCCTTCCATTCACTGTGTGAGTCCCACACTGATTTGATCTCCTAAAAATCATATTTATATGGATTGTAAGCCGTTTGCCAATCCTCAGCCACATACCGAGCTGATCGAACTCCATCTGCAATTTTTCATAACCTTCTACACTACCTGCATCATCTATTCATCGCATTTCCTTTGGTTCCATACACAAATGACTATGCTGATTGTCTAGGGGGCCTATCCATTTCCTAACCACTCTTGTACTCTTAATCTACCTATAAAATCTCTTGCGATTTTGCTTTACCTTGCCTGCCAAATCATTCTCTTATCCTCCTTTTTATCTCCCAAGTGTACTTCAATACTTCTTGTGAGTCACTAGTTCTAATTGCTTATGCTTGCCTCTTTTTCTTAACCAGAGCCTTTCATCTTTCATCAGGTAGGGTTCCCTAAACATATCAGCCTTGCCCTTGACCCCAACAGGAACAAGCAGGTCTTGAACCCTTCAGATCACCCCTTTAAAGTCCCCCTACTTGGCTCCTTTCCATGCAGACCATCTCATCCAATTAACCACAGCAAGATCCTGTCTAGTTCAATTTCAAGTTCAAGTTTACTTAAATATCCATGAATAGACCTGAATGAAACAGTGTTACTCCGGGACCAAGATGCAGAACACAATACCAACAGTCATACACAGCACAAAAGTCACATATAGCATATATAAGATAGCAAGCACATATATGGGTCCAAAATCTGCTCTGACCCCGATAATGACCTTAGCCTGTGAACTGACTTTATCTTTCTCCATAACTATTTAAAAACTAATAGAAATATGGTCACTGGACCCAAGTGCTTGCCGCCAGACTCTTCCATTACTTGGCCTCCCTCATTCCGCAGGACATTTTATCAACTTATTTGTGATAATATTTTGCTGTCTGTGCTGTGTGTGACGTATGTATGGAAGGTGAACCATGGTCTGGAGGAACATTGTTTAATTTAGTTGTATATACACACTGTAAGATGGTACTAAGCTTGAACTTTAAATTGAGGAGAAGCCCAGTGTTACACCTTCTCTATTTCGTCCCTCAGTCCTTCTAAATACCAATTCAGGGAACTTTCTTGGACACATTTCACAAATTCTGCCCCTCCCAAGCCTGTCACACTATGGTTGGCACAGTCAATATTAGGGAAGTTAAAATCTCCCATTAATAATACCCTATTGTTACGTAACCCTGTAACCAGGTAACTTACCAGCAAAGATAGATGGATCAGCTGAGTCGGATGCTACTATTTTCAAACGTTTTATTAAAAAAGGGCACAAACGTATGGTTAATACAAAACATTCAGATCATATACATCATCAAAACTCAATCTAAAACACCAGTGTAATAATAATCAATCAGAAATAAGCTCTATAGTTGTCTAGGGGTAATACTGAGTCCAATTGAAATATAAAGAGTCACTCAGAAGTTTGCAGGCTTTTCCCTTTTGGGAACCGCTGGGGTTTTCACGTTGTAGAGAGAAAGAGATGATTTAGAAAAGATGAACACTTGCCCGTTGTCTTTGCAGAGCAAATCCTTGGAATCAGGGGAGCAGACTTCCCCGTTGTTAGTTAAAAACAGTCTTTCGTTGGTTCTAGCCACAGATTCAAAATTCGGAATCTAACGCACGTGGCTTCCTTCAAATCGGGAATTCCTTCAAATTCCCACGGGAATCGGTATCGTGCTTCCTTGGTGTCTCCTGGGTGCGTCTCTGGTGCGTCTGAGGGTTTACCCCCCTCAGACCCTCCTTTATACTTCTTCACGGGATCGCAGGTGTCAATCAAGTTGCAGGTAATGCGATCTCTCTCTCAACCAGCCCACTTTGCCCGAGGGCTTTTCACGTGGTCTCCATGAGACAATAGTCAATGTCACCTTTATTCTGCTTCTTGGGAGAACGTGGTCTCTCTCTCTCTCTCCCATTTTCCTGTGTCTATTCAGCACGTCTCTTCCTCTTTTGGGTCAGCTGACCCCCCCCTTGACTAGGGTTCTTGAGATTCTCACAAAGGAGGGGGCCGACGGCATAACACTATAATGTTTGCAACTAACTGCAACATTTCTGCACCTCTGCTCTTCTAATTCCCACTGACTGTGGGGGGAATGGCCTATAATACAATCCCCTTTCTATTTCTAATATCTACCCCTATGGCCTCACTGGATGGTCCCCTAAGATCCTCTCTAAGGACTGTTGTATGTCCCCTTTCATCAAGTTGGAGAATCCAATGTTCATATTATCGGGTTGAAAACTATCCAGGTGGAATATGAGGTACTGTGGCCCCGCAGTTTAAGGCACTGCATTCGGATCTAGAAGGGCAGCAAAGTGGCACAGCCAGCCAAAATGCCGCTTTGCTGCAGATTCGATCCTGACCTTGGGAGCTGTTATTCAACATTTGTATGCGCTCTCTGTAGCTGAATGGGTTTCCTCTGGGTGCTCTTTATCCTCCCACATCCCAAAGACATATGAATTGCCTGGCTAATTGCCCACTGTAAATTGCCTCTAGTGTAGGGGGTCTTATAGTCCGGGGATGATCAGGGTGTGGATGAGAATGTGAGTGGAATAAGTAAAGGGTTAATGTAAGATTAGTGACTCTGGTCAGTGTGGACAAGGTGGGTCATAGGGCCTCCTTCGTTGCTTGATTTCTCTATGAACCTATCTGTAAAATTTTAGGCCACAGTTAGATGGTCCTGGTCACCAGACTATAAGGATGTGATTGCACCAGTAAGGTTGCAGAGAAGATTTATGAGGATTACAAAGGAGGGGATTTATGGCCATGAGGAAAAGCTGTCTAGTTTGAGTGGTTTCCTTTATCTGAGGGATGATTTAATTGAAGCGCATTAGATTATCAGAGGCCCAGTCAGGGCAAATGACAAGGAAGTTGCTCACCCAGGGATGTAGATTTAAGATTAGTAGGACAGTTAGAGGGGAACTGAGGATACTTGTGTTCAACCAGTATAGTGGTGTCTGGAGCTGATTATCTGAAAGGTAAGTGAGGCAGAAGGCGTCAACAAATTTAAAAGGTAACGGCTTAAATCCCAAAGATATAGAAGCAGAATTAGGCCATGCATCCCTAAGCTCCTCAACTGTAATGTACGTAGCTACAGACCAAGACCTAGAATGTAATTGTAAACTTAATTATTTATTAATTGATTGATAGATAGATAGATACAGCGCAGAACAGCCCATCCGACCCAGTGAGCTCAGGAACCCACCGATTTAACCCTAACCTAATAACAGCACAACTTATAATGACCAATTAACCTACTAACCAGTATGTCATTGGACTGTGGGAGGAAACCCACACAATTTGCAGAAAAAATGTATAAATTCCTTACACATGGTGTTGGAGTTGAACTTTGACCTTTGACCCACCATGCTGTAATAGTGTTGTGCTAACTGCTACACCACCATGGCACTCCATGTTTGAGTTTACATGTCATAGTACACTCAATACTACTACGTGTAGTTGACATGTCTCAGTAAATGACCTAATTTTTCATGCTATTTTAGTTCCTATGATTTAATAACACCATTGCAACCTTTGGAAGCTTGCCTTTAGGAAATGGGTGACAGCATTTCTTACACCACAATAGTACCTGCACTTCAAAAGTACTTTCATTGACTGTAGTGTGATCTGTGGTGTACAGAAAGGATGAAAATGTCACAGAAAGATACCATGCGGAAAAAGTCCCTTTAGCCCACTGGGTGAGATGGATGAACAGGACTTGTTTTTGCTGCTGTTGTTTTGTTGTTTGTTGTGCTCTACATTGCTCTGCCGAGCTTTGTGGGCATACTCTGTTGTGCTATACAGTATTGTGGCATTTGCAGGTTGTCTACAGCCCACCCCTGGGTGTGTGTCAGCTGTCGAAGCAAACCTCGCATTTCACTGTATGTTTCGATGTACGCGCGATAACTACACTCCGTAACCACTTTATTAGGCACACCTGTACACCTGCTTGTTAAAGTGAATATCTAACCTGCCAATCATGTGGCAGCAACTCAATGCATAAAAGCAGGAACCTCAAGACTCACACCTTCAGGTTCGGGAACAGTTATTGTCCCTCAACCAACAGGCTCTTGAGCCAGAGTGGAACACTTTACCCAACTTCAATTGCTCCATCATTGAGCTGTTCTCCCAACCTATGGACTCACTTTCAAGGTCTTTTCAACTCATGTTCTCAATATTTATTGCTTGCATGCTTGCTTGTTTGTTTGTAAATTTATTTATCCTTTGTTATATTTTGTATTTGCACAGTTTGTTATCTTTTGCACACTGGTTATCCACCCTGTTGGTGCGGTCTTACACTAATTCTATTTTTGTTGTTGGATTTATTGAGTTTGCCTGCAAGAAAACGAGCCTCAGGGTTGTATATTGTGACACATATGTGCTTTGCTAATAAATTTACTTTGAAGTTTGAATTATCACAAACCTGCTTGTTGGATCAAGTCAAGTCAACTTTTATTGTCATTTCGACCATAACTGCTGGTACAGTGCATAGTAAAAATGAGACAACATTTTTCAGGACCATGGTTTACATGACACAGTACAAAAACTAGACTGAATTACATAATAAAAAAAACACAGAGAAAGCTACACTAGACTACAGACCTACACTGGACTGCATAAAGTGCACAAAAACAGTACCGGCATTACAATAAATAATAAACAGGTCAGTAGGGCAAGGTGTCAGTCCAGGCTTCAAGTATTGAGGAGTCTGATAGCTTGGGGGAAGAAACTGTTATATAGTCTGGTCTATGCTTCGGAGCCTTTTCCCAGAGGGCAGGAGGGAGAAGAGATTGTATGAGGGGTGCATGGGATCCTTCATAATGCTGTTAGCTTTGTGGATGCAGCGTGTAGTGTAAATGTCCGTGATGGCGGGAAGAGAAACTCTGATGATCTTCTCAGCTGACCTCACTATCTGCTGCAGGGTCTTGCGATCCGAGATGGTACAATTTCCGAACCAGGCAGTGATGCAGTTGCTCAGGATGCTCTCAATACAACCCCTGTAGAATGTGATGAGGATGGGGGGTGGGAGATGGACTTTCCTCAGCCTTTGCAAAAAGTAGAGACGCTGCTGGGCTTTCTTTGCTATGGAGCTGGTGTTGAGGGACCAGGTGAGATTCTCCGTCAGGTGAACACCAAGAAATTTGGTGCTCTTTACGATCTCTACCGAGGAGCTGTCGATGTTCAGCGAGGAGTGGTCACTCCGTGCCCTCCTGAAGTCAACAACCATCTCTTTCGTTTTGTTCACATTAAGAGACAGGTTGTTGGCTCTGCACCAGTCCATTAGCTGCTGCACCTCCTCTCTGTAAGCTGCCTCGTCGTTTTTGCTGATGAGACCCACCACGGTGGTGTCATTGGCGAACTTGATGATATGGTTCGAGCTGTGTGTTGCAGCACAGTCGTGGGTCAGCAGAGTGAACAGCAGTGGACTGAGCATGCAACCCTGGGGAACCCCGTGCTCAGTGTGATGGTGTTGGAGATGCTGCTCCTGATCCGGACTGACTGAGATCTCCCAGTCAGGATCAAATTGGCTATCTGATCTTATTTTATGCCAATGAATGTATTTCAAAAATACTTAATTGGCCGTAAATGGTTTCTGTCCAAAAATATCGCTCTATTCATCACACTGATTTATGTGCATGACAATTTTACATTCATGAAGTATATCAAACTACTTTTGCCCCAGAATTAGAAGGATTTTGGTTCCAGGTCTGTTTCAGAGATGTGAGCACAATCAAAATCAGTCTATTCAGTCAACTATAGTGGAAATAATTCAACATCAGAAATATTCCCTTAGAACATTGAACACAGGACAGTACAGCACAGGAACAGGCCTTGGCCCACAATGTTCTGCCAATTAAGTTACTAATCAAATGGGTAACTAAACTAATCTCTTCTGCCTGCACAACATCCATATCCTTCCATTTTCCTCATATTCTTGTGTCCATCGAAATGTCTCCTAAAATTTCCTGGCAACACGAGTGAATCTGCAGATGCTGGAAATAAACAAAAACACAAAATGCTGGCAGAACTCAGCAGGCCAGACAGCATCTATGGGAGGAGGTAGTGATGATGTTTCGGGCCGAAACACTTCATCAGGAATTTCTGATCCTGATGATCCCTCAGGAGATCCTGATGAAGGGTTTCGGCCGGAAACATCGTCACTACCTCCTCCCATAGATGCTGTCTGGCCTGCTGAGTTCTGCCAGCATTTTGTGTTTTTATTCCTAAAATTTCCTAATGTTTCTGTCTCTACCACTACCCCAGGCAGTGCATTCCAGGTACTCTCACATTACTCTCTGTGTAAGGCAAAACTTAACCCTCACATCTTTAAAATGATCTCTTCTCACCTTAAATGGATGTCCTCCGTATCAGACTTTTCCACCCTGGGAAGAAGATACTGTCTGTCCATACTATCTATGCCTCTCATACTTTTATAAACCTCCACAACATCTCCCCTCAGCCTCTGCCGCTCCAGAGAAAACAACCCAAGTTTGTCCAGCCTTGGAGGATGAACCCAAATATTCAGAAAATTAAAAACATGAGAAAATCTGCAGATGCTGGAAATCCAAGCAACACACACAAGATGCTGGAGGAACTCAGCAGGCCAGGCAGCATCTATGGAAAAGAGCAAACAGTAGACACTTTGGGCCGAGATGAGTCCTGATGAAGGGTCTTGGCCTGAAATGTCGACTGTTTACTCTTTTCCATAGATGCTGCCTGGCCTGCTGAGATCCTCCAGCATTTTGTGTGTGTTGTTCAGAAAATTATTTTCTGCATTTTTGATGTTCAATACGTTTGGCTAGTCCTCAATATAGGCTATGTCTATCTTCACCTCTTTTCATTATAATGCTTGCAACAGGGTCCATTTGGAATGTGTATCAGCAACAAAATATCGATACTCAAATATCAGTTCCCAAGCCCATCGCCCTTGACCCTGCCTGCACAAGGTCTAGTGCCTCCTGCCAGTTCCCCGCCGATGCACATGAGGTCTTGACGTGGAAATATGTCACTTTGTTTGGCGAATTCCCTCTCCAACAGCAGAATAGATGCAGCGGTGAAGAAGGCAGTTCACCAATAACTCCTTAAGAGAAATCAGGAGCAAGCAATAAACGCTGCTTTTTCAGAAATTCTGACATTGTGAAAAATTAATCATAACATTAGACTCAGTGGCCACTTTATTAGATGCCTCCTGTCCATAATAAAGTGTCCAGTAAATGTATGTTCATGGTCTTCTGCTGCTGTAGCCTGTTCACTTCAAGGTTTAACATGTTGTGTATTCAGAGATGCTCATCTGCGTACCACTGCGTTACTTAAGTTGCTGTCAGCTTGAACCACTCTGGCCATGCTTTCTGACCTCTCTCATTAACAAGGCATTTTCACGCACAGTACTGCCTCTCACTGGATGGTTTTGGTTTTTTGCATTATTCTCTGTAAACTTTAGAGACCATTTTCCATGAAAATCCTAGAATTTCAGCAGTTTCTGAGATACTCAAACTACCCCTTCTGGTACCAATAATCATTCCATAGTCAAAGTCACTTAGATTACATTTCTTCCCTATTCTGATGTTGGATCTGAACAACAACCAAACCTCTTGACTATGTCTACATTCTTTTATGTATCGAGTTGCTAACACATAATTGGCTGATTAGATATTTGCATTAACAAATAGGTGTACCTAATAAAATGTTCACTGAGCATAAATTCTCCTATGTTTAATAGAAAAACTAGCCCATTAGGATCTATAAAGGGACAGAACAAGTTAATGTATGGATTGCATGCTCAATCTGCTTTAAAGGTCTAGTCAGACCACACACTTGATAAAGCATTTCTTATAATGTCCCTGGAATTGGTTCCTAATTGTAAAAACTAATAATGTACATTGGTTCAGCTCTGTGGTCTCAGGCATCAAGTAGTTTGATATAAATACCTGTATGTACTAACATCAATTCAGAATGAAACATGGCTCCCAGTGGCAAAATTAATTATTTGGAAGATTTGTACATTAAAATCCACACGGTATTTGTGGAAATTAACCTACCCTTCCCAAAATTAGCAACACTTAATTTGAGCAAATGTTTTTGACATGCTGGATATTAATTTCAATGCTACAATCTGTCAAATGAATCTGCATTGAATTCCATACCAACACTGCAATATATTATGAATATATCTAATGCTACAGATACAGAGATTTGCAAGATTATTTATTTAACAGAATCAATTTGCATAAACTTACACATTACAATTTTAATATAGAGCGATAAAGCCATTAATGTAAATGGGCTGATCCACGTTATCATGGCAGAGATGACAAGTTGAGTCCTTTGCTTTTCCAAAAGGATAAAAAACATACTTTAGCCATTTCAAAGATAAATGGAAGTGTTAACCTTAATGTTCTGGAGAAAATGTATTCCACAATCGAAGTTGCTTAAAAATAACCCAAACTATTGGATAACCATCTTGTTTGTTGAAGCTCACTGTGAGCAAATTGTTTGCCACATTTTCTATATTCATCATTATCATTATGTGCTGTGTTATATGACGTGGGCAATCATGGTCCCATGACCACGATTGTTTTTGGCAAATTCTACAGCAGTGGTTTGCCTTTGCCTTCTCTGGACAGTGTCCTTACGAGATGTGTGACCCTAGTCATTATTAATACTCTTCAGAGATTGCCTGCCTGGCGTCAGGGGTCGCATAACCAGGACTTATGATATGCACCAGCTGCTCATACAATCATCCACCACCTGCTCCCATGACTTCATGTGACCCTAACTGGGGGCTAAGCTGGTGCTACACCTTACCTTGGATAGCAGAGGGAAGGAACGCCTTACACCTCCTTTGGTAGTGTTACGTACCCGTGACATGACAGTGGTACCCTTGTCACGTGACTGATTTCCGGTTACGCTAGTGTTTGTTTACTTTTGGGGGGTTTGTTTTCAGTGTTTAATAAACGTGTTATTGGTTATAAAAACCCTTGCCTAACCAATATATATTTATTGTTGCCTGAATACGTAACGGTAGATATGTATCTCCACCCCGCCACGAAGGTTCCAATAACAGGAGAAAATCCAAGGCAAAATGCACAAAATGCTGGAGGAACTCAGCAGGCCAGGCGGCATCTATGGAAATGAATAATCGGTTGACGTTTCAAAGCCGAGACCATTATCGGTCCTGATGAAGGTTCTTAGCCCAGAAGGTTGACTGTTTACTCATTTCCATAGATGCTGCCTGATCTGCTGAGTTCCTCCAGCATTTTGCGCCTGTTCCACCAAGATTCTACGTTAGCTCTTCAAGTGTATGCAGCTGGCTGTAATGTGTTTCCGGAGCATTCTTTAGATGAAGCGTGCTGTGGAAGTACAGTTTCTTCTTCTTCGCTGCATTGTAAAGGCATTTTTCTTGGAGGAATATCCCAAGGGACTGCTATATTCTTCTGAAATCCACTTGATAGCCTATCTGTATAACTAGTCATTAATACAGATGTGTACATAAAGGTTTACTTGTTGTGGAGTGTCATGTATTGTGTTCCTGTTAATGTTCCCCACAACCCTACCACCCCTGCCATAAAGTTCAATTAAAATGGAAAATCAATTGCTGTTTCTGACTGGAGCCAACAGGTGGTGGATGAGCATAGAAACGTACAGCAAAACACTAAACGCTGGAGGAACTCAGCAGGTCAGGCAGCAAATGTGGAGGCAAATGGACGGCTTCAGCTCAAGGTCCTTCATCTGCTCAGAAAGCCAAAGCAGAGCTAGCCAGTATTAAAAGGTGGGGGGGAAGTCTGCAGCAAGAGGTGGAATGGGGCTTGTTTTGCTGCTGTTGTTCTGTTGCTTGTTGTTGGAGGTTTGACCTTGCTTCAAAAGGATGACAAGAGCAGTGTGAGCTGTCTCAATGACTATCACTTAATGGCACTTACATCTACTGTAATGAAGTCCTCTGAGAGATTGATCATGGCCAGATTCAACTTCTTCCTAAGCAAGGACTTGGACCCACTGCAATTTGCCTATCACCACAATTGGTCTACAGTGGATACAATCTCACTGGCTCTCAACCTGGCCTTAGACCTCCTGGAGAATGGTAATATCTACGTCAAGCTGCTGTTTATTGCCTACAGCTTAGCGTTCAACACAATCATACCCTAAGTTCTCATCAAAAAAGCTCCAAAGCCTCGGCCTCTGTACCTCCATCTGCAACTGGATCCTCAATTTGTTCACCAGGAAACCACAGTCAGTGCAGTTTGGAAATAACATCTGCTCCTCACTGACAATCAACACTGCCACACCTCAAGGATGAGTGCTTAGCCCATTGCTCTACTCTCTCTACACCCACAACTGTATGGTTCGGCACAGCTCAAAAGCCATTTATAAATTAGCTGATGACACAACTCTTGTTGGCAGAATTTCAGATGGTGACGAGGCGGCGTGCAGCAGTGAGATAGATTAGCTGTTGCAGCACCCTCCTTGCACTCAATGTCAGTAAGAGCTAGAAACTGATTATGGACTTCAGGAAAGGGAAGTCAAGGGAACACACATCAGTTCTTATCGAGCAATCAGAAGTGGAAAGGGTGAGTAATTTCAAGTTTCTGGGCATTAACATCGCTGAACATCTATCCTCAGCCCAACATATTGCTGTAGTTACAAAGAAGGCATGACAGTGGTTAGATTTCATTAGGAGCTTAGGAGATTTAGTATGTCACCAAATACACTCACGTATTTCTACAGATGTACCGAGGAAAGCATTCTAATTGGTTGCATCACTGTCTGGTATGGAGGGGTCACTGCACAAGATCAGAAAAAGCTGCAGAAAGTTGTAAACTCAGCCAGCTCCATCATGGGCACTGTCCTCTCCAGCACTGAGGACATCTTCAAATGGCAATGCCTCTAAAGGTAGCATCCGTCATTTAGGACCCCTGTCACCTAGGACATTCCTCTGCAACCATTAAGGAGGAGGTGGAGTGATTGTTAACACAAATAACACATTCAATTTTATGTTTTGGTGTACACGTGATAAATAAACTTGAATCTTGAAGAACTGATAGATGCGGGTGAACGTGTGCAAGGCAGCTGAGGGAGGGGGAGAGTGGGTATTATGTCAGAAGCTGGGAGGTGATAGGTGGAAGTGACAATGAGCTGAAGCCTATGGAATCGGATAGGAAAGGAAGGTGGGGCATGGGATGAAGGGAGGAAGTTGGGGAGGAGTATGTGGGTGATGGACAGGTAGAGGAGATGAGGAAGTGGAAATAGATGTAGTGATGGGTATCATCCCCCACAATTCTCCCAGGTGGTAACCATCGCTCACCTGGAACAACTTGTTCCCTGCACTTCCCTTCATCTCTTTATATTGTTCATTTACTCTCTATCTTTTAGTCCAGATGAAGACTTTTATCCCAGAGTGTTGACTGTCCTTAATTAAATTTACCTGACCTGTGTGTTGACCAAGATTCCAGTATTTCCAGTTTGCATGTCTCCATTGTAATATAGAACAGGATGTGGCTATTCTGACCTGCTTGACCATTCAGTACCATGGCTGATTCTCCATCTCAGTACTCCGCTCTGTCCCCATATACCCTGGTTCTTTTTGAGTCTGCAGAGCAGAGGAGAGCTTTCTCAGAAAGAAAATTCATTTATATTTATATCACCACATGGAGGCCCAGGATCATACCTATTCTGCAATGGAACCCTGGAATCTCAATCATTCCACTTGTGGCTTTCCCTCAGCCAAAGAGATACAGAATTCTGGAAAAATTCAACGGGGTCAGGCAGCATCTATGGAAATGAGTAATAGTTAATGTTTTGGGCTGAGACACTTCTTCAGGACCGGAAAGGAAGGAAGGAAGATGCCAGAATGAAAAGGTGGAGGTAGGGGAAAGAGGATAACTAGAAGGTGATAGGTGAAGCCAGGTATGTAGGAAAGATGAAGGGCTGGAGAGGAGAGTGGACCATTGGAGAAAGGGAAGGAGGAGGGGGTGCTTGGGGAGGTGATAGGCAGGTGAGAAGTAGTAAGAGACCAGAATGGAGAACTGAATAAGAGGAGAGGGAGAAATCAATGTCCATGCCATCAGGTTGGAGGCTACCCAGATGGAATATAAAGTGTTGCTCCACGCTGAGGGTGGTCTCATCTTGGTACAAGAGGAGGCTATGGATCGACATTTGTAACAGGAATGGGAAGCAGAATTACTTAATGAAACATTAAAGAAACATCACTTAATATTTAGAAGTGGGAACAACACAATAATTCTATTGGCACGATTTGAAGAAAGCATGGTAAAGTCAGACTGGCAACCCATATTGCAAGTCCTAGCAGTCACTACGGAAGCAGTCCAATCATTTCAAACATCTTCACCTTGCTAAATGCAATCACTCTTAACACATTCACATCTCAAGTTCTGTTATCATTTTGAGTAGAACCATCTGCCTTCAGTCCCCGCCACACCATGTCCTCCATCCCTACCACCATCCGGCCTTGGCAACAGGTCGGTGAACAACTGACTACATACAAAAAGTTGCTGATGATGTTTCCCAACCGTTGAGCACATCGCCATGAAATGCTGTCGTCGGAGCCAGCATCCATCATCAAGGATCCTCACCATCCAGGCCATGCTCTTTTCTCGCTGCTGCCATCAGGTAGCAGATACAAGAGTCTTGGGACTCAGGTTCAAGAACAGTTACTATCCCTTGGGAATAAGTACACTCATCTATTGACATGTTCCCACAACCAATTATCACCCTTTAAGGACTCATTATCTTGTTATTTCACACTTCAGTTGTTTATTGCTAGTTACATTTATTTGTATTTGCACAGTTTGTTGTCTTTGATATTCTACTTGATCTTTTATTGATCCTGCTTTAGCTTTCAAATACGTTTTGGTTCCTGAATCAAGGATCATATTGTCATTACACTCTCCCATCAGCAGTGCCTCCATTGGTGGGAGGGTGTTTTTACAGCCTGACCAGACTACCACAAGGAGTTATCTCCAATGGAGACTCCAGCAAATTGTAATGTTGCATGAAAAAAATCTGCAGTTCAATATATTTATGTAGATGTATGGATGAGGCAAAGCCCAAAGGTAACCAAGAGGAAAAAAAGCAGCGTTTTCTACAAAAATTGACCCCATTAATTCTGGCTTAGACGGAGGTTCTGAATAAATTTAAAATCTAAACGTATTCCAGCATAAGATATTGAATTTTAAATACCTGTTTATGCAAGCAAAACATCTTGGAAAAGAGTAGCAGAGCTACTTGAGGAAGAAGTTTCAGTACAAAATGATTACAGCTTCTAGGGGTTTACAAATTTGTTACTTTCATCTCAGAGAAACAGAAATAAACAAATAGAATTATTTCCCACTTGTTCTACAAGGTGTTTATAGAGAATTCATTTGAAGCAAAATGGACTTAAGACAAGTTTACAAATATTTAAAATTTTAATGTATGAAAATTAGTTGGAAATATCTGCACTGCTAAAAGAGTGAAACCCCGTGTTGGAAGCCTAGTAACCCTTGAATCCTGGCAGAGTATATCATCCTCATACAGAAACTGTTTACATTATGTAACAGCTTCACTTGATCTGAAAACTTAGGGTTAAGTGACCTGAAAATCAAAAGCACCACTTATATATTCAATGTTGGAGTTTCGCAGAAATACTAAATCAAAGATTCAGTATGCAATTAGAAGGACAAATACTCTCTAGGAGCCCCCACATTCCAAGGACGTATGGATTAGGGTTAGTGAGTTGTGGGCATGCTATGTTGGTGCCAGAAGCGTGGTGACACTTCCGGGCTGCCCCTAGCACCTCTTGGACTGTGTTGGTAGCTGTTGCAAATGGTATGTTTTGATGTTTCAATGTGGATGTCGCAAAGAATGCTAATCTTTAATCTTTCTTCAAATTGCTGCAAGTGGTGTGCTATCCAAGTCTGATCTAGTCCAGTTAATGTCCCTGTGCATCAGTAGGCTGAGGTACAGGTACAATGAAAAACTTGCTGAAGGCAGCATCGTCACGTGGTCTCAGACAACACACAGAATAGAAATTATACGCTAATGTTATAAAACAGTGAAGGGAGAAAGAAAAAAAGGCATTAGTGCAAAGCAAAATCAACATCAGAGCCAAGCCCACGGTAATGCAAGAAGTGGTCTGCAGTGTTCTGTTGCTGAGGTAGATTCTTGTTCTAAACTGATGAATCTTCTGCGTAAGACTAAACATGTATCTTCTGTACTCTCAATAACTTCTAGAAGAATAGATAGTTGGAGAAGTAATTAGTTTCAGACTTGTAGGATGAGATGAGCTAGTGAAGTGTTTAAGATTCTATCAAGTGTGTAATCTGGAAAAACACATTAATTAACTCAAGTACTTTACAATCTGTGGTTGTATCGTCTATTAATGCTCTCTCAGGTAGACTGGCTCACATACCAATTACTCTTTACAAGCCTCCCCCCTCTCCTGGATTGGGTTTATGATTCTCAATAGGCTCATCTTCTCTGCCTGATTTCCATTAATCATCCTTCAATGTTCTTTATGGGATCAGAGGTAATTTCGCTTCAGCCTTCTGCTTTATCTCCCATGCAGGAAATAGAGAAGACGATAACGTTTCGGAAGAGTGACCGATTAGGACTCTCTGTTGGTTTTGATAACTGACTTTGATTTAAATGAAGTAAAAGCAAGGCAGGGGAGGAATAGCTAGCCGTCCAGTTGGCATCATCCTTACAAAGCTTCTGCCTAATCAATCTATTTGATCTCCCATTGGAAGTAATAACTTAATTCACTCAATCGCAAAACATGGATATCACTGGTAACACCCAAACAATGGGTGTCCTTGTTGAGTCACTTTTATTGACTTGACAACTCATGTTCAATTTATCTGTCTGTCTATTTTTTTTGTATTTGCACAGTTTGGCTTCTTTTGCACATTGTCAGTTTTAGTCTGTGAGTAGTTTTTCATTGATTCTATTAAATCTCAGTTGCTCCTTCAGTCCAGAGTTAATTCAGGGGGTGGATATTTGTAGTTTTGTGTTTCCCCTTTATACTTGTATTACTTTATTTTTGGTATATGGTCAGTTTTAGTGATGTTTTGAAGGAGTTCTGGGTCCTGCCACTCAGCCTGGAAGACCTGGCTGAACTCAGAGGACACCAGGCTCCGGAGGAGCACAGTCCTGGCGTTTCCAGGTTCTCCACAACCCAAGACAGGAATGTGCTTCAAGAAGAGAGCACCCTTCACACTCATGTGTCACCATATCAGATTACACTGGAATTGGAATAGGATTATTATTGTCAGACGTACCGAGAAGCATACCTTTTATACAGATCAGATCATCTACACAGTGCATTGAGGTAGGACAAAGTAAACAGTACCAAGAACATTGAATGTGTCAGTACAGCCCAGGCCCTTCAGCGCACGATGTTGTGTTGACTTTTAGCCTACTCTAAGAACTTTCTACCACTTCCCTCTATCATAGCCCTCCATTTCTCTATCATTCATGTGCCTATCTAAGAGTTTATTAAATGGCTGCCATATATCTGCCTCTACCACCACCCCAGCACGGTTCTCCACATACCTACCATTCTCTGTGTAATCAAAACTTACCTCTGACATTTCCCCTAAACTTTCCTCCAATCACCTTAGTGGTCTCTGCTATTTGTTATTTCCACCCTGGGGAAAAAAAAATCTTAACTATCCAGACAGTCTATGCATATTATCATCTTGTACACCTCATCCACTTTGCTCCAAGGTTGCTCAACCTATTCTCATAAGACATGCTCTCTAATCCAGACAACATCCTGGTAAATCTCCCCTACACCTTCTCTGACATTTTCACATCCTTCCTATAATGAGGTGACCAGAACTGGACACAATGATCCAAGTACAGTCTTCTTAACAATGAAGGATAAAGAGTAACGGCTCTGGAGGAAGTGCAGCGCAGGTAAACAATAAGGTGCAAGATCACAGTGAGGTAGATTGTGAGGCCAAGGGTCCAAATTATTGTACTAGGGAAGTATATAATAGTCATATAGCAGTGGTTAGAAACTATAATTCAGACTGGTGATACAACACGAGCTGAGAATTTGGATAGCCTGCACTTAGCTGAGGATTAGTGACTTGGAGCTGTCTTTGGTCATCTCCTCCTGGCTATCAAAACAAAAACTTCATGCCATCTTAAAAGTTTCTTCGCTGATCAACCATTCTATTTACCGCACCTCTCATTTCCTCAGTCACTGAACTACACTGTAAACACTTTAAACCACTCTTTATAAAGCTGTTTGCATTGTAAATACAGCTGGTATTTATGTACATTTTATTCCGTATTTGTACTTCTAACTTTATTTTAAACAATTCCTCATTCTGTACAACTATTGAATGCTGTTGTTTTTTTGTTGCATGCCATACCAACATACCACAGAAATTTCCTAATACACGTAAATATATATGGTGAGTCAAGTTGATCCCTAATCCTTGGTCCCTGATCCTCAGCTCACCTCAGTGATCCTGATTCTTCATGGAGCATGGGTAATCAGGATGAAACTAGGCCATGATAGGGGTTGGGTAAAAGAGAAGGCAGGTGAATGGCTCTTTTGTAATGGTGAAATGGTAGAAAAGACGGCTTCCCATTTATAACAACTGGCAGCGCTGTGGGACTCTGCAGTTACAGCATTGTGTGTAACTGTGCAAGGACCCACTGGTTGCTACCCGATTCTGTGACTGATGCCCTGACTAATGGCAACAGCACCCAACCCAAACTTCTCACTTGTAACCGGCAGCATTCCATAATGCAAGTAAACATTTACTTCTCCGGGAGTTCCTCTTGCCTCAAGGCTGCTCATCTTTTTTGTCACTTTAGGAGTGATGTCTGACTCCCAGTGTTTTCACAAGAAGCAAGATACAAACCACTGTCTTGATCTCCACTTGTGAACAAGAGTAATGATTGGCACAGGAAAGATCCAGGAATGCCTGAGCTATAGATATACTGATGCTTTAGTGGTGAATCTTCTATTGTTGGATTACATTTGGACAATTCCTTGGAGCTACAGTGCTGTAGTTGAGGGCCTCAGTCCTGTGGAAAGGTAGGCACAACACAGGGACACATGAGACTGCAAATGCTGGAATCTGGAGCAAGAAGTACAAAGCTGGAGATACTCAATGGGTCAGGCAGCATCTGTGGAGGGAAATGGACCATCGTGGTTTCACTTTGAGACTCCTCTCTGGATTTTTTACTGGTAGCATTTAACTTCTTACCATAGTAGCATAGTGGTTGGCCAGCAGCCCAGGTTCAGTTCCCACTGCTGCCTATAAGGGGATTGTATGCTTTTCCTGTGACCACAGGGTTTCCTCTGGGAGTCCGGTTCCCTCCCACATTCCAATGATGCACAGGATAGTAGGTTGATTGGTCACACGGGTGTAATTGGGCGGTGTGTGCTCATTAGTCCTGCTACACTCCTGTACCTCGAACATAAAAAATAATACAGACCTTTTCAAAAGCATTTAAGAATCAACAAAGGTTAGGGTAACTTGCTAGGGCCCGGGATGGCTCAGAGCAGCTGCAGAATATTCTCAAGGGGACGGGTGAGCAGCTAGAGGGCGTGGTGCACAGTGCCACTAAAGACACAGGTAGGACGCAGGAAGAGGTCCTGCACAGGGAATATAGGAAGTTAGGAAAGAAGCTGAAGAACAGGATGCCCGATGTAGTAATCTCGGGATTACTCCCAGTGCCCAATGTTGATCAGGGAAGGAATAAGATGATGGTACAGATGAATGAGTGGCTGAGTAACTGCTGCAGGGGGCAGGGTTTCAGCTTCTTGGATCATTGGAACCTCTTCTGGGGCAGGGGAGGGGTGGTAACCAGAACACCAGGTCAGAAAGTAGAGGGATGGAGAGGAAGATAGATGTCATGGCAAGTAAAAACAGGCAGGAGAAAGGTAATAGATAGAATAGGACAGGTAGTTTGAAGTGTGTGTATTTTAATCCTAGGAGTATTATGCATAAATGTGGTGAACTTAGAGCATAGATCAGTGCGTGGAACTATGATGTTGTGGCCATTACAGAGACTTAGTTGAGAGAAGGAAAGGAATGGGTGCCTATTGTCCAACAGCACTGAGTACAAGACAGGTATGTTCTGATCAGAAGGAAGGACAACGATGGCAAGGTAAAAGAATCTTGGATGGCGAGGGAGCTAATGAATTTAGTCAAGAAGAAGAAAAGTATGCAAGACTTTGGAAGCTAGAATCAAACAGAACACTGGAGGTTTACAATGAAGCTAGAAAATAACTCAGGAAGGGAATTAAGAAAGCCAGGAGGGGCCATGAAAAGTTCTTGGCAAGTAGGATTAAGGAGATTTGCAAGGCATTCTAAACATAGATGAAGAGAAGAGAATAACTAAGGAGAGGGTAAGAGGATAACTGGAGAGAGGGTAGGATCACTCAAGGATAAAATCCTCCCACTTGGCAGTTCCTCCTTTCTGTGCAGGGGATAACATTTGCTTGAATGTAGAGGATATGGATGAGGTCCTTAAAGAGTACTTTACATTAATATTTACTAATGAGAAGGACATGGAGGATAGGGAGATTAGTGCAGAGCATATTCATAGGCTAAGTCATTTCGAAGTAAGGAAGGAGATAGTATTGGGTCTCTTAAAGAGCATTAAGGTGAATAAGTTCCCAGGGCCTGATGAGATATACCCCAGGTTATTGAGAGAAGCAAGAGAAGAGATTGCTGGGGCCTTCTTTGTGTCAGCCACAGGTCAGGTCCCAGAGGACTGGTGAGTAGTTAATGTTGTTCCATTATTCAAAAAGGGACCCAGGGATAAATTTGGAAACTATAGAGTAGTTAGTCTCATATCAATGGCTGGAAGGTTACTGGAGAGGCTGGACAAACTTGGATTGTTTTCACTGGGGTGGTGGAAACTGAGGAGAGATCTGATAGAAATTTCTAAGATTCTCAGAGGCATAGTCAGGCAGTATCTTCTCAGGGTTGAAATGTCTGATACCAGAGGGCATGCATTTGAAAGGGGGTAATTTCAAAGGAGATGTGAGGGGCAGGTTTTTTACATAGAGAGTGATGGATGCCTGGAACATGCTGCCTGGTGTGGTGGTAAAGGCAGATACATTAGGGACTGTTAAGAGACGTTTAGTTAGGCTCATGAATGTGAGGAAAATGGAGGGATTAGTTCAGTTGGCCATTTTAATTGATTTAATTGGTTCTACTAATTTAATTGGTTTGGCTCAACACTGTGGGTTGAATGACTTGTTCCTGTGCTGTACGTTCTGTTTCAATACAGATACAGAAAAACAACATACATAGCTTGAATTATATTGTGAAAATCGATGAAATAAGAGAAGGTTCAAACAAGCAAATGCATCTGACTTCCTTTTATATCGTAAACTCACCACTGAGTTAAGAGATTTGCCCCAGAGAGAAGGGAAGCAAGTGGAAATACCTTGGTGGACATTCATATTATGAGAGTGGAGATATTTAAAGCTTTACAGTGCACTATGGTGGGTAAATCTCCAGGGCCTGACCAGGTGCATGCCTGGACTTTAAAGATTAAAGAAAATCTTTTGGAGGCTCTTGTGGAGCTATTTGCTTGATTGGTTAATTTTTTCATGACACAAAATGAGGAGGTGGTGTTGATAGTAAGAAAGATGATCATAGACTCTGGGGATCTTGATCAGTTAGGGAAGTGGGCTGAGGAGTGGCAAATAGATTTCAATGCAGATAAGTGTGAGATGAGGCATTTTGAAGAGTCAAACCAGTGTCAGACTTGCACTATGAAAGCAGGGCATTAGGCAGGGAGTGTAACGGAATGGAGGGACCCAGGGTACAAGTGCATAGTTCATTGAAAGTGGCTTTGTAGGTAGACAGGGTGGGTGCTGGCCTTCATCAGTCAGGGAACTGATTTCAAGTGTTGGGCATTATGTTGTAATTGAGTAATTTGTTGGTGAGATCTGTGGTCAGCAGGGACTCATTGAGCTGAAGGACTTCATCTGTGCTGTGTTACTTAGATTCTCTGAGTCTAGACCAGGGGTTCCCAACCTTTTTAATGCCATGGACCAACACCATTAAGCAAGATTGGGAACCCTTGATTTGGAGACTGGATGTATGTCATATTAACAAATGGCTGGAATATCTAACATGGCCACATAGATTGGAATGGAGTTGCAATCTTAACTAAGTATTAAGATTAACTAAGCTCCTTTATATTTTAATTTCTGAATTCTTTAATATTAAAATATTTCAATCAATTTTAATCAATCTCTGATTACTAGTTGGCCTCACTATCTACCTTGATCATTCACTTTATCGATTATCTGCATTTCACTTTTTCCATAGCATTTACACTTTTCCTGCATTGTCATGGTTTTACCTAATTCTAGCTCAATGCACTGTGTAATGATCTGATCTGTTTGAATAGTGTGCAAGACAAGCTTTCCACTCTATATAACAATAATAAACCAATCATCATTATCATCATTTTGTGCCATGTCGTTGGACATCATCATTACATGCCATGTCGTATGACATAAACGATGGTAGTCCCATCACCATGGTTGTTCTTGGCAAATTTTTCTACAGAAGTGGTTTGCCATTGCCTTCTTCTGGGCAGTGTCTTTACCAGACGGGTGATCCCAGCCATTATCAATACTCTGCAGAGACGTCTGCCTGGTGTCTGTGGTCGCATAACCAGGACTTGTGATGTCCACCACCTGCTCCCATGGCTTTGTGTGACCCTGACCGGTGGTGGTGGGGATGGGGGTGGCTAACCGGGTGCTACACTTTGTCCAAGGGTGATCTGCAGGCTAGCAGAGGGACAGAGCGCCTTACACGTCCTTTGGCAGAGATGGATCTCCACCCCACTACCTGCAATAAACCAATATCAAGACCAAACCAAACTGAGTGCTAGTGGTCACCAGGGCAGTACTGAAGATTGACCCTTAGATACATCAACTGTAACACAGACAAAATGCAGGAGGAGTTCAGCAGGTCAGGCAGCATCTATGGAAAGGAATAAGCATTCAACATTTCAGGCCAAGACCCTTCATCAGGACCTCGGATATCTCATCTGATATGTTTATTTTTTAATGTAACATGGTAATTTACTTTTATGTCTTTATTTAGCATTACAGTGTGGAACAGGCCCTTCCAGCCCTTTGAGCTGTAGCACCCAGCAAACCCCCCTCCCACAAGCCCAATTTAACCCTAACCTATTCAAGGGACAATTTATAATGCCCACTTAACCTACCCAGTACATCTTCAGATTGTGGGAGGAAACCAGAGCACCAGGAGAAAACCACGGGGAGGGCATACAGAGAGTCCTTACAGAAGACATCAGGATTGAACTCTGAACTCCCAGGTCCCAAACTGTAATAGTGTCGTGCTAACCACTACACTGTCCTGGTGCCCCATCTTGCGGCAGCAGTCTTGTACTCTATTGCTGCCATAAAACGATAAATTGCTTGACATACGCCTGTGATAATGATCTTGATTCTCATTCAGCTTGCTTGAAGGTGCTAAGGTCATGGTCAAGTGCATCATGAGGACATGACTGTGTGGGCTTGTAAAACACAATGTCATGATAGGAGGAGCTCGGTGGGTCAGGCGGCATCTACAGAGGGAAACGGACATTCAATATATTGGTTTGGGTTCCTTCATTCCTCATCTGCTAGTTCTTGTTCCACACCTTCCCTCCCATTTATTTCTATTCTGGCAAAGTCCCTTCTGTCATCCAGTCCAGGTGAAGGGTTCTGACCCGAAAAGTCAACTATTAACTGCCCACTTCTCTCTGTAGATGCTGCCTCCAGCTTCTTGCTCCGGATTCCATCGACTCCAGTCTCTCAGGTCTCCAGTGTGGGCTTGAGTTGGTCAGTGATTTTGGCAGCAATCGATCTGAAACGTTGTGGGAGAAGGCATTTAGTTCTTATTATGTTGGAAACCCTCCAGGTGACAAGCTCCAAATCATGCCGTCTTCGCCGCTGCAGTCTGCTTTCACACTTCAAGCATGATATTTATTTTTCAACTTAATTTATTTTCTTCTACTGAGCGAGGGAGTGGCAAAGTGACAGCAGCAATGACTTATTAATCTAACATCTGGAGGAGTGGGAGAGCAAGTCGAAATGTTCTGTTTGAGATAGCGGATTGATTGCTGCATATATTAATTTGACACCACGGAGAAGCTGGAGAGTGCCAAGTGGGGGAAGGAGAAGGCACTGTTATTTATTGGTTTTATATTTGGTTTAGCAGGGCAGAAAATATTAGTTTTCCATTTGACAAGATTTCACCAGTCCAAATTTAATAATTAATGAATCATACATTTTCTGTGACAACGAGAGGCTTCGGGCTTCTCTTGATCCATTTTCAGGACGTGGGTATTGCTGGCAAGGTCAGTGCTTATTGCCTAACTTTAGATGCCCATGGCAACAGGGTGGTTGGTTATGGAGGCATAGAGCAGTACTGTACAGCACAAAAACAGAAATGCTGGCCCATCTAGTCCAAAGTACCTACTCCCATTGACCTGAACCTGGACCATCGTCCTCCACACCCCTCACATACATATACAGTACTTACCCAAACTTCTCTTAAATGTTGAAATCGAACTCACATCTACCACCTCTACTGGCAGCCCGTTCCACATTTTCCCCTTAAACATTTCACCTTTCACTGAAACTCATGACAATATAGACAATAGACAGTAGGTGCAGGAGTAGGCCATTCGGCCCTTCTAGCCAGCACCACTATTCACTGTGATCATGGCTGATCATACACAATCAGTACCCCATTCCTGCCCTCTCCCCATATCCCTTGACCCTGCTATCTATAAGAGCTCTATCTAACTCTCTCATGAATGCATCCAGAGACTTGGCCTCCACTGCCTTCTGGGGCAGAGCATTCCACATATCCACCACTCTCTGGGTGAAAAAGTTTTTCCGCATCTCTGTTCTAAATGGCCTACCCCTTATTTTTAAACTGTGGCCTCTAGTTCTGGACTCACCCATCAGCGGGAACATGCTTCCTGCCTCCAGTGTGTCTAATCCGTTAATAATCTTATATGTTTCAATCAGATCCCCTCTCATCCTTCTAAATTCCAGTGTATACAAGCCCAGTCGCTCCAATCATTCAACATATGACAGTCCCGCCATTCCGGGAATTAACCTTGTGAACCTACGCTGCACTCCCTCAATAGCAAGAATGTCCTTCCTCAAATTTGGAGACCAAAACTGCACACAATACTGCAGGTGGGGTCTCACCAGGGCCATGTACAGCTGCAGAAGGACCTCTTTACTCCTATACTCAATTCCTCTTGTTATAAAGGCCAGAATGCCATTAGCTTTCTTCACTGCCTGCTGTACCTGCATGTTTGCTTTCATTGGCTGATGTACAAGAACACCTAGATCTCATTGTACTTCCCCTTTTCCTAACTTGACTCCATTTAGATAGTAATCTGCCTTCCTGTTCTTGCCACCAAAGTGGATAACCTCACATTTATCCACATTAAACTGCGTCTGCCATACATTTGCCCACTCACCCAACCTGTCCAAGTCACCCTGCATTCTCATAACATCCTCCTGACATTTCACACTGCCACCCAGCTTTGTGTCATCAGCAAATTTGCTAATGTTACTTTTAATCCCTTCATCTAAATCATTAATGTATATTGTAAACAGCTGTGGTCCCAGCACCAAACCTTGCGGTACCCCACTGGTCACAGCCTGCCAGTCCGAAAGGGACCCGTTAATCACTACTCTTTGTTTCCTGTCAGCCAGCCAATTTTCAATCCATGTCAGTACTCTGCCCCCAATACCATGTGCCCTAATTTTGCCCACTAATCTCCTATGTGGGACTTTATCAAAAGCTTTCTGGAAGTCCAGGTACACTACATCCATTTGCTCTCCCTTGTGCATTTTCATAGTTACATCCTCAAAAAACTCCAGATTAGTCAAGCATGATTTTCACTTCATAAATCCATGCTGACTCAGACGGATCCTTCCTTGAGTTTAGACCTTGAGTTCTAATGTAAACGACCTTGACTGATTCTGTAGGGTGAACTGTCTGAGTGGTTTTATTCACAATTGTGTGACCATAGTTTGTGGAGACTGTGTCCAGCATTCATCAGAGGGATTGTTGGCAGCAGGACCTGCTGACAGTTGTAATGTTATGGCTTTCCTCTCCTATCAAGCAAAAACTATCCTGGGATTTGAAGTCATTCACTTTGTGCTACATTTGGTCAATTGTGTTTCAGTAACTGTCTGATCACATAGATGTCCGACCTTTGCAATGAATTAAACATGTTTCATTTCCATCAGATTATGGGCATGCTATGTTGGGGTTGGAAGTGTGGCAACACTTGTAGACTGCCCAGCACAATCCTCACTGATTTGATTTGATGCAATTGTCTCATTTCATAGAAACATAGAAAACCTACAGCACAATACGGGCCCTTCAGCCCACAAAGCTGTGCTGAACATTTCCTTACCTTAGAAATTGCCTAGGGTTGCCCATAGCCCTCTATTTTTCTGAGCTCTATGCACCTGTTGTAAAAGGTCCACCACCTCCACCACCGTCACCAGCAGCCCATTCCATGCACTCACCACACGCCCCTCCCCACAGATCTCCCACCTGGTACTTAGCCCTGCAAGCGTAAGTGCTACACCTGTCCCTACACCTTATCACCATTTAGGGCCCCAAACAGTCCTTCCAGGTAAGGCAACACTTCACTTCTGAGTCTGTTGGGGTAACCTATTGCTTCCGGTGCTCCCTGTGCGGCCTCCTCTACATCGGCGAGACCCGCTCCGTCCACCACAACAGATAGGATCTCCCGGTTGCCACTCACTTCAACTCTGCTTCACATTCCCCTTCCGATATGTCCATACATGGCCTCCTCTACTGCCATGATGAGGCCAAACTCTGGTTGGAGGAGCAACACCTCATATACCATCTGGGTAGTCTCCAGCCCCTTGGTATGAACATCGAATTCTCCAACTTCCAGTAATTCCCTCCTTCTCCCCTTCCCCCATCCCGCTTTCACTTTGCCTCCTCTTCTAGCTGCCTATCACCTCTCTCATGATTCTGCCTTCTTCTACTACCCATAGTGCTTTCCCCACACATTCCTTCTTCACCTCTCCTGCCTATCCCCTCCCTGCTTCCCCTCCCCCACCCCTTGATCTTTCCTCTGATTCAATCAGGCTCGTAAGTCACGACCTGTCTTTCACAAAACCATGCTGACTATGCCTAATCATATTATGCCTCTCCGAATGTTCATAAATCCTGCCTCTCATGATCTTCTCCATTAACTTACCAACCATTGAAGTAAGAATTTCACTGTATGTCTCAATGTTTTGGTGTACATTTGAAAATAAAGCCAACCTTATGAGCTTTTAAAGACATTTAGAATGTGAATATTTAGAAGAGACACGAATGTGAGGGAAATGGAAGGATTTAGGCTTTATGCAGGCAGAAGGGATTAGTTTAGTTAGCTGCTTGATTACTAATTTAACCAATGCAACACTGTGGGCCAAAGGACCTGTTGCTATGCTGTACTCTATGTTATCTTTAGCAACCTTACACACTGATGCACCATCAATAACTCTAGGAGACTGGAAGTGAACGATAGGCTTTTATTAACAGCAGAAAGGGAGCACGACATGTCGAAGACTGAGGGAGGAGCAGTGCCCCAATCGCCTTTATTCAGGGGTCTGTGGGAGGAGCCACAGGAGCAGTCAGCAGAGGGGCCTGTCCAGACAGGTATACATAGTTTACCACACACACCTTACACAGCTTAGGGTCTGAAAAACTCGTAGGTAGAGAAAGGCATCAGAAGAATCCATAATCTTCAGTTTCTCATTTCAAGTACATCACGGGGAAAGAAAAAATATTTCAATTCGACATCCCACTTCAATTCTGACATGTCTGTACACGGCCTCTTCTACCGCCACAATGAGGCGAAGCTCCAGCTGGAGGAGCAGCACCTCAAATTCCAAATTGATAGTCTCCCACCAGATGACTAAACATTGATTTCTCCATCTTCAGGTGATTTCTCCTGCCTCCCTCCTTCTGTTTTTTTTCCCTTCCCCCATTCTGGTTACTTTCTCACACCTTCTCTTCTGCTCACCTGCACATCACCTCCCTCTGGTTTCCTCCCTCCCTCCTCCTTTCCTCTTTTCCATCTCCCCTATCAGATTCCTTCTTCTTCAGCCCTTTACCTCTTCCACCTATCAGCTCCCAGCTTTTCACTTCATCTCCACTCTCCCATTCACCCACATGGTTTCATCTTTCACCTGCCAGATGTATTTGTCATCCCACCTCCCCTCTTCCCCCCCCCAATCTTATTCCAGTTTCTGCCTCTTCGTTTCTAGTTTTGATGAAGGGTCTAAGCCCAAAATATTGACTACAGTGTTTATTTCTTTCCACTGATGACTTGCTGAGTTCCACTAACTTTTTGTGTGTGCTGTTCGGGTTTGGTTTTAATGATGTTTTCGACCTGGATGTCAGAAGGTACAAATAAGAGGTTTGAAGGAAGAGATAGCCTGCTGAAAGAAACAAACAATTTTAATCTTGAAAGATCTGTTGGAAAAGATTTTACTGTGTGGATTGTGCTCCTTGTTGTAAGGTGCTGCGAGCAGTGAAAAATGGGCTCTACTATTCACTGGGCCGTCCTCATTGAAAGAGTCCTTGCAGATGAGAGGTCACCCAAAGATTTCTTATTTAAGGGAAAATGAACAAGCTGCAGATGTTTCAGATCTGAAATAAACACAGGATACTCTGCAAATGCTCTACAGATCCAGGAGTCATGGAGAGAAAAACAAAATTGAAGTTAACTGTTTTTCTCTCTGGGGGAGATGTTGAAGGTCTTAATTGGATATTTTGTGCATCGATATTTACTCAGGAGGCAGACAAAGAATCTATAGAACTGAGGCAAAACAGCTGTGAAGTTATGGACCATATAAGGATCACAGGGGAGGAGGTGCCTGTTGTCCTGAGGTAAATTAGGATGGATACATCTCCAAGGCCTGACAAGGTGTTCTCTCGACCATTTGTTGTTTATCTAATTCCTTACAGTTATATGTATGAAGTATGTGAATAGCATATGCCACCACACTGTCATGTGGTATGTGAACACCTTGCTTAAAGTAAAAATGAACATACATGGGTTTAAAAAAAGCACAGTGAGAAATCGTCAAGTTAAAAAAAACACACAGTATGTTTTCTTCGCAAAAAGAAAGACCGGGTGAAATAAAAGGCAGAAAACAGAAGAATTCATGGATTCGTAAACAGTGTGTACCAGCTGACAATAATCATAAACAAAAAAGAGCAGAAATGACTGGCTACATTGGAATAATTGACATGTTTGATTACACAGAAAATAACTGGAATATGCATACTGAAGAGATTGAGTGCTATTTAAAAACAAATAGAATAGCCAATGAGAAGCAAATGCCAATTTTGCTGTGCACTAGGTTTAAAGGCATGCAGTGTGCTTAGAAATTTAACCGCTCCAACCAAACCAACTGAAATGAGCTTTGCTGATATCCTAAAAGTAATGCAGGAACATTTTGAACTGAAGCCGTTGATGATTGCAGAATGCTTTAGGTTTCAAAAGTTTTAATTTCAAAGTACATTTATTATCAAAGTATGTGCACATTATGTAACCTTGAGATTTGTTTCCTTACAGGCTGTCACAAAATAAAGAAACCCAAATGAACCCATAAAAAGACTGTCAAACAGTCAGTGTGCAGAGAGAAATAAACAACGGTGCAAACAATAACAGTAAGCGAATAGCCTTCAGGACAAAAGTGAGTCCATAGACATGAAGCCCTGAATAGCCTTGGCCTCAGTTTAGGGCAGTGCCAAGTAAACATTGTTGAACACCCAGGCATGGAGACTGGAGCTGTTGGAGCAGGCCACACCCTCTGCCTCAATTCAGCGCAGAGCTGAATAAACGTGGGAGAGCAGCAAGCAGACCCAACCCTTGCCTCTTGTCCTGAGACCCTGCCTTTTCAATCCATCTTCATGTGTTCAAATCTTCAAAATATCGGATCGTTCCTTGCACTAGGACTTGGGTCTTTTTGCATTGATATGCTCTAGGCCTGAACCCTGCCGCCATGTTTCGGTCTGTTCTCAACCTTTCCAACTTGGCCTGGTGCTTAGGTCGATCAAACCTCGCTCTCAGTTTAGGTGGACGGGCCTCAAGTCTGCCTGCCCTCTGCTCTGACCTTGTTTCACTCTGCTTTGACCCATGACTCAGCCTCACCTTTGCTAGCCTCTCCATTGTTTGTAATGATAGTTTAGCATACTTGCTACTAGTAAGTAGACACTGGTCTTCATCAGCGTCATCTCGAACTGGAATCAAAAGGAAGCAGAGCCCATTTCAGTTTATGTGACTGAATTGAAGATATATATAATAGTTAAATTAAATAAGTAGTCCAAAAATAGAAATAAAAAACGTAGTGAGGTAGTGTTCATGGCTTCAATGTCCATTTAGAAATCTTTTGGCAGAAAGGAAGAAGCTGTTTCTGAATCATTGAGTGTGTCTTCATGCTTCTTTACCTCCTCCCTGATGGTAGCAAAGAGAATATTCCTGGGTGATGGGCATCCTTAATGATGGATGCTACCTTTTTGAGGCACCGCTCCTTGAAGATGTCCTGAATACTACAGAGGCTAGTACTCATGATAGAGCGGACTAAGTTTACAGCTTTCTGCAGTTTACTTTGATCCTGTGTATTAGCCCCTCACTCCCATACCAGACGATGAGGCAGTCTGTCAGAATGTTTTCCACGGTACATCTGTAGAAAATCTTGAGTGTTTCTGGTGACGTACCAAATCTCCTCAAGCTCCAAATGAAATATAGCTGCTTTGTAGCTGCATCAATATGTTGGGTCCAAGTTAGATTCTCAGAGATATTGACACCCAGGAACCTGAAATTGCTCTTTCTTTCCATCCCTGATTCCTCTATGAGGACTGGTGTGTGTTCCCTCATCTTACCTGTTCTGAAGTCCACAATCAATTCTTTGGTCTTATTGACATTGAGTGCAAGGTTGTTGCTGTGACAGCACTCAACTAGCTGATATATCTCACTCCTATCTGCCCTCTCGTCATCATCTGAAGTTCTGCCACCAATGGTTGCATCATCAGCAAATTTACAGATGGCACTTGAACCCTGTCTAGCCACACAGTCATGGGTGTAAAGAGAGTGGAGCAGTGGCCTAAGCACACATCCTTGAGGTGCACCAGTGTTGATTGTCAGCGAGGTGGAGATGTTTCCAATCCACACAGCTTGTAGTCTTCTGGCTAGGAAGGCGAGGATCCAGTTACAGAGGGAGATACATAGTCAGGAGTTAATTCTAGCCATAACTAACCTCTCAAAGCACATCATTACCATAGATGTAAGCGCTATTGTATGATATTCATGAATGCAGCTCATCCTGCTCTTCTTGGGCACTGGTACAGTTGTTGCCCTTTTGAAGCAGGTGGAAACTTCTGACTGCAGCAACGAGAGACTGAAAATGGACTTTGAACACCCACGCCAGTTGATTGGCAAGGGTTTTCAGGGTCCTACGAGGTACTCCATGGAGACCTGTCACCTTGTGGAGGTTTGCCCTCTTGAAAGACAGCCTGACATCAGCCTCTGAGATAGGGATCACAGGGTCCCAGGGTGTTGCAACGATCTGTACAGCTACAGCTTTATTCTCCCTTTCAAAGCAAGCATGAAAAGCGTTGAACTCATCTGGGAGTGAAGCATCACTGCCATTCAGTTCATTGATGAGCTTAATGATACACAGAGAGACGATTTAGTTTGTAGAATCATGCAAGATAACATTCCAATACAGCTCCTGCAACTTACATTTAAAAGAGCAGTTGAAATAGCTGTATCAATGGAAACAGCAGGAGAGATGCAGTTGAGTTGTAGTCAGGAGTGAAAATGAGTGTGAAACAAAATTGCAATGTTTAAACAGAACTGGTCTGGCCGAGCAAGTTGTATTACTGGTGTGGCAGGGGCTCAGATACACCAGACTAATGTGGGTTTAAAGGTGAAACTTGCAGAAAATGTAACAAGGTAGGACACATGCAAAAAGCATATTGGGCAGACCAAAATAAATGGACCGCACAGGGAAGAGAAAAGGATAAAAAGCCTTTTCAATCAGAGCACTAATCTGCACGTTGTTGAAGAAAAATCTGATAATGATAAACATGACAGAGGACTGAGCAGCTTTGAGATTAGCAATGTGAAAACGAACAATAGACAAGTAACACAGCTTTCACCAGAAGTGAACGGAGAACTAATTAAAATAGAATTGGACACTGTTTCAGCTGTTTCAGTCATTCCACAAAATGAATTTGAATGCCATTTCAAAGATACTGAACTGAAGCCTGCAAATATCTAACTAAGAATGTGTACTGGAGAAACGATAACTCTGGTGAGAATGATGTTTGTAGCAGTGAAATAGAACAACCAATGAGCCTCATTTGGCTTGTTTGTGGTAAAAGCAGGAGGGCCAGCATTCTGGGGCCATGAGTGGCTGAAGTAACTACAACTTGATTGGAGCTGCTGCAATCACAATTTGTATGCCACATCCCTTGCAACAGAGTCAATGTAAAGCGAATTAAGGAAGGTACTTGATGATGCCACAACAGTCTTCATGCTGTACACCATGAATCATTGTCCACCAGAGGGCAAACAGGTGTTGGTTCAAAACTCGGTACCTCCGGTTGGAAAGCATATTGGACCATGCTGTTCAGAGATGTCATGAAAGTGACAAAAGCAGTGGCCCAACTACAACAGTTTTTGTAGGTTTCTGATAGCTAATCAGGCAGTTACTTGCAAATGTGGCTTGGTTTTATGCTGGAAGAGCGTTCAAGGAGATTCAGGAAAGTTGCAAGCATTTGGCATTTGTGAGTATAACGAACCAGAATTTACTCAGTGTGCATTAATGTTATTGCATGAACTTCAAGTGGTAGACAAAAAGCTGCTTGCAAAAGTAGTTGCAAAGACCAAAGCTCTGCTGGATGAATGGAAGACCTGCAAGAAAGGAGTCAGTGGAGATACAAAAACAGAGGATTCATCAGCTACACGAGGAAGTCTGAAGATGCTGGAAACCCAGAGCAACACACTGAAAATGCTTGAGTTCCTGCAGGATCTTGTGTGGATTCTTCAGATGATGTGGCTGAGGAAACCAAGAGAAGAGATCTAATCATGAAGTAGAAATGATGAATAAACTTTTCTTGGGTTCCAGCCGGGTACAAGAATCAATTATAACTGACATTTCTATGACAAACTCTGCCATCTTCTGCAGGGATGATGCTTGGGCATGTCTAGTCCGGTGGTACTTATGCCCTGTAGTCCATCCCTCTTGATTGGTTAGTCCTCATCCAATCAGGTTTCTGCTTTCCCACCTTGTTTACATTTGAATGCCAGTTCTAACTTAGAGCGAGTCCTTTGGCTTTGTTAAAATTCTTTTCCTCTAGGTTTTTTTCAATGTCTTCCTTCACCAGGTGGTCCCAAAAGCCATTGGTGTGGCATAGTAGCTTTGTGCCATCAAAATCAATCCTATGGCCATTGTGAATGCAGTGTTCTGCTACCACAGGTTTTGCCGGGCGACCCAAATGGATACACCTCCTGTACTTCTTGATACGGGTTTCCACCGTGCCCCGCCTGGTCGATATACGCTGCTCTGCATTCGCAGGGAATCCTGTAACTGCCAGCCGACTGAGTCCCAGGTCATCTCTGACCTGCATAAGCATTGACTTGAGCCTCCTTATGGGTTTGTGAATGGGACTGATCTACTGTCTCTTCAGGATCCTAGTGACCCTTCCAGAAACTGTGGAAGTATAGGGAAGACAGGTGGTGGTGACAAGTTCTCATTGTTAGGTTTCCTGGACTTTCTGTCAGCCCTTTTCTACTCCCTGTCAGTGACTGGGAGTACATCGACAGGTCCACCGCTGCCCAAGGTGACCTAGTTTCATGACCAGATACTGTGAAGCAGGTTAGGAAATACAGCAAACTATGCAAACAAAGTGCAGCCATCCCATCATTGGACCCAGAAAGGACTATTACTGGTCAAACAGGGCAAAGCATTGACAAGGTGACTAGAATGGTCCTCGCCAAGGGGCTAAACCTCACTCTAGTACCCAGAGATGATCACAGCCTTACTTACCCGTTTTGCCCCGGTGGAACCATTGATTTAATTTGCAGGTCTCAGGGAATTCCTGCGTAAAAATTATTGTATCTACAGTATGTTAGCATGATCAGTAAGTTGTAGATATAATAATCCAAAAATAATTGTCAATGCTCTTTTGAGTACAGAATGAATTGTTAGCCTACCTTTCTTGAAAGCTGAGCTTACCTACCTTGAAATTAATCTTTCTTTCCCTTTCATATATTTTAATAACTCATAAGGCAAACATAAATTTCTGTTAGATAACTGGCTTAAGCCAAAAATGGGATTTAATTTTTCTAAAGGTAGGCTCGGTAGATTTAACTTTAAATAAAGGCTGTAAATTGATTTTAATTAAAGTTGTTTACAACATGAAAATTTATTGACAATGTTGAATAATAAAGTTACTAAAAACCATAAGCCACAACAATATGAATAAAATCATAGCCTGGGACATAATTTTATATAAGACTTCGAAAAAACATTTTCTTACTGTGTGACCTCAACAGGCTCAAATACAGGCCTAGCATGCGAAACCTGTGCTTGTTTTTGATGCCCAAGGACCCAATTCTGGGTCCTACTTGAGATATGCACACACGGATTTCACCTTCCGCTGAAATAAGACAATTTCTATCCTAGCTTGTTAAACAAGAAAAAGCTTGCTCACACATGTACGAAGTTGAAAACTGCAGCAAAATGTTCATTGTTTTCCCAGGATTGGCAGGATACTCTTTTTTTCCACAGAAATCCAGAACTTGTCCAGGGGCAAGTCTGTAAACCTCATCTTGAGTGCACGATCAGACTGCAGATCATAAAGTTCTTCCTCTTCTCTCAAAGCCAAGTTCCCTACACCGGTAGAGTTTGTTTGCTCCCATAAGGTGGCGCATAAGGGGAAGTTGGGGGAGGTAATTCAGGACAGAGAGGTTGACAACACGGTCCGAGTTGGGCGAGTCCATTTAATGGTTGGAAAATGCACTTCACAGTCCTCATCAGACTACTGTCCTCTGCGTTGTGCAATATAGCACTCACCAGTTATCAATGGCCTCCCCTAACTCGCATCAAAAACTGAGAATGGACTCAACCAAATAAACACGGACTGACTGTGCAATGCCATACTGGGCTGAGAGACCTCCAATAAGATTGCTGACAGGGCTGCTCGGTCACAGCCCACCTCTGCCAGTGCTAGCCTCGTGCATTTGCACTAAGTTCAAAAAAGGTGTTTCTTTTTAAATCACAATCTCTCGCGGTACCCTGAGCGACCTCTCACAGGGTCCTGGTTGAGGAACCCTACATTGGCGAAATAGGGGAAGCAAACCAAAAACTATCATCGGATACCTTGGAGGAGGGAAGAATAGAGATCTTCGTGATCCTACAAAGAACCTTTTTGCTGAAACCAAACATCACTAAAGGAGAGCGACTAACCCTCCCAGACACTACGGTGAAACCCAGACATCATGATTTTACCAGCAGACAAAGGAAATGCAATGGTCCTGATGTCCTCTGAAGAATACCACAGGAAAGTCCAACAAATTCTGGGCGATCCCGCCTACACGGATTTGATTTGTCAGGATGACTTCCACTTTATTGGAGAAATCCGGGCTGCCAGCAGACCTATGCTTCAGGCGCCGGTACCATCAAGACTTTACGGGCTCCCCAGGATACACAAGGAGGGTTCCCTCATTGTCAGTGGGATAGAGTCTCTGACTTACTACCTCGCTAAGCATTTAGCGACCATGCTGTCTCCCTTTGTTGGGGTCTGTGAGCATCAGATCATGAACTTGACCGACTTTGTTAAAATGATAGTCAATATCCAGCTGAACCAGGAGGATGTAATGGTCAGTTTTGACATGGTGTCCCTGTTCACGAGAGTTCCCATTAAGGACAACTTGGTCCTCCTGCAGTCAAGATCTGATAAGGATATCATTGACCTTTTTGACACATCCTTACATTAACATACTTCCTCAATAAGGGGAACTACCATGAACAAATGGACAGAGTGGCCATGGGATCACCCTCGTCCCCGGCTATACTCATTTATATAAAGAGTGTGTTGAGGAGAGGGCTCTGACTTCATCACCCTTATGCCCCAAATGCTTCTTCAGATACGTTGATGACACCTTCATAGTGCGGCCTCATGGACTCCCGGCATTCCAACAGTTCTATGACCTTCTGAACAGCATACATCCAAGCAATCAATTTACAGTGGAGGTGTGGAAGAATGGCTGCCTCCCATTCCTGGGCGTTCTAATACAATGGAAACTGGATGACGTTTATCGGAAACCCACTCACACGACTTATACCTCAGCAATAGCAGGCACCATCGCACCTCCCAATGTGGATTGGTTCTTTCTACTTTGATTAACCGTGTGAAAACTATTTCAGACCCGGAGAGTACCCCTGAGGAAATAAGGCAGTTACACACAATGTTCCTACACAATGGCTACAAGGTGAAAGAAATCAACTGGGCTCTTAAAAGGCTGACAGAAAAACCAGGAAACCTAACAATGAGGAGGACGCTGTCGCTACCCTCTGTCCTCCATAAATTTCTAAGGTTTCTGGAAGGATCGCCAGATTCCTGAAGAAACACTAGATAACCTGTGTGGATAACTTCACTCACCTCAACACTGACCTGATTCCACAATCTATGGACTCACCATCAAGGACTTCATGACTCATGCTCTCAGTATTTATTTATTTATTTATTTATTTATTGTATTTGCACAGCTTGTTTTCTTTTGCGCTTTGGTTTTTTTCTCAGTCTTCCCCTGTGTGTGGCTTTTCATTGATTCTATTGTGTTCCTTTGTTCCACTGTAAATGCAAGTTGGTAAATTATTTCAGTGGTTGGTAAATTGATGGAGAAGATCCTGAGAGGCAGGATTTATGAACATTTGGAGATGCATAATCTGATTAGGAATAGTCAGCATGGCTTTGTCAAAGGCAGGTCGTGCCTTATGAGCCTGATTGAATTTTTTGAGGATGTAACTAAACACACTGATGAAGGTAGAGCAGTAGATGTAGTGTATATGGATTTCAGCAAGGCATTAGACAAGGTACCCCGTCCAGGGTTTATTGTGAAAGTAAGGAGACATGAGATCCGAGGGGACATTGCTTTGTGAATCCAGAACTGGCTTGCCCACAGAAGGCAAAGAGTGGTTGTAGACGGGTCATATTCTGCATGGAAGTCGATGACCAGTGGTGTGCCTCAGGGATCTGTTCTGGCACCCCTACTCTTTGTGATTTTTATAAATGACCTGGATGAGGAAGTGGATGGATGGGTTAGTAAATTTGCTGATGACACAAAGGTTGGTGCTGTTGTGGATAGTATGGTGGGCTGTCAGATGTTACAGCAGGACATTGATAGGATGCAAAACTGGGTTGAGAAGTGGCAGATAGAGCTCAACCCAGATAAGGGTGAGGTAGTTCATTTTGGTAGGTCAAATATGATGGCAGAATATAGTATTAATGGTAAGACCCTTGGCAGTGTGGAGGATCAGAGGGATCTTGGGGTCCGAGTCCATTGGACACTCAAAACTGCTCTGCAGGTTGACTCTGTGGTTAAGAAGGCATACGGTGCATTGGCCTTCATCAATCTTGGGATTGAGTTTAGGAGCCCACAGGTAATGTTGCAGCTATATAGGACCCTGGTCAGACCCCACTTGGAGTACTGTGCTCAGTTCTGGTCGCCTCACTACAGAAAGGATGTGGAAACCATAGAAAGGGTGCAGAGGAGATTTACAAGGATGTTGTCTGGATTGGGGAGCATGCCTTATGAAAGTAGGTTGAGTGATCTTGGCCCTTTTTCCTTGGAGCGATGGAGAATGAGAGGTGACCTAAGATGGTGAGAGGCAGTGATCATATAGATAGTCAGAGGCTTTTTCCCAGGGCTGAAGTGTCCAGGACACGAGGGCACAGTTTTAAGGTGCTTGGAAATAGGTACAGAGGAGATGTCAGGGGTAGGTTTTTTATGCAGAGAGTGGTGGGTGCGTGGAATGGGCTGCCAGCGACAGTGGTGAAGGTGGATACGATAGTTTCTTTTAAGAGATTTTTGGACAGGTACATGGAGCTCAGAAAAATAGAGGGCTCTGGGTAACCCTAGGTAATTTCTAAGGAAAGGACTTGTTTGGCACAGCTTTGTGGGCTTGTACTTGTATAATAAATTTACCTTGAACTTTGAACTGTATCACTCTCTTCCCCCTGACTCCCCCTACTGGTTAAATGGATAAAGAAACACTATGGCAATCTCATGCAGGCAAACGCAACCAATTGTACAGATTAACATATTACATAATCTTTTCTCTCTTATTAATTCATTCCTTGTTTGGTTTCCTGTGAACATAGGAAATACTGTAACAAGCTTTCCACCACCACATAGTTATTTTAGCTTCCTTGTTAATGTGTTGCAGAAGGAGAGGATGGATAAGTATTCTTTAGTGCTTCAATTGCTTGTGTTGAATCAGGCTGCCTCTTTCCAGGGAAAATAGTTCTGAGTTAATTGGCTTTTTACTTTGTTACTAATGGATTTCCAGCTGAGGATGCAAGTAGCAGGCAGACTGCACCTCTTTTATACATTGCTCCTTTAGCCTTCATTTTGACACCATTTTGTGGTCTGAATTCATACTGATTTTTCAGCTAAATGCACACTTCACTGTGCTATTTCCCCAGAAGTACATAATCTCTCTTGCTAATTTCAGTTATTTTTGTTATCACGTCACAATGGATATTTATCACATGGTATCTTTACTGCAGAATTATTGTTATGCTTTCTGCCCTTTGTACTAATGCAGAATCTTTAAAGTTCAAAGTTCAAAGTAAATTTATTATCAAAGTACCAAATATGTCACAATATACTACCCTGAGACTCATTTTCTTGCAGGCATTCACAGTAGAAACAAAGAAATAAAATAGAATCATTGAAAAGCTAGGCCCAAACAAAGACTGACAAACAAACAATGTGCAAAAGGATTCTAACTGTGCAAATACAAAAATAAATACTACTAACAAAAAATATCTGAGAAAAGAGCATAGCCTGGAGGCTCGATGTCCACAATGATGGATGATGCTTTCTTGTAGGTGTGTTCAATGGTGGGAGGGCTTTTCCTGTGCTGTACTGGGCCGTATGCACCACTATAGGCTTTTCCGGTCTTGGGCATTGGGCATACCAGGCCACAATGCAGCCACTCAAGGGTACGCTCCACAGTGCACATATTGAAGTTTGTCAAAGTTTTAGGTGGCATGCTGACATTATTGACTCTCTCCACCTCTGATCCCTTAAAGAGGACAAAGTAAACAAAATGAATGGGTTGGACCAGCCTATGCAAGACTTATAAAATGAGGGAAGCTCCTCAGCCCAAAATGGGGAGCAGCCTTGTAGTCCATTCAATGCAGAGAATTCAATAGACTACACTTGCTCTTGCTTTAACCAAGTTTAAGGTCAGTAACAAGGAGGACCATAGTGACTTTATCTTTTTAATAAATATAACACACACAAAACCCTGGAGGAACTCAGCAGGCCAGGCAGCATCTATGGAAAAGAGAAAACAGTCAATGTTTTGAGCCTCCCCCACCTTCATACTCTGACTTTTCCTCTTCCTTTGCAGACCTGAAGAAGAGCCTTGGCCTGAAACCTTGACTGTTTACTCTTTTGCATAGATGCTGCCTGGCCTACTGAGTTCCTCCCGCATTTTGTGTGTGTTACTTTGATTTCCAGCATCTGCAGATTTGCTCATCTGTGATTTGCCTTTATCTTTATCTTATAGTTGTTATTTTTGCATGGAATGGGGCTGTCGCTGGAAAGGCCACAACTTATTTGAAATATCTGCATTCTTGGTGAAGGTACTCAGAGTACTGTTTAGGGTGGAATCCCAGAACTCGGACATTGTGAAAATTAAGGAACAATGATTTATTTCTTTGCATGTAGAGTTTCTTGTGATTACTATTAAGATTAGCTTTATTTCGAAACATTAAAATTTACAATGAAAAGTGTTTGCATCAACAAGCAACACAGTTGTGGGAGTGTTGGGGGCTGCCCGCAACCAGTACCAAAATGTTATACCTACAACTTACTCACCCTAACCCATTAGTATTTGTAATGTGGGAGCACCTGGAGGAAACCCACACAGTCAGAGGGAGAACGTATAAACTCCTCACAACCAGTGGCTGTAATAAAATCCCAATTGTACAACTGGTGCAGTAAAGCCTTATGCTAACTGCTATGTATGATCCATGGAGCACGTTGGAGGAGTGAATACGTTCTTAATTCTCATGAACACATTGGCATGTTCTCCTGGTTGGTATGGAGCTGATGGGCTGAATAGACTCCTCTTGTGCCATAAATTTCAATGATTCTGTGGTAGCCATAGAAGTGGGCAACAAGCATATTTCATTTTAACAAGATCACAGCTAATTTGTGATCATATATCTATCTCCCTCTTCCTTACGGCCTTTAATAAGTGTGATTAATAAATAGTACCTTTGGTTCCATTTCATTGTTCACTTAGTAGGAGAGAATAAGTTCAAAATCATTATTTATCCTCTTATCAATGAAAAGTCGCAAAGCTATGCTCTGCCTTGTTGACCAGCGTTCCTCTGTTAACCTGTCTAAGTGGGCGATTAAGTACATAATTTTCAATATCTATGGAATGTAATTCTTCTCTGCTTAATTAAAGAGAGAAAAAATAATTGGACAGTGTTAGTTGAGCAAATTGGGAGCCAGGTGCAATGAGGAGAATTCACTTGCATTTTAAAATACACCAGTAGAACCCCAGAAGACTGTCCTGGAATGGAGCGTACTTCACGGAGTTCAATTTTGCTCTGTTCTATTTGCAATTAATTCAGTGGGAAACACATTTGACCAAACAATGGGTGAGTTATCCTGGGTCCACTTGACCTATCACAAACAAGAGAAAATCTGCAGATGCTGGAAATCTGAGCAACACACACAAAATGCTGGAGGAATTCAGTAGGCCAGGCAGCATCCAGGAAAAGAGTACAATCAATGTTTTGGGTCGAAATCTTCCATCTACATGAACTGCTGTTGTAGGAGAGCAGCGTCCATCTTTAGGGATGCCAACATACTCTCTTCTTGCTTCTGCCATTGGGAAAAGGTACAGGAGCCTTAGGATTCATACCACCAGCTTCAGGAACAGTTATTATCCCTCAACCATCAGGATCTTGAACCAAAGGGGACAACTTCATGCAATTTCACTCTCCCCATCATTGAAATGTTCTCACAACCTTTGGATGCACTTTCAATAGCATTTCTTCTCATCTGTTCTTGATATTTATTGCTTATTTATTAATTATTATAATTTCTTTCTTTTTATATTTGCACAGCTTGTTGTCTTTTGCAAACTGGTTGAATTCCCACGTTGACGTGGTCCTTCATCAATTCTATTATGGTTATTATCCTATTATGGACTTATTGAATGTGCCCAAAAGAAAATGAATCTCAGTGTTGTATATGGTGACACATATGTACTTTGATAACAAGTTTATTTTGTACTTTGAAGTTTGGACTTGCTGTTCTCCTCCCCCAGGAATCTGGCAGTATGGATAATAGAGTTGTCAGAAGGAGTGAAGTTAGATTCTAGGGGGGCAGAGTTAGGTAGGTCTGGCATCTGCCCTGGTATTGACTGTCCCCAGGCAGCTTGTAACATGAGATTTCTATGCCTTCCATTCACTGAGCCTTGACATTTACCCATTTGGTAGAGGTATCAGTGCTGGCTCCTCACTGTTTTCCATCTCACCCACTCAACAGATGGGACAGTGACCTTAAGTTCAGATGACATCTGATGTCCCCTACAATCTGTCCCATGTGTAAGTTGTCAAGGCCTATCAGATCAGCAGAGCCCCAGGTGAGCACGGCTGTTTCACCACAGTATCCCAAAAGACATTTCAATTCCCACTGCCGACCTCCAGCTTTCAGCTTTGGTAGTATTCCTCTGCCCAAGGATTCCCAACGTGAGTGTCCCTTCATTTTCATTCTCGGGAGAGTATCATTGAAAATTTGCAGCGTAGTAGAAAGTTGTTTGGCCCATGTCTGTGTCAGTCAGAAAAACCTAATTCCAAAATGTCATAAAGGCATACAGTAGAGGAATTGCTCTGTTAGAGGAATTAGGCCCTTCAGCCCAACTGGCCCGTGCTAACCAAGATTTCCACTTGCCCATATTTGGTCCATATCTCTCTAAACCTTTCCTATCCACGTACATCTCCTAGTGCCTTTTAGGTGTTGTTAATGTACTTGCATCAGCCACTTCTGGCTGCTCATTTCATAAATGGACCATCTACTATGAAAGATTTGCCCCTCAGGTTCCTCGTGAACTTGGAATATTGTTTTCAGTTCTGGTCATCTTAGAGGAAGGATGTGGAAGCATTAGAGAGTGTGCAGAGGAGATTTACCACAATGCTACCCTGATTAGAGATCCTGTTGCACTGTATGAGGATAGGCTAAGTGAGCTAAAGCTTTTCTCTTTGGAGAGAAGGAGGATGAGAGGTCACTTGATGGAGGTGTACAAGATGATCAGAGTCATAGAGTGACTTTTTTCCAGGGTGGAAATGGCTAGTATGAGAGGGCATAATTTAAAGGTGATTGGAGGAAATTATCAAGGGATGTCAGATGTAGGTTACACAAAAAGTAGTGGGCGCATGGAATGCACTGCCAGGGATCATGGTAGAGGCAGGTTAATTAGGCACATGGATGAAAAGAAGATGGAGAACTATGTGGAAGGGAAGCATTAGATTGTTCTTGGAGTGGGTGATAAGGGTGGCACAACATTGTGGGCCAAAATATCTGTAGTGTACTCTTCTATGTTCTGTGTTAATTGTGACTTTGACCATCTCCCCCAGGCAATTATGAACCCTTCCCCTATCAACTCAGTGCTCAAGGTGCTAGTTCATACTTCCTGACTGAACCTTTCCTCGCAACCGGGAGCTTCCTGAATCTGTTCCACACCCCTTGACCTACAACCTGTGTCCCACCTGAATTCCTCCACTCAGTCTTTCATTGTGGAGTTGACTAAAAGGTTGGCAGAATAGCATGAGCTGAAGGCCCTGTGTATGCTGTACTATGTATTATACTGTGTTATATTCTATGTTCAGAGGGATAGGGACCAAACGTGAGCAAATGCAATGATCTTAGATTAGCACCTTTGTTGGAATTGATATATTGAGCTGAAGGGCCTGTTTCTGTGCTGTATAACCTTATGGATCCATTAATTCCAAGTTGATGAGGGAATGGAGACTAGGACATTTGGACCTTCCCAGTCAATATTGACTTGAGTGGTGGAAGACCCTCATTATGCATGGAGATCGCTGAAGTGGGTGTCCCAGTGGCTGCTTCATAACATCATTGACCAGGGTTCAGTCCTAACCTCTCCTCCTGTCTGTGTGGAGTTTGCACACTCTCCTTCTGACCACACGTGTTTCCTCTGGGTGCTCCAGTTTCATTCCAGTCCCAAACATGTGTACCAGTTGATAAGTTCATTGGCCATGTAAATTGCCACTAATTTGTTGATGGGTGGTAGAACCTCGAGTGTGTTGATAATGTGAGGAGAACTAAAGGGGAATAGTGTAGGATTTGTGTGAGGGGATGCTTGATAATCAGCATGGATTCAGTGGGCTGAATGGCCTCTTTCTGTACTGTGTGACTCCGGAAATGTAAATCTGTGTTATTCTTTTGGGGGCATAGATGATGAAGAGATTAAAAATAGTCTTTAAAAATTAGAAAAGATTTTGACAGAGCTATTGAGATAAAAGATTAACCTGTGCAAGCTATTTGTTAACCAGATGACTTGGAACTAAAGTAATGGTTAAATGAAGCAATGAGGAGTCAAAGATGCTTCTTCTCCATTAGTTTGAGCATTTCTCAGCAGTTGGTGCGAGATTTTGCTGTGAGATTGGGGTTTGATTCCTGCCACTGTCTGGAAGGAGTTTGTTCATTCTCCCCGTGACCACATGGGTTTCCTGCCACATTGCAAAGATGGACAGTCAGGGTAAGGGAGTCGAGGGCATGCACCGTTGGTGCTGCAAGTGTGGCTGTGCAAGAAAATCTTCGCTGGTTTGATTTGACACAAACGACACACTTAACTGTTTGCTTTGATGTTGCGATGTACATGTGACAAATAAAACTGCACAGTGGTATAGTGGTTAGCACAACACTTCACAGTACCAGTGCCCCAGGTTCAATGCCCACTGCTGCCTGTAAGGAGTTCTCCCTGTTCTCATGTTCTCCCTGTGACTGCCTGGCTTTCCTCCGGGTACTTCAACTTCCTCTCACATTCCAAAGATATGGTAGGTTAATTGGTCATTGTAAATTGACCTGTGATTAGGCTGGGATTACAACACACACAGAATTGTAAGATTATAATTTATAACATATAAGATTATTAAGGGATTGGACACGCTAGAGGCAGGAAAAATGTTCCTGATGTTGGGAGAGTCCAGAACCAGAGGCCACAGTTTAAGAGTAAGGGGTAGGCCATTTAGAACGGAGTTGAAGAAAAGTTTTTTCACCCAGAGAGTTGTGGATCCATGGAACGCTCTGCCTCAGAAGACAGTGGAGGCCAATTCTCTGGATGCTTTCAAGAAAGAGTTAGATAGAGCTCTTAAAGATAGCGGAGTCAAGGGGAGAAGGCAGGAACCGGGTACTGATTGTGGATGATCAGCCATGATCACATTGAATGGTGGGCCTGGCTTGAAGGGCCAAATGGCCTACTCCTGAAAGTAGGCCTATTATAATAGACCTATTGTGTATTGTCTATTGCCAGGCAGCATCTATGGGAAAGAGTAAACAGTCAATGTTTTAGGCAGAGACCCTTAAGGAAGAAGAGAAGTCAGAGTAAGAAGATGGTAGTGGGGAAGAAGAACAAGGTGGTAGGTGATAGGTGAAACTGGGAGAGGGTGAAGTAAAGAGCTGGAAAGTTGATTGGTGAAAGAGATAAAGGGCTGGAGAAGAGGATCTCTAATATGAGAGGATAGAAGAACATGGACGAAAGGGATATGGGAGGAGCACCCGAGGGAGGTGATAGACAGGTAAGGCGATAAAGTGAGAGAGGGAAACAGGAACGGGGAATGGTGAGGGGGGGGGGGTGCAATTACCAGAAGATTGAGAAATTGAAGTTCATGCCATTAGGTTGGAGGCTACCCTGATGGAATATAAGGTGATGCTCCTTCAACCTGAGTGTGGCCTCATAATGGTAGTAGAAGCAACCTTAGACTGACAAGTCAGAATGGGAATGAGAAGTAGAATTGAAATGGGAGGCCACCAGGAGTATCTGCTTTTTGTGGCAGACAGAACTTGGCAAAGCAGTCTCCCAATCTACGTCAGGTCTCACTGATATACAGGAGGCCACACTGGGAGCACTGGATAGAGTAGATGATCCCAACAGACTCACAGGTGAAGTGTCTTCTCACCTGGAAGGACTATTTGGGGCCCTGAATGGTAGTGAGGGAGGAGGTGTAGGGGCAGATGTTGCACTTGCTCTGCTTGCAAGGACAAATACCAGGAGGGAGATCAGTGGGGAGGGACACTTGGACAAGGGAGATGTGTAGGGAACGATTCCTGCGGGAAACAAAAAGTGGGGTGGAGGGAAAGATATGCTTGGTATTGTGATTCCATTGGAGATGGCAGAAGTTTTGGTGAATTATATGCTGGGCATAGAGGCTAGAGGAGTGATAGATGAGGACAAGAGGAGCATTATCCCTGGTGTCGTGGCAGGAGGATAGGGTGAAGACTCATCCTGACGAAGGGTCTCGGCCCAAAACGTTGACAGTGCTTCTCCTTATAGATGCTGCCTGGCCTGCTGTGTTCCACCAGCATTTTGTGTGTGTTGTTTGAATTTCCAGCATCTGCAGATTTCCCAGTGTAGTTATTGATGTAGCATAGGAAGAGTTGGGGAGAGATACCAGTGTAGGCTTGAAACATTGATTGCTCCACGTAGCCAATAGAAAGCAGGCAGAACTGAGGCCCAGGTGAGTGCCCATGGCTACACCTTTGGTTTGAAGGACATGCAAGGAGTGGAAGGAGAAATTATTGAGGGTGAGGACCAGTTCCACCAGATGGAGGAAAGTGGTGGTGGAGGAGAGAGCTTTAAGGCCCTCCTGAAGGGGGATGGATGTGTATATGGACTGGACATCAGGGTTAAGTTGGAGGTTGCTGGCCAATATGGTCAAAGGGTTGGAAGCTCCTATTCCATGCTGTACCTCAAGAAATAAATAAACTCTAATCTCTTAATCAATTTTACTTTGAAAATAAATTGATGATGCTGGAAATCCTACATAAAAACAGAAATTTCTTGAAACACTCAGCAGGTAAGATAGTCACTGCGGAAAGAGAAGCAGAGCTAATGTTTCAGACCAAGTTTCTTCGAGACCATGGAAAGCCCTTCTATCCAGGTACATCACAAAACCACAAGAAATTACAAAAATTTATGAATGCAGGCTAGTCCATCATGAAAACCAACCTCTTCTCCATTGACTCCCTTTATACTTTCCTGCTGCCTCAGGAAATCAGCCAACATCATTACATGACCCCTCCCATCCTGATATTCACCCTTCTCCCTCTTCCCTTCTGGCAGAATGTAGAAAAGCCTGATTTTTGGGTACACCAGGCTGAAGCACAGTTTCTATCCCGCTTTTATAAGACTATTGAAAGGACTTCTTAAACGATAGTGATTAATCTTTTGATCTCCCAATCGCCCTTGCACTTCATTTGTCGACCGGCACTGAATTTCTTCACCAACGGTAGCCTTATATTCTGCATTCTGTTTGTTTTTCTTGTGTACTGCCTTAGGTACGGAATTGTCTGTCTGGAAGGCATGAAGCAACACTTTTTCGCTGTATCTGGTAACATGTGACAACAGTAAACCAATCACATTCATTTCCTCATAGTCCTATCTCTTCTTGGAAAATCACCCTCACCCTCACTCTTTTTTCATCTATCCACAAAGCTGAGGTCCCCCTAATCCTTGTCCGGATTCTAGCTAACCTACTCCACCCATCACCAGTCTAGTAATGTCTTTCCCGAGCTGCATTGTTGAAGAGAGCGCAATACTCCAGGAGGGAGTTGGATATCAAGAATCAAGAAGGGGTTAAAAGAGCTTTAGTGAAATGTTAAAATGGGTGCGGAGATCAGAGGAGGAGGGGAGGCAGCAATTGCATGGTTTGGATGCAAGATCGATGAGCATTCTGGAGTTCTGCCTGGTAACCTTGGAGACAAGGGAGCATTTATTTTGAAGTAACAATCTAAAAAACTGCACTGACACGGAAGGCATGACTGTGACTATAAAGTGCAAAGCCAATTTAATATTTTGGTCACATCCTGAAGCATTAACACTGCTTTTTGCTTTTCAGTGTTAATGGGCCTCTTCTTACTCTCTAGCATTTTCTGAGTTTTATTTCCATTTCTGTAGAAATTAATCTCCTTGAGTTTTCTTTGTGCAAGTGTTCTCTCACAGCCTGGGCACTGTGTGAGCATGGAATGAATTTTATAGGCTGAATTAGAACTAAAAAAAAATTGCATTGGTATAGCAGCTTATAAGGAGCCCAGAAGCAAGCTGCAACAAAGGTACTTTTGTTTATGGATGTTTGGTGTATGGGGTGAACATTGGATTCATGGGGTGTATGGGGTGCATGAGCACTTCTGTTGAAAGGCTTGTGGTGCCTATTCTGGGGCAGCTCACTCACCTTTGGTCCCCACTGGACACTCAGCTCTCAGCTGTGGCTCCAAGTAGTTCTTGCCATGTGACAGCGACCACGCCCTGGTACACCTCTTCGACAGGCGGGCTAAACCAGGTGAGGGTAGCTGGCAGCCTCATACCCTGGTAAGTTAGTGATATGCCTGTCCTAGCATGCGAAGTCAGCTCCGGCAGACTGGGCAGCTGAGATCTAGCGACAGAACCAATGGCCAGGAAGGTAATTATGCCACACTCCATGGAGAGTGAAGGTCATGACAAGGCACAGAAGATGCCATGGTCATCCACTGGAACCAAGAAAGACCCCAGTTTGCGACACTTGTTCGTATCATTGGACCCAAGCTTCTGAGGTCAAGTGAATGGAACTGCCCCAATGCAACGACTTTTCCACTTTAAAAACTCTCCCACAAAGGTTTCCCATCATTATCGGACACGGTGGACAACCACCACTTTAATTTATGTTCAGGAGATAATCAGATTTAGAGTCATAGAGTACAATAGGACAGAAGCAACTTAATCTCCTCCCTAGACCGACAATATCTGGTCTGGCGTATCAATTGGCTACTCTTTGCTCAGAAAGTGACTACTAGATTTCAACCTCACTCCAGTTAAAAAAAAAACTCTTCCCCAAGTTCCCTCTAAATCCTTTCTTGGAGGGCTGTGACTGTTGGTGTTCTGCAAGGACCAGTGCTGAAATCACGGTTTGTAATATATATTGTTAGATTAGAGTGTAAAAGTTCTATTTTTCTTGAAGATTAATTTTTCCGATGCGTGCTCATATTTTTATATAATTGCCTATATGTGTGTAATTGTGGAATACTGTTCAAAAGGCTTTTCAGTAATTGTAGCAAAGCTGATTCTGTATTCTTCTCGAAGTTTCCCTGCAGCCAGTGTCATACCACTGGAACAGACCATTTCATAGGCTGCATCTTATCACGGAATCTTTTTATCTGCATTGCTTGGTTAAGACAACCACGGGTTTTTCTTCCTTCTTTCTTTGTTCTGTCTCTTCCTTACAGAAGAAATTGGTGATAGTTATTTTTTTCATTCTGAACTCGTAATAAAATGGCCGTAACCGTCAAGTTTAATGCCTCTTTCTTGGACTTCGGAAGAACCTCTGTATCATAACATCTCCATATCCAACAATATTAATGGCATAGAACAGAATTTAAGTTAGATAGGTAGATACTTTATTGATCCCAGAGGAAATCACAGTAGCATTACAAACATACAAATCTTAGAAGAGAAGTAAGAAAGAATGTTACCTCAAACAGTCTAACAGGAGGGGCACATCACTTCCCCGGCTATAGGTTGACTCATTATAGAGCCTAATGGCCGAGGGTAAGATTTACCTCATATAGCGCTCTTTGGAGTGGCACAGTTGTCTTAGTCTATTACTGAAAGTGCTTCTCTGTTCACCCAACGTGGCATGCAGAGGGTGAGAGGCATTGTCCAGAATTGTCAGGATTTTCCATAAGATCCTGATTTTTAAGTTTGCAGACAGCACATAAAATGGAGGGATTTGTGGATAGCAAGGAAAGTTATCAGAGGATACAGCAGGATTGGATGAAAATCTGGTGGAGAAATGGCTGACAGAGCTTAATCTGGACACGTAAAGTGATGAATTTTACAAGGTTAAATGTAAGAGGAAAATACTCAGTAAGTGGCAGGAGGTTTTGGATCACTGATGTACAGAAGGAATTTATGGTGCAAGTCCATAGCTCCTTGAAAGAGACACCATAAGCAGAAAGGGTGGCAAAGAAGGCAACCAATGTATTGCCTTCATTGACTGGGTATTGGGTATAAAAGGTGATGAAATTTATTTGTTACATGTATATTGAAGCATACAGTGAAATGCATCGTCAATGACCATCACAGTCTGAATACATACTGGGGGCTGCTCCAAAGTGTCTCCATGCTTCCAGCACCATCCTAGCATGCTCTTTGGAGACAGTGATGGGAACTGAACCCTGATCACTTGTCACAGGCACTGTAAAGAGTTACACTGACTGTGCCACCACATTATGAGTTGAGAAGTTATGGTGCAGCTGCACAGAATGTGTTACGCTGCATTTGGAGTATTGTCTGTGCTTCGGTTGTGACCCTATCGGAAGAACATGGCAGCTTTGGAGAAAACGCAAAAGGCATTCGTGAGGGTGTTGCCTGGATTGGAGAGTATTAGTTATAAGGAGAGTTTGGGTAGACTTGGGTTTTTTTTCTCTCTCTGGTGTGTTGTAGGCTGAAGGTAACCTGACAGAGATATCCCGTCTTTTTCCAGGGTGGAAACATCAATGACTAGAAAGTACAGGTTTAAGGTGAGGGATTTGCAAGGCAAGTTTTTCAAACATAGAGAGTGGTAGGTGCCTGGAATGTGCTGCTTGGGGAGATTGGAGGAGCAGATATGTTAACAACAAGGGATTTAAGTAGACGTGAAGAGTAGGAAACGTAGGGTTTGATCTGATGCTGCTTGCTGGTGGAAAATGAACCTTTGAACTTTGGTATGGTCCATGTGCAGGATGCAGGGATTAGTCTAGATCTGTGTCATAGTCACTGTGAACATGATGGGTAGAAGGGCCTGTTCCTGTGTTCTGCTGTTCTATGTTTAATGAGGGTGGGCTGATGAGGCTGAATGTATTTGCCCTGGAGTGGATGGAATTGAGGGAGGCCCCTCCGTTGGTCAGGGTTGACCATGGATGTTGTGCCTCAGCTGTCTATATAATATGCAAGCCAGGGCAGTATGATATGGAGAGCAAGCTGTTGCCTATGTAGCAGGGTCTCCCTTTCCATGCAAATGATGAATCCAAAGGAACGGCAGAGACTGATACAGTTTGGTACCAGCAGCATCACAGGAGTTGCCAGTCTGTGTTGAACTCAATGTAGGACTGGACTCCAGCACCAGAATTTTCCTCGGGGTTTAATTCTGAAGTCTCCTCCATCTGTGGTTATACCCGCAAGGCAGTGGAGGTTTGAGATCAGAGATTTCAGTCTCCTAGATAGGCTGCCAACCATGGCTGACGAGCCCCATCTGCCCAAAGTGACTGGTTTTAAACCACCAGTAACCTGCCTTTGCTCCTTCTCCTGTTGGTAGAAATGGTTCTGCTGGGCTTAGGCACACATGAAAGCCAGGAGCTGAACGGTTGTCAGAAGCTATTTGAGATGCATGCTATTGGGAGTATTTAACAAGTAGTGAAAGCTTATCCCCATTACCATCCCCAGCTATAACAAAAGTGTACGACATTCTGAGTACCCTTGGCCACGATCGATGATAGGAAACATATCCCAATGGCAGAGATGTTCAAAACTAGAGGGCTTAGGTTTGGTCTGAGGAGGATTTTTTTTTCATCCAGCAAGTGGTTGGAATCTAAACAGCTTTGCCTGAAGGCATGGTGGAGACAAGTACACGCTCATGTAGTAGCTAGACAAGCACTTGAATTGCCAAGATGCAGAAAGCAATGGGCCAAGTAGAATTGAATGGGATTAGTACAGATGCTCACATGAACGTTATGGACTGCGGGGGTTGTTTCTGTGCAGTTGACTCTTTAAGAAAAAGAGTAAATGTTTAAAGTTGAATATCAATCATCAGGTCTCTGATAAATGGGCCTCGTTCTGTTTTATTAATTCAGCCTCTCTTTCCAAAGATGCTGTGAATCATCCTGGTGCATCTCCTTTGTATTCCCTCCATTTGAAACACATCCTATCTATAGTATCTTTTTTCCATATTCACTGCCTTATTAGCTGAGTATTTCCACCATTCTCCTTTTTTTCATATAAACAGGATTTGCAGCGATCTGCATCTTTACTCATGTCTCCTGATTCGCTTTGTCTCCAACTAGAAGCAAACATTCCCATTATTCTCACCAACTTAATCCCATCTCTGAAATTTAATACATACTTCTTTCCCCCCGTTCCCATTCTGATGAAATGTTATCGACCTGATCATTAACCACACACCTCTCCACAAATGCTGCCTGACTTGTTGGGTGTTTCCAGCATTCTCAGATTTTATTGTACAGTATATTCAATAATTAAATAAAGAAAATATAGTAATTTAATAATGTTCTTAAATTCTTAATATATTATAAATTAATAATATATACAAACCATAATTGGCCGACTGGTGGCGTAATGGCATCAGCGCTGGACTTTGCAGCGAAGGCTCCTGAGTTCGAATCCAGCCGACTCCAAAAACCTGGAGAGGGACGGGCTCCGCCAGGTTTCAGACACCCAAGACACGCTGTATGATGAGCAATCACCAAAAAGATTGGTGCAAAAAGCTTGTTATGATGGCGCTCGGACACACACACACACACACACACACACACACACACACACACACACACACACACACACACACACACACACACACACACACACACACACACACACACACACACACACACACACATTAATAATAAGAATAATAAAAGATAAGAACCTCCAAGAGGACCACAACCTTGTTGTAGGGTTTTGAGGCTTGCATGCCTCAGTAATCTGGAGAGCTATGTTGGCTGGAGTCAGGGCCTTGTGCTTTGACTCTTGGTAGGGTCACCCATGCCAAACAGGTCAAAGGGTAAAGCCCAACTAAGAGTGGTCCACTGTTCCTCGAGGTTCAGTGGTTCAGCTGAAGGCCAACAACCCTGACTGGTCAAAAACTGTTACAGAAACAGCAATGAAGAAAAGCTTCATTGCTATCCTAAACGCCAGTGGCGTAATGGGCAGTGTGTAAGTAAAATATAAGAAATATAGAATTAATTTCAAGGAAATATCTCATTTGGAATCAAAATATATCCAGCATTGGTGACAATAATTAGAACATACAACGTAGAAACCTAGAGCACATTTCAGGCCCTTCGGCCCACAATATTGTGCCGACCATGTAACCTACTCTATAAACTGCCTAGAATTTACCTACCGCAAAGCCCTCTATATTTCTATGCTCTATGTACCTATCTAAGAGTCTCTTAAAAGACCCTATTGTATCCACCTCTACCACCGTCACAGACAGTGCATTCCATGCACCCACCACTCTCTGTGTGGAAAAGCTTACCCCTGATGTCCCCCTTGTACCTACTTCCAAGCACTTTTAAACTATGCCCCCTCATGTTAGCCATTTCAGCCCTGGGAAAAAAGCCTCTGGCTATCCTCATGATCAATGCCTCTCATATGTTATGCACCTCTTTCAGGTCACCTCTCATCCTCCATCACTCCAAGGAGAAAAGGTCAAGTTCACTCAACCTATTCTCATAAGGTACACCCGCCAATCCTTGTAAATCTCCTCTGCATTCTGTCTATAGTATCCATATCCTTCCTGTAGTGAGGTGACCAGAACTGAACACAGTACTCCAAGTGGGGTCTGACCAAGGTCTTATATTGCTGTAACATTACCTCATGGTTTATCTTATAATTATCTTTAAAGCTATTAGTTAAAGTAATGGCATGAAGGGAATTAAATCTTTATCCTCTAGTGAGGTTGACTAGTTACTGTCTTCTGAACAGTCCACTTAAGTCACTCAAATTGGAGATAATGAACATAAACTTTGTCATCCTGATAATGAATAAATAAGAGAGAGAAATCACCGTCATGGTCTGCACAATCCTTTGAGTGAACGACTGACCAGTTAACAAAGGAGGCAAAGAACTAAATCTTAAAAGAGCAGCTGTTTATGAGTTGGAACCTCATTAACGGCTCTGAAACTGAAACTCTGTGCAAGTAATTGGCTGATAAAGTTAGTTGACACAAAACATAACTGAGGTTAGAAAAGTTCAGATATGTCACATTAATTCAGTGTTGATTACATTATAGCTGAGATCTGTGTTCGAGGTTGATATAAATTGGCGAGATTAATTTGGAATTAGTCTCCTTTGATCACTGACAAGTTAGCGGCAATAAATTGCCAGCTTATTGAAAATAGTCCATAACGGGAAATTAAAATTGGGTGAGATGTGAGGCTGAATTGATATGGTGTGATTTATGTTATCACCAAAAGGCAAATCTGTCCCAAAGTGATTACAGAATTTATACAACCTTGTCTTGACATGTTGTGTAGATGTATCAGTTGCTTTGTGAGCCTCTGGGGGTTGCTATTGGTCTTCTGAGATGTCAGTGTGATGATCTTCTGTCTTAGTGATGATACCCATTCCTCTTGGACATAATTTTGGAAGAGCTTGCCTTCTGCTCTGGTACCTGCAAATGAAACAGTTTGTTTAACTAATATTTCCCTTTACAATGGGTACTTAATTGACGCAATTGCAACCAGATACTATTTTCAGCCATTTTTATCGTTGTTATCTGTTCTTCTGTCCATAAAAGATTAATTTCCCAATTTCTCAATTTTTATCACTTATTTATTATTATTATTTCTTTCTTTTTGTACTTGCACCATTTGTTATTTTTTGTACATGGGTTGAATGCCCAGTCAGTGCAGTCTTTCATTACCGTAATTCTATAATGGTGATTTCTCCGAGAAGACCACAACCTTGCCATGGGCTGGAGGCTTACGTGCCTCACTGACCTGGAGAGGTATGTTGGCTGGAGTCAGGGCTTTATGCTTGCCAAACAGGTCAAAGGGTAGAGGTCAGACTAAGAGTGGTCCACTGGTCCTCCACGTTTGGGGGTTCATCTCAGGACTAAAATCCCTGACTGGTAAAACAAAACTGTTACAGAAACTGCAATGAAGTGTCCTACATCTGAGTGTGACGGTATTTCAGAGTCTCCACTGGGATTTGCATGACTGACAGCAGTGAAAACTGAGAGGAAGCTACTAACACGATGAATGAAGCTGTGAACACCGCCACAGATGGGGGACCTTCAATGCTGCTCTAAACGTCAATGGCGTAACAGACAGTAAGTATTATAGTTATTATTCTATTATGGATTTATTGACTATGCCTGCATGAAAATGAATCTCAGATGACATATATGTACTTTGATAATAAATTTACCTTGAACGTTATTGAAGTATTGTTACTTTAACAACAACACAGAACTAAAAGTAATAATTAACTTCCTAACTTCTAACAGCTGTTACAAACCAAAATTAAATTGTTGGCAATTGTAAAGTAATTTGGGATATTCCGCAAGGGATGTAGAAAGAGTTATGAAAGTTTCTCTTTTTCATTTCACTGGTTGTAAAGCTCTGATAGGCTCTTGATCAAAGCAAGGTGCTATATGGTGTGTTGGTCTTCATTAGTTGGCGACTGAGTTCACAAACTGTGAGTAATATTGCACTCTATAAAACCCTGGTTACCACACTTGGAATATTCTGTTCAGTTCTGGTGGTCTCATTATAGTAAGGATGTAGAAGCTTTAGAGAGAGTCCGGCGGAGATGACCAGGATGCTGTCTGAATAAGAAGACAGGTTGAGTGAGCTGGGGCTTTTCTCTTTGAAGCCAGGGAGAATGAGGGACGACTTGATGGAGGTGTACAAGATGATAAGAAGCATAGATTGCTAGCCAGAGACTTTTCCCCAGGGCAGAAATGGCTAATACAAGGATACATAATGTTAAGGTGATTGGAAGAAAGTGTAGCTGAGATGTCATAGGTAATTGTTTTATTACACAGAGAGAGGTTTATGTATTGCCAGGGTGGTGTAGAGGCAGATGCATTAAGGGATTTAAGACAATCATAGATATGGAGGGTTATGTAGGAGGGACATGTTAGATTGAGCTTACAGTAATGATGCACCATCAATAACTCACGCTGAGACTTAGGAAGTGAGATATCGGCTTTTATTGACTGAAGAACAACACTACATCCTGGGAAAATGAGGGAGAGCAGCAGACCACAGTCGCCTTTATACAGGGGTCTGTGGGAGGAGCCACAGGAGCATTCAGCAGGGTCTGTGGGAGGAGCCACAGGAGCAGTCAGACAGGTATATCTAGTTCACCACAAGTAGGTTAAAAGGCTGGCACAAAATCATGGGCTGAAGGGCCTGTACTGTGCTATAATGTTCTATCACTCCCAAGTCTCTTTGCATTTCTGATCTCTGAATTCACTCCCTGGTCAGAAAATAGCCTACACCTTTTTTCCCTTCTACCAAAATGCATGACTGTACAATACTCTACACTGTAGTCCATTTCAAAGTTCAAAGTAAGTTTATTATCAAAGTACATATACAACCCCGAGAATCATTTTCTTGTGGGCATACACAGTAAATCTAAGAATTGTAAGAGAATCAATGAGTGACCACCCAATAGGACAGTCAACCAACCAATGTGCAAAAGACAACAAACCACATACACAAAAGAGAAGACCAATAAACAATTAATATCGAGAACATGAGATGAGGAGTCCTTGAAAGTGAGTTCACAGGTTGAGCGATCAGTTCAGTGATGGGGTGAGTGAGGTTATCTCCACTGGTTCATGAGCCTGATGGTTGAGGGGTAGTAACTCTTCATGAACCTGGTTGTGTGGGTCGTGATGTAGGGTAATATACAAAATTCACAATCACCGACACTGGTTGGGGTTCACTTTAGGGGGCTGTTCTGATGTGAAGAGGTAATTATGAAAAAGGCTTTTATTGCCTTTATGTGTTCAGTTTTTGGTGTTCAATCAATGAGTTGCTATGGTTTTTCTTAAACATAAAATACCTCTGCCATTTTATTTGTGAAAACCTACACCGATGGTCCTGTACGATCATCCTGATGGCAGCAGTGGGAGGAGATCATGCGCTGGATGGTGGGGGTCCTCGATATGGATGTTGCTTTTCTCTGACCGCGCTCTTTTGTCATTGCTTTGCCCATTATCCTAATCCGTTCAAGTCCTCCTGCTTCCTCAGTAATACCTACCTTTGCAGCTCTCTATGCGTCTTCCATAAGCTTTCACAAAGCCATCAATTGCACTAAGGCCACTCAGTTCCAGATTTCATCACAGCCTTTGCTTAACCCGGACTAAAGAGCTCAATTCCAGGGGTCAGCTGGGAGAGACAATCAGGCAGAATCTGAGTAAGTGGGTATCAAGGAGCATTAGTTTAACTGGAGTCAAGGGGTATCAAGGGGAAAGCACTGGAATGACATGCATGGCTGTGACCTTTGGAAGTCAGGTGTCCTAGCTCAGTGCAGGATAACAGAGCAGGAAGTGAAAATTTAGGAAAAAAAACTGAAGATGGAAATCTAAAATAATAACAGAAAATTTACAGAACACAGAAGATATTACAAATTTTGGAATTCTTAAGCAACACATATGAAATGCTGAAGGAACTCAGCAGGTTGGCCCTCATCTATAGAGGGGAATAAAGCATTGATGTTTCAGGCTGAGGCCCTTTTTCTGGATGATGAAGAGTCTTGGGTCAAAATATTGGCTGTTTATTCCTTTGTACAGATGCTGTCTGACTTGCTGAGTTCCTCCGGCATTTTGTGCATGTTACAAAAAGTTTCCAGGCAATTTTCTCCAATGAGATAGAGTCTAACCTCCTTGTATTGACATTTCATGGTATTAGCATCAGGGAGTCTCCTATTACTAATATAATGGGGTTAGCAACTGATTCGAAACTTAGCTTGGACCAGTCCATTTAATACCACGGTTACAAGAGTAATTCAGTGGCTGGGTATCCTGTGCGGCTGACTTGAATCCTGATAATCCAAAGTCTTTCCCTCATTTGCAAGGTGCGCAATGGAAATTTTATTTAGAGACACAACATAGTAACAAGCCCTTCCAGCCCAATGGATCCACACTGCCCAATTACACCCCTGTGACCAATTAATCCACTAACCCTTACGTCTTTGGAATGTGAGTGGGGACCGGAGCACCTGCAGGAAGCTCACGTGATCGCGAGGAGAATGTACAACCACCTTACTGATGGTAGTGGGAGTTGAACCCGGATTGCTGGTGCTGTAAGAGCATTTTGCTACCATGCCACCCCGTGGAAATGTTCTCCACTGGCCTGGATGAATGCAGGATTCACAATTCTCAAGCTGCCTGTTCATTTGGCCCCTTATCCTCTGCTTAAACATTCATTTCCTCCATCACTAATGCACAATATTTTTATTGTGTGGCATCTATAAAATACACTGCGTTAAATGCTCAGGCTACTCTGACACCATATCCCAACTCTGCGATCTCTGCCACTGAGATATGAATGTCACCATCTGCAAACTGGGGACTATCCTGACAAGGTCTAAATCGTGGAACTCCCTTTCCAACAGCACTGAAGGAGTCAAATCACGAACAAGAGGAAATCTGCAGATGCTGGATATCAAAGTAATGCACACAAATTGCTGGAGGAACTCAGCATTCCAGGCAGCATCTATGGAAAAGAGTAAACAGTTGATGTTTCAGGCCAAGGCCCTTCATCAGGACCTGATACATGGCCTGTTGGCTTCATCCAGCTTTTTCTGTGTAGCGCTGAAGGAGTATCTTTATGTTAATGGATTTTAGGGAGACTAGGCCTGCACTGCTTCCGGTTATTATTGATGGTGAGGACCTACAAGTACCTGGGGGTGCACCTGGATGACAGACTTAAGTGGAACACCAACACAGAGGCTGTGTACAAGAATGGCCAGAGTCGCCTCTACTTCCTGAGGAGACTGAGGTCGTCTGGAGTATGAAGGCCTCTCCTTCACCTGTTCCCAGTCTGTTGTTGCCAGTACAATCTTCTATGTGGTGGTGTGCTGGCACAATGGCATCAACACAGGTGATGTCAACAGGCTCAATAAACTAATTAGAAAGCTGTTATAGGAGTCAAACTGGACACACTGGAGACTGTGGTAGAACAAATGATGCTATGGAAAATCCTGGCAATTCGGACAACGTTTCTCACCCTCTGCATGCCACTTTAGCTGAATAGAGGAGCACATTTAGTAATAAACTAAGACGATGGTGCTGCTCCAAAGTGCACTATATAAGGTCATTCTTACCCTTGGCCATTAGGCTCTATAATGAGTCAACCTAAATCTGGGGAAGTGATGACCCTCTTCTGTTAGACTGTTTGAGGTAACTTATTTCTTATTCTTTCTTACTTCTCTTTTAATATTTGTATATTTGTGTATCTGTGCACTTGTAGTGCTACTGTGACACTGTAATTTCCTTTGGGATCAATCAAGTACCTAACTATCTTATCAGCAGAAATTCAAGGATGTCATGTTTTAGTTTGACCACGTGGGGGTGCTAAGGTCCTCCAGGCCCTAACACTCCTCCTCCCCCGATTATTAGCTGATCATTTTCATCTCTGCCTTGTTTTATTATCAGTGCACCGGCACCTTGTTTGTCAATTTACTTTTCCCGCTTTGTTCTTCTTTGCTCAGTCTTGAACCTACCTATCCAATGTGTATTTAATCTCGAGTGCAAGCCTGAGTTTGCCACTAACCAATCCACAAGTAAAGATCCTTTGTCCAATTCCATCCTTGTCTCTGTTGTCCTGTGCACCTGGTCGTAGTCTCTCCTGCGACAGCCTTGAGAACTCTAGTTCAGACACAGCCTGGCAACCACCCGTCATACAGTGGGGAGCTTAGCACCGTTTTCTCAAAAGCAACTAGAAGTGACCATTTAGTGTTGCTATTTCTGCAATACCCACATCTCAAAAATCCAACAAATCCAAACACTGCTTTCTCCTTTTTGCAAAGAGTGATTATTCATTTATAGATCTCACCTGTGGCAGGTGAAACGAAGGTTGTTTGTGTTGTGGATAGTGTAGATGGTTGGCATAGTTTGCAACAGCACATTGATAGGACGCAGAGCCGGGCTGAGAAGTGGCTAGATGGAGTTCAATTCGGAAGTGTATAAACGATACACTTTAGAAGGTTAAAAATGAAGGCAAAGTGCAGGGTAAATGGCAGGATTCTTGTTAGTGTGGAGGAACTAAGAAGATTTTGGGCTCTCTGTTCATAGATCACAAAAAGTTGCTGCACAGGTTTATGAAGGTGTATGGTGAGTTGGGCTTCATTAGTTTGGGGAGGCAGGAGTGAATGGGTTGAGTTCAACAGCCACATGGAAATGTTCTGACTCTATAAAACTCGATTAGACCACATTTACGGTATTGTCTTCAGTTCTGGTTGCCTCATTAGAGGAAGGATGGTGAAGCTTTAGTGAGGGTGCAGAGGGGATTTACTTGGATGCTGCCTGGTTAAAAGAGCATATCATATGTGAATAGGTTGAGCGAGCTAGGGCTTTTCTCTTTGGAGTGAAGGAGGATGAAAGGTGATTTGACAGAGGTGTATGAGATGATAAGAGGTGTTGATAGAGAAGTCAGTCAGTGACTTTTTCCTGGGGAGGAAATGGTTATTACAAGTGGGCATCATTTTAAGATGATTGTGGGAAAGTACTGGGGAAATCAGAGATAGTTTTATTACAGAGAGTGGTGGGTCCTTGGAATGTGTTGCCAAGGGGTCTGTCAGAGGCAAAAACATTAGACATTTCAGAGACTCTTAGATAGCAACATGGATGAAAGGAAAATGGAGGGCTGTGTGGGAGGGAGGGGTTAGATTGATCTTGTAGCAGGCTAAATGGTTGGCACAACATTCTGGGTAGAAGGGCCTGAACTGTGCAATACTGTTCCATGTTCCATGCTCTCTGTCTGCACATTTTCTGAGCTTCTTTAATCTCCGTAAAGAAAGTTGTTTTGTCAGTGCTAGAATACACTTCTTAAAATAGGTGACATTATTTTTTTGATTCGGTACAATAGAATCTTGTGTTGTTTCATTCGCAATCTTTTCATTATCTACTTCTGGAATACGTTCATAATTGCACAATTCTTCCATATTCTGTAGTATTGCCCTTGTAGGAGTTAAATGATTAATGTGTACAATTCAAATTCTGTCTCCTATCTTTGTACAGCATACTTCAATGATTATTCTGAAATCCCATTTCTGAATGTCAAAATTGTATGGCAGTGTTGATATACATATTCCATCATGGTGTTTAAAAGGTTTCACTCCATGGTATGAGTCATAATTCTGTTTCAGTCTCAATGCTTCCCTTTCACTTTGGCTAAATTAAGTTCAATCACCTTCTGTGTCTTCTATATACATAGCTTGGCAGAAATATAACCTGTTTACTTATAGTCGAAAGAGGCTGTTTGGATAATTCGGTCCAAAACGTTCCTGACAGAACAATCCATTCCATCTCTCAGAGAATCAGGATGCACATGGGTCTTCAGGCCCTTGTAAGGAGAAGTGGGTATGGCCTAGATCAGGGGTCTAATTCAGGATCCGTGGACCCCTTGTTTAATGGCATAAAAAAGTTGTGAATGCTGGGCCTAGATTGTGTGGGTCTTTAATGATGCATCTCGGCTTCCTGAGACATCATCTCTAGTGGTTGTCCTTAATGGTGGGAAGAGCTGTATGTTGGTGGAACTGGTTGAGTCTACCACCCGCTGTAGCCTCTGCATTCCTATGCACTGAAGCTCCCATATCAGACCATGATGTAGCTAGAAGCATCACCATTGGTAACTGATAGCTGAAACCTGACAGTGGTTACCAACATACAGCTCTCCCCACTAACTACTAGAGACGATGTCTCAGGAAGGCAACATCCACCATTAAGGACCCACATATTCTAGGCTATGCCCTCTTTTCCTTACTGCACAATGTACAGGAACTGAATACACATGCCTCAAACTTCAAGCACAGAGTATATACTGTATACCCATGAAAGTAGACTTGAAATTGAATGTCAAACACAAGGAAATAGGCAGATGCTGGAAATTCAAGCAACACACACAAAATGCTGGTGGAACGCAGCAGGTCAGGACTTCTGACGAAGGTCTCAGCTCAAAACGTTGATAGTGCTTCTCCCCATAGATGCTGCCTGACCTGCTGCGTTCCACTAGCATTTTGTGTGTGTTGCTTGAAATTGAACGTCCTTGTTTACTTGACATGAGGTAACTTATCCTCCCTGTCAAATCAACTCCCTTTCTAAATCTTTTACCACTTACCTCTACTAAGGGGTTTTCTAATGTAGCCATTTAATTGACGGACATGACTTTGGGACACGGGAGGAAACTCAAGGATCAACAGAGTGAATGTACAGACCTCAGACAAACAGCACCAGAGCCCAGGATTCATTCCGGTTGTTGGGATTCAGAGGCAGTCCCATTTTGTTAAATGGAATGTCATTGTTCTGTCGTTTAGCAAAGTGTTAGCTCATTGACATCTCAACGTTAAACTTGAGCACTCCTGCAATACAGTGAGACAAGAGATTCTGCAGGCACTAGAAATCTTGAGCTGGAGAAACTCTCAAGTCAGGCAGCATTTTGAAGACACACAGAATGCTGGAGAAACTCAGCAGGCAAGTCATAATGAAGGGTCTTGGCCATTAAAATCGGTGTAACACCACTTAGAACATGTTCTCTTCTCACAGTTGCCATCAGGAAGAAGGCATAGGAGCCTTAGGACCCACACCACCAAGTTCATGAACAGTTACTATCCTGCAACCATCAGGCACTTGAACCAGAGGGGATAACTTCACTCAACTTCACTTGCTCCATCATTGAACTATTCCCACAACATATGAATTCACTTTAAAGGACTCTTCATCTCATGTTCTCAATGTTTATTGCTTATCTATCTATTTATCTATCTATCTATCTATCTATTTATTTATTTATTTATTTATTTATTATTGTTTCTTTCTTTTTGTACCTTCACATTTTGTTGTCAAAAATTTTGCACACTGGTTGAATGACCAAGTTGGTGAAGTCTTTGATTGATTCTACTACCATTACTATTCTATTATGGGCTTATTGAGTATGCCTGCAAGAAAATGAATCTGGGTTGTATATGGTGATAAATATGTAATTTGATAATAAGTTTACTTTGAACTTATTTATTTATATGATTGCTTCCTCTTTTTGCATTTGCACAGTTTGCTGTCTTCTGCACTCTGGCTGAACGTCCTAGTTGGGCAGTCTTTCATTGATTCTGATATGGTTATTATTCTGTGGATTTGTTGAGTATGTTCACAAGAAAATGAATCACAAGGTTGTATATGGTGGCATATATGTGCTTCAATAATAAAATTTCCTTTGAACTTTATTCCTCTGCATAGATGCTGCCTGACCTGCTGAGTTCTTCCAGCATTTTGTGTGTGAACTCACTTAATGCATTTTTTATTATGCTTCTATATCAACTTCCACTGATTTCTCTGAACATTGGTTGATTCTAGACACCAAAGAAGTCTGTATTTAATGTACAAGTGGAAATGAATAAACTTCAGGACCATTTCTACTAGTGAAATTGTGAAATCATGGTTTCATACATTTTGTCTGTATTTTCAAATGGTAACCTTCACAGCACATCTCCAATTTTATTTTGAACTATCATATTTGATTTTGTAATCCTATTGAGATAAGAGAATGTCCCACTTTGCCTTATCAGTGCAGCTATTGTTGGTATTGTGAACGCAGGTCTAAGAATTGCTAACAAAAGCTTATCATCTGTGACTGGCTGTGGTCTGCACAAGAGGAATTGATGAAACCTTTGCAATGTTTTTCTCAACTTGAACATGGATCCTCTCTCCCTTTATTCATGCACACGTGGATTGTCTTCGACTGTGCTTGTTATTGCGGAAAGGTGGCTTCAGGACGACATCCCATGCACCATCATCCTTCATTGAGGCTCATTGAGGGAAGCGTTGAGGCCATATCACTCAAGGATTTGTACTAATATTTTTTTGTGACTGTATGTGCTGTGTTTGACCATATGTACTGTGCATAACACATTGTGCAAAACACCAAATGTTTAATTTGGCTATATACATGTGTATGGTTGAATGACCATTAGACTTGAACTTGATGCCTCACGTCTTAATAAGCTGGTAAGGAAGGCGGGCTCTGTCGTGGGCAAAGTACTGGAGAGTTTAACATTGGTAGCTGAGCGAAGGGCGCTGAGTAGGCTACGGTCAATTATGGATAACTCTGAACATCCTCTACATAGCACCATCCAGAGACAGAGAAGCAGTTTCAGCGACAGGTTACTATCGATACAATGCTCCTCAGACAGGATGAAGAGGTCAATACTCCCCAATGCCATTAGGCTTTACAATTCTACCGCCAGGACTTAAGAACTTTTTAAAAGCTATTATTAATGCTTTTTGAGATAGTGATTTAGATGCATATCATATTTTTTTTACTGAGTTAAGTATTGTATGTAATTAGTTTTGCTACAACAAGTGTATGGGACATTGGAAAAAAAGTTGAATTTCCCCATGGGGATGAATAAAGTATCTATCTATCTATCTATCTATCTATTTCATCATCACCCGTTTCAAGGTCCTTCTCCTCAACTCACAACACCATATGCTACTTTTAACTTCCTAGACTCACTTCCATGACTCTTTTAATCTTCTGCTGTTCTTTACCTCCATTCCATTTTTATCCTTCTTTAAAAACTGTTGTAATAGTAAGTGAGCAGTCTGGCAAGATCTGGGAAAAGCCTAGCCTGATTCTGAACCATGTTTAGATTCAACAATGGTTCTGCCCAATTTCCTTAACTATACAGTCAAGACTTCAGAACACGTACAATTATTCCTTTTGAGCTTTGCGTTCTGTTTGTGTAAGCATATGGACATTTCTAACAGAGATGAGGAGGAACTTCTTTAGTCAGACAGTGGTGAATCTGTGGAATCTATTGCCCCAGACAGCTGTGGATGTCCGGTGATTAGGTATATTTAAAGAGGAAATTGATAGGTTCTTGATTAATAAGGGTGTCAAAGGAAGACAGTGAATGGGATTGAGAAGGATCATATTTCACCCATGATGGAATGGCAGAGCAGACTCAATGGGCTGAATGGCCTAATTCTGCTTCTATGTCTTATGGTTTAATATTGGAAGATATTTTTTGGAATGTGTAGCTATTATTTTAACATCTTGATTATACAAGTAGCGATTTCTAACTTGTGCTGCATTGTCCATAATAGCTTGAAGGATCCTTCAGAGATGACTTCATAACTTAAAGTGGTTATGGCTACAAATGCAATTCCTTAAGTGTATTAATTATCAAATATTGCTGATGCATCTTAATGGTACTCAGCTGCAGAAGTGCACGTAATAGATCTACTTTGGTTTAGGCAGATCTAGGGAAGTCATTCACCTGAAACATGAATTCTTTTGCCCAAAAATTATTATTTCTATTAATTTCCCAATTTATTTTGGACATCCAGGATATGCAGGTTCTTTGGGTTCTTCATTGGTTTGATGAGCACTTTGATTCCTACAAAATCTTCATTCTATCCCATGAAGTAGATAATGGTTCGCCACTACCAATTGGCAGGTTCAAGGTCAGCTTGTAGTCAGCATACAGTTGAATGTTTCTTCCCACTTCAGGTGCTCCTGCAATGATCATTTCCCTGTCACCTTCACATGTCATCATCAGAATTTGTAACACACACAAATGTTTGAGGGTCTCAGCAGGCCATGCAGCATCTCCAGTTTTTGGCCACCTCGAACTTCCACATAGATGGCAACTGTGGATTTTGGTAGATTAATCTTTCACCTGGACTGACATGAATATGAGAATTTTACCTGTAACCCCTCATGCAAATCTTGAGCATTTTCATATACTTTCCCAATATTATCTTTAACTGTAACTTTGAAGCATCCAAACAGCAGACAGCTTTTCAATTTCCAAGCCAGTTTTTGCCATCAATCTTGGTCAATTAGTATAACCAGGTACAACTCATAGTGGTTTACTTTGCTGACTATTATGATCACTAAACTTCTCATTTGGTCTAAAAGTCTGGAAGCTTTAGAGAGAGAGAGCAAAGGAGTTTCACCATGACGCTTCCTGGATAGTGTTCATGTCTTATGAAGATAGATTGAGTGAGCTAAAACTATTCTTTTTGGAGCGAAGGGGGATCAGAGGTACCCAATAGCGACATACAAGAGGATAAGAGGCATTGATCGAATGGATAGCCAGAGACTTTTTTCCCCCAAGGTAGAAATGGCTAATACAAGGGGGAATAATTTTAAGATGATTGGAGGAAGGACAAGGGGGATGTCAGAGATATGTTTTTTACAGAATGTTGGATAAATGAAACACTCTGCCAGGGGTGGTGGTAGAAGCGGATACATTAGGGACATTTAAGAAACTCTTAGATAGGCACATCGATGATAGAAAAATGGAGGACTATGTAGGAGACCAGGGTGAGGATGATCTTGAAGAAGGTAAAAAGGCCGGCACAACATTGTGTCCAGAAAGGCCTGTGCTGTAATGTCCTATGTTCTATAAAAGTATCTGCAATATGTTTTCATGTTCACTGTCCATGGTACTTAACTGAAGGGAATTAGATGTGCAGACGTCCCACCCCTTTACAAAGGTAGAGTGTTCGTATGAAACCTTTCTTAAGCTGAAATGGCGTAAAGCGAGAATCATTAATGTATATGGGAAAAATTTTTGTAAAAGCGAAAATCCTCTTTGTAATGCAAAAACAGGTTACTAATATAGGTCTTTCATAAAAGTGAAGTGGCATAAAACGAACATTCATAAAGCGGGGGACAGTTGTATACCTTTGCCCATGTTTGAGCATTCTCCTTCTATGGTAATGACCATTTAATCAAATGTTTGTCTAAAGTCAGCCCAACATCATGACTGATGACGTAAGTGCCTATTTTCCAAACCAGTTTTGATACTGTGTAGTCTTGTTTCCTGTGTTTTTTAAAATCTGAAAATTTGCCTCTACTGAAACGCCATTGGAGCTACTATAGATTAGTTGCCTTGGCCTTTGACCTATCAAATCAAGTTATGTGCTCTGTATCTGACAGTTAATATAATTTTCCATTGTAAATCGAAATCTGTATCAATTATTTACACATTTTAGATTGTCCTCTGGAGTACTACTGATCTTTGCCCACAAACTGCTGCCACACATTGGACAAAATTCTTCAGAATTTTGCATGAAATTTCAAAAGTGAGGTCCTTGTGTTTCATGCCCTCAGGAAAATTGTTTTATCAACCAAGCCATCATCTAATTTTCACACAATGCCTGGTTGTAGAAGGTGCTGAGGTTGCATTTCCAAGTCAGGTTCCTCAACAGGGCAATGTATTTAGTGACAGTCTTGCTTGTCTTCTGGTTACTGCAGCTTCTGAAGGCTTCTGATTGAAGTAATCCTGTAACTTTTGTGCTACTTTACTGGATGAACCAAGTTTCCTTTTCCTTGGTGTTAGAAATTTCTGAACTTATTTCAGTGAACTGAGTGGAATTCTTGTCCCCGACACAAACACAGGAGGTTCTGCAGATCCAGAGCAACAAATACAAAATGCTGCAGGAACTCAGCAGGTCAAGCAGCATCTATGGAGAGATGACATTTCAGGCTGAGACCCTTCATCAGGACTTGGAAAGAAAGGGAAAAAAGCTAGAATAAGGAGGTGGGGGGGGGAGGGAAAAGAGTACAAGCTGGCAAATGATTAGTGAAACCAGTGAGGGGAAGGTAGGTGGGTGTGAGGGTGAGCAGCTGGGTGGTGGTAAGTGGAAAAGGTAAAGGCCTGAAGAAGAAGGAATCTATTAGGGGCGAAGAGTGGACCATGGGAGAACAGGCAGGAGGAGAGGCATCAGATGGATGTGATAGGCATGCGAGGAGAAGGGAAGGGATAAGAGGGGAGCCAGAATGAGGAATGGACAAAGAGAGAAGGGGAGAAGGGATAAATTATTGTAAGTTAGAGAAATCAATGCTCATGCCATCACATTGGAGTCTACCCAGATGGAATATGATGTGCTGCTACTCCAACATGAGAGCGGATCAGCTTGGCAGTAGAGGAGTCCTTGGGATGACAGATGGAATGGAAGGGCTAAAGAAGAAGGAATTTAATTGGAGAGATTTCTTGCATCCCTGTACAGTGTTGTAATATACAGAATCATTCCTAACATTAGCATAGATTCCCTTTTTGCTCTTTGTTGTGAAAACTATTTCCATAATGTGAAGCATGAGCTGACAAATGCACACATCTGACAGCATATAGCAAAACTCTCTGGTGGAGAGTGCTTTCAAACCTTTGTGTCTTCTGCTTAACAGGAAAAGGGAAATTTGGTAATTTACATTATCAATGTTGTGTGCTTTGAGGTACGGTGGAAGAATTGTATGCATATCAGTTCATTGAGGTAGTACAAGGTTAAACTATGTGGTGATGATTGGCATCTGTCTGTCTCGGAGAACAATGGGTGACAAGCCTGGGCAGAAGATATGGAGATCATGAGATGCCCAGTCATCAACATCCCCCTATAGGCCTCACAAAGGAAAGCTTATAAAGCAATACATTTGACACCAGCAGCTGCCGGAAGGATGTTCAATGATGTCCAGCTGCCTTAGGGGCTTCACTCCGGATTTGCTCTCTGGGTTTACTCCCGTACGGTTCATCTCTCCAAGAGGCTGCCCACAAGGCAGTGGAGCTAATTACCCTTAGCTGGGGATCTAGTTCACGAGCACCAGTGTGCGTCCATGCGCCGGTGGGCCTAGGTGCTACCTGTGCAGGGGCCAGACTTCCTCCAGCCCTCTGTCATTCAGCCTGAGTCTGAAAGGAGTTCAGTTTCTGTGTGTTGCCAGCGAGGAGGCATTACGTGAGGCTTGCATTTGGCGAGGCTGTGTACTGGCAGAGAGATACTTAAATATTCAGCTCTCCTTTTCGTAAGGCTACTAGCCAGCAGTGGAAGCTGAAAGAGAGGGCGACAAGCACTACCCATTACATGACCACACTAGACACATCACAACAACCATTTTGACATCAAGGTTAAACAATAACAGTGCAAAATAAAGTGTTCCAATTACAGAGGAAATGCAGTGCAAGTAGACAATAAGGTGCAAGGTCTCAACAATGTAGACTGTGATGACAAGCATCTATTCTATAGTACCATTCAATAGACATAACAGGTGGGGCAGAAGCTGTCCTTTAGCTTGGCGGTGCAAGCTTCCTTCTACAGGATGGGAGAGGAGAGAGGAGGGAATGTTTGGGGTGGGTGCGATCGTTGGTTATGTTGGCTGCTTAACTGAGACAGCTAGAAGTGTAGACAGAGTCCATAGATGGGAGGCTCTATGTCCACAACTCTCAGCAGTTTCTAGTGGTCTTGGGCAGAACAGCTGCCATTCCAAGCCATGGTGCATCTGGACAAGGTGGTGCATCGATAAAAATTGGTGAGGATTAAAGGGGACGTACTGAGTTTCTTTAGCCTTCTGAGGAGGAAGAATCTCTGGTGCGTATTCCTGGCTGTGTTGTCAATGTAGTTGAAACGCGGCAGATTATTGGTGATGTTCACTCCTAGAAACCTGCATCTCTCAAGCTTAGCACCATTGATGTAACCAGAAGCATGTGCACCTCTCCCCTTTCTGCAGACAGTGACCAGCTCTTTTAATTTGCTGAAATAAGCAAATATTTTTGTCATGACACCATGCCTTTAGGTTCATTATCTTCTTCCTGTACTCTGATTCATCGTTATTTGAGATGAGAAGAGAGAATGACCAAGGACGGAGGGATCCTTGGCAATATCAGCTGCTTTCCCAAGAGAGTGGGAAGGGTAGATGGAATCAGTGGAGGGGAAACCAGTTTGTGTGATGGACTGGTTCACACTTTTTGGGGTCTTAGGCAGTGCCATAACTAATATGGTGCATCTGGATAAGGTGCTTTCTCTAGTACGTTTGTAAAATATTGGTAGCAGTGTTTGGAGACATGCTGAATTTCCTTGGTCTGCCGAGGAGGTAGAGGCATTGGTATGCTTTCTTCAAGTTCAAGTTTCAGTTAATTGTCACTTAATTGTAGATACGTACAACCAAGTGAAATAACATTCCTCCGGACCATGGTACACCCACAAAACATATGTCACACACGGCACATAAACTAAAATATTATATTATAAATAAGTTAATAAAATATAAATAAAAATGCATGCAGTGAAGTGCAGCACAGGTAAACAGTAAACAGCTCGCTGTCCTAGTGACGAGACCTTGGTGGTGGCAGGGTATTCATTAGTCTCACAGCCTGAGGGAAGAAGCTGTTACCCATGGCCACAGAGTCCATTGGCCAGACCAGGACAAATCATTGGTGACATTTTCACCTAAGAACCTGGAGCTCTCAGCCATCTCCTCCTCAGAAACATTGCTACAGGCAGCGATGTGTATACTTTCCCTCTTTCTGAACTTAGAGATCAGTTTCCTCCTTCATTTTGCTGACATAGAGAGAAAGGACATTGTCTTGACACCATGTCACTAGGCTATCTATTTACTTATTTATCTGGATACAGTACGGAGTAGGCCCTTCTGGCCCATTGAGCTATGCTGACCAGCAACCCCTGATTTACCCTAGCCCAATCATGAGACAATTTACAATGACAAGTAACCTACCAACTGGTACATCTTGGGACTCTGGGAGGAATCAGGAGCACCTAGAGGAAATCCATGCAGTCACGGGGAGAACGTACAAAGTCCTTACAGACAGTGGCAGGAATTGATCCTGGGTCACTGGTACTGTAAAGCGTTGTGCTTACCACTATGCTACTGTGCCATAATAATCAGGGCATTTGTAATTGCCAGACCCCTTCAGGTATTAAACAAGATGTAATGGCTTCTCGAAGCATTTCCAGTGCTGTTGGAGCTCTCTTGTCCCAGTGCACAGGGAACATCTGTGGTTCCCCCCTGCACCAATACCAGCCTTAGTCACTGTCATACTCAGCAGTACCGCCAATGCTCCAAGTTTCCTTTGTTTCAGCAATCCTGTCACCTTACTTGCAAAGCTCCTTAGCTCACCCAAAGTTCTTTTGCTCCTTCATGAATGATAGACTCTTCACCAGCTTGCCACTCAAGGCTTATGTAGGTGTGGATACTTAGTCTCATCCACTGAGGCTGGGTGAGTGTAGAGCTAGAGGTCATGGGTTAAGGCTGAAAGGTCAAATGCTAAAGGGGAAACTGAGTGGGAACTTCTTCCCTCAGAGGATGATGGGTGTGTGGTTTGAGCTGCCAGTGAATTTCAACATTTAAAGTTTTAGATAGGGTGAATGGATGGGAGGGGAATGGAGGCTGTGGTCCAGGTGCAGGTAGATGGGACAAAGCAGAATAAAAGTTTGACACGGACTAGTTGGGCCGAAGGGCCTGTTTCTCTGCTGTAGTACTCTACAGCTCTCTAACTGTACTTGGTGCCAGGAATATAAAGTATTACTATGAGACCTGAAGAAGTACTAATATGCTTACACACATCCATCATGTATAAAAGCCACAGTTCTGCATACCCTGATATTCAGCACTGTATGTTCAATCCATTCACAATCCCTCACAAATGAAACATGTTATGCATGTTATGTAACATTTAGACATGAGATAGCAAATGGCAAGAAAAGGCCATAAGACAATAAGACATAGGAGCAGAATTATGGCATTCAGCCCATTGTGTCTGCTCTGGCTACATCAAAACTGACTTGTTATCCCTCTCAACCTTATTCTCCTGCCTTCTCCTTGTAACCTTTGAAGCCCCGTAACAAAGAAGTTATTAATCTCCTTTTTTAAATATACCCAATGACTTGGTGTTCACAGCCATTTATAGCAATGAATTGTTTAGGTTCACCACTCTCTGGCTAAAGATGTCCTTCTCATCTCTGCTCTGAAGAGAGGTCCCTCTCTTCTGAGGCTGTGTCCTCTGGCCCCGAGACTCCCCCACCATAGTAAAGGCGAGGCAGTGACTGCAGTGTCCGAAAAATTACTGAGCTGGATCAAAAGCTGAATGTCTGGAATCCAAGGGTTTATTTAACCTAGGGTTGAAGGTCGAATATCCCTAGCCTAAAGAAAGCTTTCCTTCGAGAGAGGACCACAACCTTGTCATAGGGTTTGGAGGCTTGCGTTCCTCAATGACCTGGAGAGCTATGCTGGCTGGGGTCAGGGCTTTGTGCTTTGGCTTCTGGTAGGGTCACCCATGCCAAACAGGTCAAAGGGTAGAAACCAGACTAAGAGTGATCCATGGGTCCTCCAGGTTTGGGAGTTCAGCTCAGGGCCAACAATCTTGACTGGTCAAAAAGCAAGTGATATGGAAACAGCAATGAATAATTCTTCTATACAGAGATGGAGGATCTTCATTGCTGCCCTAACAGCCAGCAAAAATGGGCATAATGGGCAGTAAATAAAGAACACTTTGAATATTCATGAAATAGGACATTGAATGCGTGAATAATAATATTATGTGAGGAGGAATGTGTAGTAAAGGAGAGTGCTGGGAGGGGGCTGGGGTGAAATGTTCCAATAACTTTATTAGGCAGACTGGAGGAAGACTTTAATTGCTTTTCAGTGACACAGGGATCTTGCTTCCCAGAAAGCTTTCAAAAGTTTGACATGAATGCAGACAAAACAAAGAAACATCTCTTGCAGTTGTCCCGATGATATTGGCAAGGATAGTGGGGGGTTTGTTGGTGAGAGAGAGGCTTTTAATATCCAGGCTGAAGATGAAGTGGAATTGCTTCAGATTGTCAGTTTGTGTGAAAATTACTTCCATTAGATTGAAGTCTCCAGCAGCTCCACAGGAAAACAGAAACATTTGTCTTACACTGAAAGAAAAGACAACAAACCCTTTTACCAAGGCCAGAGGTATCGTGGTGATTTCAGGGTGAGAGATTTCTTTAATATTTAAAGGGACCTCGTGGGGAAGTTTCTTCAGTTAGAGAGGGTGGTGTGAGCGTGGAATGAGCTGCCAGAGATGTGGTGGATGTGCTTTTGACTGCAACATTTAAAGAGGTTTGGATAAGCACGTGGATAGGAGGGGTATGTAGGGCTATGGTCCAGATGCGGGTCAATGGGACCAGGTGGAATAACAGGATAGGACTGGATAGGCCAAAGGGCCTGTTTCTGTGCTGTTGTGCACTATGACTCTAACTCAATCCCTGGAAAAGAAGATCCCCAGGAAAGCTACCTTCGCCTTCTCTCTGCCCTCACTGATGAATTTTGTCAAGCCACTTCAGGTTAAATCTCAACCACACTGAGTTGGGTGCTAGTCTAGAGGCACACACAACTGGGTCAGGTGCGGAGGGTGGACATTCCTACCAAAATATTATGAAAAAATAATTGTTTAACTAATCGGGTGACCACATTGCCGAGCACATTCCCTCCATCAGCCATGTCAGTTGGGAATTCCTGGTGTCCAGCCATTTTAATTCCACTTCCCACTCCTTCTACAACAGGTTCTTCACTGCTGGGTCGAGACTAAGTGCATATTAGAGGAAAAGCACCTCATATTCTGCCTGGGCAGTCCTCAACCTGACAGCTTGAACATCATATTCTCAAACTTCTGGTATGTGCTCCTCTCTGTCCTTTTTCCCATTTTCTCCATTAGACCATAAGACCATTATACATTGGAGCAAATTAGGCCATTTGACCCATTTAGTCTGCTCCACCATTTCATCATGGTCGATCCATTTCCCTCTCAGCCCCAGTCTCCTGCCTTCTCCGCATATCCCTTCATGCCCTGACTTATCAAAAATCTATAAACCTCTACCTTAAATATATTTAAAGACTTGGACTCCACAGCCTCCTGTGGCAACAAATTCCATAGACTCACCACTCCGGCTAAAGAAATTCCTTTTCATCTCTGTTCTAAATGGATGTCCTTCTTTCCTGCGGTTGTGTCCTCTGGTCTTTGACTCCTCCACCATAGGAAACATCCTTTACACATCCACTCTATTGAGGTCTTACGACGTTCAATAGATTTCGGTGAGGTCACACCTCATTCTTCTGAATTCCAGTAAGTACAGGCCCAGAGACATCAAACATACCCCTTGGTTGATTGGCTCCCAACGCTCTATCTTCTTCCTGTCTTCCAACTTCTCCAGCTGCCCAACACACAACACTCCCCTCATCGGTTTCCCTCCCTTCATTCTATGTTCTACCTTCCTCTCCTTTCCGATCCCATCATCTTCAGCCCTTTGGCACTTCCATCGATCACCTCTCAGCTTCTGACATAGTTGCCACTTTCCTGCTTCCCTCATCTGCATATCACCTCCTCACCTGGACCACCTGCAAATGCTGTGCAAAAGCCTTAGGCACCCTATATTTTCTATATGGTTTCAGAAGGTATGGCCTCCATAGAGCCCTGATCTCAACATCTTCGAGGCTGTCTGCGATTACCTAGCAAGGCAGAAGCAAGTGAGACAGCTGAAGTCTGCAGAAGAGCTGTGGGAGGTTCTCCAAGATGCTTGAAACAATCTACCGGCTGATTTACTTATAAAACTGCATGACCGTGTACTCAAGTGAAATGATGCAGTTTTAAAAGCAAAGGTTGGTCACAGCAGGTATTGATCTGATTCAATTTTTTTTTTACTGTTTACAGCTCTTTATAATAACCTTTTTGATATTTAGAAATTTCCGTTTCATTACTTTTTTTAAGCATCTTCACTTTACAGAATTTTTTTTACATGTAACGTAGACTTTTACGCATTACTGCATCATCTGCCACCTCTTGCTCCATGTCTTCCCCCATACTTTTAAACTGGATGCATGCCCTCTTTCAGTCCATGTGAAGGGTCCACATATGAGCAGCTGGTGCATATCAAAAGTCCTAGTTATGTGACCACTGATGTCAGGCAGATGATCTCTAAAGTGGCTGGGAGTCACCCCTCTTGTAAAGGTACTAGTCAGAAGAAGGCAATGGCAATCCGCTCCTGTGGAAAATAATTGGCAAGAACAATCATGGTCATGGAAAGACCATGATCGTCCACATCATACGATATGGCACATAACGATCAAACGGACATGGAGGGAAGGAGGCTGGAGGGTAATGGGCTGAAAGCAGGCATCTGGGTCTAGCAGGCAGGTTATTGTGTTTCTCATGGACTCAGTGGGCTGAAGAGCCTGTTTCTGTGCTGTTTCTGTTACTCTATCACAGGTTCAACAATCTTATCCTCCTTTTTCAACAAGTACATAGCACAGTAATCCTAAGATTGACTCTGGCAGTTCTGCTTTTTAACCTTCTGCCTAATCCCCTGAAACAAATTTTATAGAACTAACCCTGATGAAGGATCTTGGCATGAAATGTCGACTGTTCACTCTTTCCCATAGATGCTGCCTGGCCTGCTGAGTTCCTCCAGCATTTTGTGTGAGTTACCTTGTAGAAGCTCATCTCTCTTTCTACCAATGTCATTAGTGCCAAATGTAATCTGACCTTTGGCTTTCCTGCCTCGCCTTTGGAAAGCTCCATAAGCGATACGAGATACCCGTGGACCCTGGCACCAGGGCAGCAGCCGACTATTCTGGCTAGTTTCCTCAGCTTTAGCAGACGTAACTCTGAACTGTCTGGGATGCCTTTCGAGTGAATACACCCATCAGGATGGAATGCACACAACAACAGTTTGTTTTTTATTGCAGGTTGGGTTGGGTAAATGATAATAAAGGAGACCATTAGATTACTCCTAGATTGTGCACTTAACAGCCTCAGGTAAAAAAAAAATCCAAACTGATCTGGACTTTCAGCTGTGCCTGTGTGTAGAGGTGCTCTGTTTTGTAAATTGAAAATGACATCCTGCTGGCTGACTAAGAATGCCATGTGTGATATCAGATGGGAAAAATAATACAGTTCCTTTCCTAAGAAAATCCAATTTGGAATGAGTGCCACTTGGTGCTCTTCTATTCTCAGCTGAGAACAGGCTGTGATATGGAAGCTCTGATTGCTTCTGAAGGATTCTGCTCTGGTTTGACAGAGGGCCAGCAGAGAGCAAGCCCCTGAGATCTGGAATCTCATCAATCATCAGCCACTTGCTATGTCTAGGCAATAAAGCACAAGGAAAAAGACTGAATTGATTTTAGAGTGACTGAAAGATTGGTTTTTATAACAGAAAAAAATGCTATTAACTTGTAGCAGTTTTCACCACTCTGGAACTAATGCTAGTAATGAAAGATATATGCTGATAGAAAGTACGGACTACATTTGGTGCCAAGTATTAAAGTGGTAGCAGTTCTTATGTAACAAATAGATAAAAAAAAATGAAGCCAGGTCCTCCTTAATGCATTTGGAATGACAGCTTCAGAGATGAAAGCATTTGGATTTTCTCTGTGGTTGAAAGGTTTACCAAATGTAGAGTATAACTCAGTACAGCTTCCTCGTGTTTGTTCCTGATCACTGCCAACTCAAGCCGAGCTCCAGTTAAAAGGTGCCAAATCCTTTTTTTTTAATAAAGTGTTAAACCAAGGGCATTTCTCCTTCTCACCACAGCTATCCCTGTATTTCACCCCTCGGAAGAGATCCCACTGCAGCTTGAGTAGTACCTGCTGTTCTGGTGAGCACTGATCTCATGAAGGCAAATGATCTGCTCCTATGATAATGTATGTAAATGTAACTCAGGAAATTCTGCAGATGTTGCAACTGCTCAGCAGGTCGAGCAGCATCTGTGGAGAGGAATAAACAGTCGGCGTTTGACCAGGACTGAAAATAAAGGGAAGAAGCCAGAATAAGAAGGAGGGGGAGAGGTACCTGCCAGCTTGTGCTCCTTCCCGTCACCCCCACCTTCTTATTCTGGCTACCCCGTCCCCTTCCTTTCTAGTCCTGATGAAGGATCTCAGCCCGAAATGTCGACTCTTTATTCCCGTTCATAGATGCTGCCGGACCTGCTGAGTTCCTCCAGCATTTTGTGTGCATTTAAATGTGATATTTTGTTTTTGGACAAATTTATGGTGGCTTTTTACAAAACGACACAAACTGAGTGCACTCTCATAGAACCTCGGCAGCTATAAAACACCTTGTGTTTAGTACTGGCTGCCTCATTGTAGGAAAGAAGTGGAAGCTTTAGAGCGGGTGCAGAGGTGATTTACTAGGACCTTGCCTGGATTAGAGAGTATATATTATGTGGAACGGTTGAGTGAGCTGGGGCTTCTCTCTTTTGGGGTGCAGGAGGATGAGAGGTGACTTGATAGAGGTGTGTAAGAGGTGGATAGGCACAGCCTTCAGGCAGTAATGGCCAATACCAGAGGTCATCCTTTAAGGTGAGAGGAGGAAAGTTTAGGGAGATATATTTATTCATTTATTTGGAAATGTGGAGCGGAACAGGCCTTTCCAGCCCAAAGAACAACACTTCTCAGCAACCCACCTGGAGGAAACCCTCACGGGAAATCTGTACAAATTTTCTTTCAGAGGATGCTCGAAATGAACTCTGAACTCTGACGCCCTGAGTTATAATAGAGTCATGGTAACAGTGATGTTGCCGTGGTGCCCCAGTGATGAAATGTCAGAGGTAAGGTTTTTACAGAGGGTGGTGGGGGCCTGGAAGACATTGCTAGGGTTGGCGGTTGAGGCTGATGCACTACAGATTGGATTGGCACATGGATGAACCAAAAACAGAGGGTTTTGTGTTATGTAGAAGAGAAGGGTTAGACTGATTGTCAAGTTGGTTTACATACAGTACTGTGCAAAAGTCTTAGGCACCCAAGATTTTTTATATGGTTTCCGATGAAATGGACCCCATAGAGCCCTGATCTCAGCTGCATTGAAGCTATCTGGCAATACCTGGAGCAACAGAAGCAAGAGAGACCATCAAAATCTGCAGAGGAACTGTGGCAAGTTCTCCAAGATGCTAAGAACAACTTAACAGCCAATTTTCTTATAAAACTGCCTGACAGTGTACCTAAGAGAAATGATGCAGTTTTAATGGTAAAGGGTGATCATACTAAATATTGATCTGATTTATCTTTTTTACTGCTTACTGCTCTTTATCTTAATTTTTTTAGTATTTAGAAACTTTTCATTTCCTTATTTTTGAAAGTACTTTTGCTTTTCAGTACTTTTTACACGTGCCAAAGACTGTTGAACAGTACTGCGGATTGGCAAAACATAGTGGGATGAAGAACTTGTACTGTGCTGTACTGTTCTATGTTCTATAAAAAGGGAGTGCCTCTGCTTCTCTTCTTACAGAAGTATTCTACACTTGCATTCTGTTTCCATCTGCCATGTCCGCATGTACTCTGTTTTCCTGTTACATTTCAATACCTTGTGTAGTACTGAACAAAGCTTTCAGTCCTACACACCTTCTTTAGCTCACTGTATGCAGTCTCCTCAGTCCTATTGTGAAGTGTCACACCCATTCATCTCTTTCACTGCACCATTATTCCGATTCATCTCTGTCCCACTCTGTATTGTTGGACCACTCTCCAACTCACTGTACACTGTTATACCCATCCATCAGTCTCATTGTGTGCTGGAATGCCTATATCTGTTGAAGGGAAGACATGCATTTACCCAGTTGTCCCAGCTAAAGCATTCTGGAGCCTATCAAGTGATTTCGAGGTGTATGTGGATTTGTAGAAATCACAGAAGATGAATTACCAAGCAGTGAGTATCTTGAATGTGCTGTCAGAGGAAGTGGTTGAGTTGGGTACAATTGCAAAATCTATGAAGGATTTGGACAGGGACATGGAGAGGAAGAGCTTGGTGGGGTTATAGGACGAACATAGTGTGACAAAATATGTTTTGAAATTTTGTACCTTTTCTTTTTTGATTTGATTCAGCACCAAGAGGCACTTACAAATGACAGAGGCACTATACATGTGTAAAGTTGCATTTATTTATGCAGAAGTAGAGAAAACTCTGCAAGCTTTCCAGCACCACTGTAGAACAGTACAGCACAGTACAGGCCCTTTGACCCATAGTGTTGTGCTGACTTCCCTCATCACCCTTCATTTTTCTTTTATCCATGTGTCTATCTAGGAGTCTCTTGAGTGGATCTTCCTCTACCCCCACCACTGGCAGTGCACTCCACACACTAAATATTCTCCATGTAAAAGGCTACCTCTGACATGCCCCATTATACTTTTCTCAAATCACCCTAAAAGAATGCCCTCTCATATTGGCTACTGCTGCCTAAGAAAAGGGCGTTGGCTGTCCACTCTATCAATACCTCCTATCACCTTGTACGTTGCCTCTCATCCTCCTTGGCTCCAAAGAGAAAAGCCCGACCTTTCCTCATAAGACATGCTTCCTAGTCCAGGCAGCATGCTAGTAAATCCCTTCTATACCCCCTCCCCCTCTCTCCTTCCAATCTTCCTCTGGTTTTCCAGTTTTCATCCCATTCCCACCTCCTACATCTCCCAGACCCCATCACTTCCCTGGTTCTCACCTGTTACAGTGATGCACCATCAATAACTCACTCTGAGACGTAAAAACGAGATATCAGCTTTTATTGACTGGAAGAAGGAACAAGCAGTGAGTGATCACTATACTACATCCTGGAGACAGAGAGGCTGGGCTCAGACCTCCATCACCTTTATACAGGGGTCTGTGGGAGGAGCCACAGCAGCAGTCATTGGGGGGGGGGGTGTCCAGACAGGCATATGTAGTTCACCACATACAGTTCACTCACAGACTCCATCTTCTCTCTCCCATCTCATTTTGGCTCCTCCAACATTGTCACTCCCCTCACTTATCAGATTCCAGTACTGGCAGCCTTTTCTATTTCCACTTATCACCACCCAGCTTTTGTCTCAAATTTCACAATCCCTTCCAGCTTCCATTTATCTCTACTTCCTTTGTCTGCCTCTACCTATCATCCACCTTCATGCCTCCCAACTCCACCCCTTCCTAGCTTGACCTTTCCTCACCCTTCAGCTCTCCTCAGTCTACCAACAATCTCAGACTCCCTTCTCATCACTCCCCTCTCCTCTTTATACTGACCATCTCTCCTCTCACCAGTCACCTCAGACTCCCTTCTCATCACTCCCTCTCCTTTTTATATTGATCATTTCCCCCTCACCAATCATCTCAGTCTCCTTTCTCATCAGTCCCCCCTCCTCTCCTCTTTATACTAACCATCTCCCCTCTCACCAATCACCTCAGACTCCCTTCTCATCACTCCCCTCTCCTTTCATCAGTCCACTCTCCTCTCCTCTTTATACTGACCATCTCCCCTCTCACCAAACACCCTAGACCCCTTTCTTACTATTCCTCTCTCCTCTTTGTACTGGCCATTCACAACACCAGTGCAAGATTTTGCCCTGAAATTCTGCCAATTCCTCTCCACCCCTGCCACAGATTCTGCTCAACCTCTAGCAGATGTTTTGTTGCTCCATTTTCCAGCATCTGCAGTTTCTCAGGTCTTCCTGAAGTTGTTGCTTTGGATGAGGATGTGATCTAATGAGGTGGAATGGTACGAGTTGTGTATATATCTCTGGAATTTAGAAGTGTAAAGCAATATAATTAAACCAAATAACAGAAGTTTTAACAGGACAGTTTCTCAGAAGATGTTTCCCTTAATGGAGGCATCTCCTACAATAATTCAAGTGTAGGGGGATACCTGTCATGAGCCCTGTGGCCTCTGTGGCTTTCTGTAGAGCGTTGGGCTTCTCGGTTTCTTGTGCACCTGTATTTACTAATTGTTGTCTTAACTAGAGTTGCAAGTCCACCATTCCTCTGCTCCTGGCTCGAGTCGTGGGTCTAAGACCAGGGTGTCATTGTACACCAGTCATTGAAGGTGGGCATGCAGGTACAGCAGGTGGTGAAAAAGGCAAATGGTATGTTGGCATTCATAGCAAAAGGATTTGAGTACAGGAGCAGGGAGGTTCTACTGCAGTTGTACAAGGCCTTGGTGAGACCGCACCTAGAATATTGTGTGCAGTTTTGGTCCCCTAATCTGAGGAAAGATATCCTTGCCACAGAGGGAGTACAGAGAAGGTTCACCAGACTGATTCCTGGGATGACAGGACTTTCATATGAAGAAAGACTGGATCGACTAGGCTTATACTCACTAGAATTTAGAAGATTGAGGGGGGATCTTATTGAAACATATAAAGTTCTAAAGGGATTGGACAGGCTAGATGCAGGAAGATTGTTTCCGATGTTGGGGAAGTTCAGAAAGAGGGGTCACAGTTTAAGGATAAAGGGGAAGCCTTTTAGGACCGAGATGAGGAAAAACTTCTTCACACAGAGAGTGGTGAATCTGTGGAATTCTCTGCCACAGGAAACAGTTGAGGCCGGTTCATTGGCTATATTTAAGAGGAAGTTAGATATGGTCCTTGTGGCTAAAGGGATCGGGGGTATGGAGAGAAAGCAGGTACAGGGTTCTGAGTTGGATGATCAGCCATGATCATACTGAATGGCAGTGCAGGCTCGAAGGGCCGAATGGCCTACTCCTGCACCTATTTTCTATGTTTCTATGCCTGCCATTCCTCCACTCCTGGGTCAAGTTATGAGTTCTTCATCTGCCTTCGTTCTTGGATCCAGTCCTGCGAGTGCATACCTATTTTAAACAGAGATCAAGAAAGAATTCCTTCTCTCAGATGGTGTTGAATCCTTTGCATTCATTGCATGAACTCAAGACCGAGGTGAATTAGGGAAGTTGGGCCAAGAACTGAGGCATGATTTTCTTGACTGACTGACATTCCTCTCCTTTTCTTTATGTTCTTATTCAATACTACAGTATCTTACAGTAAAACGACAGTATAAAACAAATGTCAGGGTTGTATATGGTGACATATACATATATGCTTTGATAATAAATTTACTTTGACTTTATATTTCACAACGTGGCTCCATCTCATTCTACACTGCAGCAGCCATCTGTCTCCCTCTACTGTTCTGTGTCCTCTTTCCAATGTACTTCATTCTGCTACATAGTCTTTGATTTTCTTCCCTCATCTGGAGCTGATGAAAGTGAACAGAGTTTGAGCGAGTACATTCCTCAGGGGTTGCTTCGTCCAGTGGAATCAAAGAGTGCCAATTTTCCCTTAATGAATTAAATAAGTATCTGTCAGACCTGGTGAAGGAGATCTTCTGAAGCTGATTTCTAGTAAATGTTAAGAAAAAACTCTCTGGCAGGCATAACGGCGTAAAGTGCATTGGATTCAGCCTGAATCTCTCAGTGGGAAATGCTTTAAGCACAAAATTGAAGCAAGTATATAAATGGGCAACAGAATAAATTAAAAGGTGAACATAGAATTGAAACGCCTTAGAAATTGGGAGACAATGCTTGTTGAATTGCAGCAACATTTCCATGTTTTGATCTAAGGTCGTGATCCAACGTCAAGATTTCTGCATATTATTCATATCCTGCTAGCAGTGCAGTAGGATCTGTACTCACCAGGCTTCCAGCGCCATTTATATGCAAACAAGAAGCTGTCAGTTCACTCGCAAGGACTTAGCCGAAACCATCTGCTCAGTTGGAGGCTCCAGCAACAAGCTGAGGTCATTCTGTCAATCTCATCGCAGTTTCACCAAGGGAATGTTGGTCTTTCGCACAAGGGGAGTCAGGTTAACACGCTGGACTGGTGAATGGATGCCTGGCCCAAGCAAATGAGTTTGAATCAAACATGGCAGCAATGAATTGAAATTCGTAATTTAAATGAATCTGATTTGACAGGGTTAAGAAAAACATGACGCTGCCAGACTTGCTGCTTAAAATCAACTGAACCCTACAACCATCAGGATCCTGAAACTGTGTCAACTTTACTCATCTCAATTCTGAATTGATTTCACAACATATGGGCTCACTTTCAAAGACTACAACTCATGTTCTCAGAATCAATTTTGTAAAAATTTGCTCAATTTGTCTTCTTTAACACATTGGTTGTTTGTCAGTCTTTGATCATTTATGGTTTTTCTAAATTGTATTGCATTCTTTTATTTTTCTGTGAATGCCTGCAAGAAAATGAATCTAATGTTGGATATGGTGACGTTGATAATAAATTTTACTTTGAGTTGGATTTTGACTTCAGGGAAGGGCATTGTTGAATCAGGAGCAAAATATCAGATTAAAATGCCAGATTTTCTGTGCGTAGAGCCGAAAGAGATAAAGGAGTCCAATCAGAAACACGAAAAAGTCTGCATTTGCTCGAAATTCAAGCAAGACGCACAAAATACTGGAGCAACTCAGCAGCTCAGGTGAGGTAGAGGAGGATTTCTTGCATCTGTATTTACTTGGGAGATGGACACAGAGTCTATATAAGTGAGGCAAAGCAGCCACGAGGTCATGGACCCCATACAGACTACAGACGAAGGGGTTTTGCTGTGTCGAGGTAAGTTATGATGTCTGGAGATAAATTAGGGTGTTCCCTCAGACTCTGTGGGAGGCATGTGCGGAAATTGCAGGGGTGCAGCAGAGATATTTAAAACACTGTTAGCCATGGATGAGGTGCCGGAGGATTGGAGGATAGCTGATGTTCCTCTTGTACAGGAGTTGGGATTTTATGTTGAAGTTGCACAAGGTGTCAGTGAGGCCTACTTTAGAGTATTGTGTGCAGTTCTTGTCACCTATCTACTGGTTTCAACAGGCACATTTCATGTCAGACTGATGTATACAATATATATCCTGAAATTCTTTTTTACAGGAAAAGTATAAATAAATTTGTAAGAATACAAAGAAAATATACATGGATGTTACCGGGTCTGGAAGACCTGAGTTATAAGGAAAGGTTGAATAGGTTAGGACTTTATTCCTTGGAATGCAAAAGATTCAGGCGAGATTTGATTGATGTATACAAAATTATGAGGGGTATAGATCGGGTAAATGCAAGTAGGCTTTTTCCACTGAGGTTGGGTGGGACAAGAAGAGGTCATGGGATAAGGATGAAAGGTGAAAAGTTTAAGGGGAAATTGAGAAGAAACTTCTTCACTCAGAGGGCCGTGAGAGTTGAGGAATGAGCTGTCAGCACAAGTGGTCCATGCAAGCTCAATTACAATGTTTAAGAGAAGTTTGGATAGGTCTATCGATGGCAGGATTATGGAGAGGTATGGTCCTGGTGCAGGTAATTGAGTGTAGACCGATTAAATGGTTTGGTGTAGATTTGCTGGGCCGAAGGGCCTGTGTGTGTGCTGTACTTCTCTATGATGTTATGACTATATTAATGAGCAGATGCACAGGTGGCTAATAATGTGGCTACTGAGTGTAGATTCTCCAGAACAAGATTTAGACAGGGGTTGCCAACCTGGGGTCCATCACTTGTTGGTTAATAGTAGAGTTCCAAGGCATAAAATACTTTGCAAACCCCTGATTTAGTGGGGTGAATTATGAAGACAGTTCGCAAGAAACCTGGCACGTTCTCCAGAGTTTTAAGGTTTCATTAAGGCATGTGGAGGGATGCAGTGGAGTAGAGTAGATAGAGAGAAGCAATTCCCTCTGGTGATTTTAACCTGAATGTTTGGAAGAAATCAGAAAGCAGTTTTGTTTTGGATAAGTTGAATTGTGAAATCCTCTCCCCCAGCAGACTGTGGCTGCCGAGATATTTTCAATGTCACCACTGAGGCCGATAGATTTCTGTCAGGTAAGGGAAAAAGGTCAAAGATAGGTAAATGACATTGAAGTACAGATCAGCAATTTAGCTGACTGCTGGTGTAGGAATATTTCAAAGAAATATTCTCAAAGGAATATTTCTGAACATTTCTGTTACCATTTCCTTAGTTTACTCTTCACTTTAACCCAAATTGGTGATTCATGTCCTCGCTGTAATCATATTCCCCTTGGTGCCTTGTTAAATCTATCCTCTTTCCTGTACCTCCTTTTAATTTCCCTCTTGATTCTTTTTGAAGCATGTTTTATTTGCCCTGCAGAGATGTGCTATGACATGTAATTCTCCTACACACTAAAGTATGGCAAACAGCTAGCTAATCTTCACTATTGGTGCCAATCATTGCACGCGGGGAACAAATATGAACAGCAAATCCCCCAGGAGCAGTTACCAAACATCTGGCATAACGCAATACTAATATGAACCCTAAGCTACCCATTTAATGAAAGTAGCTCTCAGCACTGATCAATCATAAACATAGACACCTCCTCTAATCTTGGAGAAGTGCAGTTTCAAGCCGTTCTCAGAAGTCTGTTAACATTAAGGGCTTTGACTGATCGCAATTATTTTTCCAAAGGTCTCCTTTCCTTAGCTTTCAATATTAGAACAGTGACCATACTTGAAAAACCCTTCATTATAAAGTGCTTTGGGATGTCCTGAGGTCATGTTCTCCTCAAATTTCTTTCAGACACGCTTTATAGAAACAGCCTTTAAATAATATACAGTGAAGCCATTTGATTCATTTGTCAAGATGCAAATCTCATTGGTGAGACAAGCGTACATTACTTATCCCAAAGACACCTAAAACACGAAAGACACTTACAAATTTCTACAGGTGTAATGTTGAGGCCAATTTATCTGGTATGGAGTGGGGTGTCAGTGAATGGCTACTGCACAGGGTCAAAGTTAGCTGCAGAGGGTTGTAGACTTAATCAGCTCCATCATGGGCCCTAGTCCCTGTAAAATCCAGGACATCTTCAAGGAGTGATGCCTCAAAAAGGCAGCATCCATCATTAAGGAACCCCATCACCCAGAATGTGCCCTGTTCTCTTTGATACCATCAGAAAGGAGGTACAGAAGCCTGAAAGCACACAGTCAGCGATTCAGGAACAGCTTCTTACCCTCTGCCATCTGATTTCTAAATGGACATTGAACCCATGAACACTACATAGAAACATAGAAAACCTACAGCACAATACAGGTCCTTCGGCTCACAAAGCTGTGCCAAACATGTTCTTGCCTTAGAAATTACCTAGAGTTACCCATAGCCCACTATTTTTCTAAGCTCCATGTACCTATCCAGGAATCTCTTAAAAGACCTGATTGTTTCACCTCCAACACCGTCACCGGCAGTCCGTTCCATGCACTCACCACTCTCTGCATAAGAAACTTACCCCTGACATCTCCTCTGTACCTACTTCCAAGCACCTTAAAACTATGCCTTCTCATGCTAGCAATTTCAGCCCTGGTAAAAAGCATCTGACTATCCACATGATCAATGCCTCTCATTATCCTGTACACCTCTATAAGGTCATCTCAGTTCAGTTCAGTTTCAGTTTATTGTTATTTAGAAACCACAAATGCAATGCAGTTAAAAAATGAGACAACGTTCCTCCAGAATGATATCACAAAAGCACATGACAAAACAGACTACACCAGAAAATCCACATAACGTTTGGCAATCCCCAATCCAGAGTCCGGAGAGGCTGCTGCGTTTTAATATCGCGCTACCGTCTAGCGCGTTCCCCGGAAAGGAGCTCCAAATCCACCAGACAAAACAAGACTACCCAGACACACCAAGTCAAGAGACCAACTCTACCACCCAACAAACCAAAATCTAAAGCTACAAGACCTACACAAAACCAAATAGTTACATATAGTTATAGTTAACATATAGTTACGACAGTGCAGACAATACCATAATTGATAAAAAAACAGACCATGGGCACAGTAAAAATAGTCCAAAAATGTTAAAAGACTATAAGTTTGAAAGAAACTATCACAGAGTTTCCACAAGTCCTCAGGGTCCCAATAGACTTGTCACCCCACACAGGCGGCAGAAGGAAATACTCCCACTATGGACACCGCCGGACTTCAGCCTCGCAGACACAGCACGCAATGAAAGCTTCATCAGACCCAGTCTCGCAGATGCAGCACACAGTGAAAGCGCCCCGACCGTAGCGGACTCTGAGTTCATCGAACCTCCGAGCCTCTGACCATCCCCTCCGGCACAGCCTCTCTGAGCACCATCCTCTGCCGAGCTCACTACGACACCCCTGCCAACGGCCACTGGCAACGCGACCCCGAGGACAGGGGGCCTGTTTTTCTCAGCAGAGTCCCGGAACTCACAACAGCAGCAGCAATGAAGAAAGCCTTCCTGGAGATTTCCAGATGTTCCTCCGTGCTCCCACATCTGTTTTTCATCAGATTAGGATTGTGCACGGCACCCCGCTTAACAAATAACAGATATTAGCTCCAGAGTGGCTACTGCAAACTGCGTCGCACCGTCATCTTGGCGTCCGTCGCTCCAAGGAGAAAAGGCCAAGTTCACTCAACCTATTCTCTTAAGGCATGCTCCCCAAACCAGGCAACGTCCTTGTAAATCTCCTCTGCATCCTTTCTATGGCTTCCACATCCTTCCTGTATGTAGTGAGGCGACCAGAACTGAGCACAGTACTCTAAGTGGGGTCTGACCAGGGTCCAATATAGCTGCAACATTACCTCTCGGCTCTTAAACTCACTCCCGCGATTGATGCAGGCCAAAGCACTGTATGTTTTCTTAACCACAGAGTCAACCTGAACAGTAGCTTTGAGTGTCCTATGGACTCAGAACACAAAATCCCTCTGATGCTCCACACTACTAAGAGTCTTACTATTAATATTATACTCTGCCATCATACTTGACCTACCAAAATGAGCCACCTCACACTTATCTGGATTGAACTCCATCTGCCACTTCTCAGCCCAGTTTTGCATCCTATCAGTGTGCCGTTGTAACCTCTGACAGTCCTCCACACTATCCACGACAACCCCAACCTTTGTGTCATCAATAAATTTACTAACCCATCATTCTACTTCCACATCCAGGTCATTTATAAAAACCACGACGAGAAGGGGTCCCAGAACAGATCCCTGAGGCACACCACTGGTGACCGACCTCCATGCAGAATATGACCCGTCTATAACCACTCTTTGCCTTCTGTGGGCAAGCCAGTTCTGCATCCACAAAGCAAAGTGCCATTGGATCCCATGCTTCCTTACTTTCTCAACAAGCCTTGCATGGAGTACCTTATTAAATACCTTGTTGAAATCTATATACACTACATCTACTGCTCTACCTTCATCAATGTGTTTAGTCACAACCTCAAAAAATTCTATCAAGCTTGCAAGGCACAACCAGCTTTTGACAAAACCATGCTGACTATTCCTAATCAGATTATGCCTCTCCAAATGTTCATAAATCCTGTCTCTCAGGATCTTTTCTATCAGCTTATCAACCACTGAGGTAAGACTCACTGGTCTATAATTTCCTGGGCTTTCTCTACGCTCTTTCTTGAATAAGGGAACAACATCTACAATCCTCCAGTCCTCCGGAACCTCTCCCAACCCCATTGATGATGCAAAGATCATCGCCAGAAGCTCAGCTATCTCCTCCCTCACCTCCCACAGTAGCCTGGCTTACATCTCATCTAGTCCTAGTGACTTATCCATCTTGATGCTTTCCAAAAGCTCCAGCATATCCTCTTCCTTAATATCTACATGCTCAAGCTTTTCAGTCCGCTGTGTCATCCCTACAATCGCCAAGATCCTTTTCCACAGTGAATACTGAAGCAAAGTACTCATTAAGTACCTCTGCTATCTCCTCTGGTTCCATACACACTTTTCCACTGTCACACTTGATTGGTCCTACTCTCTCACATCTTATCCTTTTGCTCTTCATTTACTTGGGGTTTTCCTTAATCCTGTCCACCAAGACCTTCTCATCGCCCTTCTGGCTCTCTTAATTCATTCTTAAGCTCCTTCCTGCTAGCCTTATAATTTTCTAGATCTCCATCATTACCTAGTTTTTTGAACCTTTCATAAGCTCTTCTTTTCTTCTTGACTAGATTTACAACAGCCTTTGTGCACCATGGTTCCTGTGCCCTACCATCCTTTCCCTTTCTCATTGGAACATACCTATGCAGAACCTCACACAAATATCCCCTGCATATTTGCCACATTTCTTCGATACGTTTCCCTGAGAATGCTTCCAGGTTCCTGCCTGATAGCCTCATATTTTCCCTTACTCCAGTTAAACACCTTCCTAACTTGTCTGTTTCTATCCCTCTCCAATGCTATGGTAAAGGAGATAGAATTGTGATTACTATCTCCAAAATGCTCTCCCACTGAGAGACCTGACACTTGACCAGGTTCATTTTCCAATACCAGATCAAGTACAGCCTCTTCTCTTGTAGGCTTATCTACATATTGTGTCAAGAAACCTTCCTGAACACACCTAACAAGCTCTACCCCATCTGAACCCCTCACTCTAGGGAGATGCCAATCAATATTGGGGAAATTAAAATCTCTCACCATGACAACCCTGTTATTATTACTCCTTCCCAAAATCTGTCTCCCTATCTGCTCCTCGATATCCCTGTTACTATTGGGTGGTCTATAAAAAACACCCAGTAGAGTTATTGATCCATTCTTGTTTCTAACTTCCACCCACAGAGATTCCATAGACAATATCTCCATAACTTCCTCCTTTTCTGCAACCTTGACATCATCTCTGATCAACAGTGCCACACCCCCACCTCTTTTGCCTCCCTCCCTATCCTTTCTGAAACATCTAAAGCTGGCACTCAAATAACCATTCCTGCCCATGTGCCATCCAAGTCTTTGTAATGGCCACAACATCATAGCTCCAAGTACTGATTCGCGGTCTAAGCTCATCCGCATGGTTCATAATACTCCTTGCATTAAAATTGACACATCTCAATCCATTTGTCTGAGCGCGTCCCTTCTCTACCACCTGCCTATCCTCCCTCTTGCATTGTCTCAAAGCTTCCTCTGTTTGTGAGCCGACCACCTCCTCCTTTGTCACTTCAGTTCTGTTCCCACCCCCACCCCCCGAGAAACTCTACTTTAAACTCACCCCAATAGCCTTTGCAAAGCTTCCTGACAGGATATTGGTCCCCTTGGGATTCAAGTGCAATCTATCCTTTTTGTACAGGTCACACCTGCCCCAAAAGAGGTCCCAATGATCCAGAAATCTGAATCCCTGCCCCCTGCTCCAACCCATCAGCCACGCATTTATCCTCCACCTCATTCTATTCCTATACCCACTGTCACGTGACACAGGCAGTAATCCCGAGATTACTACCTTTGCGGTCCTGCTTCTCAACTTCCTTCCTAACTCCCTGTAGTCTGTTTTCAGGACCTCTTCCCTTTTCCTATCTATGTCGTTGGTACCAATATGTACCACAACCTCTGGCTGTTCTTCTCACTTCAGGATATCATGGACGTGATCAGAAACGTCCCAGACCCTGGCAGCTGGGAGGCAAACTACCATCTGTGTTTCTTTTCTGCATCCACAGAATCGCCTGTCTGACCCCCTAACTAAAGAGTCCCTTATCACTGCCACCATCCTCTTCCTTCCCCTACCCTTCTGAGCCACAGGGCCTGACTTCATGCCAGAGGCACGGCCACTGTTGCTTCCCCCAGGTAGGCTGTCACCCCCCAACAGTACTCAAACAGGAGTACTTATTGTTAAGAGGAAAGCCCCTGGGGTACTTTCTAGTATCTGCCTTTTGCCCTTCCCTCTCCTGACTGTTACTCACTTATCTGTCTCCCGAGGCCCTGGTGTGACTACCTGCCTATAGCTCCTCTCTGTCACCTCCTCACTCTCCCTGACCAGATGAAGGTCATCGAGCTGCCTCTCCAGTTCCCTAACGTGGTCTCTATGGAGCTGCAGCTTGACGTACCTGGTGCAGACGTGGCCGTCAGGGAGGCTGGGAGTCTCCAGAACCTCCCACTTCTGACACTGAACACAAAACACCGGCCTCACACATATAATTCCTGTCTGTATTTTGCACAGTTAACCTACCGCACCTCGACCCATTATTGCCGAAGCCCCATTGAGCCAAAGCCTTCCTGCGCTGTCTCCCTCTGCTATGTCACCCGCTCTATAAAGCTGTCTTCCTTTTAAACTCTTCTCACTGTTCTCACTGGCTGACGTCCACGCGCTTGCGCAGTCATGTCCCGATCAAACAGCTGAAGAAATAACCTCACTACCTCATTGCATTTAATTTTTAAAAATTTTTATACTACTTATTTAATTTAATTATTTAGTGTATATATATTTACATTAATTTACACTTTTTTTATATTGCATAGTATTGCTGCAGATAAGACAGCAAATTTCATGACATATGCCAGTGATATAAAACCTGATTCTGATTTAGCCTTGAGAAAGTGATGGTGAATCACATTCTTGAAATGCTGTGCTCCTTATTGATTATCATTTCCCCCCTGCCCCACATTTGTTGTCGGGCAGGGTGTTCCAGGATTTTGATGATGGAATGCGAAATGGAGCACTACAGCATGGACACAGGCCCTTTGGTCCATCTAGTCCGTGCCAGCCCGGCCTTCTGCACAGTCCATTCTACCTGCACATGGACCATCCCCATCCATGTATCTATCCAAACTTCTCTTAGATGTTACTGTTGAACTTGCACCCAGCACTTCCACTGGTTTGTTGCACACTCACACAACCCTCTGAATGAAAAAGGGCCCCTCCCAAGATTCTTCTTAAATATTTCATCTTTCACCCTTAACCTGTGAACTCCAATTCTCGTCTCACTCAAACTGAGAAGAAAAAGCCAGCAAGCATTCAACTAATCTATAACCCTCATAACTTTGTATACCTCTCTCAAATCCCTTCTCATTCTCCCACACTTGAAAGAACAAAGTGTTAACCAATTCAACATTTCCGTATAACTCAGGTCCTCAAGTCTAAATAATGTTCATGTAAATTTAATTTCTTCCCCCTTCCTTTCCAGTCCCGAAGAAGGGTCTCAGCACAAAATGTTGACTGTTTGTTCATTTCTATAGATGCTGCCTGACCTGCTGAGCTGACATTTTGGGCCGAGACCCTTCTTCAGCATCCTGTGTGTTTTGTTTTGGGTTTCCAGCATTTGCAGAATTCCTTGTGTTTATCCTCCTAAGTTTTCTCTGTACTCTTTCAATCATATTATTTCCTTTTCTTGTAGGTAGGTGATCAGAACTGCACACAATTAGGCCTTGTGCAATTTCAACGTAGCATCCTAACTTCTGTTTTAAGTGCCCTGATTTATGAAGGCCAACAGCTTTCTTTATGATGCCACTTTCAAGGAATTATGGATCTCTATTCCCAGGTCCCTTTGCTCTACTGCATTCCTCAGTGCCCCACCACTTGCTGCTTGAGCTTTACCCTCCCAAAGCGCAACACCTCACACTTGCCTGCGTAAGATTCCGTCTGCCATTTTTCAGCCTATTTTCCCAGCTGGTCCCGATCACTTTGCAGGTTTGATAGTCATTCTTGCCATCCAATGTGACCCCACTCTTGATGCCATTTGCAAATTTGATGATCCAGTTTACCACGTTATCATCTACACTAAATATATTAGTACAGATGATAAACAGCAATAGACCCAGTATCCATCCCTGTGGCACACCTCCACTCAGAGAGACAACCATCTACTAACAGCCTCTGGCTTCTCAAAATTCAAAGTACATTTATTGTTAAAGTATGTATACATTATACAGCCTTGAGATTTGTCTCCTAACAGGCAGCCACAAAAAAAAGAAACCCAAAAGAACCCATTAAAAAAAAAGACTGTTGAATGCCCAATGTGCAGAGACAAAAATCATCCCACAAGCAAGTAGGGTTCTGAACTGAGGCCCATAGTTCAACGCAAAGCCTAGTAAACCTTGAGGAGCAGCGATCTGAACAGGTCCCTCCCTTGCCTTCGGCCTGACAACCTGACCCTTTTAATCTGACTCGGTGCCTAAGTCGATGCTCAGTTGAATCGGGTTTTGGGCCTGGACCTCGATTTGGCCTGCAACCGGCCTGTTCGATTTGGTATGGTACTCACATCTCCATCCAAACACCGAGTTCAGTTGAATTGGTATGCTCTGGTGCCAGAACCTTTTCGCCTTGTTACGGCCTTTGGCATGGTGCTTAAATCAAACGAACCTTAGGTCTGCCTCATCATGCTTGGTTCTGCCATATTGAAATGCCTTCAAGTCCAAAGGGAAGTCACAGAATGTTACTTGCAATGATTGTTCGCCATAAAAAGTTAAACCAATGCTGAATCCAATTGACTACTTCACTCTGAGTGCCATGTGACCTAGCTTGTGCACCAGCACAGCCTCCCCCCCCCATGCAGGACTTGCCTGGTGGGTATACATGTAGATGACACCCACCAACTTTCCTTCATCAACCTTCTTGGTATCATCCTGGAAAAACTTTTTAAGATTGGTTAGACATGACTTGCCATGCACATACCCATGTTGACTATCCCTAATCAGTTCCCGTATCCAAATGTATACAGTATATGTCCTGTCCTTTATTTCCAAGTCAAGATGGTGAATGACTTTGAGGAGGACCTGGAGGCTTGTAGTGCTCGTACTGTCTTTGAGCCTGCCGGTGCATGCTTTCAGCCTTTTGTATCTTCTGCCCAGTGGGAGACGGGCGAAGAGAGGATTTCTTTTCTCTTTGTGAGGTATCATAAGAAAGCATCACAAGAGTCATATAATCATACAGCACAAAAACTATCTCTAGGGCCCAACTTATCGATGCTGGGTGGGTTGCACAGTGTACTTGCCACCCTAGAGGTCACCACCAGCCACCATCTGGATGGGGAGCAGCCCGTCTTGATCTAAAAACAGAGGACCGCTAGCAGTGACGACATTTATAACCAACGTGAAATAAATCTTGGCATGACTCTTTGTGATCTTTCAGCCCAAGCCAAGTGCCTGCATCACAGTGACAGGGCAGATTTGTCCTGTAAGAGTATTAGAGAAAGGGATTGCTCTTTTGCCAGACAAAGGATGATCACATTGGGAATAGTGTGTGCCAAGAATATTCAGCAATCTGAAAGACTGAGGGTGTTGTACATCTGTGTGATTCTGATTCAAGGCCCTGAGCTTCACCCTATTAACAAACAGCTGCATAGGATAAGCAAGTTTTCGAGGGTTAATACTAATACTTCCACTCAGAATTGCAAGGCCACCAAGAGACCAAATGATCCTCATATTGCATGCAGGACACGATCTCAATGAATGGCGTTTACATTCTGATCCGTGCGTTTGCACAGTATAATAATCAATCACCCAGTCAAGCCTACCAGTTCAGGACAGATTAATCTGATCAAGAATGTGGTCATTAGAGTTTATCACTCTTACTGAAATAGCATTGGGGCCACCTTGATGTCAGTATGAAGAAGTGGATTGTGTGGAGAGTAAAGCAGCGGATATAACCATACCAACTACCCAATATTGCTGTTTCACAAATTTTACACTACTGCTTCTTTTATAGTGTGAGTAAAATAATTCTTTCTTGTATAAACATGCACCTTTCACTTTAGTTATTTATTGTCATAGAGTGCATAGAAACATAGAAACATAGAAAATAGGTGCAGGAGTAGGCCATTCGGCCCTTCGAGCCTGCACTGCCATTCAGTATGATCATGGCTGATCATCCAACTCAGAACCCTGTACCTGCTTTCTCTCCATACCCCCTGATCCCTTTAGCCACAAGGACCATATCTAACTTCCTCTTAAATATAGCCAATGAACCGGCCTCAACTGTTTCCTGTGGCAGAGAATTCCACAGATTCACCACTCTCTGTGTGAAGAAGTTTTTCCACATCTCGGTCCTAAAAGGCTTCCCCTTTATTCTTAAACTGTGACCCCTCATTCTGGACTTCCCCAGCATCAGAAACAATCTTCCTGCATCTAGCCTGTCCAATCCCTTTAGAATTTTATACGTTTCAATAAGATCCCCCTTCAACATTCTAAATTCCAGTGAGTATAAGCCTAGTCGATCCAGTCTTTCTTCATATGAAAGTCCTGCCATCCCAGGAATCAATCTGGTGAACCTTCTCTGTACTACCTCTATGGCAAGAATGTCTTTCCTCAGATTAGGGAACCAAAACTACACACAATATTCTAGGTGCAGTCTCACCAAGGCCTTGTACAACTGCAGTAGAACCTCCCTGCTCCTGTACTCAAATCCTTTTGCTATGAATGCCAACATACCATTTACCTTTTTCACTGCCTGCTGTACGTGCATGCCCACCTTCAATGACTGGTGTACAATGACACCCAGGTCTCGTTGCATCTCGTGGCCGGTTCATCTAATTGCGGAATAGGTCACATTGGGAATAGTGCGTACCAAGAATATACCTTGAGCCACATCGCAATCCGCCAATTCAATCCTAGCCTAATTCACAATGACCAATTGACCTATCAGCTGGTATGTCTTTGGACTGTGTGAGGTCACAGGAGCACCCAGAGGAGACCCACATGGTCACGGGGGAGGATGTACAACCTCTTTACAGGCAGCGGTGGGAAGTGAACCCAGATTGTCTCTATTGTGCTAACCAGTACCCTACCGTGTCAACCTGTCCACCTTTGGGCCATGCCACTCAGGGAGTTTTGTTGATATTATTCTGTGACGGTATGTGCTGGATCATAACTATATGCACCTGGGCCCCAGAAGAATGATGTTTTGGTTAGCTGTTTCCACGTGAATGGTTGAATGACAAGAAAATTGAATTTAAACTTGAAGTTTACTGCTACGTAATGAACTATTGAAATAATGGGAGAGATGTTTGGCAGGCCCACTGTTACATCCCATTGTTTCCAGAACTCTGTTACCCAATTACAGTTTCTTGTCTCTGATTTGAAGCTTTGGTTATATTCACTTTAAAACCTCATGCCATGAGATGGAACATGTATTTTCTGTATCAGTGAGAGATATGTACAATAGGAACAGTTTATTTGCAAAACATCTTCACTGTTTTATGCTCTCTTTTGTACTCCTTATTTAATTATTTTTAATATATATTCTGATTCTAATTTATAGTTTTTTTAATGTATTGCTCTGTACTACAGCTGCAAAAAAATTCACATCATATAGCTCAGTGATCATAAAACTGATTCTGAGTCCTATAAGAATACACAATCATATTAATTCTTGCAACAATCCAACTACTTTTTCTTAAAAGAGGTGCCATTTTCTTAAAAATCTTATCATAAATGATGTATTTTAAAACAAACAGAAGTTTGTTGTGCTTCTTGAGGTCCCTAAATTACCAGTTATCAATTACCAAAGTGCTAATCTTGTTTAAGTGATGATTTATCTCCATTTTGTGGCATTGGATGTGGACCTCCCTCTCTGAGGTGATTGGTGTATTGTGTGTTCGTATGCTACTTGCTTATTCCGGCATAAAAAAGGTCACTCAGCCCACTCGATCCATGCTGGCTCCCAGCAGAGCAATTCCCATTGTTCCCATAAATATCTCTTTATTTCCCTGAGAATTAGGCCATTCAAGCCACCGGGTTTTCTCCACTATTTGATCATGGCTGATTTATTTTTCTTCTCAACCCCATTCTCCCGACTTTTCCCTATAACCTTTGAAACCCTTACTAATCAAGTACCTATCAATCTCCTCTTTAAATGTACCCAGTGATTTGGCCTCCACAGCTGTCAGTGGCAATGAATTCTAAAGATTCACCACCTTCTGGCCAAAGAAATTCCTCCTTATCTCTATTCTAAAGGGACATCCTTATATTCTGAGGCAGTGCCTTACGGAAGAGGGAGTAGGAGGCCGGAGGAGACGGACAGGCCAGTGTTCAGCTCTGTACTCCATGAGGTTTAGTCATTTCTGCATTGAACTGAGACTGTGGCCTGCTACTAGGTAGATAGATAGATAGATAGATAGATACTTTATTCATCCCCATGGGGAAATTCAACTTTTTTCCAATGTCCCATACACTTGTTGTAGCAAAACTAATTACATACAATACTTAACTCAGTAAAAAATATGATATGCATCTAAATCACTATCTCAAAAAGCATTAATAATAGCTTTTAAAAAGTTCTTAAGTCCTGGCGGTAGAATTGTAAAGCCTAATGGCATTGGGGAGTATTGACCTCTTCATCCTGTCTGAGGAGCATTGCATCGATAGTAACCTGTCGCTGAAACTGCTTCTCTGTCTCTGGATGGTGCTATGTAGAGGATGTTCAGAGTTATCCATAATTGACCGTAGCCTACTCAGCGCCCTTCGCTCAGCTACCGATGTTAAACTCTCCAGTACTTTGCCCACGACAGAGCCCGCCTTCCTTACCAGCTTATTAAGACGTGAGGCGTCCCTCTTCTTAATGCTTCCTCCCCAACACGCCACCACAAAGAAGAGGGCGCTCTCCACAACTGACCTATAGAACATCTTCAGCATCTCACTACAGACATTGAATGACGCCAAACTTCTTAGGAAGTACAGTCGACTCTGTGCCTTCCTGCACAAGGCATCTGTGTTGGCAGTCCAGTCTAGCTTCTCGTCTAACTGTACTCCCAGATACTTGTAGGTCTTAACCTGCTCCACACATTCTCCATTAATGATCACTGGCTCCATATGAGGCCTAGATCTCCTAAAGTCCACCACCATCTCCTTGGTCTTGGTGATATTGAGACGCAGGTAGTTTGAGTTGCACCATATCACAAAGTCCTGTATCAGTTTCCTATACTCCTCCTCCTGTCCATTCCTGACACACCCCACTATGGCCGTGTCATCAGCGAACTTCTGCACATGGCAGGACTCCGAGTTATATTGGAAGTCTGATGTGTACAGGGTGAACAGGACCGGAGAGAGTACAGTTCTCTGCGGCGCCCCTGTGCTGCTGACCACCGTGTCAGACCTACAGTCTCCCAACCGCACATACTGAGGTCTATCTGTCAAGTAGTCCACTATCCAATCCACCATGTGAGAGTCTAACAGGCACTTGTATCGGCTGCAGTGATGACTGGCTTCATGAACTTCAGTTCTGAATGTTATTTGCTTACTTTTATCGTTTGCACAACCTGTCTTTATGTCTGCACATTGTGTGTTTGACGGTCTTTTATTCAGTGAGTTCTATTTGCTTCTTTGTTTTATGGCTGCCTGGAAGGAGACAAATCTTAAAGTTGCATAATGTAGATATACTTTAATGATAATGTATTTTGCCACTTTGAATTTTGGTCCTAGGCTCTCCCACTATTGCAAACAGTCTCCCCTAGGCCTTTCAATATTCAGTAGGTTTCAATGAGATTCCCCCAAAGTTCTATAGATAACTTCTATAGATATGGTGGAGAGTATACTGACCGGGTCATCATGGCCTGGTATGGAAACGCCAATAGCCTTGAATGGAAAATCCTGAAAGAAGTGGTGGATACGGCTTACATACGGCTTACATAACTCTATTTCTCTAAACTCCAGTGGTACAGGGACTGTTGTTTAGAGTGGTGGAGGATATTCTAGATAATGCAGTGTTCCTTGCGTGCTATTGGAGCTGTAGCTCAAAGTTCAAGGTAAATTTGTTATCAAAGTTTATACCTTAACATATGCTACCTTGAGATTCGTTTTCTTTACAGGAAAGAAAGAAATATAATAGAATTTACAAAAAAACAGGTGGTACATAAACTAATGTCCAAATGAAGACAAACTCTATAAATAAAAGAAATTAATACTGAGAACAAGAATCGTAAAGAATCTTTGAAAGTGAGTCTTTTGGTCGTAGAATCAGTTTAGAGTAGTGACGATTGAAGTGGTGGCCCAGGAGCTAGATGTTTGTAGGATAATAATCATTCTGAAACCTGGTGAAGACTGGTTGCAGTGAGAAGAGAGCATGGCCTGGATAGTCTTTGATGACTGATGCTGCTTTCTTGTGGCAGCCCTCCATGTAAATGTACTCAGTGGTGGGTGGATTTTGCCTGTGATGATCTGGGCTGTGTTTACCACTTTTTGTATCTGTAGCCTTTTCTGCTCCTGGCTTTTGGTGTTTCTGTATAAGGCTTTGGTACATTCAGTTTGGATTTACACTCATCTAATCAAATTCTCTACTCCCTTAGATGACGTACTTACCCTCTACTTCTTTAGGGGATTTGGCATGACATCTAAAACTTTGACAAACTTCTACAGGTATGGTGGAGAGTATACTGACCGGGTCATCATGGCCTGGTATGGAAACGCCAAAGGCCTTGAATGGAAAATCCTGCAAGAAGTGGTGGATACGGCTTACATAATGGGTAAAAGTCCTCAACCTGCCTCAGTCACGCCTTCTGACAGCTCATTCCATATCTGCACCACATTCTGTGTGAAGGAACTTCACCTCAGGACCTGCTTAAATCCTTCATCTTTCGCCTTAAGCCTATGCCCTTCGGTTTTCTTTTCCCCTTCCCTGGGGAAAACATTGTGTGCATTCACTCTCTCTATGACCCCACAAAACACAGAACACAGAACACAGAACTCTACAGAGTAGTACAGCCCCTTTGGCCCACAATGATGGACTGACCTTTTTAACCTACTCTAAGATCACCCCCATCCTTCCCTCCTACATACCCCTGATGTACCAAGGCTTTATCACCACCATTAGAAGGGTATTCCATGTACCTCACACTATCTGTGTAAAAACTTACCTCTGACATCTCCCTATATTTTCCCCTGATCACTTTAAAATTATTCTGCCTTGTATTAGTCACTTCCACCCTGGGAAAAGCTGTCTCGTTATCCACCCTATCTATGCCTCTTATCATCTTACGCACTGCTATCAAGTCACCTCTCATCCTCCTTTGTTCCAAAGAGAAAAATCCTACCTCATTAAACCTATCTTTGTAAGACATGCTCTCTAATCTAGGCAGCATCCCGGTAAACCTCCTCTGCACCCTCTCTAAAGCTTCTACATTTTTCCAACATAAAGTGACCATAACTGAACACAATAGTCCAAGTGTGGTCTAACCAGGTTTTATAGATAGATCGTTAACTCAAAATTTTATACACCATCATAAGGTCACTCCTCAATTCCTATGTTCCATAGAATAAAGTCCTGGCCTGTCTAACCTCTCCATAGAGTGTGTGGGGCAGCATGGTAGTGTAGTGGTTAGCACAACGCTTTACAGTACGGTGACACAGGTTCAATTCCCGCTGCTGCCTGTATGTTCTCCTCGTGATTATGTGGCTTCCTCCAGGTCCTCTGGTTTCCTCCCACAGTCCAAAAACATACCAGCTGGTAGGTTAATTGGTCATTGTGAATTGTCCTGTGATTAGGATGGATTAAATTGGGCGATTGCTGGACAGCGCGGTTCAAAAGGTTGGAAGAGCCTATTCTACGGATCTATTTCTGTTAGAGCAATGACACCGCCCCCCCCCCCCCCCCCCGCTCCCCGGCACTATGTATTGATCTGTCGTCTGCGCATGTGCTGTTGTTTACTCATGTGTATTGTTCTCTCTCTTGCTGCAGTGTGGATACACCAGTTAAAACCATGCTTTTATTTCATCGACGTGTAGCCCTGCACAGACACAACAATAAATATTCAGTACTGTGGAAATCTTGCACATGACTGTAGTAATTTTATGTGTTGCACCATACTACCATTGCAAAAAAAAACAATTGTGTGATATATGTGAGTAATGATAAACCTGGGTTTGATATGGGGCTCTGTTGTGGACTGAGAGTAGGAAGGGGACGGGGAGAGAGGATTCATGGAGGGAAAAAGGGGAATAGAGAGTGGAAGGTGTAGGAAGCACCAGCGCAACATTTTGTAATCATCAGTAAATCAGTTATATGGAATCAAATAACCTTGCCTGGTGTCTCAGGGCTGGGCGTGTCTACATCCGAGCCACCCCCTCACCCCTGGCACTCCTTCTTTGCCACTGCGCTCCACCCTCGCCATCCTAGCATCTCTGAACTTCCTCCTCATCTCAGTTTAGAAGGAATGCTCCATCGTTCTGTAGCTGTGCACTTGGATCCCAGACTCTCCGGTTAATGGAAATATCCTCTCCACTCTGTCCAGTCATTTCAGTATTCGGCAGGTTTCAGTGAGGCTCCACCACATCTTTCTGAACTCCATCAGACGTTTCTCACGCGATAAGCTTTGCACTCCTGGGATCATTCGTCTCACGGGTTTTCTGGACTGACTGATGAGTATGAACTTTTATTGGAGTGGTTCAGGAAAACTCTACCAGCACCCAGTAAACACACAAACACAAAGACAAACAAATGCAAACTCACAGACACATGGAAACAAAGGCTTGTGAGTAGAATCACACACAGGCTCAGACACACACACACACACACGTTCAAACATGCACAGAATGCATTAGACACACACACATCCACACTCAAATGTAACGATACACACGCACACTGAGACAAGCATGAACAGAAACAGGATTCATTGCATACTCCACACTCAGATGTGATGATGCACACACACACACACACACACACACACACACACACACACACACACACACACACACACACACACACACACACACACACACACACACACACACACACTCTGAGACAAGCATGCACAGCAATAGAATATACAGTATTGCACACGTTTATTATATGCAAATAGAATGTTTACAGGCTCCCTCTTTTCCTCCCTCTCTCTCTTTCTCTCTCTGACACTCACACACACATTCAAGTAGGCATAGAAACAGAATGCATTATAGACATGCACTCATAAACAAATGTTACCGGTATTTTATTTTATTAAGATTCAGCATGGAGTAGACCCCTCTGGCCCTTCAAACCACACATTCCAGCAATTCCCCTGTTTTCAATCCTAGCTTAACCACGGGACAATTTCTAACGACCAGTGATACAGACTTAGATACATTCACACTACACACATTACACACATGCACATGTGTGTGTGTGTGTGTGTGTGTGTGTGTGTGTGTATATATATGTGTACATATACATACATCTATATATATAGTGTGTATATATACACACACACTCACACACATGCACACCCACCCACACACACAGACACACTCACACACACTCACACACACACGCACATACACACACGCACACACGCACGCACACACACACACACACATGCACACACACTCACACACACTCTCTCTCTCTCAAACATGTTGTTCATTTTCCTTCCTTGTGATGCTCATCTTTCTTCAAAGTGCTGCGAGAATTCAGAATTGAAATGAGCTCCTTGGTCATGGGCAACGGGCGAGACCTGGGTCCGTTTTAGCCAAGAGCTCGAGTCAGTGCGGCACGGTCCATTTAGCAACCACATTATAGGATTGAGAGAACTGAATTGTAAGTGTGGAAGGAGCTGATCACTCATCTTGTCTGCAGCGGTGTCATTCAATTGATGCCACTTCCCTTCTCTTCCCTCATGTCTTTGCATTCTTTTCCAGTTTTTAATCAATTCCCTTTGAAAATTGTTATTGAATTTGTTATCGTGGAAGGAAATGAAATTTTCTTCCTTCAGTACCAGCTGTCATGACGGACAATGGCAAGTTTTGTCACTGCTGACCTCCACCCAGAAGAATTAATGATGGTGTTATAACAAGTGGAACATCATAATTAAGCTGTCCTATATTATCATAAGGATGAATTGTCCCGTTAGAGGCTGGCAGGGAGAAACAGCCCTGTGTCAGCGCCTATCAGAATGTTGCTGAATAACCCGCAAATTTCTGATGTACAGTTTAGGAAGGCAAGACGGCGGCCTTGTAGTCTGACACTCAGACATTAAACCTAAACTATCAACATTGCCTTATTATCTTGTCAAACCCCCTCAGATGTGAGCTCCTGTACTGCTGTAACCTTTTCCTGCCTCTTAAACCTGTGATTGCTGCCCTCCTCATAAGCACCTGCAAATCCAGCACTGGGGACTGTGCTGAGGAGTGGATTAAAGATCTACCCCTTTAAAGATTAGCTTTATTTATCACATGCACATCGAAGTATACAGTGAAACGCATCATTTGCGTCAACAACCAACAGAGTCCGAGTATGTGCTGAGAGCAACTGTTGCCACACTATCTGTGTTAACATAACTTGCCCACAACTTACTAACCCCAACCCACATGTCTTTGGGATGTGGGAGGAAGCCAGGGCACCTGAAGGAAACCCATGTGGTCGTGGGGACAACGTACAAACTCCTTACAAACAGCTGCAGGAAATGGCCCCTGATCTTCTGATTGCTGGCGCCAGAAGGTGTTGCATTAACCACTATGCTACCGTGCCGGCACCGAAAGGGAGAACGGATTTTCTCTACTTCCATCTTGTCCTGAAAACTGATCACTGCTACCAATCTTAAAGGCATCCAGACCCAGACCCACAGGGATATATGTCAAATGTAGTTGGAGTTGAGGTACACTATGATTATTGTCTGACCGATTCATCTCTAAATCTGTCGAATGATCTGGGCTCAGATGCATCAGAATATCTCGGGTGGAGTCTCCTCTTGGGAGTTCATTCCCTGTAGAGGGTGGACAGGAATGAAAGATTTCTCTAAAGATAAAGATTAGCTTTACTGGTCACATGCACATCAAAGCCTACAATAAAACTTTCATTTTGAGCCAATGTTCGATATAGTACTGATCCCTGTGGCACACCACAGCCACGAAGGAAACCACTGTTCTCCAGAAAATATTGCTGCACTTCAAGTTTGCAAAAGACCACCTGGATGTTCCACAACATTTCTGGGACAATGTTCTGTGGACAGATGAGACAAAAGTTGAACTTTTTTTGCCAGAAATGCACACCTCTATGTTTGGCGGAAAAAGGGCACTGTACACCAACACCAAAACCTCATCTCAACAGTGAAGCATGTGGAAGGAGCATCATGCTTTGATGCCTCAGGGTTTGGACAGCTTGCAATCATTAAGGGGATAATGAATTCAAAATTGTATCAAGACATTTTACAGGAGAATGTCAGGGTAGTGGGATGTCACCCGAAGCTTCACAGAAGTTGGATGATGCAACAAGACAATGATGCAAAGCACAAGAGTAAACCAACAACAAAATGGTTGAAAAAGATGAACATTTGTGTTTTGGAATGGCCAAGTCAGTGGGACTAGGCAGAGAAATGGTTTGGCACAGCCAAGAAGGGCCAAAAGGCCTGTTTCTGTGCTGTAATATTCTATGGTTCTATGTTCTAGTCCAAGGGCGGGCTGGGGGCAGTCTGCAAGAGTTACAATGCTTCCAGTGTGATCTTAGCATACCCACAATTTAGCAGCTCCAATCTATATACCTTTAGAATGAGGGAGCAAACTGGAAAGCCCAGAGGAAGTCCATGCAGTCATGAAGAGAATCCACAAACTAATTGATGTTAGTCATCTTTGTGTCATAAGATTCTCTTAAATATTCCTTATGTGTTCATCTGCACCCCCACCCCTGGCAGTGTGTTTCATGCACCCACCACTCACTGTGTAAAAAACTTACCTCTGACACCCCCCCCTTTTACTTTCCTCCAAACACCTTAAACTTAGCCCCCAGGTTCTAGTCCCCTTTCATTTCTCAGAGGAAGTTCTTGGATTGTTTCTCCTCAGTTCTTCTCCACCCCGTTTACGATCAGATATGCCTGTGATTTTAATTTGCTGGTAACAGTACAAGCTGTGCACTTAATCAGTGTGTCTGAGTGGGAGCTGATGCTGTGGGTGTTAGCTTTAATCTGGGCTTTCAAAGTGTTGTGTCAGTATAAGAGTTGGTGAGGTATAGTTGGACATTTAATTCTAGTGAACAATGCTGGTGGGACACTTTTCTAGAAGTCAGGACTGTGCTTGATTTAACACCAGGTTAATTTTCCATTGCAGTATCAGAGGCAACTAGAGTTATTTCAGTGGTTGGCAGACCAGTAATCCATCAGCATCGTGACGACGTTAGGTCTGTACTTGGAGCAGAATGCATAGCAGCAGTGTCATTTCACGACATATGTCAGTGATATTAAAGTTGATTCTGATTTTGGCAGAAATGACGGGACTTTAGGTTAAAACCGTACAAAGAAGGTGGGAGGTGCCGGCAGGGGAAGGCTAAGGTTTCTGCCTACTCCACCAGGCTGCGGGGGAGAGGTAGCACAAAAGTGGGGACCTTCTGGCTTCCAATACCATCGGTCCCTGTGTCAAGTTGGCAGGAAATTCGTTACAGCTTCCTATTCAAGATCATCCCCAATAAGAAGTGATAAAAAGATTAAGGCAGGGATGAACAGCATCACAAAATGCTGGAGGAACTCAGCAAGTCAGGCAGCGTCCACGGAGGGGAATAAACAGCTGATGTTTCAGGCAAGATCCTTCATCAGGACTCCTGATTATTGTGTGTTGCTCAGGATTTCCAACATCTGCAGAACATCTTATGTTAGTGAATGATATCACTGGCACTTGAGTATGTACATTAAAGGGGATGCCTCTGGTGCTAGCCGAGTGTCTTTGTAGCTTTTTCATACAAATATGCGGGGCTGTGTGCTGAGCCCATCGCTGTACTCACGAGTGCATAGCCAAACACCCAAGCAATCACTTCTTCAAGTTCACTAATGACACAACAGTGGTGAGACTCATCAGCAACGATGATAAGATGGCCTACAGAGAGGGTGTGGAAGAGCTCGAGGCCTGGGGCCAGGCAAATAACCTCTTCCTTAACGTCAACAAGCCAAGGGAGGTGGCTATCCACTTCAGGAGAACTCACACCCCTCTTTACATCAACGGCAGTGGAAACTGCAGGCACTTCCAAACCCCTGTGAGTGCACATCTCACACAACCTCTCATGGTCCCAGAACACATCTTACACACTGTCAAGAAAGCTCATCGATGTTTGAATTGAGAGCATAGGAACCTGAATGACAGGCAATTTTTTTTCACCCAGAGGGTGCCTAAGAAAGTGGCTGAAGCAATTGTCCAATCAACAACACTTGAAAGGTACTTGAATGAGAGGGATATGGGCCAAACATAAGCAAATGGGACTAATGTGGATGGAAATCTTGCTTGGCATGGACCATTTTAGCTAAAGGGCCTGTTCTGTGTTGTCTAACTCCAGGACTCTATGACTCTGCTCCCATTGACTCATCTCTCTGACCTGACTGCATCCCGTCTCTCATTGGTCCATAGCTGACCTTCCTGAGTGAATGACAGGCTTCCCTTTCTTCGTCCATGGTGACTTTACAGCTGAGAAGTTCAACTTTAATGGTAGAATCTCACTGCCACAAATGACCATAATTTCCCCGTTGACCTCACTTTGTTTCAGACTTCACTAACAATAACTCAAAATAGTTCTTACCCTTTCCTGCATTAATTGTTTTTATTTATCGATAGATAACGTTATATTAAGTCGCATGCTAGGTGATTAACAAAATCTTTAGAATAAGAATTAGTTATATTATTATTGATGTATAACATGAAATTTGTTGATTTGCATTACAGTACAAAGGCATACACATTTTTAAAGTACAAAAACAAGCAAATAGTTTTAAAAATGAAGTCTGCAGTGGACTCAATCCAACTGACTCTCTAATCTTCTTTGGAGCAATCCTTGACTTCTTTTATCGGGAGACTACCATCAGTGCGGATTGTTAATAGCATCTCCTCGCTGACAATCAGCACAGGCATACCTCGAGGATGTGTGCTTAGCCCACCGCTCTATTTTCTCCACACTCATGACAGTGTGGCTAAGCACAGCTCAAATGCCATCTGTAAATTCATCAGTGACAATACTGCTTTCAGTAGAATCTCAGATAGCAATGTAGTCGGAGGGGGGTGTGGTCTTGGTGGGTCCAGAGTTACATGAAAGTACGTCATTATTTCGGATGAAAGAATGGTTCCAGAGACAGCAAGGATGAGGAGGATGCGGGTCATAGGTTTACAAGGGGGGTGTGGAAAAAAGACATATTGTGGACCTGTACTCTTCCAGGTTGAAGAAGAGGGCAGGGAACATCATAAAGGACTCCTCCCATCCTGCGCACAGACTGTTTGATCTGCTTCTGTCTGGTAGGCGCTTCAGATCCCTCCAGACTAAGACTAATAGGCACTGGAGAAGTTTTTTCCCTACTGCGGTCACTTTGCTGAACAGTTAACTGCCGGTTAACTGTCGGCTAACTATTACTTGGATTGCACTACCTGTATGTATAATCTATATTTTCATTTATATTTATCATTATTATTGTTATGAGCAGAGAGACAACATCTGCCGGAAGTAAATTCCTTGTATGTGCATAGGTACTTGGCGATTAAAGTCTGATTCTGATTCTGATAAGGGCTTGTGTCATGGCTCATCCCGAGCAGCAGCACGTCAGAAGGTTCTCTGATCTACGGGCTGTTCACAGGGACTCACAGAAAAAGGGACTTCGGGTGCTGTTGTGAGTTCACTGACGGTGAAAGATGCCCTTTGGTCAGCCAGTACATCGAGTTGTCCATGGAAGAACGCTGCCAAGTGACTCGTTCCAGGCTGCAAAGGTACGTGCTGAGGGATGCACTGAAGTTTGGTACAGCCAACGCATGGGTTTGGTGGGGAAGGATACAGTGTAGGGTTCTACCACCACCAGACAGGGTAGCATGTGAAAATCAGAATCAGGTTTATTATCACCGGCATGTGACGTGAAATTTGTTAACCTAGCAGCAGCAGTTTATTGCAATACATAATCTAGCAGAGAATAATAATAATAAATAAAATAAAAAATAATAAAAAATAAAAAATAAATCAATTATACATATTGAATAGATTTTAAAAAGTGCAAAAACAGAAATACTGTATATTAAAAAAAAGTGAGGTAGTGCCCAAAGATTCAATGTCCATTTAGGAATTGGATGGCAGAGGGGAAGAAGCTGTTCCTGAATCACTGAGGGTGTGCCTTCAGGCTTCTGTACCTCCTACCTGATGATAACAATGAGGAAAGGATGTTCTCTGGGTGCTGGAGGTCTTTAATAATGGACGTTGCCCCTCTGAGGCACTGCTCCCTGAAGATGTCCTGGGTACTTTGTAGGCTAGTGCCCAAGATGGAGCCGACTAGATTTACAACCTTCTGCAGCTCCTTTCGGTCCTGTGCAGTAGCCCCTCCATACCAGATAGTGATGCAGCCTGTCAGAATGCTCTCCATGGTACAACAATAGAAGCTTTTGAGTGTATTTGTTGACATACCAAATCTCTTCAAACTCCCTATAAAGTATAGCCACTGTCTTGCCTTCTTTATAACTACATTGATATGTTGGGACCGGGTTAGATCCTCAGAGATATTGACACCAAGGAACTTGAAGCTGCTCACTCTCTCCACTTCTGATCCCTCTAGAGGATTGGTATGTGTTCCTTCATCTTACCCTTCCTGAAGTCCACAATCAGCTCTTTCGTCTTACTGACATTGAGTGCCAGGTTGTTGCTGCGGCACCACTCCACTAGTTGGCGTATCTCACTCCTGTATGCCCTCAATTATTGCAGCAGTGTACCCCCTGAATGAGGGGGAAATGGCCCTATTGACTCTAAACAATGTAATTTAACCCAAAGCATTGTTGAAGATCTCTACCACACATCCCACAATCTTTTTGACCCACTACCGTCGGGGAGGAGGTGCAGAAGCATCAGGACTGGCAGACTGTACAACAGCTTTTTCCCTCAAGCTGTGAGACTAATTAATACCCTGCCTCCACTGAGGTCTCATCACTGAGACAGTGTGCTGTTTAATGTATACTGTACTATTTATTGTTTACCTGTGCTGCATGCATTTTGAATTATATTTTCTTAACTTATTCATGGTCATACTTTTGTTCCTGTGCTCTGTGTGTTATATGATGTGTGGGTGCACCATGGTCTGAAGGAATTTGTTTTGTTTGCTTGTATGTATGTACAGTCAGATAGTGCTAAACTTGAACTTGAACTTGAACATAACACTAAACAAATAGTCTCCAAGTTTAAGAATGGCATGACGAATAAAAGTTCATTTTAGTTTAAAAAGCTGAAAAACTATATTTTAAACAGAAAGACATCTTTAAAATTTCTTATACTTTAAACAAAATAAGAGAGTTCATGCAAAAATTCTGAAGGTCTCTGAGGACGCAAGACAATTAGTTAAGGAGCCTTTGTATTATGACTTCACTGTTAAGGTAGATTCAAATCATGTCCTCTACCCCACCCCCATTCTTACATAGCCAATCTGTCTCTCACAGCCCACAGACATCTGAAGTTGGGCTCTCTCAAATATAACTGGAAGCCAAAACATGATTTTTCAGCCAATTCTAGAACGGTGTATGTCGAAAACTGCATAGAGCCATCTCAGGCTTCTGCAGCTTTAACGTAGGTACAGTCAGGTGTTCCGCCTGCAGGTCTTGCTACAGACTCAGATGGTTGCCAAGGAACAAAGTGTTTCGGCAACAGAGTTTGTGCTTTGGACTGAAAACATCTGCATTTTCCATATGTCAGCTGGAGAAGATGTCTTCTGTTCCATTATTAGATATCTAACTCCCAGTCTGTCAACTGCTTGCACAGAGAAATAAAAGTTAAGAATCGAATCAGGTTTAATATCATTGGCACATGTTGTGAGATATCTTGCTTTGTGGCAGCAGTACATTGCAATGAACACACCAAACCTCACTACTTCTTTCTTTTTTTTGCAATCCTTTTGGACTACTTATTTAATTTTTTAAAAAAATAAATATTTCTTATTGCAATTTACGAGAAGAGGGTATGTCCTTACTGATGGGTGTCCTTAATAATGGATGACACCTTTTTGAGGCATTGCCTTTTAAAGATGTCCTCGATGCTGTGGCTGAGCAGCTGCTGGTGCAATGGATCATAGATGGTGCACTAGCCTTTTGATCCACAATATCTATTCCAACTATCAAGTACCCATCTATACTAATCACATTTACTTACAAGGATGATTCTGTGGATAAAAGGGCTAACACATGAGGAGCGTTTTGCAACTTTGGGCCAGTACTCACTGGAATTTGAAAGAATGTGGGGGATCTCATTGAAACCTACCGAATGGTGAAAGGACTAGATCGGGTGGATGTGGAGAGGGCGTGGGTGTATCCAGAACTAGAGAGCATCACCCCAGAATTGAGGGGCGACCTTTTGGAACAGATGTAAGGAGGATTTTTTTTAGCCAGTTCTGTGGAAAGCTCTGCCACAGGCTGTGGGGGAGGCCAAATTCGTGGGCATATTTAAGGTGGAAGTTTTGGAGAAGGAAGTCGGAGGATCAGAACGGGAATGAGTGGGAGCCATTTTGACTTTTTCTTATTCTCATCGGAGTTAAGAGAGGTGGGACTGCGCAGGCGTGTGATGGCGGGCAGTGAAGTGGGGAAGATTTAAAAAGGACACAGCCTTATACAGCAGGCAGCGTCGTTTGCGGCAGCCAACCAGAATGGGATCCCTTTATTCCCACTCTCTGTTTCCTGCCAATCAACCAATGCTCTATCCATGTATGTAACTTTCCCATAATTCCATGGGCTCTTATCTTGTTTAGCAGCCTCATGTGTGGCACCTTGTCAAAGGCCTTCTGAAAATCCAAATACACAACATCCACTGCATCTCCCTTGTCGAGCCTACTTGTAATTTCCTCAAAAAATTGCAGTAGGTTTGTCAGGCAGGATTTTCCTTTAAGGAAACCATGCTGAGTTCTGCCTATCTTGTCATATGCCTCCAGGTACTCCGTAACCTCATCCTTGACAATCGACTCCAACAACTTCCCAACCACCGATGTCAAGCTAACAGATCTATAATTTCCTTTTTACTTCCTTGCCCCCTTCTTAAATAGCGGAGTGACATTTGCAATCTTCCAGTCCTCCAGAACCAGGCCAGAATCTATCGACTTTTGAAAGATCATTGCTAATGCCTCCGCAATCTCCACTGCTACTTCCTTCAGAACACAAGGGTGCATTCCATCTGGTCCGGGAGATTTATCTACCCTTAGACTATTCAGCTTCCTCAGTACTTTCTCTGTCATAATTGTGACTGCACATATTTCTCTTCCCAGACACCCTTGAATGTCCGGTATATTGCTGGTGTCTTCCTCAGTGAAGACTGATGCAAAATACTCATTCAGTTCCTCCACCATCTCCTTATCTCCCATTACAATTTCTCCAGCATCATTTTCTATCGGTCCTATATCTACTCTCACCTGTCTTTTACTCTTTATATACTTGAAAAAGCTTTTAGTACCCTCTTTGATATTATTTGCTAGCTTCCTTTCATAGTTCATCTTTTCCCTCTTAATAACCTTCTTAGTTTCCTTTTGTAAGCTTTTAAAAACTTCCCAATCCTCTGTTTTCCCACTAATTTTTGCTTCCTTGTATGCCCTCTGCTTTGCTTTTACTTTGGCTTTGACTTCTCTTGTCAGCCACGGTTGCATCCTTTTTCCATTCGAAAATTTCTTCTTCTTTGGAATATATCTGTCTTGCACCTTCCTCACTTCCTCACTTCCCAGTCACTGCTGCTCTACCATCCTTCCCGCTAGTGTCCCTTTCCATTCAACCTTGGCCAGTTCCTCTCTCATGCCACTGTAATTTCTTTTGCTCCACTGAAATACCAACACATCGGATTTCGGCTTCTCTTTCTCAAATTTCACAGTGAACTCAATCATGTTATGATCACTGCCTCCTAAGGGTTCCTTCAATTCCATCTCTCTAATCACCTCTGGTTCATTACACAACACCCAATCCAGTACAGCTGATGCCCTAGTGGGCTCAACAACAAGCTGTTCTAAAAAGCCATCACGTAGACATTCTACAAATTGCTGGCCTGATTTTCCCAATCCACTCGCATGTTAAAATCCCCTACAATTATCATAACACTGCCCTTCTGGCAAGCCTTTTCTATTTCCTGTTGTAATTTGTAGTCCACATCACTGCAGCTGTTTGGAGGCCTGTAGATAACTGCCATCAGGGTCCTTTTACCCCTGCGATTTCTTAACTCAACCCATAAACATTCTGTACCTTCTGATCCTATGTCAACTCTTTCTAATGATTTAATATCATTTCTTACCATTAAAGCCATGTCACCTCCTCTACCTATCTCCCTATCCTTCCAATACACCATATATCCTTGGACGTTCAGCTCCCAGAGACATGCATCCTTTAGCCACGTCTCAGTGATGGCCACAACATCATACCTACCAATCTGTAACTGAACAACAAGATCATCCACCTTATTCCTTATGCTGCGTGCATTTAAGTATAACACCTTAAGTCCAGTATTTGGTACTTTTTGCATTGATTGCACTGCAACTCATCCCAATGGCTGCAAATTTGCTCCATCACCTGCCTGTTCTTCCTGACATCCTTACTGCTCACTAACTTAGATCCATTTCTGTTTTCCCCCTCCGCTCCATCATTCCGGTTCCCATCCCCCTGCCAAGTTAGCTTAAACCCTCCCTAACAGCTCTATTAAACCTTCCCACCAGGATATTAGTCCCCCTAGGATTCAATTGTAACCCATCCTTTTTGTACAGGTCACACCTGCCCCAAAAGAGGTCCCAATGATCCAGAAACTTGAATCCCTGCCCCCTGCTCCAATCCTTCAGCCACGCATTTATCCTCCACCTCATTCCATTCCTACTCTCACTGTCGCATGGCACAAGCAGTAATCCCGAGATTACTATCTTTGCAGTCCTTCTTCTCAACAGCCTTCCTAACTCCCTATATTCTCCTTTCAGGACCTCTTCCCTTTTCCTACCTATGTCATTGGTACTTATATGTACCACGTCCTCTGGCTCCTTACCCTCCCAATTCAGGATATCTTGAACGCGATCAGAAAATTCCCGAACCCTGACATAAGGGAGGCAAACTACCATCCGGGTCTCCTGATCGCGTCCACAGAATCGCCTATCTGACCCCCTAACTATCGAGTCCCCTATCACTACTGCCTTCCTCTTCCTTTCCCTACCCTTCTGAGCTACAGGGCCGGACTCTGTGCCGGAGGAACAGCCACTGTTCCTCCCCCCCCCCCCCAACAGTACTCAAACAGGAGTACTTATTGTCAAGGGGTACAACCACTGGGGTATTCTCTAGTACCTGATTCTTCCCCTTCCCCCTCCTAACCATGACCCCCCTGTCTGTCTCCCGTGGCCCCGGTGTGTCCACCTGCCTGTAACTCCTCTCTATCAACTCCTCACTCTCCCTGACCAGACGAAGGTCATCGAGCTGCAGCTCCAGTTCCCTAACACGGTCCCTTAGGAGCTGCAGCTCAGCGCACCTGGCACAGAAGTGGACGTCCGGGAGGCTAGGAGACTCCAGGACCTCTCACATCCGACACCGAGAACAACAAGCTGCTCTCACACTCATACTTCCCCTTTCCTCAAATAACAGGAAAAACTAAAACCTAACCCTACCTTGCCTCACCCGCTTCCGCCTAATCCCGTTGAGCCAAAGCCCTTCTGCTTTTTATGTTGTATATCAACGATTTGGATTATGGAATAGATGGCTTTGTGGCTAAGTTTGCTGATGATACAAAGATAGGTGGAGGAGCCGGTGGTGCTGAGGAAACAGAGAGTCTGCAGAGAGACTTGGATAGATTGGGGGAATGGGCAAAGAAGTGGCAAATGAATTACAACATCGGAAAGTGTACGGTCATGCACTTTGGTAGAAGAAATGAACGGGCAGACTATTATTTAAATGAGGAGAGATTTCAAAGTTCTGAGATGCAACGGGACTTGGGAGTCCTCATGCAGGATACCCTTAAGGTTAACCTCCAGGTTGAGTCGGTGGTGAAGAAGGCGAATGCAATGTTGGCATTCATTTCTAGAGGAATAGAGTATAGGAGCAGGGATGTGATGTTGAGGCTCTATAAGGCACTGGTAAGACCTCACTTGGAATACTGTGTGCAGTTTTGGGCTCCTTATTTAAGAAAGGATGTGCTGACATTGGAGAGGATTCAGAGAAGATTCACTAGAATGATTCTGGGAATGAGAGGGTTAACATATGAGGAACGTTTGACCACTCTTGAACTGTACTCCTTGGAGTTAAGAAGAATGAGGGGGGTCCTCATAGAAACATTTCGAATGTTGAAAGGCATGGACAGAGTGGATGTGGCAAATTTGTTTCCCATGGTGAGGGAGTCTAGTACGAGAGGACATGACTTAAGGATTGAAGGGCGCCCATTCAGAACAGAGATGTGAAAAAAATTTTTAGCCAGAGGGTGGTGAATCTATGGAATTTGTTGCCACGGGTGGCAGTGGAGGCTAAGTCATTGGGTGTATTTAAGGCAGAGATTGATAGGTATCTGAGTAGTCAGGGCATCAAAGGTTATGGTGAGAAGGCGGGGGAGTGGGACTAAAGGAAATTGGATCAGCTCATGATGAAAATGTGGAGCAGACTCGATGGCTGAATGGCCGACTTCTGCTCCTTTGTCTTATGGTCTTATGTTCTTATGGAAGTTGATAGTTTCCTGATCAGTCAGGCCATCAAGGGATATAGCGAAAAGGCAGGTGTATGGGGTTGAGTGGGATCTATGTTCAGCCATGATGGAATGGTGGACCAGACCTGATGGATTGAATGGTTTAATTCTGCTCCTATATCTTATGGTCTTATGATCTTTCACTTGGTGTGGAGCCATATTAAGCCTTCGAAATGCAAGTACAACACTCTGAAAGCTGAAGGAAGTCAACAGGTCGGGCAGCATCAGTGGAGGGAAATGGACAGTTGACATTCAGATCAGACCATTCATCGGAAATCATCTGAATCAGGTTTAATTTCACTGACATATGTTGGCTTGGCAACACTGCAATGCACTACATAAAAATACCACAAGTTACAATAAGAAATATATATATTTCTTGTACCTCCTCTCTCATGCAGCAAAAAGAAGAGACCACATCCTGTGTGATGGGGGCCCTTAATGATGGATGCTGCCATTTTGAGGCATTGCCTTTTGAAGGTGTCCATGATGCTGGGGAGGTTAGTGCCCAGCACTGGCTGGGTTTGCAATCTTCTGCAGCTTCTTCTAATCCTTTGCATACCAGGTGATGATGCAAACAGTTAGAATGCTTGCCGCCGTACATATTCAGATATTTGCTGGAATCTTTGGTGACAAACCAAATCTCAAACTTCTACTGGAACTGGAAATAGGAAAGAAAGAGGAGAGTTATCTAAAAAGGAGGAGGACAGTAGTGGACCAAGAGCTGGCAGGTGATAGGTGGATCCGGTTAAAGGATGTAATACGCAGATGAGGGTGAGTGGTAATGACGTAAGGAGCTGAGAGTTGAGGAGTGGAAGTGACAAAGGGCTGAAGAAGATGGAATTTGATAGGAGAGGACAGTAGACCATGGAATAAAGGGAAGGATGTGAGGATAGGAACTAGTGGAAGGAAAGAGTGGCTGATTGGCAGGTGGAGAGGGTGGGAGAGGAAAGATTGGATTATGGGGACTGGTGACATAAGGGAAAAAATGAATGCTCATTTTCAAAAATGAATGAGTGATTACTGGAAGGTAGAGAAATAGATGTTCATACCATCAGTTTGGAGACTACCTGAGTGGAATATGGGATGCTGTTCATCTAATTTGGAACTAGACTCAACTTGGCAGTAGAGGAGGCTGTGGACAGATGTGTCACTGTGTGAATGGGAAGTAGAATTGATACGGTTGGTACAATGGATAGAACAAAGGTGATCAAAGATGCCTGTACAGATGCTTTTAAAATGGAAATATAGATTTGCAGCCCATCACGGGCAAAGCCCTCTCCACCACTGAGCACACCTACATGAAATGCTGTTGTAGGAAAAGAGTATCCATAATCAAGGATACCCACCACACTAAGACATGCTCTCCACTCATTGCTGCCATCAGGAAGAAGGCACAGGAGTCTGCAGGACTCAAAGCATCAGGTTCAGGAATAGTTATTACCTGTCAACCACCAAGCTCCTGAACCGAAGTGGATATCTTCACTTGCCCCATCACTGAAATGTTCCCACAACCTACGGTCTCCATTCAAAGATTTTTCATCTCATGTTCTTGATACTTATTTCTTATTTATTTATTAATATTTCTTTCTTTTTGTATTTGCACAGTTTTGTTGTTTTTTGAACACTAGTTGAATACCCAAGTTGGTGTGGTCTTTCATTGATTATGTTATGGTTATTATTTTGTGTGGATTTATTGAGTATGCTTCCAAGACAATGAATCTTAGGGTTGTATATGGTAACATGTATGTACTTTGATAGCAAATTTACTTAAAACTTTGAGTATTCCAAAAAAGTACTGAATATACTTTATTTATAATATGTGGAGTAAATACACTTGAGGCATGTCTTTGTTTTCAATGACTGTACCATGATTTCAATATGCTCTGTTAAACAAAGATGTCCATTCCTGTGGCACTTCTACAACAACACAATGCCATACTGTTACAGCTCTTTGCATTCTGCTGAGTTGAAGCCACTGCTGTGATGGTCAGCATTTAATGCTGCAGTATCCCACAGTTGGCAATGACAAAACAATCAGAGAATATTAGCCAGAACGCCAGGAAAAACTCTATTGTTATTCAGAATTATTGACAGGACCATGTTCTGTCCATCTGCAAGGTGTCAGGAGGGTTCTGCTTTGTGTCTCATCTGGAAGGCTATAATCAACATGATTTTCTAAACAACACACACAAAATGCTGGAGGAACTCAGCAAGCCAGGCAGCATCTATGGAAAAGAGTACAGTCGACATTTCAGGCCATAACCCTTCGGCAGGACTGGAGAACAAGCTGAGGAGTAGACTTAAAAGGTGGGGGGAGGGGAGAGAGAAACTCAAGTTGATATCTGAAACCTGGAGTGGGAAGGATGAAGTAAAGAGCTGGCGAGTTGATTCGTGAAAGAGACAGAAGGCCATGGAAGAAAGAAAAGTTAGAGGAGCACCAGAGGAAGGCAATGGGCAGGCAAGGAGATAAGGTGAGAGAGGGAAAAAGGGGATGGGAAATGATGAAAGTGGGAAGCGAGGAGGATTAGCAGAAGTTAGAGAAATCGATGATCATGCCATCAGATTGGAGGCTACCCAAACGGAATATAAGGTGTTGTTCCTCCATTCTAAGTGTGGCCTCACCACAGCAGTGGAGGAAGTCATGGATGGACATATCAGAATGGGAATGTGAAATGGAATTAAATTGGGTGGTCACTGGGAGATCCTGATGTTTTCTGGCGGTCAGAGCGTAAGTGCTCAGTGAAATGGCCTTCCAATCTATATCAGGTCTCACCAATATACAGGAGGCCACAACGGGAGCGCTGGACACAGTATATGACCCCAACAGACTCACAGGTGAAGTGTTGCCTCACTTGGAAGGACTGTTTAGGAGGGGTAGCACTTGTTCCGCTTGCAAGGATAAGTTTCAGGTGGCAGATCAGTGGAGAGGGATGAATGGACAAGGGCATTTTGTAGGGAGCGATCCCTGCGGAAAGCAGAAAGTGGGAGGGGGAGGGAAAGATTGGTGGTGGGATCTCGTTGGAGGTGCTGGACACAGAGGTTGGTGGGGTGGTAGGTGAATACAAGAGGAACCTTATCCCTGGTAGGGTGGCGAGAGGATGGGGTAAGAGCAGACGTGTGTGAAATGGAAGAGATGCGGTTGAGGGCAGCATTGATGGTGGAGGAAGGGAAGCCCCTTTCTTTGAAAAAGGAGGATACTTCCATTGTTCTAGAATGAAAAGCCTCATCCTGAGAGCAGATGCGGTGAAGATGGAGGAATTGAGAGGAGGGGATGGCATTTTTACAAGTAGCAGGGTGGGACAAGGTACAGTCCACGTAACTGTGAGAGCCCGTGGATTTATAATAAACATCGGTGGATAAGCTGTTTCTGGAGATGGAAACTGTGAGATCGAGAAAGGGGAGGAAGGTATCAGAAATGGACCAGGTAAATTTGAGGGCAGGGTGTAAGCTGGAGGCAAAGTGGATGAAGTTGACAAATTGAGCATGGGTGCAGGAAGGAGCACCAGTGCAGTTGTCGATGAGGCATAGGAAAAGTGCGGGGCAGTCACCAGTGTAGATGTGGAACATAAACTGTCCACATAGCCAGCAAACAGGCAAGCATATCTGGGACCCATACAAGCGCCCATGGCTACAACTTTTGTTTCAAGGAAGTGGGAGGAGCCAAAGGAGAAATTCTTTAGAGTGAGGACAAGTTCTGCCTGCTGGGGGAGAGTGGTAGTGGAGGGGAACTAGTTCGGACTGGTGTCCAGAAAGAAACGGAGAGCTTTGAGGCCTTCCTGGTGGCGGGGTGGTGGGGTGGTTTGAGGTGTAAAGGGACTGGACATCCATATTGAAAATAAGGTGATGGCAGCCAGGGAGCCTGAAATCATTGAAAAGATCCAGAGTGTGTGAGGTGTCACGGATGTAGGTAGGAAGGGACTGAACTAGGGGGATAAAACAGAGTCGAGGTATGCAGATATGACTTCAGAGGAGCAGGAACAAGCTGAAACAATGGGTCTACCTGGACAAGCGGGTTTGTGGATCACCCTCCAGGTTTCACCAATCACCCTGAGTTTCCTTCTCCCCTTCCCCCACCTTTTAAATCTACTCCTCAGCTTTTTTCCTCCAGTCCTGCCAAAGGGTTTCAACCCGAAACGTCGACTGTACTTCTTTCGTAGATGCCATTGTCTTGCTGAGTTCCTCCAGCATTTTGTGTGCATTGCTCGGATTTCCAGCATCTGCAGATTTTCTCTTGTTTATGGTTTCCTAATTACCAGAGATTCTGCAGATGCTGACAATCCACAGTAACATGCAAAATGCTGGAGACACTCAGCATCTATGGAGAGGAATAAATAGTTGACATGTTGGGATAAATGTAAAAATAAGATTAGCTTTATATGTCGTATGTACCGTACATTGAAACATAAAGTGAAATGCATTGCTTTGCATTAACAACCAAAACAGTCAAAGATATGCTGGGGGCAGCCCGCAAGTGTCACCATTGTTCTGGTGCCAACATAATATGCCCACAACTTAGTAACCCGAACTCAAACGCCTTTGAAAAGGAAAGTGGGAGGGAACTGGAGCACCCAAAAGAACCTCATGAGATCACGGAGAGAATGTACAAGCTCCTTCAAGACAGTGGCAGGAATTGAACCCGGTCTTGCAACTGATACTGTAAAGTGGGAAAATGATGAAATGTGAATCATGATGAGCTCACTGGAGCCTGACTGTCCACAGCGATAACTGATTGCCTGCACTTTGGATGAAGACACAGGACCTGATCTTGAACCAAGGATGCTATGCTCTGACCAGTGTGTGGATCTGTATCAAACAAAGGTGAGCGGACTTCTCTCTCTCTCTCCTGGATGTGTAAGATCAATAATGAATAAATGCACTTTTACAAACTTCAGCATAGATGTTGTGAGTGATCCATTGCTCCTCAGTACCAGCTTCTGCACACGTGGGTGATTCCTGTAACATATCAGCGTCACCACGACTTCTTCTTCAATGCCTCTAGTTTAAAGTTCAAATTACAGTCATTATCAAAATACATACATGTCATCAAATGCTACCCCGAGGTTCATCTTTTTGCTGGTGTTCACAGTAGAACAAAGGCGGACAATAGAATCATTGAAAAGCTACACACAAGCAAACACTGACAAGAGAAAACAATGTTCAAAAGAAACTGTGGAAATAAAAGAGAACAAATACATTCAAATAAATCAAATAGATAAATAAATATTAGATAGATAAATAAAACTGATAACATGAGTTGCAGAGTCCTTGAAAATGAGTCAATAGTTTGTGTTCAGTGACTCGACACGAAGAGAATTTGTTACATGCCTGGGGTTCTGAAATGGTTTTGAGAGATGCAGCTCCATGCTCTCTAAGTGAAATTCTCAAATCCCTGCTTTTATCCTCTATGGTGGCTTGTAATCTACAATACGACCCTTCACTTAAATAACTGAACATAATGATCGGGCTGTAATAAAGGTTTTCTCAATGAGCCAACATAGGCAGCTTCTCTCAGAATAGAGAGCAATGTGAATTGACTGCACTACAGGCTGCACAGCTGAAACTGGAATTGTATTACATCAAACGCTTCCGAAGCTGGCTGAGTCTCCAAGGGAAAGGGTCTCCTTAATGCTTCCATCTTTACAAGCTGCTTGTTATTTTGTACACCTCAGTAAGCACATCAAACAAGACTGCAACAGTAAGCTTTTCTTTTATTTCCTCCGTCCCCATATCCCACCTGCAGTGTTCAATTTGCAAGAGAAGTTTGACTTTGTGGACACAGCACTTTGTGCCAGTGTTAGTTCTACACAAACAAGGGGATTAATTTCAAGGTGATTGGAGGAAACCATAGGGGGAATGTCAGAGATAAGTTCATTATGCAGAGTGTGATGGGTGTACATCATGAGTAGTTTTGGGCGCTCTGTCATAATAACAAGGATGTAATGAAGAGGCTTTATAATGTATTGGTCAGACCACACTTGGAGTATCCTGAGCAGTTTTGGGCCACTTATTTAAGAAAAGGTGTGTTGCCATTGAAGAGGGTCTAGAGGACTTCAAGTGAATTATTCTGAGAATGAAAGGGTTAGCATGAAGAGCATTTGATGGTTCTGGGCCTGTACTCATTGAAGTTTAGAAGAGTGAGGGGGAATCTCATTGAAACCTATCAAACATTCAAAGGTCAAGATTGAGTGGACGTGGAGAGAAAGCTTCCTATAGTGGGGGAGTCTAGGGCAGGTGGGCACAGCCACAGAATAGAAGAATGTCTCTTTAGAACAGATGAAAGGAGGAATTTCTTTAGCCAGGAGGTAGTGATTATGTGGAATTCATTGCAATAGACAGCTGGGGAAGCCAAGTCATTGGGTATATTTAGAGAGGAGGATGATCTGTTCACAATTAGTAAGGGTGTTAAGGGTTACGAGGAGAAGGTAGGAGGATGGGGTTGAGAGAGATAATAAATCAGCCACGATTGAATGGTGGAGCATAATCAATGGCCTGATTCTGCTCCTATGTCTTATGGAATACCATACCAATGGTGGTAGTAGAGGCAGGTATATTAGGGGCATTTAAGAAACTCCTGGTTAGGCACATGGATGATAAATAAATGGAGGGCTGTGTAGGAGGGAAGGGTTAGATTGATGTTGGAACAGGTTAAAAGGCCCATGCAACATAGTGCTTTGAAAGGCCTGCACTGTGCTGTTCCATGCTCTATATTTTGAAGATTGAACGAGATCCTAAGACCTGGGAAAAATTGGCATATAGTGTTGAGTAAGGGCAAGTGTTGCCCATAGTGGCACAGCCATAATAGTTGATTCCTCACATCTCCAGAGAGGCAGATTGAGTGCTGAACTCCAATGCTATACAGTAAGTGTGGATTTGCACAAATTCACAACCCAATGGCTAAAGAAATTTCTCTACATCGCTGTTTTAAATGGATGCTCCTCTATCCTGAGGCTATGTCCTCTCATCATGGACTCCTCCACCATGGGAAACAGCCTTTCCACATCTACTCTGTCTAGGCCTTTCAACATCTGAAAAGTTTCAATCCCCCTCATCTTTCCAAATTCCAGTGAGTACAGACCCATAGCTATCAAACCCTCCTTGTATGATAACCCTTGCTTTCCCAGAATCACCCTTGTGAACTTCCTCTGAACGCTCTCCAATGTCAGCACATCTTTTTTTAGATGAGGAGACCAAAACTGTTCACAGTATTCAAGGTGAGGCCTCACCAGTGCCTTATAAAGCCTCAGCATCACATGCCTACTCTGAATGTTAACATTGCATTTGCCTTCCTCACCACCAACTTTACTTGCAAGTTAACCTTTAGGGAGTTCTGCCTATGGACTTTCAAGTCCCTTTGCATCTTAGATTTTTGGATTTTCTCCCTGTTTAGGAAATAGTCTGCACATTTATTTCTACTGCCAAAGTGCATGACCATGTATTTTTCAGCAATGTATTTTAGTTGCCACTCTCTTGCTCATTGTCCTAATCTGTCTAAGTCCTTCTGCAGCCCAAATGTTTCCTCAACACTACGTGCTCCTCCACCAATCTTTGTATCATCTGCAAGCTTGGCAACAAAGCCATCTATTCCATCATCTAAATCATTGACATACAGCATAAAAAGAAGTGGTCCCAACACCAACCCCTGAGGACCACCACTAGTCACTGGCAGTCAACTAGAAAAGATCCTGTTATTCCCACTCGTTGCCTCCTACCAATCAGCCAATGCTCTAACCATGCCAATAACTTTCCTGTAATACCATGGGCTCTTAACTTGGTAAGCAGCCTCATGTGTGGCACCTTGCAAAGGCCTTCTGAAAATCCAAATATTTTGAAAATCCAAATATCTCCTCAAAGAAATCCAACAGGTTCATCAGGCAGGATTTTCCCTTAAGGAAACCATGCTGACTTTGTCCTAACTTGTTCTGTGTCTCCAAGTACTCCATATCCTCATCCTTAACAATTGACTCCAAAAACTTCCCAACCACTGATATCAGGCTAAGTGGTCCATAATTTCCTTTCTGCTGCCTTCCTCCTTTCTTAAAGAGTGGAGTGACATTTGCAATTTTTCATTCCTCTGCCACCATGCCAGAGTCCAATGATTTTTGAAAGATCATTACTAATGCCTCCAAAATCTCTACTGCTACCTCTTTCAGATTTAGAAAGGAAGCTGCACCAAACTAGAGAGCAATGGCCGATGTGACGATGTTCTCCATGATGGAAGTGTAGAACTGCACTAGTATGTTCTGGGGAAGAGGAAATTTTCCAATCCCTGCAAGAAACACATCCTCTTTGTTAATTAAGGGGATATGTTTCTCCCATATAACCATAAAACAATTACAGCACAGAAACAGGCCATCTTGGCCTTTCTAGTCCTTGCTGAATGCTTACTCTCACCTAGTCCCACTGATCCGCACTCAGCCCATAACCCTCCATTCCTTTCCTGTCCATATACCTATCCAATTTTAAGTTAAATGACAATACCAAACCTGCCTCTAACACTTCTACTGGAAGCTCGTTCCACACAGCTACCACTCTCTGAGTAAAGAAGTTCCCCTTCATGTTACCCTTTAACTTTTGCCCCATAACTGTCAATTCATGTCCTCTTGTTTGAATCTCTCCTACTCTCAATGGAAAAAGTCTATCTACATCAACTCTATCTATCCCCCTCATAATTTTAAATACCTCTATCAAGTCCCCCCTCAACCTTCTACGCTCCAAAGAATAAAGACCTAACTTGTTCAACCTTTCCCTGTAACTTAGGTGCTGAAACCCAGGTAACATTCTAGTAAATCTTCTCTGTACTCTCTATTTTGTTGACATCTTTCCTATAATTCGGTGATCAGAACTGTACACAATACTCCAAATTCGGCCTTACCAATGCCTTGTACAATTTTAGCATTACATCCCAACTCCTATACTCAATGCTCTGATTTATAAAGGCCAACATGCCAAAAGCTTTCTTCACCACCTTATCCACATGAGATTCCACCTTCAGGGAACTATGCACCATTATTCCTAGATCACTCTGTTCTACTGCATTCTTCAATGCCCTACCATTTACCATGTATGTCCTATTTGGATTATTCCTACCAAAATGTAGCACCTCACACTTACCAGTATTAAACTACATCTGCCATCGTTCAGCCCACTCTTCTAACTGGCCTAAATCTCTCTGCAAGCCTTGAAAACCTACTTCATTATCCACAACGCCACCTACCTTAGTATCATCTGCATACTTACTAATCCAATTTACCACTCCATCATCCAGATCATTAATGTATATGACAAACAACATTGGACCCAGTACAAATCCCTGAGGCACACCACTAGTCACTGGCCTCCAACCTGACAAACAGTTATCCACCACTACTCTCTGGCATCTCCCATCCAGCCACTGTTGAATCCATTTTACTACTTCAATATTAATACCTAACAATTGAACCTTCCTAACTAACCTTCCGTGCGGAACCTTGTCAAAGGCCTTACTGAAGTCCATATAGACAACATCCACTGCTTTACCCTCGTCAACTTTCCTAGTAACCTCTTCAAAAAAATCAATAAGATTTGTCAAACATGACCACATGAGGACTCTAGATCTTTGGATTTCTGATTTAACTCCATATCTCAAAGAGCAGGGTTAATTGACCATAGTCAGCTGTTTCTTGCAACCACAAAGGTTTCCTTTGCTTGGTCTGATTTTATCTAGCCTGGTGGGCACCATAGTTGGCATGGAAGAGTTGGCAGAAGGGCCAATTTCCATTCTGAATTCCAAAACTGTGACTCCCCCCAAACTTCATGACCCAAAAATATGCTGATTGGTAGATTAATTGGCTGCTGTAAGTTTCCAATAGTGCGCGGATGACTGTTAGAATCCGGGGAGTTGATGGTAACGTAAGGAAATAAATAGTGTAAGATTAACAATCTCTCTCCTGTACTCTGTCCCATCTTTGTTGTTGATCCAGCTGTTAGCTGTGGAATCAATGGCAAATTTAACATTGACACGGTATCTGTCCACTCAGGCTTTGGCACACAAGAAGCAGAGCAGGGAACCGAGCAACCACCCCCATGGACCACCAGCGATAAAGGTCAGGGTGGATGAAGTGTTATGAGCATTTCTATTCATTTGAGGTCTGTGGGTTAGGAAGGGTCTAGAAACCAACTTGTGGGGGTGGGGAGGGTAAAAATGAAGTCCGGACATTTAAGGAAACAAAATCCTGTGGATTATAGAAATCAGAAATAAATAAGAAAAGTTGCTGGAAATGCTGAGTAGGTTAGGCAGTACCTGTGCCTAAAATGCTCCAAAAGCAAGCTGCTATGAAGAAAAGTTATGGAGCTGAATTGCTAACTCTTCTTTCTTCATGGATAGATGTCGATTCATAGATAATTTGCTACTTTTTCTGTTATATTTCTGAACTTATCTGGACTCAAGCTATGACACTGAATAGCCTAATTCTGCTCCCAAGTCTTATGGACACAGTGATTTGTGGCATGCACTGAAAGAGGGACAAAGGAGGGTAAAAATGAAGAAGGGTAAAAAGAAATGAATAGAACAACTGGAGAAGAGGAAAGAGAAAAGAGTGAGTGTGTAAGGGAAAGAAAGACTGACACCCTGGTATAGAGAGGTCAGGTTGAGTTTATTGTCCTGTGCACATGGTGAGGTCCAGGCACAGTGAAAAACTCGCTTGCAGCAGCATCACAGGCACATAGGCTCAGACAACACATAAAATATAAATTCTAGATAAATTTTACAACAAAATAATATCATAGAGTGAAAAAAAGACTGTGCAGAGGCAAGACACGGATAAAAAAAACAGTACAGTATGTGCATTTGGGTGAGAAATGAAATTAGTTCATTATTGGAATTGGTTTCTACTGTCAGATGGACTGAGACAGAGGGAAAAATGCATCTTGCATACTGTTCCTATGGCCTAAATCATCACACAGTGCTTTGAAGTGGTACGCGCTAAAACAGCACTGGAATAGAATGGTTTGAGCGGATGTGGAGAGGATGTTTCCTATAGAGGGGGAGTCTCAGACCAGAGGGCAGAACCTCAGAATAGAGGGATGCCCATTTAGAATTGAAATGAAGAGGAACCTCTTTAGCCAGAGGGTGGTGAGTGTGTGGAATTCATTGCCGCAGGCAGCTGTGGAGACCAGGTCAGTGCGTATATTTAAGGTGGAGGTTGATAGATTCTTGATTGGTCAGGGCATGTAAAGGAGAAGGCAGGAGACTGGGTTTGAGGGAGAATACAATATGAAGTGTAACAACCACAGAGGAAGTGCAGTGCAGGTAGACAATAAGGTGCAAGATAGATTGTAGGGTCAAGAGGGTGTCTTGTTGTATTAGGGAAACATTCAGTAGTCTTAGAACAGCAGGATGAAATCTGTCCTTGAGCCTGCTAGCATGTACCTTCAGGCTTTTGTACCTTCTGCCCAATGGGACAGGAAAGGAGAGAGAAATATAACATGACCCATTTACTTTCTCTCTATCTTGAAGATTATCACTGGTATTAAGGAAATGCTGGAGCAAAAAGCAGGTCGGACATGAGTAATACACACAAAATGCTGGAGGAACTCAGCAGGTCAGGCCACATCTATGGAGTTGAATAAAGAGTTGACATTTTGTGTCAAGACCCTTCCTCAGGACTGGAAATGAAAGGGGAAGAAGCTAGGATATGAGGGTTAGGGAAAGGGAAGGAGTACTCATTAGAATGCGATAGGTGAAGCCAGGTGAGGGGGAAGCTAGGTGGGTGTGGGATGGGGGATGAAGTGAGAAACTGGGATCTGTGCTGTTCAGAGTTTCAGGTCAGAAAATGCTTCACTAGAAATAGGAATGAACTCCAGGTTAACATTGATCACATGATATCTGCAGGTGCTTCAATTTCACAGGCTGCCCATGAAGTTGCTAACTGACACAGTGACCATATTTCAGTCAATTAAACACAACTATTGTTCCTTTGCAAAGTGGAAATGAAGCCCCTGTTGAATGGAGAGGATGAAGTAACTCAAGAAGACCATCAGATAATTTTCATCAGATCAACCATGCTCTGAGTGTACTAGCTGTTGTTGGGGAAAGAGTAGTGAGGACCAATAATGAGAAAATAGTGATGTGGATTGTCTCACTGTGGTAACTGGAAATTGCAGACTAGAGTAGTCATGAATGCAATAGCAATGACACCCATGTTTCAGAAACTTCACTAACTACATGTACCCATTGTTGTGGTAGAAAATTGGATTTACTATCTAAACTATGGATAATCATTTTATTTTGTAATCAGGACCTGGTCTGCTACTCAATGAAATTTTTTTGTCACCACCAATCAGTTATCAAAATGTAGTTTTACCAATAATCTCATCAACTGAGAATGTAAAAGTTGCACTAGATTCATGCTCAGGTAGATCAACTTTGTCCAGTATCCTGGTGCACACCAGATATTAATAAATTGCCAGTTATTTCCAATGCCAACTCTGTGCGATCTTTCAGCTTGCTTCAATTTAATATCAGAGAATGTGTATAGTATGCAACCTGAAATTCTTACTCTTTGCAGAAATATACAAAACAGAAGAAAAACCTCAAAGACTGCATGACAGAAGGCGTTAGACCCCCAAACCATCCTCCTCCACATACGAGGAGTAAAAACTTTAACCTTACCTCCTCCCCTTCCCCTCACTTGCTCCAGCAAGCATCAATCCCCCCCCCACTACCCACATTGCAAACAATAGCAAAGCCCCCCAGAGACCATGATCTAGAGTCCATCAAAAACTACTGTCCATCCCAACACTTCGACATCTCAAATAGCCTCTTTCTCTCTCATTATTAAGGGAGAGATATTGCTCCTGCAACAGATGAGAAGGAGAACAACAGTTCACTGTTTCAATGTTACAATCTGCAGCAGTTAAAAATACCAGTAATTTGCTAAAATAACATTTTGCTCAGAGTTCCTCTTTAACAGCTGTGTTTGGACAGTTTCTCTCCACATGGGTGCTGCCTGCCCTGCTGTGTATTTCTGGCAACTTCTATTTTGTTTCAGAATTTCAGCATCTGTCAAATTTCACTTCTGACAATGCCACATTAGAGTGCGGTTAGTCAATGGAGGAGAGTCGCAACTGTATTGGAATTTTTTTTTGCTGTGTCATGGCTGATTGTTGGACAGCCTTGGGGAGGTAAATGTCTGCTTTTAACCATCCCAAATGGCAGCGTCTCTACGGCTGATGTACTGTAGTACCAGTACTGTCGATCCGATTAAAGTCACAGTTTCCATCCCACACTTCAGCTGTTTTATCTTTGCTTTGTGTAATAACAGCAGAAATAGAAGTGGATTGCCAAAGGCCAAGTTGGATTTGGAAAGCAAAATGCAGTTTTACTGGAACATTGCAATCGCAGTTGTGTGAAGTACTCAGCTTGATAACATTGTCCATGGGACACAGTTCTTTATGAATCAACAGCTACAAGCCAAATCCAGTTTAATCTAAAATTATTCATTGTTTAATTAGAAATAAAAGCTAATCTCTTAGACCAAGCAGCCTCAAGGCAAATGGGTATTTAATAGAATTGAGATCCAGCTAAAAATGCCATATACCATTATATCAGATGGTTTACTGCTGGTCATGCTCTGGAAGAGTTAGTACTCTGAAATAATAAAGTCACATTTATAGTTCCTCACATGCTTCACAGATGCTACCTGACCTTGCAGAATATTTTCAACACTTTGGATTGTGATACGTGTGGGATTTTCAGTTGACCTATGCTGAGCACCAATGAAATAAGCTTGCTAGCTCTTTGAGAGAGGAAACTATCTTCACTGTCTTCTTGCAGCAACACACAAAGCATTGGTGGAACTCAATGGATCAGGCAGTATCTATTGAGGGACATGGACAGCCGACATTTTGGGTCGAGGCCCTTCTGGACTGAAGAAGGATGCCAACCTTTAACATTGTGCATTTCCCTTCATAGATGCTGCCTGACCTGCTGAGCTCCTCAAGCGTTTTGTGTATTATTCCAACATCTGGAATCTCTTATGTCTTCATCCTGGCTCTGCAGAGAGTCAATCACTCCTATAGCTCTGCTAGTCCTTAAATCCAATTGGCCGTTGTTTTCTCCAGGCTTGGGGGCAGGAATGGACTATGAGCATTGAGCATTTTCCATCAGTAAATATGATCATAGCTGTACTCTACTCACATGCATCTGTTTCCCTATACAGTACTCAAATTCCTTCGGAGGCTGAAATCTCATCAAGCTCTTTTATATCAGTGTGGTGGAGTGGAACAGAGTTTACTTATTTATGTTTTATTTTATTTAGAGATGCAGTGCTGAATAGGCCCCTCTGGCCCAATGTTCCACACCGCCCAGCAACCCATTTATTTAGCACTAGCCTAATCTCAGGGCAATTAACAAAGATCAATTAATCTACTAGCTGATACTTCTTTGGACTGTGGAATGAAACCCACATGGCTCATGGGGAGAACTTACAATCTCGTTACAGACGCCGCCGGAGTTGAACTCTGAACTCTGGAGTGCCCTGAGCTGTGAGGCAGGTGGGGGAAAGGATAATTAAGATAATTGAATGAGTCCGTGGGTTTGTGGTGGTGGCTTGCCTGATCACCTGAGATGGAGACGAGAGAGTTCTAGAAAGGAAGGGAGGAGTCCAAGACGGATCAAGCGAAGGTGAGTACTCTGTGGAAGTTGGGCTTGAAAGCAGGAAGCAGCTCGAATGTAGTCATAATGCATTTTGCTAGTCATAGTAACAAGAATGTAATGCTGAGGCTTTATAAATAATGGTCAGATTGCACGGAACGTTGTGAGTAGTTTTAATCTTCTTACCAAAGAAAGGCTGTGCTGGCCTTAGAGATGGTTCCAGAAGGTGTCCACAACAGTAACAATGGGAATGAAAGAGTTAGCATACGAGGAATGATTGATGGCACTGGGCCCATATTCACTGGAGTTCCTAAAAATGAGTGTGGTGGGGGGGGGGGGGTCGGGAATCTCATTGAAACCTATCATATATTGAAAGGCCTAGACAGAGTGGAGATGGAGAGCATATATCCAACAGTAGGAGCATCCAGGACCAGTGGGCACAGTCTCAGAATGCATGGGCGTCACTTTAGAATAGAGTTGTGAAGGAATTTCTTTAGCCAGGGAGTGATGAAATTTATTGCCACAGATAAGTTGGAGGCCAAATCATTGAGTATATTTAAGGTGGAGGTTTATCGGTCCTCAATGAGTAAGGACATCAAAGGTTACGGGGAGAAGGCAGGAGAATGGGTTTGAGAGGGTTATTGAATCAGCTTCGATGGAATGGCAAAACAGACTAGATGGGTCAATTGGTCTAATTCTGCTCCTATGTCTTATGGCTTTATGGTCATCTCCGCATTGGAAGAAGAGTTGTGGGTGTGGGCTTGAGCAGATCTGAAACGAAGATATATCCATGAGGTCTGTTTCAAGTTAATATTTAGTAAGAAAAGCAACTCTCCTGGGGAACTCAGCTGTACTCATCCCTGCAACGAAACAACCTCTGGCAATATATTTATTTCCACTTCATAATATATAACATAGAAAAGTGTAGAACAACGTCGTCCCAAGCTATATGAACCGCTCATATATAATGTTTAGAAATTTCTTAGAACTAATTTCCTGTCTTCTTTGTCAGAATAAATGAGAATTAGAACCAGAGTGCTGGAAGAAATCAGCAAGTCAGGCAGCATCTATGAAGGTGATTGAACAGTCAAACGTTGATGGTTTATCGCCCTCCATAGATGGTGCCTGTGAAGTTTATTCCAGCATTTACGCGTGTTGCTTAAGATTCAGAGCATCTGCAAAATAGAGATCATAAGATATAAGAGCAGAATTATGCCCATTTGGCCCATTTGGCCCATTGAGACGTGTTTAGAATTAGAACCAGAATCAGGTTTATTGTCACAGAATTATATGAAGTGAAATTTATTGTTTTGTAGGAGCAGCACAGAGCAAAGGCATAAAATTGCTATAAAATTAAAATAATAATAATATGAATAAAATAACAAAATGGTGCAAAAAAAGAATAATGAGGTGGTGTTCATGGACCATTCTGAAATCTGATGGAGGTAAGGAAGCTGTTCCTGAATGATTGTGTGTGTCTTCAGGCTTCTGTATCTCCTACCCAGCTATACACCTCCCCGCAACGAAACAATCTTGGTTGTAACAAGGTAACAAAAAGCAAATCTGAATTTATTTCTAATTGAACACTAGTTTAATCACATTGTGAACTTTCATTGAAGTAAAAAAGTAGCAAAACTCTCGGTAATGAAATCTGGAAAATGTGCTTTTGAAAGTAATTCATAACTGGAGCAGCTACAAACCTCAATATATTAATGAGATCAACTTGTCTGCAGTAAAATGCAGCAGATAGAAATCTTCATATGGGCAATTTGAGAAGAAACAGTTTTCAAAGAGATTAAAATATCTTCTACAAGTCACTAAATTTTGATTTTAATCCAACAACTCACAAGGTAAATGTATTTATTTTATTTTTAACTCAGGCTTTCAAACAGCCAATTTCACCTTCTCTTTTGAACTTATGGGACTATGGGGCACTGAACAGATCAAAACTCATCCTCCCTCTGAGATGTGGAAGCACTTTAATCATTTTATCATGCTTTTTGGTCTTCACCCTTGCTATCAGCCAATTGCAGTGGGAAAAGATATTGAACTATTTAATGAACATCTGAATGTGGCTTGCTTTTATCATTTTGAATTCTACAAGGAGGACTGTTGTAGGGAAGCAGCATTCATCATCAAGGACCTCCACCACCCAGGCCATACTCTCTTCTCGCTGCTACCATCAGGAAGGAGGTAGAGGAGCCTCAGGACCTACACCACCATGTTCAGGAACAATTATTACCCTTCCACCACCAAGCTTCTGAACCAGTGTGGATAACTACACTCACTTCAAAAATGAACTGATCTTACATCATATGGGCTCACTTTCAAAGAAATACAACTCATGTTCTCAATACTTATTATTTACTTATTTATTATTATTATTTGTATTTGTATTTGTACAGTTTATTGTCTTTTGTACATTAGTTGTTTGTCCATCTTGGTGTGCAGGGTTGTATATGATGTACTTTGATAATAATTTTACTTTGAACTTTGGATTTTCCTGAGGATGAAGAGAAGGATTCTAATATAAACATAAAAGCATTTTGCCTACTTTGGATATTACTGTGCAATTTTCACAGGAAATACTTAAATAAGCCTGCATCAAGTTTCATAATCTCCAGGTACAAATGCGGTTAACCCATTCAAGGTAAGCACTTTCTTCCTCCAAATTCACTGTAAAAGAAATGTTGTAAGGATGGGACAAAGAAATCCAAAGCATCAGTGATCAGAGAGTATTTTCATATGCAGGGCTCCTCACTTATAATTTTCACAGAGGACAAGGCCATTGATATTGGGCAAGCTTATATCAATCAAATAGGTACTTCTGGTTTATTTTAATCCAGGCAGTGTGGTACCATTCAAATGTAAAAATAACTGAAATGAATTGAAGCACTGTAACCATTTAAAAAATTCTGGGCATCTTGGGGAACTAAACCTATGAACATCAAAGTGGAATCAAACAATAGGTGTATTAGCAATGGAGGCTTTTCATATATTTCTGGGACGTCACTACCAGGATTACACCGACAGTTATTGTATGTCTCATTCCCTCATGAAAGGTGGGTGGTAAGCCTTCTCTTGAAGCCTTGCAATCCTTCTTGTGCAGGGATTTTCCACACCAAAATGCATGGCCTCATTTACGATCTGGCCAGTCGCAGGTTGGAAGAGCAATCTCATATTCCGTCTAGGGAGCTTCCAAACTGGTGGTATGATCATCAATTTCTACAACTTCCAGTGATTATTCCTCTCTCCAACATTCTCTCTTTTTCAATTCCCTTTTGTAGAACCACTTCTCTTCTCATCTGTAATCACCTCCTTCTGGCTCCCCTCCTCTTTCCTTTTCTCATATGGTCCACTGTCCTCTCCTATTAGGTTCCTTCTTCTTCAGCCCATTACTTCTTCTACCTATCACTTCCCACCTTCTTATTTCATCGTCCCCCTGCCACTCACCCACCTTCTCCTTTCACTTAGTCCCACCTATCACCTGCCAGCTTGTACTTCTTCTCCATCACTACCTTCTTACTCTGGCTTCTGCCCCGTGCCTTTTCTGTCCTGATAGAGAGTCTCTGTCTGAAGCCTCAGTTGTTTATTTCCTTCTGTAGATGCTGCCTGACTTGATGAGATCCTCCAGGAGTTTGAGAGTTGCTTCTGGTGAAGGTGTTCGCACATTGTCATAGAGGTTTGATACAATTGGATCTTCAGCTTCCTAACTGGAAGACAACACTGTGTGGATTGGTGATAATATCTTCTCCTTTCTAATAATCAACACTGGCATACCTCAGGGGTGTGTGCTTAGACCAAAGCTCTATTCCCTCTATACCCTTAACTATGCAGCTAGGTATCACTCAAATACCACCTATAAATTTGCTGATGATACAACCATTGTTGGTAGAATCTCAGGTGGAGATGAGAGGGTGTACAGGAGCGAGATATACCAGCTAGTTGTGTGGTGTTGCAGCAACAACCTGGCACTCAATGTCAGTAAGACGAAAGAACTGATTGTGGGCTTTAGGAAGGGTAAGTTGAAGGATCCTCCTAGAGAGATCAGAAGTGGAGAGAGTGAGTAATTTCAAGTTCCTGGGTGTCAATATCCCTGAGGATCTAACCTGGTCCCAGCATATCAATGCTGCTATAAAGAAGGCAAGGCAGCAACTATATCTCATTAGTAGTTTGAAGAGATTTGGTTTCTCAACTAAAACACTTGCAAACTTCTATTCATGTACCATGGTGTACATTCCAACAGGCTGCATCACTAACTAGCATGGGGAGGCTTCTGCACAGGATCAAAAGAAGCTACAGAAAGTCATAAAATTAGTCAGCTCCATCTTGGGTACTAGCCTCCATTGTATCCAAGACATCTTCAAGGAGTGGTGCCTCAGAAAGGCAACATCCATTATTAAGGACCCCCATCACCCAGGGCATGGCCTCTTCTCATTGTTACCATCAGGGAGGAGATACAGAAGCCTGAAGGTACATGCTCAGCATTTCAGGAACAGCTTCTTCCCCTCTGCCATATGATTCCTAAATGCCATTATTTACAAAAAGTTATCCACCAGTAAATGCTATAGCAGTTCCATGCTTTGTCCATTGTGAACTCCTTGCAGTCTGATCTCTCTCTGCTACTGAGAGCAATGAGCCCCGTTTATTATGCACCAGGGCATACTATCTTTAATTACCCACAAAGCTAACTTAAGACTACACGTGAAATTAGAATATGATGCACCTCACAATGTAGTTACAGTCATAGTACAAAGTAAACAGAAGTACTTAAGTACAGTATATAAACAACGTATAGACGTTTATACATCCCCATTACCAAAGAAATGGAATATCCTGCCGTGTTTGGTGGGAAAGGCACTATAAAGCCTAACCCTGTCGGACCCATTATGAGAATATACCGGGGGGAGACATTCAAGTGCACACACCCAGCACAATGACAGCAGAATGACAAGGCAATGTTAGTGTGTGTGTAAATGCATATATGTGTAAGGAGTGCATTTACTGAGCACTCTCTGTCACACAGTACATGTGAAAATAATACACCAATAAAAGTTGTGCACAACCACAGAGCTTCAGTCCATTTATGTCAAAACAGAGCAAGATAAATTTAGGAGAAATTTAAAACCATTTTTGAAAGGGCAGTGGAGGCAGTTTCAAACAGCTTCAGCATAAATACTTAGAGGAAAAGAAAAAATATCTCAGCAGGAATGAAGTTCAGAAATAGAAATTTCCAATGATACATCATCATGATATAACCATACTCTGAACTTCAGGATTCGAACTAAACCTGGCATACGTTTTTTTCTCCCCTAATGCAGTTTTGTCTTGGATTTATTTTCCTACCAGCATTGGGTATGCTCTGTTACAAGTAATATTTGCTTTGGAGCAGCAGTAGAATCTTCTCAGGCAATTGTTAAATATGACTGGGACTAGCAGCGAGGATGCTGTGGTTGGCATAGCCCAGAAGGGCCAAAGGGCCTGTTTTCTTGCTATGTCCCTCTATGGATCTATGACTCTATGAAACTGTTAGTTCGTTAAGGAGCTAGTACAGATATCATGGTCAGAATGGCTGCCTTTAATAGTGATTCTGTAACCTTGTCAAATATAAGAGGGAAATTTTGACTTGGACAGAAATGCACCATTAAAGAACAAAGACACCTCAGTACATTTAACCATCACATTAAACCTGGCCTTCATCGTCAACAACCAGCTCTGTGGAGGATAAAAACGGTGTTGACATAAATATGCATTCAGTTAACCGGGTTGGCAGCAGTGGAGGCTGATTCATCATCGATGTTGCAGGTTCAGAATTTCAGCATCACTGGCCTCCTGTCTTTTGGTTTTCATGTACACTGCAGGCAAGGCTTACAAAATCTAGAAAAGGTGTAAGTTTATAAATAGCAGAGGAGACAGTTCCTTTGTACAATCAGCTTCCCCAGAAATCTGCTCCGACTCGGTTTAACAGTCAGTCATCCCCTTCAAGCTGTCTTCTCCGGATTCGTAACCACGCAGTTCCCTTTGCACACTGTCACTCTCTTCCTTTAGTGTGATGGCTTGTAATTCGCCAACATCGACCGTGCCAGATCCTCTCTCCAACACAACTTCCTTTCAGCATATTCTTCATCTCCCTTACTCAATAGCTGATAGTGCCCTTCAGAATCTTCACAAGACTCAAGCAAATTCAATTTGTGGCTGTACCGTTGTGTACAGTTTGGCTGTACCTTTGACAGGTTCTTGTCTTTCCCTCCCCTGCTCTTCCTTCTTTCCTCTCTTTTACTTGCTCTCTATCCCTCTCCCTCTAATTTCTTTACACCCTTCTTGCTGTTTTCTTTTTCCCTCTCTTCCTCCCTTCTCAACTCTTCCTTTCCCTTCTCTCCCTTCACTTTTTCTCTCTCTTGCTCTCCCACCTCTGATCTTCCCTTCTTCTTTAACCCTCCAACCCTCCTCTTCCCCTTCTCCCTCTAGAATATTGCAGCTACATTAAACATCTGGACCTTGTTCAAACAAAAATCTTGCTTTATTTAGAGATACAGCATGGTAACAGACCCGTCTGGCCCAACAAACCTGTGCCACACAATTACATCCACGTGACAATTAACTGATACATCACTGGAACACCAGGAGGAAACTCAGCATTCACAACGAAAACATACCAACTCCTTACAGACAGTGGTGGGAATTGAACTTGTGTCGCTGGCACTGCAATAACATTATGCTAACCTGTTGTTACCTTGCCACCTACGAAGAGTTTGTTTTGAATGACTCAATAAAAACTTGAGGATCACAATTTTCTCATCAGCATGTTGCAGCTTTTGGATTGAACTCTGAGTTCAGGTAACTTCAGATAATCCTTGTTTCTCCCAGTTACTCTTCCCTAAATGCTGAGTGGGATAAAACTAGACAAAGTTCATGTTGATTTAGCTACAGAGTAGAGAAAACTTATTTCACTCAATCCTGAACACCAGAGGTTCTACAGATGCTAGAAATCCAGATTCATCAGTATCATTATGTGCCTTGTTGTATTATGTGGGTGATCATGGTCTTCCACCTGTCTTTAATCTGTGAAGTTCTAATGGGCTCTTCAAAACTTTTGCCTGTCCTTCCCTTGATGAAACTCATGAACATTATGTGCTGTTGACTGCAACTTTTTCCTCCATCAATTTTTCCCGTCACTGCAAGATATTCGAGGCTCTCTTTCCTCAGTACCTGTCCCAGAAATTCCAGGTGCCATTTCTCAGTACATTTCCTAGGAACTCAGCAGGTCAGGCAGAACAGAGGAATAGAGTTGATGTTTTGGGCCAAGACCCTTCATCAGGACAAGTAACATTGCTTTCTAGCTCTAAGATGCCATGTCCCAAGCTAAGAGAAAAGAAGAGATAGCTCAGTAGGCATAATTTTAATAAACTTTGGTTCATCATCTAGAACTGTTTTGTGTGTATTGAGCTTAGACTGAGCAAGGACCTTTTAAAGCAAGTTCAACACAACATCAAAATAAAACAATCTTCCGATGTTGTATGTCAGATTCAGATTTCTCTGCAGTATGACTCTATGATTCTGTGCTAATGGATTACAAGGATCATGTTGGATTTGAGGATCTGATTTATAGGGAAAGATTGAATAGGTTAGGAATTTCTTCGCTAGAGCATAGGAGAATGAGAGAAGATTTGCTAGATGTATACAAGATTATCAGGGGAAATAGATACGGTAACTGCAAGGAGGCCTTTTCTACTGAGGATGAGCGAGACCAGAACTAGAAGTCATAAATTGAGGATAAAAGGTGAATTATTTAAGGGGAACATGCGAGGAATATTCTTCACTCAGAGGATGGTGAGGGTGTGGAACGAATTTCCAGCAAAAATGGTGGATGCGGGGTCGATTTCAACATTTCAGGGAAATTTGGATAGAACTCAGCAGGTCAGGTGGCATTGGTAGAAAAATAATACAGCACACATTTTGGATGCATTACCTTGTATATTTCTCTTTCCACAAATGCTGTCTGACCTACTGAGCTTTTTCAGAAATTCATAGTTTTTATTTCCTCACAACTTGGATTTGCGCAGTCACTTTAAAGTAATGGAAGCTCCAAGCCACTTCAAAGGAGCATTTGATAGACATTTTGATGCCAGTGAAAATATCAGGAGTTAAAATAACTTGGTTAAGTAAGTACAAAGTAAATTTATTATCAAAGGAGATATATGTCACCATATACTATCCAGAGAATAAATTTCTTGCAGGCATTCACAGTAAAACAAAATTATACAATAGAATCAGTTTAAAACTATGCACAAAGACTGACAAGCAAAAGAAGAAAAATTGCAAATGCAAATAAACCCCGTATAATAATAAATAAACAAATAAATAAAACTGAGAACATGAGTTGTAGAGTCCTTGAAAGTGAGTTATCCATGCTGGTAGAAAACAACTTTGACCAGCGACCAATCCAGACATCGGAAGTTTGGAGGGAAGGGGACTTCAATCAGGTCCACTGCCCCAGTACACAAGGTAGCAGTGGGTCAGCACAATGAAAACGAGCTTTGACCAACGACCCATTGATGTTTGTGATTGATTAGCAAGAGCAAATTAAAGGAAGGCGGGGGAAACGCAGCAACCATCGTCTGAGTGGACAGAGTGAGAGTGGTGATCTTGAGGCCTAACCTCTTCGAGGCTTCTGTGAAGAGAGGCTTCAATCCAAGAAGGCGATGGAAAGAAAAGCTCAGGGTTATATTTTTCCTCTTCCTCTTTTTTATATCTGCTCAGTTCGGAGGCAGGATAGTTGAATGCTCCTCTCGCGGAATGCGGGAAGGCCGGGAGACCTCCCGAGTCCCTGACGACTACAAGCTGCGAGAAGTGCACCCAACTGTGGCTTCTAACAATCCGTGTGAAGAGTTGGAGTTGAAACTGAATGAACTCCGGATCATTCGGGAGGCTGAAGGGGAGATAGACAGGGAAGACAGAGAGGTAGTTATACTCAAAGTGCAGGACACAGGATCTGGGTGACAGACAGGAAGGGGAAAGAGGTTAAGGAGCCAGTGCAGAGTACCCAGTGACTATTCCCCCCTCAATAACAGGTATATTACTTTGGATACTGTCCGGCTCTGAAGGGAAGGGGGAAGAAGAGGCACATTTTGGTGACAGGGTATTTATTAGTTAGTGGAACGGACAGGAGATTCTGTGGGTGAGAACGAGATTCCCAGATGATATGTTGCTTCCCTGGTGCCAGTGTCCAGGATATTTCAGATTGAGTCTTCATCATTCTTAAGTGGGAGGGTAAACAGCCAGAAGTTGTGGTCCATGTAGATACCAATAACATGGGTAGGACAAGGTGCTAACTTAAAGGGCAGGACCTCCAAGGTTTTGAGGGCACATAATAGAGCAAAAATTAGTAGAAAGTTAGAGAATTGGGAAACTTTTATAAACCAACAGAAGGTAACCAAAAAAGTCAGTAAGAAGGTAAATATGGAATATGGAAGTAAGCTAGCCTATAATATTAAAGAGGATACCAAAAGTTTCTTCAGATACATAAAGTGTAAAAGAGAGATGAGAGTGGATATCGAACCGCTGGAAAATGATGCCGGAGAGGTAGTAATGTAGAACAATGAAGTTGTGGATGAACTGAATAAGTATTTTGCACCAGTCTTCCCAGTTGAAGACACCAGCAGCATGGTGGACGTTTCAGGTGTCAGGGCTCATGAAGTGTGTGAAGTTACCACAAATAGAGAGAAGATTCTTGGAATACTGAAAGGTCTGAAGCTAGATAAATCACCTGGACCAGATGGTGTACACCCCAGTGTTCTGAAAGAGGTGGTTGAAGAGATTGTGGATGCATCTGTAATTATCTTTCAAGCATCACCAGATTCTGAAATCGTTCAGGAAGACTGGAAAATTGCGAATGTCACTCCGTTCTTCAAGAAGGGAGGGGGGCAGAAGAAGGGAAACTATAGGCCAATTAGTCTGACCTCAGTAGTTGGGAAGATGTTGTAGTTGATTGTGAGGGATGAATTCTCAGGGCACTTGAAGGCACATGGTAAAATAGGCTGTAGTCACCATGGTTTCCTCAAGAGAAAGTCTTGCCTGACAAATCTGTTGGAATTCTTTGAAGAAATAACAAACAGGATAGACAAAGGAGAATTGGTTGATGTTGTGTACTTAGATTTTCTGACAAGGTGCAACACATGAGTCCACTTAACAAGCTACAAGCCCATGGTATTACAGGAAAGATTCCACCATGGATAAACCATTGGCTAATTGGCAGGAGGCAAAGAGTGGAAATAAAGGGAGCTTTTTCTGGTTGGCTGCCAGTGATTACCGGTGTTCCACAGGAGTCTGTGTTGGGACTGATTCTTTTTACGTTATATGTCAATGATTTTGGATGTTGGAATTAATGGCTTTGTTGCCAGGTTTGCAGACGATATGAAGATAGGTGGAGGGGCAGGTAGTTTTGAGGAACTAGAGACACTACAGAAGGACTTAGACAGATTAGGAGAATGGGCAAAGGATTGGCAGATGGAATACAGTGTCAGGATGTGAATGGTCATGCACTTTGGTAGAATAAATGAAAGAGTAGACTATTTTCTAAATGGAGAGAAAAAATAAAATTCTGAGGCGCAAAAGGACTTAAGAGTTCTTGTGCAGGATTCCCTATAAGTTAATTTGCTGGTTGAATCTGGTGATGATGTTAGCATTCATTTTGAGAGGTCGAGAATATAAAAGCAAGGATGTAATGTTGAGAATTTAAAAAACACTGATGAGGCCTCGCTTGGAGTATTGTGAACAGTTTTGGGCCCCCTATCTTAGAAAGGATGTTCTGAAACTGTAGAGGGTTCAAAGGAGGTTCAGAAAAATGATTCTGGGATCGAATGGCTAGTCATATGAAGAGTGATTGATGGCTCTGGGCCTGTATTCACTAGAATTCAGGAGAATGAGGGTTGACATTGAAACCTATTGAATGGTGAAAAGCCTTGACAGAGTGGATGTGAAGAGGATGTTTTCTGTGGTGGGAGAATCTAAGACCAACAGACACAGCCTCAGAATAGATGGGCATCCTTTTGTATGGAGATTTCGAGAGGAATCTAGAGAGTGGTGAATCTGTGGAATTTTTATTTTGTCTCAGGCAGCCGCAGAGGTCCAGCCTTTATGATAGATCCTAGATTGGTCAGGGCAAGAAGAGATATGGGAAGAAGACAGGAGATTGGGCTGATAGGAATATTGTATCAGCCATGATGAAGTAGTGGAGCAGACTCAATGAGCCAAATGACCTAATTCTACTTTATTTATAGTCTTATGGTCTTATAGTTCAGGAACCTGATGGTTGAAGGGTATCAATATTCCTGAACATGCTGGTGTGGGTCTTGAGGCTCTTTGTTAATGGTAGCAGAGAGAACCTGATGGTGGGGGTCATTGATGGTTGAGGCTGCTTTCTCATGGTAGCGCCCCTTGTGGATGTGCTCAGTGGTGGGAAGTTATGTTAGCAAGTATGTCATGAACCATTCCAAAGAATTGAGCCAAGGCAACCGAAGACTCTGCAGAGGAAGATAGAATTGTGCAAGGCTATAGGTCCAAGAATTGTCCAAGGCTAATGTCAATGAATGTGTGGTGAATGAAAAACGTATATGAAGCTTTGGAGGAAATGAATACAGAGATATGAATAACAGAAGAGTCAATATACTATGCCTTTAAGAGCTTGTAAGTTTCCTGCCTCCTCTAGGTAAGCCACAATATTAATAATTGCCGGACTATTAGCTGCCACATTATTCCATAGAGTGACAAGTCAGCATTCTAATTAAAGTAGTGAATGTGGGGATAGCTTCCTAACTCATCCTTCTAATCTATTGATATTGTTATCAGTAGTAACACTCAGAATACTATCTGTGCAGAAGCCAGACCTATTTTTCTAGATGTCTTAAAAAAACCCTCTGTAACCACGAGATAAATGAAGTCAGTACTAATCTTTTAAAAGGCATCTTTATAAATTTGTATTGAGGAATAATTTAAAAAGAATAGGATTTTAAATTGGTTGGCTAGTAGTCTGAATAATTAATTCAAATTGCTCCGGTGATAATAAAGTTAGCCTTTTCATTGCATGTCAAGATAGATTGCCTCTCTGAAATTAAACATGTGAGTGTCAACTTTATAATTTTAAGTATAGATCAGGTTGATCTTCTGTCAATGTTAATGTGCAAGGTTTCTCAGGGTCATTACTGATTGTCATAGAGAAGGATAGGTAGGTTTATTGTCCTGGGAGCTGAGTCAATAAGCAGCTTTATAGAGTGATCAAGATTTCAGTAGAGTTCAGAGGCAGTACACTGACCTTTCTATAACTTAAATCCTTGTGGAGCATTTCCTGAGTCAGCTTTACCTATTACTGGTCAAAAGCACTTTGGTATTTATTGTAACTAGAATATAATTGGACTAGAATATAAAAGCAAGGATGTCATGTTGAGGCTTGATAAAGCACTTGGAGTATTGTGAGCAGTTTTGGGCCTCCTCTCTAAGAAAGAATGTGCTGACATTGGAGAGGGTTCACAAAAAAGTTCACAAAAATGATTCGGGGCTTGATAGCTCTGGGCCTCTGCTCGCTGGAATTCAGAAGAATGAGGTGTGATGTCATTGAAATCCTATTGAATGTTGAAGGGCCTTGATAGAGTGGATGAGGAGAGGATGTTTCCTATGGTGGAGGAGTCTAAGACCAGAGGACATAGCCTCTGAATAGACGAGCATCCTTTTGGAATGGAGATGAGGAGGAATTTCCTTAGCCAGAGAGTGGTGGTTCTATAGTATTTTTTGCCACAGACAGCTGTGGAGGCCAAGTCATTGGGTATATTTAAGGTAGAGGTTGATAGGTTCTTGATACGTGGAGAAGGCAGGAGATTTGGGCAGAGAGGGTAAGTGGGTCAGGCATGTTGAAATGGCAGAACAGACTTGATGGGCCAAATAGTCTTATATGGTAATATTGGTGTGTGTGTGTGTGTGTGTGTGTGTGTGTGTGTGTGTGTGTGTGTGTGTGTGTGTGTGTGTGTGTGTGTGTGTGTGTGTGTGTGTGAGAGAAAGAGAGAGAGAGGGAGTGAGAGGGGGAGCAGGTGAATTGGACTTCACACAGTGCCTTTTGTCCTTTTCATTTAATCTGCCTTCTTACTAATCCATTCTCTCCAGTGTATAGATTCAAACAAATGTAACATTTTATTTTCATTTACAGGCTTTCGACAAGAAAGTCTAGAACTTATTATTCATTCCTAATTGCCCTTGAAATTCACTGCACACTTTCAGTGACTGTATTTCACAACGGTATTGGATAGTGATTTATAGAATTTAGACTCAACAATGAAGGACCAGTAATGTACAATTTCAGGATGATGTCCAACTTCGAGAATCAGATCATTATCTGATTTACAATTATACAATTTGCAATTCACATCTCTGTATTCATTTTCTCAATACCATCATCTGTAATCTTCCCTGGCCCTGCAATTTTTCACCATTGCATTTCCAGCCTTGCACAAACCTGTCTTCCTCTTTTGTTGGCTGGCTCAATTCTTTGCAATGTAAACTTTATGATTTCTGACATTAGCTTGTCCAAGGTATTTTATTCTCTTCCAATATCTTCACTAGTATCAAAATTTGTCTAGCAAAGTGTGGTGAACAGCAAGGAAGACTATATGTGGGCTTGCAGTGGTATCTGGACCTGCTGGAAAAATGGACTGAAAAGTGACAGATGGAATTTAATGCAGTTAAGTGCAAGATGCTGCAGTTTGTTAGGACCAACCAGAGTAGGCCATATACAGTGAACAGTAGGGGACTGAGGAGTGTTGTAGAACAAAGGGATCTGGGAATACCGGTCCATAATTCATTGCAAGTGGCGGCACAGTTATATGAGGTCATAAGGAAAGCTTTTGGCATGTTGGCCTTCATAAATCAAAGTACTGAGTACATGAGATGTGATGTTATGTTGAAATTGCTTAAGACTTTGATATGTTGTGTGCAGTTTTATTTATCTACCTACAGGAAAGATCTAAAGAAAGTTGAAAGAGTACAGATAACATTTACAAAGATGTTGCTGGAAATGGTAAACCTGAGTTACAAGAAAAGATTTAATAGGTTAGGACTTTATTCTTTGGAACATAGAAGATCGAGGGGAAATTTAATGGAAGTATGCAAAATCATGAGGGGTACAGATAGGGTAAATGCAAGTCGGCTTTTTCCACTGAGGTTAGGTGGGGACTACAACTAGAGGTCATGGGTTAAGGGTGAAAGGTGAACTGTCTAAGGGGACCATGAGAGGAACCTTCTTCCCTCAGAGGGTTGTGAGAGTGTAGAACAAGCTGCATGTGGTGCACGCGAGCTTGATTTCAATGTTTGAGAGAAATTGTGATGAAATAAAAGCTATAAATTTCTGCAAAAACTCAGCAGGTCAGACAGCATTTGTGGAAAGAGAAATATACAAGGTAATGCATCCAAAATAATCACTGTTTTATTTTTCCACCAATGCCCCCTGACCTACTGAGTTTGTTCAGTATTTTTCTGATTTCATTTTAGATGGAGTCATAGCATCACAGAACAGTACAGCACAGATACCCCCTACGGCCAACTTAGTGCATGCCAAACCATTAATGTTCCTAGTCCCATTGACTATAATCCCCCTTATCCCTCCCATCCATGTATCTAACCAAATTTCCCTGAAATGTTGAAATTGACCGCACATCCACCACTTTTGCTGGCAGCTTGTTCCACACTCTCACCATCCTCTGAGTGAACAAGTTCCCCCTCATTTTCCCCTTAAATAATTCAACTTTTACCTTTAACCTATGACCTTCAGGTCTGGTCTCACCCAACCTCAGTGGAAAAAGCCTCCTTGCATTTACCATATCTATACCCCTCATAATTCTGTATACATTTAGCAATCTCCTCTCATTCTCCGACACTCTAGGGGATAAAGTAGTAACCTATTCAACCTGTCCTATAGTTCAGGTCCTCAAGTCCAACAAGATCCATTAGCATAGATTCATAGAGTCATACTGTAGAGAAATCTGATTCTGACATACATCGGAAGATTGTTTTATTTTGATGTTGTGTTGAACTTGCTTTAAAAGGTCCTTGCTCAATCTAAGCTCAATACACACAAAACAGTTCTAGCTGATGAACTAAAATGTACTGAAATTATACCCGCTGACCTAACTCCCCTCCTTTCTTCTTAGAGTCAGAAAGCAATGTGATCTGTCCTGATGGAGATCTGCCAATGTAAACTGACAACTAATTGCAGTCCAGTGTAGGTCTGTAGTCTAGTGCAGCTTTCTCTGTGTTTTTTTTTTACGTAGTTCAGTCTAGTTTTTGTACTGTGTCATGTAACACCATGGTCCTGAAAAACATTGTCTCATTTTTACTACGTACTGTACCAGCAGTTATGGTCGAAATGACAATAAAAGTGACTTGACTTGATTTGAATTGCAACAGACACTAAATACTGGAGGAACTCTGCAGCTCAGGTAGCAACGACAGAAAGTAATAAAGAGTTGACTTTTCATTCTGCGACCCTTCATCTGGACTGCAAAGGAAAGGGGATGAAACCAGATAGGAAGGTGGGAGTGGTAGTGGAAGGAGTACAAGCTAGCATCAGTTTGGGTGAGGGGATAAAAAGAAGCCAGAGGTGATCGGTGGAAAAGGTAAGAAGCTGAAGCCTTCTTCCTCCAGCATTTTCTGTGTGTCGCTCCAGATTTCCAGCATCTGCAGAATCTCTTGTGTTTATGATAACTAATTGCAGTAGATGATAAACATTGATTTTGGATTTCTGATTTATTATTATTGTGCCATGTAGCAAGGTACAGTGAAAATCTCGTTTTTTGCATACTCTCCCCACAGAGCAAGCCATTCCACAGTGCATTGAGGCAGTGCAAGGTAAAAACTATAACAGAATGCAGGAAAACATGCAACACCTGTGCATAAGGTGCAAGATCACAATGCAGATTGTGAGGTCAAGATTCATTTTACGGTACTGGGGAACCATTCAATAGTTTTATAACCATGCGGTAGAATGATACAACCACTGTGCACAGGTATTGCAGAGAACAAATGTCTCAGGTGGTGCATAAGTCAACTAGGCTGTTTTATGCTGGATGGTGTTGAATTTCCCGAGTGCTGTCTCTTGCATTCTGTCTTGTGGGTAGGTTCCACTGGTTATATGATAACATAGAATTGGCTCACTCTCTGAAAATTCACCCTAATGTGATTCCAACTTTAACAAGTTACAAGATCCTAAATTCAACTCCTCCTCTGTGTTTTGCTGGTAGGTCTCAGCCACGACAGTGAGCAAATCAAAAGGTTCAAAGTACATTTATTACCAAAGTATCTATGCGGTATACACCCTGAGGTTCGCCTTCCCACAGACAGCCGTGGAATACAGAAAGCCATGAACACTATGCAAAGGAAAACATCAGACCCCCAACGGGCAAATGAAAAAAGAGAAATGAGGGGAAAACACAGAACATAAAACACTAACCACACAGTTATCAAAAAGAGTCCGGGTAGATTCAGTCAAGCTGAGATCAGCCTAACCAAGCTCTGTGCCTTCATTACCTGCAGGCTGCAGGACCAGTCCGCCCCAATCGAAATAGCACAAAACCCACAACAATAAAAGGAGTGGCAGCATCTGTGGAAAGCTAATGGTTAAGGTTGGAGACCATTAAATGGGAAAGGTGAGGTGTTAAGTCTGTACCTCATTCGACAGGTACAGCCTGACCAACTGAATGCTTTCAGCATAAACTCGGTGGCCACTTTATTAGGTACGTCTGTACACCTGCTCGTTACTGCACATATCTAATCAGTCAAGTGGCAGCGAGTCGACGCGTAAAAGCATGCAGACCCGGTCAAGAGGTCCAGTTGTTGTTCAGGGCAATCATCAGAAAGGGGAAGAAATGTGATCTAAGTGACTTGACTGTGGAATGAATGTTGGTGCCGAAGAGAGTGGGTTGAGTGTCTCAGAAACTGCAGATCTCTAGAGTTATTGGAGAATGGTGCAGAAATGCAAAAATAAAATATCCAGTGAGGAGCAGTTCTGTGGGTGAAAGTGCCTTGTTAGTGACTGAGGTCAGAGGAGAATGGCCAGACTGGTTCACGCTGACAGGGAGGCAACGGTAATTCAGCAACAGGGGTGTGCAGAAGAGCATCTCAGAATGTATAACATGTCGAAGCTTGAAGTGGATAGACTGCAGCAGCAGAAGGCCACACCAGGTTCTACTCCCGCACCTAATACAGTGGCCACTGAGTGCATGCTGTAAAACTCTCTGTTTTGTTGCAGCAGTGCGGCGCAAGACAGAAAATAAATTACAAATTACAAAATAGATAAATAGAGCAAGGGACAAATAATGAGTTAGTTTTCCTGGACTGTTCAGCGTCTGATGGTAGAGAGGAGAAGGTTTTCTTCAAGCTTTGAGAGTGGTTTTCAGGATCCTGTATCCACTCACTGATGGTGGTAACTTAAAGAGGGTATGTTCTAAATGGTTAGGGATGCTGCCTTCTTGAGTCTCCGCATCCTGAAGATCTCCTGGATGGCGAGGAAGGCTGTGCCCGTGATGGATCAGGCAGAGTCCACAACCATCTGTAGCCTCTTGCGCATTGAAGGCTGCGTACCAGGCTGTGAGACAACCAGTCAGAATGCTAGCCTCTGTATATCTATAGAAACTTGTAAGTCTTCAGTGACATAACAAATCTCACAATGCCTTACAACTAATGAAATGGAACAGAAGTCTGTCCTCCCGCAAACAAAAAGTATTAGCATTTCACCATCGTCTGGCCTTTTCTGCTTTATTTTCATTTTGAAGGGTTGTCATGACTCTACTGTAGAAGACATAGCAGTTTATTCAACTGCAAGTCCCTGCAAAACAAAATAATATGCAAATGATCAGGTATCTACATTCAGCACTGCTGACTGAGGGGCAGGTATAGGCCAGCATAATTGAAATCATTAAAAAAGTAAAGTATAAATGCTGGGAGAACTCAGTCAGTCAGTTTGCATCTATGCAAAGATAAAACAAGATAATGCTACAGGCGAGAGACCCGTAATCAGAAATATTTACTTTTTGGTTGATTGGCTGAGTTCTTTCAACATCTTCAGTTTTCTTCATTTTCCATTGCCAGAGTTAACTAACTTATTTAAAGCTCAATGTATATTTCTTATCAAAGTAAATATGTGTCACCACGCACTGCCCTGAGATTCTTTGATATAATAGCATGGTATCTTTTACATGGATGTGTGAAACCAGATGGGATGTGGCTTAAAATCCCTCTTTAACTGGTTCCTGATTACACAACACATTCATTTTAGAATTTTCAAACCTGATTTGGGAGTTTTCCAGTATATGCATGATCTTTCCAATTCTATCCTTTGTATTGTCCTCCAGAGTTTCAGCTTTTCCCCAATTCTGACTTCTTTAATTATCTCCAAATTTAACAGCTTCACCTTTGTTCCTGTGTCTCCATCTGCCAAGGACATTATATCTGGACTTACCTCCTGATCTCTCCTCACTTCTCTACCTCTCTTTTTTCCTTACATCTGCCTCTGTGAACAAGGTGACCTATTACCTGCTTTGGTGACTTGGGGAAGTTTTGTTTCTGACACTGCTCTGTGAGGGACTTTGGTTCATTTAATTGCAATATATCTTTTACATAACTAAATATCAAGTTAGGATCACCTTCAGCAGAAGTACCATTGCAGTGAAGAGTTTTGGCTAGAAACACCAACTGTTTCTTCCGTGCCATAGATGTTGCCTGAGCTGTCGAGTTCCTCCAGCATTTTGTGCTTGTTGCTCTATATTTCAGCATTACCTTCTCAAAGGCAGTAAGGAATGATTATAAATTCTGGCCTTGATAGTACTGCCCAGAATCTGTAAATGAATACAAATATATTTTGCTCTCATTTAGATCTACCTACTGAAAAGACAGGAATTGCAAAAAAAAAATCAGACAATTCCAAACAGTTGGTGTAATTGATATAAGATCTTATTGGTAACAGAGAACTTTACAACTGAAGATTCATGAACACAACTGAAAAACTCTGTGCTGCATTATTCTGCCATCAGGCGAGGGGTTTAAGTCTTAACATCTCATATGAGTCTCTGCGCCTGTCTCATTTCTGGTTTTGCATATTTTATAGTAGCTGCAAAGAGTTAGAAATCTTGTCTTTCTTTTTCCTTCTCTTCAACTTTACAATTCACATTTTGTTGCTTAGGTTTCCTTTATCTTTAACCTTTCCCAAAGAACATACAACACATTTTGCACATCCTTCCTCCAAATGCCTGAATCAATAATGATAATTTCCCTGATAGCTTTGCAACTGTGGCAGCTAGTCTTCTGATTTTGGGTTACATATGCTCTGAATTCCATCAGAGCATATTTAACCCAAATGGCCACAATGTGTGGGTTGCCTGTAGAGTGGAGTACCTCCAAACAAATTTTGGCCCAACACAGACCCCTGTGGAATACCACTGGTTGCCAGCAGACAGCCAGAAAGGACTCCATTTATTCCCACTCTTTGCCTTCTGCCAATCAGCCACTACTTTATCCATGCTAGAATCTTTCCTGTAACACCATGGGCTTATAGGTTAAGCAGCCTCATGTATGGCACCTTGGCAAAAGCTTTCTGAAAGTCCAAGTATACAATGTCAACTGATTCTCCTTTGTCTATCCTGCTTGTTATTTCTTCAAAGAGTTCCAACAGATTTGTCAGGCAAGATTTTCTCTCAAAGGAACCATGCTGACTATGGCTTATTTTATCATGTGCATTCAAGTACCCAGAGACCTCATCCTTAATAATCGACTCCAACATCTTCCCAAACCACCGAGGTCAGACTAACTGGCCTATAATTCCCTTTCTTCTGCTTCTCTCCCTTCTTGAAGAGTGGAGTGACATTTGCAATTTTCCAGTCTTCAGGAACCATTCCAGAATCTAGTGATTCTTGAAACATCATTACTAATGCCCCCACAATCTCTTGAGATGCCACTTTCAGAACTCTGGGGTGTACAGCATCTGATCCAGGTGACATATCTACATTCAGACCTTTCTGTTTCCCAAAAACCTTCTCTCTAGGAATGGTAACTTCACACACATCATACTCCTGACACCTGGAACTTCCACCATACTACTAGTGTCTTCCATGGTGAAGACTGATGCAAAATACTTATTCAGTTTGTCCACCATTTCATTGTCCCCTGTTACTACCTCTCCAGCATTGTTTTCCAACTGTCCAATATCCATGCTCACCTCTCTTTTACCCTTCATGTATCTAAAGAAACTTTTGGTATCCTCTTTAATATTATTGGCTAACTTACTTTTGTATTCCATCTTTACCTTTTTAATTACATTTTAGTTGACTTCTGTTGGTATTTGAAAGCTTCCCAATCCTCTAGCTTCCCACTAATCTTTGCAGTATTGCATGACCTCACTTCCGCTTTATGTTGGCTTTGAATTCTCTTGTTAGCCACGGTCATGTCATCTTTCTTTTAGAATACTTCCTCTTTGGGATGTATATATCTTGTGCCTTCTGAATTGCTTCCAGAAATTCCAGCCATTGCTGGCTGCCGTCATCCCTGCCAGTGTTCTTTTCTAATCAATTCTGTCCAACTCATCTCTCATGCCTCTGTACTTCCCTTTACTCCACTGTAACACTGATACATCTGACTTTAGCTTCTCCTTCTCAAATTTCAGGGTGAATTCAATCATACTATCATCACTTGCCCCTCAGGGTTATTTTACCTTAAGGTCTCCAATCAATTCTGATTCATTGTGCAACACCCAATCCAGAATTGCTGAATCTCTAGTGGGTTCAACCAGGAGCAGCTCTAGACAGCTACCTCACAGCGGGCTTCAAACTCCCAGCCCCTCCCCCCCAATCCAGCACCAACACAATTTTCCCAATCTACCTGCATATTGAGGTCCTGTATGACTATTGCAACATTGTCCTTTTGGCATGCATTTTCTATCTTCCATTGTAACTTGTAGGCCACATCCTTACTACTGCTTTGGGGTCCATATACAATTCCCATCAGGGTCTTTTTACCCTTGCAGTTCCTTAGCTCTGTTTATAATGATTCAACAGCTCCTGACCCTATGTTACCTCTTTCTAAGGATTTGAATTTGTTTTTAACAACAGAGCCATGTCATAACATGTCTCTTCTACCCACTTCCCTTCTGAGTCTCGGAGGCAGACTCAGTGCCAGAGACCTGACCGCTGTGACTCTACTCTGTTAGGTCATACCCTCTGACAATATCCAAAATGATATACCTGTTGTTCAGGGGGATGGCCACAGGGGTACTCTGCACTGGCTCCTTAGTCACTTTTTTGTCACCTTTTTTCCTGTGTCCTGCACCTTGGGTGTGACTCCTTCTCTGTGTGTCCTATCTATCACCCCTTCTGCCTACTGAATGATCTGGAGTTCAACCAGTTCCAGCCCCAGCTCCATAACACGACTTGTTAGAAGCTGCAGCTGGATGCACTTCTTGCAGTTGTTGTCGTCAGGGACAAAGGAGGTCTCCCTGCCTTCCCACATCTCACAAGAGGAGCAGTTCACTATCCAGCCTGTCGTTCCTACTGTCCCTACCTGAGCAGATATAAAGAGAAGAAAGGAACTTGAGCTTTTCTTTCCTTTGCTGTCTCTGAGTGAATCCTCTCTTCGCAGAAGCCTCAAAGAATTTAACACTCAAGATCACGATGTCCGCTTGGACGACGACCACTGTGACAATAGCCAATGCGCTTGCCCCTACCTTTCTTTAATTGCTCTTACTAATCAATCGCAGACACCGATTGTCACTGGTCAAAGCTCCATTAGGCTGCCACAACCTGCTGCTGCCTTTCAACCTTGGGTAGTGGACCTGATTGAAGTCCCCTTTTCTCCAGACTTCCAATGTCCGGAATGGCTGCTGGTCAGAGAGCTACTATGTTTTTGTGTGCAGAAGACAACAAATTGACAACAAAAAAAAAGAAATAATAGTAATAATAATAAATATATAATCAAAAATTATCGAGAACGTAAGACGAAAAGCCATTGAAGGTACGTCCGTTGGTTGTGGGAACATTTTAATGAAGTTGAGTTAAGTTATCCCCCTTTATTTAAGAGCCTTATGGTTAAGGGATAGTAATTGTTCCTGAACTTGGTGGTGTGAGTCCTGACGCTCCTGTATCTTTTTCCTGATGTCAGCAGTGAGAATAGAGCATGATCTGGGTGGCGGGGGGTGGGGGGGAGGGTGGTGTCCCTGATGACGGATGCTGCTTTTTAAAGAGTTTTCCAAATCACTTATCTTCAACTTTGTCTGAAACCTGGCCAGCAAATTGAAATGCTGAAAAGCTTACATGACCTCCAAAAACTTAAATGATCTCTGTTGCTTGTTGTAAGTTATTTCATTAAACTCCCTTATCTACATTTACCATATGTTTAGAAGTGTATGTCTCCATTCAGACTGAAGGCTGGAAGGTAATCTGCAGTGACCAAACACATCATGTGTCTCCAAACGCGGCTGCTGCCCACTTCCGAGATTGCCTCATTTCTTTCTCTCTTAAGTGGCCCTCTGTGACAAACAAGCCGCTGTGGTACTTTCATTACTGTTGAGGAAGAACCATCCCGTAGGAACACATAAACATGGGATTCAATGGGAAAGAGGTTTCACGATGCAGTTGGTTTTCCAAGGATGCCACCAGTTTATATTTTGGGGATTAACAGAACTAAGAAGAATAGGGGCAAGTATTGCTTATTGTTCCAAAATAGGTTTGAACAAAGAGTTCTCCCTCTGCCTTATTAAGGATCTATGATTTGTATCAGGTACTGTATATTTTCCATGTTTGCTCTATAAGATTGCACCCTTACAATCCTGCCTTAGCTGCCTTCTAATTCCTGGAATGGACAAGCCCCACAGCTCTCATGTCCCTTTTCTACTTTAAAACCATGAGGTATAGGAGCAGAATGAGACCATTTGCCCCTCAGATTCTGCTCCACCATTCCATTATGGCTGTTTTATTATCCCTCTCAATCCCATTCACTTGCCTTCTCTACATAACCTTTGAGGCCTTTACTAATCAAGAAACAGTAAACCTCCACTTTAAATATACCCAATGACTTGGCCTCCACTGCCGTCGGTGGTAATGAATTCCACAGATTCACCAACCTTTGGCTAAAGAAATTCCTTCTCATATCTGTTCTGTTCTGAGGGTATGGCATATGGTTCTAGAAGCTCCCACTATAGGAAACATCCCCCCGCAAATCAGATATTCGATAGGTTTGAAAGAGATACCCCCCCCCCCCCCACCACTATTCTTCTAAACTCCAGCGAGTACAAGCCCAAGATATGGGCTGAATAGGTTGTCTCTATTACTTTAGGAGAATGAGAGGAGAGAATGGGTAGTTGATGGGGCTGTTTTGTGCTGTATCTATAACAAGCTAAGTCTTGACTGAAATGGCTATATTTTATTACCTTCCTAAGACTAAAATGACAAGCATTGAGATTAATCTCTTTGCCTTTCAATGATGGGTGATACCATCACAACTCTCAGGTGATTCTAAATGGTGCTGTATGCTAAACTGCATTAATCAAATGTCAGTAGGGCCCTTTTACGTCTGTTACCTATTGGGTCCCAGTGATGAATGGATATGAAGACGGGAAAGAGAAACAGCTTGAAATGAATGACCTAGAAGGTCGAGGAAAGCGGGATTAGGTTCTATTTTGATTGGCACAAACAAAGCCTCATTCTGAATGAAAGAAGTCGCTCAAGGAGGATGAGTCAAATAATGAACTATAATGATCTGTGGTAGGCCAACATTTCTGATCAGTACATCCTGTGGGGCCCAGCAGAGTCAATTCCTGCTGAGATTAATTGTGAAGACGAGTGAAACTGTTAGAAAAGGCAATTGGTTCCTTTCTCTAATCATCCATTTTTCTGCAGAATCCAGGGGCCCACTGGAACCATGGGGATTTTGAATTATTCCCCTAATGGACTGACAGCTAGTGCTTCAGTTCCTTGCACAAATGATTAGATGCAGATTTGTGAAGCGGAGTCAGGTACGCAGCAGTTGGTAGCTTGAGGTCAGAATCAGAATCAGCTTTATTACCATTGGCATGTGATGTGGAATTTGGTAACATAGCAGCAGCAGTTCAATGCAATACTTAATCTAGCAGATAGAAAAAAATAATAAATAAAATAAAACAATAATAAATCAACAAGTAAATCAAATCAATTATGTATATTGAATAGATTAAAAAATGTGCAAAAACAGAAATACTGTATATTAAAAAAAAGTGAGGTACTGTTCAAAGCTTCAATGTCCATTGGGGAATCAGATGGCAGAGGGCCCAATGCACCGTATGCCTTCTTAACCACAGAGTCAACCTACGCATCTGCTTTGAGCGTCCTATGGACTCGGACCCCAAGATCCCTCTGATCCTCCACACTGCCAAGAGTTTTACTATCACTACTATATTCTGTCATCATATTTGAACTACCAAAATGAACCACTTCACACTTATCTGGGTTGAACTCCATCTGCCACTTCTCAGCCCAGCTTTGCATCCTATAAATGTCCCATTGTAACACCTAACAGGCCTCCACACTATCCACAACATCCCCAACCTTTGTGCCATCAGCAAATTTACTAACCAATCTCTCCACTTTCTCATCCAGGTCATTTATAAAAATCACAAAGAGTAAGGGTCCCAGAACAGATCCCTGAGGCACACCACTGGTCACCGACCTCCATGCAGAATATGACTCGTCTACAACCACTCTTTGCCTTCTGTGGGCAAACCAGTTCTGGATCCACAAAGCAATGTCCCCTTGGATCAAATGCCTCCTTACTTTCTCAATAAGCCTTTCATGGGGTACCTTATCAAATGCCTTGCTGATATCCATATACACTACATCTACTGCTCTTCCTTCATCAATCTGTTTAGTCATTCCTCAAAAAAATTAAATCAGGCTCGTAAGGCACGACCTGCCCTTGACAAGCCATGCTGACTATTCCTAATCATATTATACCTCTCCAAATGTTTATAAATCCTGCCTCTCAAGATCTTCTCCATCAACTTACCAATCACTGAAGTAAGACTCACTGCTCTATAATTTCCTGGGCTATCTCTACTCCCTTTCTCGAATAAAGGAAAAACATCCGCAACCCTCCAATCCTCCGGAACCTCTCCCATCCCCATTGATGATGCAAAAATCATCGCCAGAGGCTCAGCAATCTTGTCCCTCACCTCCCACAGTAGCCTGGGGTATATCTCATCCAGTCCCAGCAACTTATCCAACTTGATGTTTTCCAAAAGCTCCAGCGCATCCTCTTTCTTAATATCTACATGCTCAAGCTTTTCAGTCCACTGCAAGTCATCACTACAATCACCAAGATCCTTTTCCATAGTGAATACTGAAGTAAAGTATTCTTTAAGTATCTCTGTTATTTCCTCTGGTTCCATACACACTTTCCCACTGTCACACTTGATAGGTCCTATTCTTTCACGTCCTATCCTCTTGTTCTTCACATACTTGTAGAATGCTTTGGGGTTTTCCTTCATCCTGCCCACCAAGGCCTTCTCATGGCCCTAACTGGCTCTGCTAATTTCCTTCTTAAGCTCCTTCCTGTTAACCTTATAATCTTCTAGATCTCTAACATTACCTAGCTCTCTGAACCTTTTGTAAGCTTTTCTTTTCTTCTTGACTAGATTTATTACAGCCTTTGTACACACGGTTCCTGTACCCTACCATAACTTCCCTGTCTCATTGGAACATACCTATACAGAACTCTACACAAATATCTCCTGAACATTTACCACATTTTTTCTGTACTTTTCTCTGAGAACACCTTTTCCCAATTTAAACTTCCAGATTCCTGCCTGATAGCCCCTTACTCCAATTAAATGCTTTTCTAACTTGTCTGTTCCTGTCTCTCTCCAATGATATTGTAAAGGAAATAGAATTATGATCACCATCTCCAAAATGCTCTCCCACTGAGAGATCTGAAACTTGACCAGGTTCATTTCCCAATACCAAATCAAGTACAGTCTTTCCTCTTGTAGGCTTATCTACATATTGTGTCAAGAAACCTTCCTGAACACACCTAACAAACTCCACCTCATCTAAACCCCTCGCTCTCGGGACATGCCAATCAATATTTGGGAAATCAGGATATTGTGTACGTGATCTGAAACCCTGGCACCTGGGAGGCAAACTACCATCCGAGTTTTTTTCCTGCGTCCACAGAATCATCTGTCTGACCCCCTAACTGTAGAGTCCCCCTTTACTACTGCTTTCTTCTTCCTTTCCCTACCCTTCTGAGCCACAGGGTCAGACTCTGTACCAGAGGCGCGATCACTGTTGCTTCCCCTAGGTGGGCTGTCCCCCCAACAGTACTCAAACAGGAGTACTTATTGTCAAGGGGTACAGCCACATGGGTACTCTCTTGTATCTGCCTCTTCCCCTTCCCTCTCCTGACTGTTACCCACTTGCCTGTCTCCCGTGGCCCCGGTGTGACCACCTGCCTATAACTCCTCTCTATCACCTCCTCACTCTCCCTGACCAGGCAAAGGTCATCGAGCTGCATCTCCAGTTCCCTAATGCGGTCCCTTAGGAGCTGCAGCTCGACACATCGGGTGCAGATATGTCCGCGGAGGAGGCTGGGAGACTCCAGGACCTCCCACATTTGACACAGAGCACAGAAAACCGGCCTCACACACATTCTTCCTTTCCATAATTAACACAGGTAAACCTACCTTGCCTTATTACCACCTAAGCTCGTTGATCCAAAGCCCTATTGCTCTACCACCCTCTCACTCCGCTGCCCACTGGATTTTAAACTTTTCCCACTCTACTGGCCGATGTCATGCGTCTGCGCAGTCTTGCCTCTCTTTTACCCCGAGTAGTAAGATTGCCTTTGCTCTGGAAATCCTTATCCTTGATTATGTTGGTTATTTTCCGAAGCAGTGGGAAGTACAGACAGGGTCAAAAGAGGGAAGGTTGGTTTGCATGCTGGACTGGGCTCCGTTCAAAACTCTCCGCAGTTTCTTGTTGTCTTGGGCAAAGAAAGTGAAGTTGAGTTATTTATTTAGTTATTTTTTGGTCACTTCTTCATGCTTTAATGTTTTATTAATTAACTTTGAATTTATATTACATATTTACAGCCATTTTATTAGTACATGTTTCTGAATACCTGGGACAGTAATATCTATGACAACACACTGATAGCATTGTTGAAGCAGTTGCTGTCAGCCTTGCCTCCTGTCGTGTTCTGGCTGTGGGATCTTAGCACTTCAATGAATTGGCAAGTAAGTGAGCGAGCAAAGGATATCTGGAACATAATATGGAAAAGCACAAGGTCAACCACTTCATTCCACAAAACAGAAGCACGAAGTTCCCATGTGCCTTCTACATTTTTATTGCTGGAAGCTAACATCCAGGTAAAGTGAATAAGAACTATCATGTCATGTTGGCTATTATTGTAAAATGATTTGAAGACAGGAGTAAAGATGTTTTACTGCCTTGGTGACATGGTCCCTCGGGTAGTGCAATTCAGTTTGGTCTCCTGAATTAAGAAAGGATATGGTTGTCATAAAGGGAAAGATTCATTATCCTGGTTCCAGGTATGAAGGGATTACCATTTGAGCAGAAATTGAACTGACTAGACCTGTTTTTTCTCGGTAGTATAGAGGAATAAGAGGCAATCTCATTGCAGTTACAATATTCTGACAGGGTTCAACAGGCTGGATGCAGGGAAGATGTTTCCTTTAGTCGAGAACCAGGGCCATAGAATAAAGGTGAGCCATTTTGGACAGAGGTCCCCAACCATAGGAAAAGACTGAAGGCATTCACCCTATCTGTGGCCCTCATGATTTCATACACTTTGTTAACACCATAAGACCATACGATATAGGAGCAAAATCAGGCCATTCAATCCATTGAGTCAGGTCTGCCATTTCATCATGGCTGATCCATATTCCCTCTTAATTCCATTCTCTTGCTTTCTACGCCCTAGCTAATCAAGACCCATCAACCTCTGCCTTATATACACCCAATGACCTAGCCTCCACTACTGCCAACTCTACAAGTTCACCACCCTCTGGCTAAAGAAATTCCTCCTCATCTCTTGTCCAAGTGAACATTTCTCTATTCTGAGACTGTGCCCTCTGGTACAAGATTCCCCCACTATAGGAAACATCCTCTCCATATCCAGTCTATTTTGGCCTTTCAACATTCGATAGGTTTTAATGAGATAATCCTCTCATTTTTCTAAATTCCAGCCCGTAGAGCCCCAGAGCCATCAAACGATAACATTTTCATTCCTGAAATCATTCTCATGAACCTTCTCTTAATCCCCTCCAATGTCAGGACAACCTTTCTTAGATAAGGGGCCCAAAACTGCTCACGATGCTCCAAGGAAGACCTCACCAATGCCTGATAGAGCCTCAGTTTTACATCCTTGCTTTATATTCTGGTCCTCTCAAAATGGATGCTGAAATTACATTTGCCCTCCTGTCCACTGACTCAACGTGTAAGTTAACCATCAGGGAGTGAAGTCAAGTCAAGTCAAGTTTATTGTCATTTTGACCATAAACTGCTGGTACAGTACACAGTAAAAAATGAAACAACGTTCCTCCAGGACCCTGGTGCTACATGAAACAACACAAAACTACACTAGACTATGTGAGACAGCACAAGGCTACACTAGACTACGTAAAACAACATAAAAACTGCACTAGACTACAGACCTGCACAGGACTACATAAAGTGCACAAAACAGTGCAGGGCAGTAAAATAATTAATAAACAAGACAATAGGCACAGTAGAGGACAAATTACAATATAATAATAAATGATGTAGATGTCAGTCTAGACTCTGGGTATTGAGGAGTCTGATGGCTTGGGGAAGAAACTGTTGCACAGTCTGGTTGTGAGAGCCCGAATGCTTCGGTACCTTTTGCCAGATGGCAGGAGGGAGAAGTGTTTGTATGAGGGATGCGTGTGGTCCTTCACAATACTGTTAGCTTTGCCGGTGCAGTGTGTGGTATAAATGTCTGTAATAGCAGGAAGAGAGATCCCGATGGTATTCTCAACTGACCTCACTATCCGCTGCAGGGTCTTGTGATCCAAGACGGTGCAATTCTTGAACCAGGCAGTGATGCAGCTGCTCAGGATGCTCTCGATACATCCTCTGTAGAATGTGATAAGGATGGCAGGTGAGAAATGGACTTTTCTCAGCCCTCGCAGAAAGTAGAGATGCTGCTGGGTTTTCTAGGCTATGGAGCTGGTGTTGAGGGACCAGATGAGATTCTCCGCCAGGTGAACACCAAGAAATTTGGTGCTGTTAATGAGCTCACCGGAGGAGCTGTCAATGTTCAGCGGAGAATGGTCGTTCCGTGCTCTCCTGAAGTCAACAACCATCTCTTTTGTTTTGTTCACATTCAGAGACAGGTTGCTGGCTTTGCACCAGTCCGCTAGCCTCCGCACCTCCTCTCTGTATGCTGATTCATCGTTCTTGCTGATGAGACCCACCATGGTTGTGTCATCGGCGAACAGAGTGAAGAGCAGTGGACTGAGCATACAGCCCTGGGGGCCCCTGTGCTCAGTGTGATGGTGTTGGAGATGCTGCCTCCGATCCAGACCAACTAAGGTCTCCCAGTCAGGAAGTCTAGTGTCCAGCTGCAGAGGGAGATGTTTAGACCCAGTAGGCTCAGCTTTCCAATCAGTTTCTGAGGGATGATTGTGTTGAATGCTGAACTGAAGTCTATGAACAACATTTGAACGTACGTGTCTTTCTTGTCCAGGTGGGTTAGGGCCAGGTGGAGGGTGGTGGTGATGGCATTGTCTGTTGAGCGGGTGGGACGATACATGAACTGCAGGGGGTCCAGTGAGGGGGGCAGCAGGGTCTTGATATGCCTCATGATGAGTCTCTTGAAATACTTCATGATGATGGATGTGAGAGCAATGGGATGGTAGTCGTTGAGGCAGGACACTGAAGACTTCTTTAGCATGGGGATGATGGTGGCGGCCTTGAAGCATGTTGGAATGACGTGTCCTCCAGGAGGACCCCCAAAAGCTTTGCAGCTTGGATTTTTGAATTTTCTGCCTGTTTAGAAAATAGTCTTTGCGATTATTCCTTTTTACCAAATTGCATAACCAGACATATCTCAACACTGTATTCCATCTGCTAGTTCTTTGTCCATTCTCCCAAACTTTCTAAGCCCTTTTCCAGCCTTCCTGCTTCCTCAGTACTACCTGCACCTTCACCTATCTTTGTACTGTCTGCAAACCTGGCCATAAATCCATCATCCAAATCAATGACATATACTGTAAGAAGAAGCAGTCCCAACATTGACCCTTGTGGAACACCATTAGTCACTAGAGGTCAACTAGAAAAGGCTCCATTTATTCCCACTCTTTGCCTTCTGCCAATCAGCCAATGCTCTATGAATTCTAGTATCTTTCCTGTAATACTATGGGTTCTTATCTTGTTAAGTAGCCTCATGCGTGGAACCTTCTGAATTTCCAAGTACAAATCATCCACTGATTTCCTTTGTCTATCCTTACTTATTATTTCCTCAAAGAATTCCAAAAGAGACTTCATCCTTAACAATCATAGAAACATAGAAAACCTACTGCACAATACAGGCCCTTTGGCCCACAAAGTTGTGCCTACCTTAGAAATTACTGGATAGCCCTCTATTTTACTAAGCTCCATGTACCTATCTAAAATACCCTATCGTATCCACCTCCACCACCATTGCCGGCAGCCCATTCCATGCACTCACCACTCTCTGAGTAAAAAACTTACCCCTGACATCTCCTCTGTACCTACTCCCCAGCACCTTAAATCTGTGTCCCCTTCAGCCCTGGGAAAAAGCCTCTGACTATCCAGAGAAATCAATTTGTACATTTTCCCAACTACAGAGGTCAGGCTAGCTAGCCTATAATTTTCTTTCTTCTACCTCCCTCCCTTCTTGGAGTGACATTTGCAATTTTCCAGTCCTCCGGAACCAAGTGATTCTTGAAAGATCATTACCAACTCTTCCACAATCTTCCCAGCCATCTCCTTCATAACCTTGGGGTGTAGTCCATCTGGTCCAGGTGACTTACTTTCAGACCTTTCAGCTTCCCAGCCATCTTCTCCCTAGTAATTGAAATTGCACTCACTTCTGCTCCCTGACACTCACCAACTTCTGGCATACTACTAATGTCTTCCACAATGAGCAAGGATACAAAATACATATTTAATTCATCCGCTATTTGCTTGTTCCCTATTACTACCTCTTCAGTGTCATTTTCCAGTGGTCTGAGATCTACTGTCTTTTACAATTTATATATCTGAAAAATCTTTTGGTATCCAGTTTGAAATTATTGGCTAGGTTACCTTTGTATTTCATATCTTTCCTCTTTATGGCCTGTAATTTCTTTTCTGCATTCTTTCCCATTTAATAACATATACAGCAGGGTGATCTAAACAGGAACCAGTATTCCGAGTGCAGCTTCACCAAAATCTTGTACAATCAACTACACCATGACCTCTCAACTTTTATACTCAGTGCCCCAGCTAATGAAAGCATCCTTCGTTACCCTACCTGCCCGTGACACTACTTTCAGGGAATTGAATTGAAAATTGAATTGACTTTATTTCTTACATCCTTCACATACATGAAGAGTAAAAATCTTTACGTTATGTCTCCATCTAAATGTGCAATGTGCAATGATAGTAATTTATAATAAATAGGACAGCCAATGTAACATAGAAGTAGACTCATAACAGCGTGAGTTAATCAGTCCGGTGGTCTGGTGGAAGAAGCTGTCCCAGACCCTGTAGGTCCTGGCTTTTATGCTGTGGTACCATTTCCCAGATGGTAGCAGCTGGAACAATTTGTGGTTGGGGTGACTCGGGTCCCCAGTGATCCTACGGGCCCTTTTCTCACACCGGAATCATGGGAAATGGTAAATCTCCTGCATCATGGGACACTCACAACTATTGATGCACTGGGCTGTCCGCTCCACTCTCTGCAGAATCCTGCAATTAAAGGAGGTACAGTTCCCATATCAGGCAGTGATGCAGCCAGACAGGATGCTCTCAATTGCGCCCCTGTAAAAAGCTCTTAGGATTTGGGGGCCCATTACAATCTTTCACAACCGTCTGAGGTAAAAGAGGCGCTGTTGTGTCTTTTAAACCACACAGCTGGTTTGTACAGTCTAGGAGAGACCCTTGGCGATGTGGATGCTGAGGAACTCAAAGCTGTTGACCCTCTCAACCCCAGATCCATTGATGTCGATAGGGGTTAGCCAATCTCCATTCCTCCTGTAATCCACAACCAGCTCATTTGTTTTTGCGACATTGAGGGAGAGGTTATTTTCTTGACACCAATTTGTCGGACTTCTTCCCTATAGGCCATCTGATTATTGTTTGAGATTAGGTCAATCAATGTAGTGTCGTCAGCAAATTTAGTTAGCAGATTAGAGCTGCTGGTGGCGACACAGTCATGGGTATACAATGGTAAAGGAGGGGACTTAGTACACAGCCCTGAGGGGCTCCTGTGTTAAGGGTCAAAGGGGTGGAGGTGCGGATGCCCACTCTTACCACTTGCCAGCAATCTGACAAGAAGTCCAGCTGCAAAAGTCAGAGTCAAGGCCGAGGTCTCTGAGCTTCCTGTCGAGCCTGGATGGAATTATGGTGTTGAATGCTGAATTGTAGTCCAAGAACAGCTTTCTCACATAAGCATCCTTCTTCTACAGATGTGTAATGACAATATGTAGAGCAGTGGCTATTGTGTCGTCTGTCGATCAGAACCATGAACTTGCTCTGTTCTGCAACACTCCCTAAAACCGTAGCTTTACAAAGACCACTAGAGTGTAAGTCCAACTCCACAAAGGAGGAAACAAGAGCCTCGGGACTTGTTCCACCAGGTTCAAGAAAATTACTACCCTGCAATCATCAGGCTCTTGAATAGAAGGGGATAACTCACTTGCCCTATCATTAAAATGTTCCTACAATCAATAATCTCACTTCAAGGACTCTTTATCTCATTATTTTATATTCTCATTATTTATATTTTCATTTGTACAGTTTGTTGTCTTCTGTATTCTGGTTGATCTTTCATTGAGGCCGTTATACTTACTATTCTATAGATTAGCGAAGTATGACCATAGGAAAATAAATCTCTGGATTGTATATGGTGACATATATGTACTTTGATAATAAAATTTACTTTGAACTTTGAAGATTCTGTCTCCAGCTATTATTCAAATGTGTTTCATTAGTTGTAATATGCTCTGGGGCATATGACCCCTAAAACAACTGTAGATCAGTCATTATTTTCAATGAACAGAAACTTGAATTTTGCAGCCATTCCCTTCCAGTGGACAATTTTGATCTCCTCTCAATGTAAGTGATATATTCTGTAAATCCTTCAGTCTTATTACATTTTTAGCCTGCTCATTTGCTCTAATGCAATCTCCTGAACTCATTCTTTGTGTCTCTGCCCCATTTACTCCTCAAGAGCACCCAATCATAAACCCATATTACCTGCCTTATTACTTTCATTTTTCTTGCTAACTGGACTAGAATTGCATCTTCGTTGTAATGGAATGTACTATTAATGTGGTTCTACCCCTGTTGTAGGTGATGAGGAACAGGTTATTGCTGTAGCTCTTTGCTGCAAGCTGGATGTGCAGAACTTTGCTCTTAACTGAAGATAATTAGCAGTTGTCAAAAGAAACCGCAACCAACAATTGTCCCAATACTTTAATGTATCCGAGATAATCATCCCTAGTAGAGGATGTGAATATTATTTCCTTTGTAGCTTATTGGCAAATACAGGGTTTATTGAGCTATTGGTTTGTAACATAGAAACTTTGCTTAATTGCTGGCAGAAGAAATATCAGTTGTAAAAAGAGATTTAATTCTGTACCTATATCCCTTCAAGTAATTTCTTAACATTTTCCTGTGTACATATAACAACAGAACAGTACTGCATAAGAATAGGCTTTGGATGATGGTGCAGACCACATTAACAAAAAAAAAAATATTGATCTACTCTCTCTACAACTCTAATAATCTTATAAACAAGTATCAGGTCTCCTACCTGCCTCTGATGCTTCAGAGAAAACAATCTAATGGTTTCCATCCTCTCCTAATTGTTAATTCTCTCTAATCCAAGCAACTGAATTGTTCATAAGATATAACTGTGGTGAACTACATATACCTGTCTGGACATGCCCCTCTGCTGACTGCTCCTGTGGCTCCTCCCACAGACCCCTGTATAAAGGCGGTTGGAGGCACTGCTCCTCCCTCAGTCTCCAGGATGTTGTGTGGTGGTTTCTCGCAGCTAATAAAAGCCTATCATTTGCCTCCCGTCTCTGAGAGTTATTGATGGTGCATCAATAACCTGCCTTGCTGACTGTGCAAATTATCACTTGTCCTTTCAAATCCCCTGGGCTGGCTCTCGTTGGATTGGACTGATGGTCTGGGCAGTGATTCTCCCTTGGAGCACAATGTAACACTTGTGTAGCATCGGTCTTATTGCATGTGACTAGTCACCACACTCTTTGAGAAAATCAAATTACAAAGTACTACACAAGGTCCTAGTAGGCCATCAGAAGATTCTAGATATCGGAAGGAGGTAGTAAATAGAAACTACACAATGCTGGAGATAAGTTTTGTTTATAAGAAAAGTAACAATTATTTACAAAATATTTACATGAGCAAGAACAATTCAAAATTCCAACATTCTGTTTAGGTTCCAAATCTTAGATATCAAACCAAAACAAATTCCTTTTTAATTAGAATCAGTGAGATTCCCTTATTACTTCTCTAACTTATTAGATCTAGTGTTAAAAGTTTACAGACTAAACTTTCCATTTTACTTACCCCTAGTTAGTTAGAAAACCGAACATAATTCCTATTCTCAAGTATTATAGTTAACTTCATATATCTAAAGTTTAAATTCAAAATATATATATATATACACAGTTTAAATCCTTTCATGACAATTCTCCAACATCACAACTTTTAAACAAAGTAAATCTCATTCAGTAACTTATCAAAGTCTTTGCAAAAATAATCAGTTCTTGCAGAAAAGCAAATTCTTCGATTGAAAGTAAACTTATAAATCCAATCGTATTAAATCCTCTGTGTCATTACACATAGCGTTCCCGCGCTGGTTTGTCAAATCTTGGGTAGCTTGCCATCTTCTTTTTTGGTTCATTGGAATGAAATAGTTTATCATCCACGGCATGTCAATTCACAAATTTGTACAAAAAACCTGACCACATCGCTTGGTATGATCTTACAGAACTAATTCCCGACTACATGGTAGGGATCTTGAACACTGTCTCTGTTGATATTGTCTCATTATCGCTGTTGCCTGTTATAGCCATAACTTCAATAAATCTTTCACTGCTGTTGTCTCTCCTCCATGGGTTTCACCCTGAGGTTTTCAAGTTAGTAGGGTAAAGATACTCTCTACTAATTCCACTCTAAACAATTCATGTCTTCAGCTTCTAATTATTTCTGTGTTTCCCCGCTTGCCCGTGCCTGTGTCAGCCATGTCTCGTTCTTGCATAGCATTCTTTTCAAATTCTTTTAAGAAAATTGGTAAATCTTGTTTTCATCCCTCTGAAGGTGGAGCTTTCTGACATTATATCTTTGGGTTTAATTAATCTGGGCATCAACAAGGTTCAACCCAATCATGAATCACCATTGAGCTTATGCCATGCTCTTCCAAATATTTGACGTAGAGTAATCGATGTACAATATGGTACAAGGTCTTTCAATCCAACTGCTCCATGCTGGTCAAGATTCCCATCTAAGCTAGTTCTATTTGCCCGCATTTGGCCCATAGCCCTCTAAACCAGGGGTTCCAAACCATTTTTGTGCTATGGACCCCCATCATTAACTGAGGGGTCCGTGGACCCCTAGGTTGGGAACTCCTGCTCTATACCTTTCCTTTCCATATAACTGTCCAAGTACTTTTTAAATGTTGTTAATGTACTGAACATAATTCACCATTGTATTCCAGTTACTGACTACTCGAATGTCCACAAGATTCCTACTAAAGTTCTCCTCTCCCACATGTTAGACTTATGGCATCTATATATCTGTATTTGTGATATGTATGGTGTGGCAGATGATAGAATCATGGAACCATAGAACACTACAGCACAGTACAGGCCCTTCAGCCCTCCATGTTGTGCCGACCCATATAATCCTTAAAAAAAAGTACTAAACCCCCACTACCCCATAACCCTCCATTTTTCTTTCATCCATGTGCCTGTCCAAGAGGCTCTTAAATACCCCTAATGTTTTAGCTTCCACCACCATCCCTGGCAAGTCATTCCAGGCACTCACAATCCTCTGTGTAAAAAAACTTACCCCTGATGTCTCTCCTAAACTTCCCTCCCTTAATTTTTAATTTTTAATGATGCTTTGGGTTTAAATGCAAACCAGTCGGATATCGTTGCATTTACGTCGCTTTTGGCCGGTAGGAGAATCTTGCTGGTCTGGAAATCTGCCACTCCCCCATCTGCTGCTGCCTGGTTAGAGGATGTAATGTTTTTTCTGAAATTAGAAAAGATTAAATTCACTTTGAGGGGGTCTGTGAAAAAGTTCTATTCAAAATGGGGATCTTTCTTGTCATATTTTGGGAGTCTTAAGGAATTACCTACTAGTTGAGGGCATTTGATTGTACTTGGGAAGTTGCCTCTCTTTTAACACGCATATGGTTTACCTCACAGGGTGGTTGATGAATTGTAATATGAGTATATTCTGGATCATCTGACATGTTGTGGATGTGTGTGGGCCTTCGTCTTGAAGTAGTGTGGGGATATGGCTGTGAAATGTCCGTACTTGTATTTGTGAATTGTTGTATTGTAAATACATTAGCTGCCATGGTATGTTCGGAGAGGGAGGGTGAGGGGAGGTTTGTTTAGGGGTAAGATATGAAAGCAAAATGGAGGAAAATGTAATCCATAATGTATTCTGTCATTCCTTCAATAAAAATATATTTTTAAAAAACTTATGGCATCTAGTGTCAGGATGCTGGAGCAGGGATCCAATCACAGACCCAGTACTGAGCACACAGTGATATTAATTGAGTAACAAATCCCGAGGTGCAAACAAAGTCGGCGTCAAAGTTCAGGCAGAGATCAAAATATCCAGAGAAATCCAAAAACCAGAATTGGGAGGCAGGCAGAATCAATATTCAGACAGACAGAGTACAGATACGAATGCTGGAACGGCTCAAGAAAATTCACTGGCACAATCTGGCAACAAACAGGTGGAAACACAGGACTGAAATACACTGAGTAATAAACAGAGAAGCAGATGATAGGTGGAGCACAATGAGACACAGTTGGCAGAAGTACAGATAATAATGAGAAATAGATGAGAGACGGAGTACTCAGTAATACAGGGGCCGGAGTAGAGCAGGAGAGGGGACTGGAGCATATGACAATACAAAAACCACAGACTGACAGTTAGGGGGGTAACACTCAAAAAGACAGAGTTGAACTGGAGGTACTGACATCTAGTGATTGATTTCCCAGCCCTGGAGAACCAGACTGTACACATTCCCCCATCTATGCCACTCATAATTTTATACTATAGTCCTCCCTCTATAAACTCACCCTGCATTCTCTTACACTTCATTGAAAAAACTCCCAACCCACTCAACCCTTCTCTGTAACTCAGTCCCTTGAGTGCCAGGGACATTCTTGTATATCTCTTCCAAACTCTTTCTGCCTTAATGTATCAGGGTGATCTAAACTAAACACAATACAGTCATTGTTGTTGTGTATTGTGTTTTGTGTATTTTTGTCATTTCCTTAGCATTTGTCTGTTTTTTACAAGGCTGAGTTGATAGCTTGACGCTCAACCCAGCAAGAAAGCGTACAAGTTGGCTAGATTTGAACCCTGCATCACTTGCCTCAAAGTCCGGTGCTGATACCCCTACAGCACTGGCCGACTATAATATGGTCATTCCACATGCTTTATTCCTCTTCCTAATATGGTCATAAAGTATATCCCATAAGACACAAGAGGATAATTAGGCCATCAGGTCCATCGAGTGCATGCAGTTTGTCAGCACATCTGAGGATCTTCAGACTAGCTGGGCCTGATTCACTGAAGTAGGCATTAACTGGAAGTTTGGAAACTTATTAAGGGAGTGGTTAAAGGACTGGCCTCAAACTGGACTAGTGCTAAGGAGTTTGAGGCATCCAAGTTCTTCATGGCGTTCAGCACCTGCAACCCCTGACATTGTTCTCACCGAGCTCTCGATGTTCACCTCACCCTCCCATCTAAACAGCTCCAGTATTTTCACCCTCACAACCATGCAGGATTGGCAAGTGAATGCCTCTCTACAGGACTACGCAGACCAAATCCATTCAACTGTACATAACGCCTTGGTCTTGAACACAGCAGAACACTGGAGCTTTGAGACCTTGCTGCACGCTGGCCGTCCAATTAATTCCGCTCACATATCAAAAGTGTCTCACCATTTTACAGGTAGTGCTTACTGCTGGAAGCTCAGCACAGAGAGAGCAGAACAGTTAACCGTATGGGTGAGGACCTTTTGCCGGAACCTGATTGTGAGGGATGAGCCCGTTAATGACCTGTGGTTTAATGACCCCTCCTGGGATTTTATGATTGACTTTCTGGCGAGCAACGTGCTACAGCCAGTGACACTGAGCTGGGCAGCGGAAGTGAAAAAGGTTACCATTAGCACAGATCGGGGACCTGTATTGTTTTGGCATTCTGAGAGAATCATAAGCTTGTGATTATCACAAGAGTGTTGCTTCTGCTGATTGGTACTCATTTACATACTCTGTGTTAAATATAGCTGTCAATTTATAGCTTAATTCCTATTCAAACTGAATGGATAATGGCTGCAGAGCAATCATTATGCTCTGTGTTAGCTGAAGGCACGTGAGAATGTCAGTGATAGGAACTGCAGTGATGGCTCACTGCTGCAACCACAGGGGTTAAAGATTAGCTTTATTTGTCACATGTACCTCAAATCATCGAAATATGCAGGGAAATGCAACATCTTTGCCTCAACAACCAACACTGTTTGTCCATTGCATTGGGGGCAGCCCATGCTTCCAATGCCTACATAGCATGCCCACAACTCAGTAACCTTAACCCTAACACATCTGCCTTTGGCTGTGGGAGGGAATTGGAGTACCCAGAGGAAGCCCACACAGTCATGGGGAGAATGTACAGACTCTTTACATTCAGTGGTGGGAGTTGAACCTCACTCAGTGGTCAATGGCATTTAGAGGGGCAACGATTAACCTTGTGAAGCAGCACATCACTGGTATGGTGTGAGCTACCCAAAAGAGTGTCAGATTTAGCAGTCTTTTCATCCCCTCTTCTCCCACTGTCCCTGAGAGTCCTGGAGAGATTGTATTTGGCACAGGTTGGCTGTTGGTAGACGTGCAAATGGTGGTGGAGGTGGCGGAGATAATGTGCAGAAGCTGAGGAGATAGCTAGATGGGTGCTGAGGAAGAGACAAGACAGGGTGAGAGTAGCTGCTGAAACATATGGGATTGTATGGTGAAGATATCTGAGGGGGTATCTGAGGAGAGGTGAAGGGCAGGATAATCAGGGCAAGTTCTGAGGACGTTTGTGCTATTATCAGTCACAGAGGATATGAAGTGAAGACTAGAGGCACAAGAGACTGCAGATGCACTATTCTAGAGCAACAATCATCTCTGTCGCAACTGCTCTCAGGATGAGGCTTTTCATTCCAGAACTACTGAAATGAACTCCCCCTTCAAAGAAAGAGACTTCCCTTCCTCCACCATCAACGCTGCCCTCACCCACATCTCTCTCATTTCGCGCCCGTCTGCCCTCACCTTATCCTCCCACCGCCACACTAGGGAAAGGGTTGATCTTGTCCTTGCCTACCATCCCACCAGCCTCTGTATCCAGCACATAATTCTCTGAAACTTCTGCCATCTCCAATGGGTTCACACTACCTTATATACCTTATACCAGCAGGCATAGCAAGCAATACGAAAGTATTTAATTTCAAATTTTTATATACTCTATATTTCTTATTTTAATTTATAGTGATTTTTATGTATAGCACAATAATACTGCTGAAAAATAACAAATTTCATGACAAACACAAGAAAATCTGCAGATGCTGGAAATCCAAAGCAACACACACACAATGCTACCTTATAAGCAACTCATATTTCGTCTCGGTAGTCTCCAACCAGATAGCAATTTCCCAAACTTCTGGTAATTGACTCCGCCCTCCTATCTCCACCATTCCCATTCCTGTTTCCCTCTCTCACATTATCTCCTTACCTGTGCATCACCTCCCTTTGGTGTTCCTCCTCCTTCCCTTTCATCCATGGTCTTCTATCTGCTATCAGATTCCCCCTTCTCTGTCCCTTTATCTGTTTCACTAATCAACTTCCCAGCTCTTTACTTCACCCCCCTCCCCCTCTCCTGGTTTCACTGATCACCGACCATCTTGTACTTCTTGCTCCCCTCTTTTTTTCCAGTCCTGGTGAAGCGTTGCGCCGCAAAAAGTTGACTACTTACTCTTTTCCATAGATGCTGACCGGCCTGCTGAGTTTGTCCAGCATTTTGTGTGTGTTGCTTTGGATTTCCAGCATCTGCAGATTTTCTTGTGTTTGTCATGAAATTTGTTATTTTTCAACAGTATTACTGTGCTATACATAAAAATTACTATAAATTAAAATAAGAAATATAGAGTGTATAAAAATTTGAAATTAATTTCTTTCTTATTGCTTGCTAGGCCTGCTGGTATTTAGGGCAACAATGAATGTCCTCCATCTCTGTCTGTCCTTGGCCATCTTCCCTACTGTGGTTCAGGCTTTTCATTTCTGCCTCAAAGTATGGTGCCATGTTGTCTTTGTTCTCCCGCATTTCCACCACCCTTCTATGCATTCATTCCAGAAACAATTTTGGTCTTGGTCTTCAGGGCTTCCTTCATTGTGCCAGTAGCTTATTTCAGTTTTTACTACTATCAGCCATGCAAGTCCTGGTTGGAAACTCAGGAATACTGTTGTTCACAGACGTAGAAGGAATTTTCTTTGCTCTTTCCTTAACAGTTTTGTTTGACCAGTCAAGATTGTTAGCTCTGAGTTGAACCCTAAACATGGAGGATCAGTGGACCACTCTTAGTCTGTCCTCTAACCTTTGACCTGTTTGGCATAGGTGACCCTACCAAGAGCCAAACCACAAGGCCCTGACTCCAGCTAGTATAGCTCTCCAGACCATTGAAGCATGCAAGCCTCCTAACCATGACAAGATTGTGGTTCACTTAGCGGTTAAATTAAATAAGTAGTACAAATAGAGAGCAAAAAGAGTAAAGTGGTGTTCATGGCTGGTTCATTGTCCGTTCAGAAATCTGATGGTGGAGATGAAGAAGCTGCCCCTAAAATGTTGAGTTGTGTGTTCAGGCTCCTACGCCTCCTCCTTGGTGATAGTGGTGATAAGATGAGGGTGTGTCCTAAAGAGTCCTTAATGATGGATGTTGCTTTCCTGAGGCATTGCTAGAGGAATTTGGCAAGTCAACCAGCAACTGTGGTGAGAAAGGTACTGTTGATGTTTGCAGAGTATTGACCTGAAACATCGATAATTCCTTTCTCCTTACGGATGCTACTCAGCCTGCTGAGATCCTCTCGCAGATTATTACTGAAGTAAAGACTCTGTGGATGTGGCTTCATCTGCTATGGCAAGCTCGGTGGTGTTACACTAAACACACAATTGAGCTACACCATTACATAATACTTTACAACACCAGCAACTGGGATTCAATTTCCACCAGCCTGTAAGCACATGGGCTTTCTCTGAGTGCTCTGATTCCTCCCAGTTTCCAATGGCACAAGGGTTAGTAAGTGTTAGTGAGCTGTGAGCAAACCATGGAGTAGAATTAGGCCATTCAGCCCATCAAGTTTGCTCTGCCATTCCATCATGGTCCTGTATCCCACTCAACCCCATACACTTCATTCTCGCCATATCCTTTGATGCCCTGACCGATTAGGAAACTATTGACTTGGCCTCCACCGCAAGCTGTGGGAAAGCATTCCACAGATTCATGCTCTCTGCCAAAAAAAAAATTCCTCCTTACCTCTGTTCTAAAAGGTTACCTCTCAATTTTGAGGCTGTGCCCTTTAGTTCTGGATACCCCCACCACAGGAAACATTCTCACCACATTCACCTTATCTGGTCCTTTCAACATTCGATAGGTTTCAGTGAAATCCCCACACATTCTTCTAAATCCCACTGAGTACAGGCCTAAAGCTGCCAAACGCTCCTTGTACGTGGTAAAAAGGCAAATGCAATGTTGGCATTTATTTCAAAGGGAATAGAATATAACATCAAGGAAACAATGCCGAGGTTTTATAATATACTACTCTTTGGTTCGTTAACCCCTTCATTCTCGGAATCATCCTTGTGAACCTCCTCTCCAATGACAACACATCTTTCTGAGATATGGGGCCCAAAATTGTTGACAACACCTCAAATGCGGCCCGGGTAGCCTGTGGAGGATCATGTCAAAGTTCGGTTGCCCCGCCAAATTCGTTTAGATGGTACGCCAGTTCCATGATGGCATGATGTCCAGAGTGCTGGATGGCGGAGAATCTTCTAAGGGATTCCCAGTCACCAATGGCGTCAAACAGGGCTGTGTGCTCACACCCACACTGTTCAGCATGGTGTTCACTGCCATGCTGAATGATGCATTCCAGGACAGTGATGCTGGAATCAGCCTCACGCACAGAGTGGGTGGGAAGCTCTTCAACCTGAGGAGACTCCAAGCTATTACCAAAGTGAAGGAGACTGTTCCTCTTTGCCGATGACTGCGCCCTGTACGCTGGTTCAGAGCCAGAGATCCAAGTCGATATGGACAAACTCTCCACGGCTTGTGACAACTTCGGACTCACCACCAACATCAAAAAGACTGAAGTCATGCACCAGCCTGCTCCTCATGCACCATACACAGAAACTCAAAATCACAATCAAACGACAGAAACTACAGGCAGTGGACCAGTTTACTTACTTTGGCAGCGCCCTCTCCCAAGCAGTGACTATTGATAGAGAAGTAAACTGCAGAATAGCAAAGGCAAGTTCTGCTTTCAGTAGGCTGCGCTCCACCGTATGGGAACATCGAGGAATCAGCCCAGCAACAAAACTGAAGGTCTACAGAGCCGTGGTACTCGCTACCCTCCTGTATGCCTGTGAAACGTGGACTGTGTATCGAAGGCATGCAAGACAGCTCAACCATTTCCACATGACTTGTCTTCGCAGAACATTAGGCATCAGATGGCACGACAAAGTACCAGACGCGAAGCTCTCTGTAGAGCAAGTCTACCATCAGTCCATGCGCTGCTGATGAGAGCACAGACCCGGTTGGGGAGGTCATGCCATCCGCACGCCAGACGAGCGCATACCCAAGCAGCTCTTTTTTAGGGAACTCTCTGCTGGAAGCCGCTGGCATGGAGGGCAGAAGAAGCATTACAAAGACACACTAAAGGCCTCCCTGAAGTCACTTGACACAGACACGACCTCCTGGGAAACGCTGCCACAAAACCGCCCCACCCGGCGCGGCCTCATCCACAAGGGTTGTCAGTTATACGAAGCAAGGCGCACGGCTGAAGCACAACACAGGCGCGAGCTGCGCAAGTCCAGAGCCACCAGCGCAACAACTGCAGTGCCTACACACGTCTGCCCAACATGTGCCAGGACATTCCGTGCCCGAATTGGCCTGACTGGTCATCTTCGGACATGCCGCATCCAGTCTCAAAGTGACTAATGGTGTCGAGGTCTTCATCGATGATGATGCACAAACCAGAGATGATAAAACCTCAGCATTATCTCCTTGCTGTTATGTTCTATTCCCTTTGAAATAAATGCCAACATTGCATTTGCCTTTTTACCATGGACTCAACCTATAAGTTAACCTGGGAGTCTTGCACAAGGACTCCCAAGTCCCTCTGCACCTCTGATGTTTGAATTTTCTCCCTATTTAAATACCAGTCTGCACTATTGTTCCTTTTATCAAAGTGCATTGCCATACATTTCCCAACACTGTAATCCATCACCCACTTTTTTGTCTATTCTTCGAATGTGTCTAAGTTCTGACTGCAATCGTATTGCTTCCTCAGCACTACCTACACCTCCAACTATCTTTGAATCATCTGCAAATTTTGCTGCAAAGCCATCAATTCCATTATCTAATTCATTGACAAACAATGTTAAAAGTAATGGTCCCAATACTGATCCCTGAAGAACACCACTAGTCATTGGCAGCCAACCACAAAAAGGCTTCCTTTATTCCCATTCGCTGCCTCCTGCCTGTCAGCCATTCCTCTATTCATGCCAGTATCTTTCCTGAAATACCATAGTATTTTATCTTGTTAAGCAGGCTCATGTGTGGCAGGTTATCAAATGAAATTCCCTTTTAGTGGGCATCTCTGGAAAGTGGCTCGTTAGCCACTGGATTCCGTGGTGAGAAACCCACCTTTCTCAGGCTTTGTACGTCGAGGGTGTATACGGCTTTGGTGATTATCCACATCTGTGGAACTGGGAAACTGATCTGTGAAACATCTGTGAAACTCTTGCTCACCCAAACCCTGATTTGTGTGAATACTGTGTAATTTTCTGTCCCCAGCAATTGCCTGAAATAATAGATCGTAAACTGCATACAATTAATCAGAAGTATATTTAAGAATGTTAACTTAAGTAAACAGTTATTAAAGGAAAGAAAGATAAAAAAAAAAGAAAAAGGGCCCATTATACCATCACATGTGCACAGTGGAGCTCAAACCTTGAACTTGCCAGTAACACATGCGCTGGATGCGTGAAAGCACACACCGCCCCCTGAATGTTGCTCGAAATCCATCTTGTACAAATGGGTTCTCCCATGAGAGGATTGGTCCTTCCTCCGCAAAGCCATTCATCTGGACAAAGCACCTTGTGCAACAGGGATGGCATCCTACACCATCTTTCCTCCTGTTTTCTCCCAGCTCCTGCCAACAAAGACCTCCACCCAGCATCCTCTAGAACATCCTCCCAATTCTACCATCCTGATTGGCTGACACCACATTTCTAAGTTGAACAACAAGCCTCTTATCTCAGCTCAAACCCAAATAAGCCGAAAGCTGAACAGACTGCTCTTACAGAACAGCTAAAATGAAATACCTACAGCATAGCAGTAAAAATCTTAGCCAGGGCATTACACAATGTTCTCTGAAAATCCAAGTAAATGACATCCACTGTCCCTCCATTGTCCACCCTGCTTTTTACTTCTGTAAAGAACTCTAACAGATTTGCCAGACAAGATTTCCATCTGCAGAAACCTTGCTGACTTTGACTTATTTTATCATTAGCCTCTAAGTAATCTGAAACTTCATCCTTAATCATAGAGTCCAACACATTCCCACCAACTGAGGATAGGCTAAATGGCCTATAATTTCCTATCTTTTGCTTCCCTTCCTTTTTAAAGAGTGAGTGACATTTACAATTTCCCAGTCCTCCAGAAACATGCCAGAATTAAATGATTCATGAAAGATCATGTTCAATGCACCTGTTATCTCTTCAACAATCTCCCTCAGGACTCTGGGATGTAGTCCATTTGGTCCAGGTCACATATCCATCTTAAGAGTTTGCCAGGCACTTTTTCCTTTGTAAAACAATAGCACTCACTCCTGCTACCTGACACTTACAGATCTCTGACACACTGCTAGTGTCTTCCACAATGAAGACTGATGCAAAGTACCCATTAAGTTCATCTGCTATTTCTTTGTCTCCCATTACTACCATACCAGCAGCATTTTCCAGTGGTACAATATCAACTCTCACCTCCCTTTTATTCTTCAAATAACTGAAAAACTCCAGTATCCTGTTTTATATTATTGGCTAGTTTGCCCTCATATTTCATCTTTTCCCTATTAGCTTTCTAAATTGTCTTTTGTTGGATTTTAAAAGCGTCCCAATCATCTAACTTCACACTAACATTAGGTACCTTGTATGCCTTTTCCTTGGCTTTAATGCAGTCTCTAACTTCCCTTGTCAGCCGCAGTTGCCGACCCCTGCCATTTGAGAGCTTTTTCCTCTGTTGGACATATCCATCCTGAACCTTATGAGCTATTCCCAGAAACTTCAGGTATCTCTGCGCTGCTGTCATCCCTGCCAGTGTCCTCCTCCAATTCACATTGGCAAGGTCCTCTTTCACGCCCCTGTAATTCCCTTTCTTCTATTGTGAGACGGATATATGTGAGTTATGCTTCTTCCTCTCAAATTGCAGTGTGAATTCATTCATAGTATGATCACAGTCTCCTAAGGGTTCCTTTACGTTAAGCTCCCTAAAAAGATCTGGGCTATTACACAACATCCAGTCTAAGACAGCCTTTTCCCAAGTAAGTTCAAAGCACAAGATGCTCTAAAGAGCCATCTTGCAGGCATTCAACAAAATCCTCTCTTGCGATCTGACACCAAATTGATTTTTCCAATCTTCTTGCACGTTGAAGTCTCCCTTTACAATTGTGTCATTGCCCTTATCTCACGCCTTTGCAATCTCAACCCCACATCTTGGCTACTATTTGGAGGCCTATATATGATTCCCATAATGTTTTTTGTATCCTTGCAGTTTCTTAACTCCACCCACAAAGATTTGACATTCTCTAACCCTACGTCACCTCTTTCTTTTTTTTGTAATTTATTTTTTTATTGAAGTTCATCATCAAACAAACATTTCCATAAGATGTATTTCAGACATTGTACATATATATCATATAATCATATATATCACAAATCTCCACAAAGTATTTATCTGAGGTATACACTTATAGAAAAGAGTGGAAAGAAAAATCAAGCAAAAGGAAAGAACTACGTACAAGTAGGGAGTGATTTTTTTTTACAACAGATTCATTGACTTGTGAGAATAAAATCAGGCCTATGAGGCATTATGTAGTTAAACCATTTTTCCCAGTATGATTCAAATTGTTCCAGCTTATGATTAACAGATGCTGTTATCTTCTCCATTTTGTAAATGTCCATTGTAATTTCCATCCATGTATTTAAAGTTGGGCTCTCCTGTGATAACCATTTCCTAGTAAGAGTCTTTTTACCAGCCACCAACAGTATATTCATTAAATATTTATCTCTTTTCAACTGTTCTTGAGGTATATATCCAAAATATATGGTCTTACTCTCTAAGGGTATTTCACATTTAAAGATGTCTTGTAGGGCATTGTGTATCCCCCTCCAATAGTTTTTGATAACAGGGCAGTCCCAAAAAATATGATAATAATTTGCATTTTGATTTCCACAATTTCTCCAGCAAACAGGGAGGTTACTATCATAATGGGATTTCTGAGAGGGTGTAATAAAATATCTTATCAAGTTTTTCCATCCAAACTCCCTCCTTTTCTGTGAACTGGTACACTTCCATTGATATCTCCATATTGTTGTCCATTCTACCTCAGATATAATTATCCCTCCTTCCTTCTCCCATTTTGTTTTAATGTATGAAGTCGAATGTGTTTTAAGATTTGACAACCCCTTATACATGCTTGAAATGATCCTACTATCATTATTTGAATTATATGCTTTTCTGAAGAGCTCTATCAAGCATGTATTTGCCTTGGTTACATTTTTAAGCGTCTTATTAACATATTGTCGCATCTGTAAATACCGATAAAAATCTTGTTTTTCTAATAAGTGACGTCACCTCTTTCTAAAGATGTAGTTCCATCTCTTACCAATAGAGCCAGACCACTGCCTATGCCTTCCTGTCTGTCCCTTCAATACAAAGTATAACCTTTGATGTTAAGCTCCCAACTAAGGCCTTCTTTCAGCCAGGATTCAGTGATATCCATCATGTCATACCAACCAATCTCTAATTGCACCATCAGTTCATCCACCAGATTCCAAATGCTATGCCCATTTAAATACAGCATCTTTAGTTCTGCATTCTTCACCCTTTTACATTTTGCTGCTGTGATAACAATTATTCATTGGCTTGTCCTTCCTTACATTCATGTTACACCCATTATCTACGTGTAAACCTGCTGGCTCATCTGCAGCTCTATCATACTGGTTCCCATCCTGCTGCCATATTAGTTTAAACTACTCCCAACAGCTCCAGTAAACCTGCCCACAAGAATATTGGCTCCCTCTGGGATTCAAGTGCAAACCGTCTCTTTTGTACAGGTCACATTTTCCCCAGAAGAGGTCCAAATGATCCATAAATCTGGTTCCCTACCCCCTGCTCCAAATCTTCATCCATGCATTGATCTGCCACCTCATTCTATTCCCATACTCATTGTTGCATAGCACAGGGAGCAATCCTGAGATTTCCACCCTCGAGTTCCTGCTTCTCAGCTTTTTTCCCAACTCCCTATATTCTGCTTACAGGACCACCTCCCTTTTTCTACCTATGCCATTGATATCGATGTGTACCACGACTTCTAGCTGCTCGACCTCTGTTTTCAGGATATTGTGAACAGATTCAGAAACATTTCAAACCCTGGCACCTGGAAGGCAAACGGCCATCTATGTTTCTTTTTCATGTCCACAGAATTGCCTATCTGTCCTCCAACTATAGAGAACCCTATCGCTGCTACCATCCTATTCTGTTCCCTACTCTTCTGAGCCATGGGGCCCCTTCTGAGGCATGGCCGCTGATTCTTCCCCCAGGTAGGTTGTTCCCTCCATCAGTAATTGAAATGAAGTACTTATTGTTGAAGGAGATGGCCACAGGTGTACTCTCCACTATATGACATTCTCCTTCCCCTCTCCTGACAATCACCCATTTATTTGTCTCCTGTAGCCTTTGGGTGACTACCTCCATGTAGCCCCTGTCTACTTTCCTTAACAAGCCAAATGTCATCAAACTGCAGCTCCAGTTCCCTAACTCGGTCTCTAAGGATCTGCATCTCAATGCACCTGGTGTAGATGTGGCCATCGGGGAAGCTGGAGATCTCCTGGAAATCCCACATCTGACACTCAGAACAGAACACTGGGTCTGCAGACATACGCCCTATTCTCTCAAGAGTTAGATCAGAAAAAAGAAATAAGGAATGAACCTAACCCATTTAACTTGTCTCAACCTGTTCTCACCGAAGCCTTACCGCTCTGACCTAGACCACGCCCACAATGACTCCACAAATTGGTACCCCTCTTTTATGGGGATTGGTTTTTTAAGCTCTTCGCCCAACTTAACTCAGAACACTTTTAATGTGTCTGTGCCATATTCCGATCAAAGGCTCCTGTTGAAAAACGTCCTGCTTTTTAAAGCATATCGCCGGACTTGCACAGGAATGCTTCTACTGTGTCTGTGCCATACTCCAATCAAAGACACCCAAGTGTCAGTAACACTTGTTGTCTCCCCCAGCACATCCTCAGGCTGTGTTGGTCATTGACACAAATGTCAAATTTTACTGTGAGTTTTGATGTACTTGTGGCAAGTAAAGCTAATCATTAATTTATAATCTGAAATTCATGGCAATCACAACATCGTTATTGCTTGCTCTTGTTATAATTGTTACTCTCGTGGCTCATCGGGTACCAACCTTGCTGTTTCTTATTAGCATTTGGCTGTTTTTTCTTTTTATGAGACCAAATTGCTAGCTTGATGCTCAACCCAGCACAGATAGGAAGAATGCATGGAGCCAGCCCAATTGGAACCCAAAAGCACTTGCTGGCTATCATTATTGCCTGAAAGTTAGTAATTGGCTTATTATTTTTACGTGCAGCTTGAGAAACTTTGTTTTGCAAGCCATCCAGACAGATCAGTCCAAACAATAGGGTTAGAGTTATCCTGTAATTGTAGTGCACGTAGACAAAAAGGTGCAAGGTAGATTATGAGGTCAAGAGTTGATCTTTGTCATACAAGAGTGTAATAACAGCAGGATAGAATCTATCCTTGAATTGGTGGTATGTGTTCTCAAGCTTTTGCACCTTGTGCTCAATGCAAGCTGGATAAGAGAAAATGTCTAGGGAGGGAGAGGTCTTTCATTATTTTGTTGACATTCCTGAAGCATCAGGAAGTGTGGACAGTGCCAGTGGAAGGGAGGTTGCTTTTGTATTTTCTGCCTGATAGAAGGATGGAGAAAGGGGAATGACTGGGTTGGGGGTTGGTGGTCTTTGATTACGTTGTCTACTTTCCCAAGGCAGCAGGAAATGTAGATAGTCCATGGAGGAGACAGACCAAAAGTGTCTCCAGAATAACTTCAGCCCAGAAGCCACTCAATGAATTTTGCCAAATTTCTTAATTTCATCTTGGTTGAGACTATACAGTATTTCCGTATATTCCCTCAGGATCACAAGAGGTATTGAGAGCCTGATTCCTCAGATCAGAGGGTCTAGAACCACCAGACACAGGCGTCAAGGGTCATCCATTCAGGACGGAGAAGAGAAGAAATTTCTTTACTAGAGCGACTGCACCCCTGTGGAATCCTCGACCTCACCCCTGTAGAGGCTCGATAGCTTGAGCTCATTCAAGGCTGAAATAGCAGATTTTCTGATTCATAGAGAATCAGATGATATGATGATTGACAGGGAAAATATATGAGACATGGAATGAACTGTGTTCTTATTGAATGTCAGAGTACACTCAAGGGATTCCATCACCTAATCCTCCCAGAATTTATGCCCTTGAGTATGCCAACTATCACCGACTATGAAGAGAGAAAGCTTTGTACCTCTATGCCCACTTCCATAACCTCTGGCTTTTCAGATGTGCTTTACACCAGTGAAACATGTACTTTTCAAGTGTAGATTTTTTTGCTACAAAGAGAACTCAGCAGCAAATCCATTTAGGAAATTCTGCAAAACAACATCACAGCAAAAAGCAGATGAGACCATAAGCTATCAAAGCAGAGTTAGGCCTTTTACCCATTGAGCCAGGTCTGCCCTTTAAACTCGACTGATTTACTTTCTGTCTTAACCACATTTTCCTGCCTTCTTCCCACAACCTTTGACACCTATACTAATCAAGAACCTATCATCTTCCGTTTTAAATGTACCGAATAACTTGGCCTCCACAGCCACCTGTGGCAATGAACAACACTGATTCACCACCCTCTAGCTAAAGGAATTCCTTCTCACCTCTGTTCTAAATCAACATCTTTGTATTCTGAGTCTGTGCCCTCTGGTCCTAGACACTTCCACGATTGGAACACCTTCTCCACATCCACACTATCTGGGCCTTCCAATCTTGAAGATCAATTCAGTCAACTGAGTGTCCATAGTCTTCAATCTGTCACAGACAATCACTTTGTTCTTTCCAATCCCACCTTTCTTTGTATCTTAATTAGTTTTTTTCCCCAAATTCTCAACTTGATAGAATAGTTGCAGGGCAAGTTGAATACTGCTTTTCTATAAAATGCAGAAAATGAAGACTTTGATGTCCTCCTGAGAGAGTAGATGGTGCACAGGAGACTACAATGCTTCTTCATCCCAGTACTGGAGTACCAACCACGACATCTATGCACTGGGGTTCTCCATTGTTTGACATCTTACTCAGACGTAATGGCTTCCACAGAGGCAGGGTAGGAATGTGGCCGTTATTGTGAGAGTATCAGTGCTTCAGTGGCTACATCTGCTCAAGGGGATGACTTATGAATCTGTGGAGAAGGTGATTAACTGACCTTTCCAATGTCACCTGCTGACCCTCTGTAGTGAGTACTTCTGAACAAATAATTTGACAACAAACCCTTGCCTTGCTGGAAAACTATTTTATACATCTCAACAGGATGTGATCTTACATTATTGCCTCTGCAGACTGAGTCCACCATCACCTGTAAATGAAGGCACCATAAAATAAACATCTTGAGGTAGGATTACATTCAACTCATAGTCAACAAAGCAAAATCCTGCAGATGTGGGAGTTAGAAATCAGAACAGAAATGGCTGTACATTCTCAGCAGGTTAGAAAGTGTCCACGGCAATTGAAAAACAGTCAGAACTGGAAAAGTGTGACAACGACCATACTTTAAGTTGCAGAGGGGAGTGAAAGTGAAAAGAATAAAGGGAATGTTTGTGATTGGATGGAGACTATGGATGTTAAGGTGGCAGAGTTTCACACCATGACAGAAACAGTGTTTATAAAATTTCCATTTAGAACGATGTAAATAGCTCAAGATGTGAGGGAAAAGAAGTATGCTGGAACTCTGTTATAGAGTCATAGAACAGTACAGCACAGAAACAGACCTTTTGACCCATCTAGTCCATACTGAACCATTAATCTGTCTAGTTCCATCAACCTACACCTGATCCATAATGTTCCATACCCCTTCCATCCATGTACCTATCCAAATTTCTCTTATATATTGAAACCAAACCTGCACCGATCACTTGTGCTGGTAGCTCCTTCTGCACTCTCAGCACCCTCTGAGTGAAGAAGTTTTCCTCTCATGTTCCCCTTAAACATTTCATCTTTCACCCTTAACCCATGACCTCCAGTTGTAGACTCACCCAAACTCAGTGCAAAAAGCCTGCTTGCATTTATCCCATCTATACCCCTCATAATTTTGTATATCTCTATCAAAACACCTTTAATCTTCTATGTTATAGGGAGTAAAGTCCTAACCTACTCAGCTTTCCCCTATAACTCAGGTCCCAAGTCCTGGCAACATCATTGTAAGTTTTCTCTGTACTCTTTCTATCTTATTTACATCTTTCCTCTATTTTGGTGATCAAAACTGCACGAAATATTCCAAATTATGCCTTACTAGTATATTACATAATTTCGGCATAACATCCCAGCTCCTCCAGTGCATTGATTTATGAAGGCCAATGTGCCAAAAGTTTTCTTTTCGACCCTATCTGCCTGCGATACCACTTTCAAGGAATTCTGGATCTGTATTCCATACTCCTCAGTACCTTACTGCTCACTGCATAAGACACACCTTGGCTGGTCCTGCCAAAGTGCAAAACCTCAGCCTTGTCTGCATTAAATTCCATCTGCCACTTTCAGCCCATTTTTCCAGCTGCAGGCCATGATAGTCTTCCTCACTGTTCCCTCCACCCCCGATCTCGGTGTCATCTGCAAGTTTTCTGATCTAGTTTACCACATTATCATCCAGATCCTGTCACTGGCCCATTGACAGGAAGACAAAGCAGCTTTACACACTTGAAACAAGTACATCCATAAAGGACCAAATGATGCTGGGTCCAACCCACTGCCCACATCCCTTCATTCAGCACCATCCCTGACTGGTTGCAGAGGAGTACACACAAAATGCTGGAGGAACTCAGCATGCCAGGCAGCATTTATAGACTGGGTAAGTTAACCTTCTTCACCACAGACATAGACACAAGTGTAGGGAGGCTACAGAGATGAGTTCTTAAAGTATGCACAGAGGGCCACCTGGTCCTTTAAGACTATCTAATTGTTTCAGCAAGATCTGCTATTTTAGCTCAATTTTCCTGACAATCCAAATATCCTTCCTTCCCAGAAATCTATTAACCTCTGTTCTGAATGAATACAATACCTGAGGTTCCACAGCCTTGCACAGTTGAGAATCTCGAGGATTCTCCACCCTCCGAGTAAATAAATTTCTCCTCATCTTCACAGTGCAGAAACCAACCAGGGGACATACATTTATGGTGAGGTTTAAACTTTATAATCAATTTTGAATTTCACAGTCTGGCTCCAATTTGATGATGGAAGGTGTTAAATGTAATGTTCACTCACCTGCCACAGAGAGTGCTGAGTACTTCACATAGTCTCTGTTTTAGCATTAATCATTTTAATTTGACACGAGTTAACAAATTGTAATTTAACATAAGAATTAGGAGCAGGAATTAACTATTTGGCATGATTCATCAAGTTCACGGCTGCTTTCCTACCTCAGCAACATTTTCCAGCACTCTCATATCCCGTGACTTTTTTCCATTCCAGAAAATAAAGATCTACGTTCTGAATGAACTCAATGACTGGTGTCTTAGAGCCATCCAGAGTAAAGATCTCTGCTACATTACCCATTGATGCACCATCAATAACTCTCTCTGAGATGTGAAGGCGAGATATCGGCTTTTATTGACTGGAAGAAAGAACAAGCAATAGTTGACCACCATACTACATCCTGGAGACTGAGGGCCGGGCTCAGGCCTCAATCGCCTTTATACCGGGGTCTATGGGAGGAGCCACAGTCAGTGGGAGGGGCCACAGGAGCAGTCAGCAGGGGGCATGTCCAGACAGGTAGATGTAGTTCACCACGTTCACCCCCCCTTTGTTTTAAAAGAGAGTCCCCATGGGGCGAAGTTTCTTACAAGTATATTTACAGGTTAAGTCTATCAGGTGGTCGAATCTGTCGCTGCGATCTACGTAGCACCAGCTGTGATTGCACAGGTGCCAGTGGTGATTGCACCGGAGACAGTGGTTGTGCTGGTTCCAGCCTAACTGGAGGTGTCAGCCCACTAGGCGTCAGTGATCCCTCGTGCGTGTGCGAGGCGCCTGGTATATGCGTGTGCGAGACGCCCGGTATAGGAGTGTCATGAGGAGTCTGTGTAGGGCTCGGTGTGCGTGGTGTCACCTCGGGTACAGGGTTCATAGTTACTGTGGAGTGTTCGGGGTAGTGGTCTGCTGCTCCTGCAGGTGCCAGGTCGCGGACGGAGACCGTGTCCTCCCACCCATCAGGTAAGACCACGTAGGCATACTGGGGATTCGCATGTAGTAGGTGAACCCTCTCGACCAGCGGGGAGTATTTATTGCTCCGCGCATGTTTCCGGAGCAGCGGCCCTGGGGACGTCAGCCAAGCTGGTAGGGTGGTCCCTGTGACAGACTTCCTGGGAAAAGAGAATAGGCGCTTGTGAGGGGTGGCATTGGTGGACGTACATAACAGGGAGCGGATAGAGTGGAGTGCCTCGGGGAGGACCTCCTGCCATCGAGAGACCGGCAACCCCTTTGACTTAAGGGCTAAAAGTGTGGCCTTCCACACTGTGGCATTCTCCCTCTCCACCTGACCATTTCCCCAGGGATTATAGCTTGTGGTCCTACTAGTAGCAATGCCCCTAACCAGCAGGTACTGGCGCAGCTCGTCACTCATAAAGGAGGACCCTCTATCACTGTGGATATAGCAGGGATATCCGAACAGAGTGAAGAGCTGGCGCAGGGCTTTTATGATGGACGTGGTAGTGGTGTCGGGGTAGGGGACGGCAAAGGGGAACCGCGAGTCCTCGTCGATAATGTTGAGAAAGTAGACATTGCGGTCGGTGGAGGGAAGGAGGCCCTTAAAGTCAACATTCAGACGCTCAAAGGGGCGGGTGGCCTTGATAAGTTGCGCCTTTTCAGGACGGTAGAAGTGCAGTTTGCACTCAGCGCAGACTTGGCAGTCCCTGGTCATCGTCCTGATCTCCTCAAGGGAGTACGGCAGGTTCCGGGCTTTCACAAAATGGTAAAATCAGGTGACCCCCGGGTGGCAAAGATGTGCATGGAGGGCGTATAGCCGGTCGAGCTGCGTGTTGGCACACGCTCCCCGGGATAGGGCATCAGGGGGCTCATTGAGCCTTCCAGGCCGGTTCAGGATATCATAGTTGTAGGTGGAGAGTTCTATTCTCCACCGCAAAATTTTATCATTTTTGATTTTGCCCCGCTGTTGGTTGCTGAACATGAACGCAACTGAGCGCTGGTTGGTCAGCAAGGTGAACCTTTTGCCGGCAAGATAGTGCCTCCAGTGCCTAATAGCTTCCACTATGGCCTGGGCTTCTTTCTCCACCGCGGAGTGCCGAATTTCAGAGCCTTGAAGGGTACGAGAAAAGAATGCTACCGGCCTTCCTGCCTGATTGAGGGTAGCAGCCAGCGTGAAATCAGAGGCATCACTCTCTACTTGGAAGGGAATGGTCTCGTCCACCGCATGCATCGTTACTCTGGCAATGTCCCCTTTAATGCAGCTGAAGGCCGCGCAGGGCTCGGCAGAGAGGGGAAAAGTGGTAGACTTGACCAGGGGGCGGGCCTTGTCTGCGTAATGAGGGACCCATTGGGCGTAATAGGAAAAGAAGCCCAGGCACCGTCTGAGGGCTTTGAGAGTGGTGGGAAGAGGGAGTTCTAACAGGGGGCGCATACGGTCGGGATCAGGGCCAATGACCCCGTTTTCCACGACATACCCAAGGATAGCGAGTCGGGTGGTTCCAAACACACACTTGTCCCTATTATAAGTAAGGTTCAGGGCTTTGGCCACTTGGAAAAATCATTGGAGGTTGGCGTTGTGATCCGGCCAGTCGTGACCACAGATGGTGATGTTATCCAGATAGGGAAATCTGGCCTTCAGTTGGCACTGGTCCACCATCCGGTCCATTTCCCTCTGGAAGACCGAGACACCATTTGTGACACCGAATGGGACGCGCAGGAAGTGATAGAGCCTGCCGCCCGCCTCGAAGGCGGTGTAGGGGCGGTCCTCTGGGCGGATGGGGAGCTGGTGATAAGCGGATTTGAGATCTATTGTCGAGTACACCTTCTACTGAGCTATCTGGTTTATCATATCCATGATGCGGGGTAGGGGGTACGCATCAAGCTGCGTGAACCTATTGATGGTTTGACTATAGTCCACAACCATCCAATTTTTCTGCCCGGTCCGAACAACAACCACCTGGGCTCTCCAAGGACTTGTGCTTGGCTCAATGATCCCCTCCCTGAGCAGCCGCTGCACCTCTGACTGAATGAAGGCCCTGCCCCTTGCGCTGTACCTCCTGCTTTTAGTTGCCACAGGTTTACAGTCGGGGGTCAGGTTGGCGAACAGCGATGGGGGAGGGATCTTGAGGGTGGAGAGGCTGCAAGTGGTGTTGGTAGCGCAGCTGTCGGCATGGTGCTGGGTGGGATGTGTGGGTCGGTGTGTGTGTGTGGTCAGTAGCGGGGTATATGGCGAAGTCCCACAAAACTGAGGATTCCTGACAGTGAGTGGTGGGAGGGGCCCGTCATATGCCATAGTCACACTTTCGAGGTGGCTCTGGAAGTCCAGCCCCAATAGCACAGGCACGCACAGTTGAGGCATGACCAGTAGCACAAAGTTCCAATATTCTGTGCCCTGCACCACCAATGTCGCTACACAACCCACCCGGATGTCTGTGGAATACAACCCAGAAGCCAAGGTGACCCTCTGGCTTACCAGCTGTGTCATGAGTCCGCAGCATTGCACTGTGTCCGGGTCAATAAAACTCTCAGTGCTGCCCGTGTCAAACAGGCAGTTAGTCCTGTGCCCCTCCATCAGGATGTCCATCATTGACCTTGCGAGCTGGTGTGGGGCGCTTTGGTCGAGGGTTATGGTGGCCAGAGTTGAGCCGGCTTGGTGCCCGGTAAACACCGGTGGGTCGGGGTCGGGGCATGCTGACGCCGACAAAGATGGCCGCCCACATCCAGGCATGCAAGATGGTGGCCCCCATGCCTCGCACGAGGTGGGCAGGCAAGATGGCGGCCCCCATGCCTCACACGCAGCGCTGCTCGACCCCGCTCGTGGTTTAGACTTACAGACCTTGGCGAAATGGCCCTTCTTCCCGCAGCTGGAGCAGGTCGCTTCTCGGGCCGGGCAGCATTTTCCGGGGTGCTTTTCGAGTCCGCAGAAGTAACACTGTGTGGGCTTGCGACTGGCAGCAGCTGTGGTCGGGTTCGGGGAGTTCGTGGAATCGCGACTGGCAGTGGCGTTGGCGAATTCGCTCGCGGGAACTGGTGGCGGCGGGGTCTGAGGTGTCCACGGAACCGGCGGGGAATTGCGCGGCTGGACAGCGTCAGCGTTGTGCAGAGCAGCCTCCAGCATGTCGGCCGTCTCGATCGCCGAGCGTAAGGTAAGATCGGCATTTTACAGCAGCCGCTGGTGCACGTACACTGACCTGATCCCTGTAACAAAGGTGTTTCATACGAGGAGCTCTGCATGCTGTTCCGCCGTGAGAGTTTTGCAGTCGCAAGTCCGCACGAGTGTCTGTAGGGCTCGGAGAAACTCGGTGCTCAATTCTCCAGGCCGCTGTCGTCGCGTAGCTAAGCGATGTCTTGAGTAGACGGTGTTCACCGGCCGCAGGTACTGTCTTTTGAGGGCGTCCAGTGCCCCTTGGTAGATCGACAGGCCTCTGATAAGTGAGTAAACTTTCGGGGTGACCCTCGAGAGGAGAATTCGGTGCATAACAGTGGGTTCAGTTGCACTAACCTCCTCCAAGTATGATTGGAAGCATGCAAGCCAGAGTTCAAAGGCAAGAGCTGCTTCAGGGGCTTGGAGGTCCAAATCCAATCTTTCCAGACGTAAAATGCTTTCCATGTTTTAAAACTTCCAGTCAATAAAATTGATGCACTCTCTCTGAGACGTGAAGGCGAGATATCGGCTTTTATTGACTGGAAGAAAGAACAAGCAGTAGTTGACCACCATACTACATCCTGGAGACTGAGGGCCGGGCTCAGGCCTCAATTGCCTTTATACAGGGGTCTGTGGGAGGAGCCACAGGAGCAGTCAGCAGGGGGCATGTCCAGACAGGTATTTGTAGTTCACCACACCCATTTAGCCTGGTCAACCCCATCACCGATATTCCCTTTTTTCTGCTCCATTCCTCCTTCCTCTCTCCGTTTATCTCTCTTTTCAGGTTCATTGTCATTTAACGATATACACGTCAGTGAGGACTCCATTGATCAGAGTAGACCATGGATATTTCGTCTTAGCTGTCTAGTTACACAAGCCTGGGCAGTACAATATGGAGAGCAAGCTGTTGCTCGTGTAGCAAGCTCTCTCCTCCACGCATCTGATGAAGCCAACGGAATGGCAGAGACCGGTTCAGTTTGGTACCAGCAGTGTCACAGGAGTTGCCAGTCAGTGTTGAACTCAGTATAGGACTGCCTTAGAGACAGACTCCAACTCCGGATATTTCCCTTGGGGTTTACTCCTGAAGACTTCCCCATGAATGGACATACCTGCAAGGCAGTGAAGGTTTGAGATCAGAGTTTTGCTTCTCCTAGATGAGCTGCCAATCATGGCTGACAAGCCCCGTCTGACTGAAGTAACCGGTTTTAAGGTGGCATTAGAAACAGCTCTGCCGGTCTTAGTCGCTAAGCCACATGTGAAGGTCAGGAGTTGGGCTTGGTTACCAGCGGCTATTTGAGGTGCAAACCACTGGGAGCATTGAATAGGCTGTGGGGCCTTGTCCCTCTAATACCACCCCTGGCTATAACAACCTTAAGGAACCCATGTATACAACAAAACAAAACATCATTCCTCTGGGACCAAGGTGCAAAACACAGTAAATGTAGTCATACGCAACACATATAGTTACGACCCAGCACATACGGTCACAAAATAATATTAGCACGAGTCCCTGAGTGACATGGCCTGAAGATCGACAGGTTGACATGAAGAGCAAGGTGCATGTTTGTGTAAGACAGTATAATCTTACTCTCTCTATTATAATAAAACAAGCAGTAGTGTGAAACAGCAACAATAAAAGATGAAAAATGACCAGTGGAGAATGAAAGTGTGTCCATGATTTGGGGGTGGGGTCTAATTCTATAGAACCTCAGACCTAAGACATAACTTCTGTTTCTTTACCTACAGATACTGCTTGACCCGCCTTTCTAGCATTTTCTGTTGTTATTTTATATGAGAGAATTCCAAAGATTCACAATTCCACGTGTGAAGAAATTCTTCCTTAGCTAAAAGGCCTGTCCTTTATTTAGAGACTCTGAACCCAGAAACATCCTCTCTGCATCACCTCTGGTGAGTCTTATATGAACTCTGAAAGTCTGAGATCATCTCTTATTCTTCCAAACTCCAGAGAATATAGACCACATTATTAAATCTCTTGAAACACAGGAGTTATCGTTGTACTGTCTCTGTAGCAAGTATGAACATGCTGATTCTACTCACCTCCTATTCTTTTCAGGGTTTTATGTAATTAGCTCTTTCATTATAGATTTCCATCAAGCCACTGAGGACATTTTCCTGAAGGTGTTGATGAACATCACTGAGGACTCTCACCATCGGCACATAACTTCTTCTCATTACTACCACTGAAGTGGAGATACAGCAGCCTGATGGCACACACTCAACAACTCAAGGACAGCTTCTTCCCCTCTGCCACCAGATTTCCAAACTGTCCACTAAATCATTCACTTTCTTTGCACTATTTATTTTATACGTTATACAATTATGTGTCTTTACACTGCAATGCCACCGGAAAACCATGAGCCAGAAGGGGCCATGAGAAGGCCTTGGCGAGCAGGATTAAGGAAAACCCCAAGGCATTCAATAAGTATGTAAATAACTAGTCGATATGATGTAGAAGAAAGAGACCAATCAAGTGTGATAGTGGAAAAGTGTGTACGGAACTACAGGAGATAGCAGAGGTACTTAATGAATACTTTGCTTCAATATTCACTATGGAGAAGGATCTTGGTGATTGTAGGGATGAGTTACATCAGATTGAAAAACTTGAGCATATACACATTAAGAAAGAAGATGAGCTGGAGCTTTTGGAAATTATCAAGTGGGATAATTCTCCGGGACCAGACAGGATGTAACCCAGCCTACTGTGGGAGGCAAGAGAGGAGATTGCTGAGCCTCTGGCAATGATCTTTGCATCATCATTGGGGACAGGAGAGGTTCCAGAGGATTGGAGGGTTGCAGATGTTGTTCCCTTATTCAAGAAAGGGAGTAGAGATAGCCCAGGAAATTATAGACCAGTGAGTCTTACTTCAGTGGTTGATAAGTTGATGAGGAAGATTCTGAGAGGCAGGATTTATGAACATTTGGAGAGGTATAATATAATTAGGAATAGGCAGCATGGCTTTGTCAAAGGCAGATCATGCCTTACGAGCCTGATTGAATTTTTTGAGGATGTGACTAAACACATTGGTGAAGGTAGAGCAGTAGATGTAGTGTATATGGATTTCAGCAAGGCATTTGATAAGGTAACCCATGAAAGGCTTATTGAGAAAGTAAGGAGGCATGAGATCCAAGGGGACATTGCTTTGTGGATCCAGAACTGGCTTGCCCACAGAAGGCAAAGAGTGGTTGTAGATGGGGCATATTCAGCATGGAGGTCGGCGACCAGTAGTGTGCCTCAGCAATCTGTTCTGGACCCCTACTCTTCATGATTTTTATAAATGACTTGGATGAGGAAGTGGAGTGATGGGTTAGTAAATTTGTTGATGACACAATGGTTGGAGGTTTTGTGGATAGTGTGGAGGGCTGTCAGAGGCTACAACAAAACATTTATAGGATGCAAAGCTGGGCTGAGAAGTGGCAGATGTAGTTCAACCCAGATAAGTGTGAGGTAGTTCATTTTGGTAGGTCAAATATGATGGCAGAATATAGTATCAATGATGAGACTTTTGGCATTGTAGAGGATCAGAGGGATCTTGGGGTCCGAGTCCATAGGACACTTGAAGCTGCTGCGCAGGTTGACTCTGTGGTTAGGAAGACATACGGTGCATTGGCCTTCATCAATCGTGAGATTGAGTTTAAGAGCCGAGAGGTAATGTTGCAGCTATATAGGATTCTGTTCAGACCCCATTGTGCTCAGTTCTGGTCACCTCACTACAGGTAGGATGTGGAAACTATCGTAAGCGTGCTGAGGAGATTTACAAGGACGTTGCCCGGATCGGGGAGCATGCCTATGAGAATCGGTTGAGTGAACTTAGCCTTTTCTCCTTGGAGCAATGGAGGATGAGGAGTGACCTGATAGAGGTGTATAAGATGATGAGTGGCATTTAATGTGTGGATAGTCAGAGGCTTTTTCCCAGGGCTGAAATGGTTGCCACAAGAGGACACAGGTTTAAGGTGCTGGGGAGTAGGTACAGAAGAGATGTTAGGGCTACATTTTTTATGAAGAGAGTGGTGAGTGTGTGAAATAGGCTGCCGGTGACGGTGGTGGAGGTAGATATGATAGGGTCTTTTAAGAGACTCCTGGATAGGTACATGGAGCTTAGAAAAATAGAGGGCTATGGGTAACCCTAGGTAATTTCTGAAGTAAGAACATGTTCAGCACACCATTGTGGGATGAAGGTCTGTATTGTGCTATAGGTTTTCTATGTTTCTAAATTGAAAGGGCTGATGCTCAGTAAATGCCATTGCTCCTTTAGGCAAATCACTTGCTCTTGCGACATTGATTCTGCTTTATCAACACTTCTGTAGGATAAAGGTAACTTAACAAATGTCACATTGTGCAGGGACACTGGAGCACTTGGCAATTTTATCTTTAGGGCAGAGATAAAAGATGAGAAATATGTTAAATACTCAAAATAATGAGGGATTTTTAGAGGAGAGATAATCTCTGCCTACTTAGACAAGAGAAATCTATTTTTGCTGACAGAAAGTTGGAAACCAGAGGGCACAGTCTAAATTTAAAAAAGGCAAGTTGGTTTTGCATTCCTTCGCAATTTTCACACCCCTTTTTAGTTGTCTAAAGTCATTTAAAATACATTTGTAAAATTACTTCTTGAAGTTCATTAATTTCTTTTAAGTATTGAAATCGAACCTGCATCCTCCACTATTGCTGGCAGCTCGATCCACATTCTCACCATCCACGGAGTGAAGAGTTTTCCCCTCGTGCTCCCCTTAAACATTTCAACCCATGACCTCTGATCCTAGTCTAGTCAACACTGGAAATGTAGCTGCTAGTTTGTATATCACAATCTCTCACAAACTGCGGTATAATAATTAAACTATCTTCATTATTGTTAGACTGTATGAGGAATATGTATTGACAGGACTCTGAGGAGGACTCCTCTTTCTTCGTGCCTTCAATATATTTCTGGTGGTTCTTTACATAGAGAGTTCAGATAAAAGACGTCTGCCCCAGAGATGGTACATTTCAAACTGCTGTATTCTCTCAGCACTTCACGAAAGTATCAAATTTGGTCTTTTGTTCAAATCTCTGGAATGGGACTTGTAACCATAAACAAAACGATAAAACAGATTGGCTGAGGTTACTACAGGATCTAGATTAGATGGGAAAGTGGGAGAGGGTTCATTTCTGTCGGTAGATGCTGCTTGTCCTGCTGAGTTCTTCCAGTATTTTGTGTCTGTTGTTCGAAATGGACAAAGGAATGGCTGAATGAATTAACTCAGACAAGTACAAAACATTGCCTCTTTTAAAATTTTCTCATTGCTTCGAGTATTTTTAAACAAGTTTCTAATTTGGTGTCTCTGCTCGGAAGACAACATTGACAACTTCATCATTGAACCCATGAACGCTACCTTTTTACCTTTCTTTTATTGCCTATTTGTTTTACATATACAAACAAATTTCATGACATATTCCAGTGATATTAAACCTGATTCTGATTCTAGAGCAAAGTCAATGTCACCACAGCAAGAAAAAGAGTAAAAGTGTTTCATCAGAAGGAATTCAGCATTTACTCAAAATGGAGCAAAGTGGACATTATATCAAGCCAATATATATATAGAATCACAGAGTCCTGGGGAATGTTACTGGATACCCAGAACCTGGTGAGCAAGTACATAGTTCTCTGAAAGTGACAATGTTTACACAGAATAGTTCAAGTTCAAGTTCATTGCTATCTGAGTGTAGATGTATACAAACAGATGAAACGACGTTCCTCTGGACCACAATGCACCCACACAATATATATCCCATGCAGCACATAAACCAAAATATTATACTATAAAGCAACACACACACAAAAGGCTGGTGGAATGCAGCAGGCCAGGCAGCATCTATAGGGAGAAGCACTGTTGATGTTTCGGGCCGAGACCCTTCGTAAGTCCCCTGACAAAGGTGATGCACCATCAATAACTCTTGGAGATGGGAGGCGAACAATAGGCTTTTATTAGCAGCAAAAGTGACCACAACATCTTGGAGGCTGAGGGAGGAGCAGTGCCTCCAATCGCCTTTATACAGGGGTCTGTGGGAGGAGCCACAGGAGCAGTCAGCAGAGGAGCGTGGCCAGACAGGTATACACATAGTTTACCACAGAAGGGTCTCGGCCCGAAACGTCGACAGTGCTTCTTCCTATAGATGCTGCCCGGATTGCTGTGTTCCACCAGCATTTTGTGTGTGTTGCTTGAATTTCCAGCATCTGCAGATTTTCTCGTATATTACTATAAATATATTAATAAAATATAAATCAAAATGTATATAGTAAAGTGCAACGCAGGTAAACAGTAAACAGCTAGTGACGAGAGGTGGCAGGGTGTTCATTAGTCTCACAGCCTGAGGGAAGAAGCCGTTACCCCGTCTGGCAATCCTAGTCCTGATGCCTCAGTACCTCCTGTACGGTGTAGAAGGTGTCTGTCTGCATAGGCTGAGGCATTAAAATTAAGTTTTGTAACATCATTATACAGTTGGTTAGACTGCATTTGGAGTGTTTTATGTCGTTCTGATCGCCACTGTACAGGAAGGAAGTAATTAAACTGAAAAGGGTAGAAAATATTCAGAAATCTTGCTTGGGTTATAGGGAGGGAATGGATAGGATGGGACAGTTTTCTGTCAGATGCTAGAGGACGAGGTATGACCATGAGGGGCTTGGGCAGGGTAGATAGAGTCATTTTCCCAGCGTAGGGGAGACTGAAACAAAAGGTGTAAGGGGTGAAGGGAAAGATTTAAAGGGACTTGAGGGGCAGATTTTCCACAGAGAAGGTAATGAATGTATGGAATGAGCTGCCAGTGGAGGAGAGTACAATTACAGAAATTTAACAAACATTTGGACAGGTACATAGATAAGAAAGATTTAGAGTATAATGGGCCAGACACATGGGATTAGTAAGACAGGAATCTTGATTGGTTTCAATGTTGGGTGAGGGGAAAGTTTCTGTGCTTACTCTATAAATCTATCTGACCAGCTGAACTTCAGCTGAGATTTACACTCTGAGAGGTTGAGAGAAGATGGGAAGACATTTTAATTATATTCTAGAATGCACCAACTGAAAGGGTGATGGACACAGATGCAAAACCAAATTCAATGCACGTATTAAAGAAGGAGGAAATATGCAGGACTATTTGTTCAGAGGAAGGATATGAGAAAACTCAGTTAGGTCCTTCAAGGGTCAGGAACAGCTACGCTGCTCTAAATGGTCACTTCCTGAGTCTGGGGATCTTTGGTCAAGATTTACATAGATGATACCACAAGAGGGAAAATACAATGCCAATCGTGACGGTGAAAGGTTAAAGATCACAAGAGATTTTGTAATTTCATGTTTTAGCAAGCACTACTAAATTATTTTTTCAATGATATTAATATTGGAGTTGAAATCAGTGAAGACCACGAATGTCAGGTGGATTGGAGGTAAAGATTGGGGCACGAGGACAGAGAAAATACTGAATGAACAAAGCAGACTGAGGAGTGTGGTAGATCGGAGGGATATGGAACACATATCCACAATTCCTTGAAAGTGGCATCACAAGTAGATATGGTCATAAAGAAAGATTTTGGCACAATGGCCTTCATAAATCAAAGTTTTGAGTATAAGAGCAACACATGACTTTTTGGGTCATGATCTTTCTTCAGGACCCTTCCTGATGAAGGGTTGTGGCCCGAGACAGCGGCTGTTCACTCTTTTCCATAGATGCTGCCTGACCTGCTGAGTTCCTCCAGCATTTTGTGTGTGTTGCCTTGGGTTTCCAGCATCTACGGATCTTCTTGTGTTATTGGGTACAGGAGTTAGAATGTTATGTTGAAGTTGTTAAAGACATTGGTGAGGCCTAATCTGCAGTATTATGTGCATCTCTGATCACCAACTGTGCCGACAGGAAATAAATCAATATGATTGGAAGAGTGCAGAGAAAATTTACCAGGACCTGCGTTATAGGGAAAGATTGAATAACTTAAGACATTATACCCTGGAGCACAGGAGATTTAGGGAAGATCTGATAAAGGAATACAAAATTATGAGGGGTATAAATAGGATAAATGCAAGCAAGCTTTTTCCACTGAGGTTGGGTGAGACTAGAACTAGAGATCATAACAGGTAAAAAGTGAAATGTATAAGAGGAACCTGAGGGGCAACATCAGAGGGTGGTGAGAGCGTGGGGCGAGTTGTCAGTGGAAGTGGCACATGATATCAATAGTTAAAAGAAATTATGTCGATAAGGGTGGTATGGAGGGCTATGGTCCAGGTGCAGGTCAATGGGATTAGGCAGAATAATAGTTCAGCATGGACTAGATGGTCTGAATGGCCTGTTTCTGTGCGGTAGTTTTTGATGACTATAACTCTATGACTATTCAGGGGTGGAAAAATACCCACACAGCTGTCCAGACAGGGGAGAAGAAAGAAAAAAGTGCCGTTCTGAGAGAGTCGTCAGCCACAGTGAGGCAGTCAATGAGGGTGCTTTTTATTTTTGGGGAATGGATGAGGGTGTATTTATATCTGTAGGTGTCTGGATATTCATGAAGTTATTCCTTAGGGTCATGAATATCCAGAGGCTCAATGCAGTAGAGCACACTCACTACTACTGAGGGTTGAGACAGAAGGATCTACCTGAAGAATTTATTTTATTTTCGAAAGTGGCACTAAACAGGCCTCTCTGGCCCAATGAGTCACACGGTCCAGCAACCCACCTATTTAACCCTAGCCTAATCACAGGACAATTTACAATAACCGTTAATGAGTACGTCTTTGGAATGTGGGAGGAAACCCATGCGTTTCATGAGGTGGACGTACATAGTCCTTACAGACAGTGTTGGAATTGATCTCAGAACTCCGATGCCCCGAGCTGTATTAGCCGCTATGCTACCATGGCACCCCACCCTAGCCTGCTGGGCACTGCGGTTGGCATGGAGAGATGGGCAGAAGGGCCTGTTTCTGCTCTCTGTTCTAACACTATGTCTCTCTGGCATTCATGTTCTGATGTTCTGTCCTCACCCGAATTTACTTTATAAATTGCTTTGGGATAAATGGTGTTGGGCTGGACAGTAGTTTTTGATGGACCCTAGATCATGGTCTCTAATGCTTGTATGGTGGGTGGTGGAGGTGGGGCTAATACTTTTGCTGGAGTAACTGGAAGGGGGGGGGGGTTGATGCTTTTGCTGCTGGGGGTGCGAACATTCTCCTGTCATTCATTCTTTGGGTTTTTTCTCTTTTCTCTGTGGCTGTCTGTGAAGAGCAAGGATCTCGGGTTGTATACTGTATATATTTACTGACCCAAACTGAACCACTGAAGCACACTTTTACAGTATTTGACCAGTTGCTCGATGTTCTTTTTCTCTAAAATGTCGACCAGCTTAGTGTCAGGCAAACGTTTGATGTCCTGGCTATATTTACAGTAACACATGCTAATTATACATGAGTCACTTGTTTAAAAGTGCTTGCGAGGTAATTTAGTTTCTGCTGAATCAGAGTCAAACAGGAGTACCTCCTCTCTGCCCTGCAATAACAATGAGTTTTCCATAAAATGTCCGTAGTTCACAGGTCGAAGCATATATTGAGAGATATAAGGGCCTGCAGATACTAGAATCTGAAACATAGAACGCTACTGCACACTAACAGGCCCCTCATCCCACAATGTGGTGCAGAACTAACTAAATAAATCAAAAACACTAATACTTCCTATCTACACCATGTCCATCTCTTCCTTCCATCCACGTGCCTATCTAAATATCTCTTAAAAGCCTCTAAAGTATTTGTCTGTACGATCATATCAGGCAGTGCATTTGCAGGTATCCACCACTCTGAGTAAAAAACTTAACCCTCACATCCCCTTTGAACCTACCCCCTCTCACCTTCAATGCACGACCTCTGGTATTGGACATTTCAAATCTCCCTGTCCACACTATCTGTGTCTCTCCCCTCAGCCTCCGGCGCTCCAGAGAAAACATCCCAAATCTATCCAGCCTTTCATGACAGCACACGTCCTCCTAACTCAGGCAGCATCCTGATAGACCTCTTCTGCACCCTCTCCAAAGCCTCAACATTCTTCCTGTAATGGGGTGACCAGCACTGTATGCAGTACTCTGGATGAGCCCTAACCAGAGTTTTTTAAATTGGCAATATAAACAAGTAATTTGCTGAAACCAGTCAGTGGGTGGAGCACTATATGTGGTATGAAAGAATTGCCCATGTTTCAAGTCAAAACCCTACATCAGGGCTCCACTGGAAGCATTAACATCTCAGGAGTTTGATTGTATCTTGCTTAAGGCTTAAAGTTCATTCACACTGTGAAGACCTAGCTTTAATGTCCAAATATTCCCAAGGCTTTGTCCCTAATTGACCTCATTGTTGCTCTTAAAGGCAATAAAACAATGTGGTCTTATTTCGTTTTCGTCTATTAAACACAAGAGTAATTGCATCCTAAAGTAACACGACTTGAAGCAAACTCACATTCTGAAAATATAAAAAGGTCCGTGTCATTTATGTCTAATAGGAAAGCAGCAGGGAGTTTTCCTTGCTTGCTGATCAAAAGTCCTTCCTCTTATTCATAGAACATAGAACATTACTGCACCATACAGGCCCTTTGGCCCATGATGTTGAGCTGACTTTTTAACCTAATTTAAGATTTTAATCTAATCTAACCCTTCCCTCCTACATAACCCTCCATTTTTCTATCATTCATATGCTTATTTAAGATTTTCTTAAAAGCCCCTAATTTATCTGCCTCTACCACCATACCTGACAGGGCATTCTACATATCCACCACTCTGTGCAAAGAAATAACCACTGACATGCCCTTTCCTCAAATGATCTTAAAATTATATCCCCTTGTAATGGTCATGTCTGTCCTGGGAAGAAGTCTCAGAGATCTTGGGTCTATGTCCATAGATCCCTCAAAGATGTCGTGCAAGTTGATAGGGTTGTTAGGAAGGTCTATGGTGTGTCATTAGTCAGGGAATTGAGTTCAAGTGTCATGAGGGAATGTGCTAACCAGCTCTATAAAATCTTAGTTAGAGCACACTTGGAATATTGTGTGCATTTCTGGTTGCCTCATCATAGGAAAGTTATAGAAGCTTTAGAGAAGATGCAGAGGAGGTTTACCTGAATGCTGCCTGGATTGGAGAGCATGTCTTGTGAAGGCTGATTGAGTGAGTTAGGGCCTTTCTCTTTGTAGTGAAGCCAGATGATGGGTGACTTGATAGATAAGTACAGGATAAGAGGCATTGATTGAGGGGAGAGCCAGAGGCTTTTTCCTCAGGGCACAAATGTCAAATACAAGAGGGCAAAATTTTAAGGTAATTGGTCGAAAGAATAGGGAAGATGTCAGATAAACCAGGGTTTTTCTCTTGGGAGTGAAGGAAGACGAGAGGTGACTTGATAGAGGTAGGCAAGATGATAAAAAGGCATGGACAGAGTGACAGCCAGAAACCTTTTTCCAGGGTGGAAATGTCTAATTGTAAGGTGATTGTTTGAAAGAATATCAGAGGCAAGTTCTGTACATACAGAGTGGTAGGTGTGTGGAATACATTGCCAGGGATGGAGGCAGATACATTAGGGATATTTAAGATGATAGAAAAATGGAGGGCTATGTTTTGGTAGTTAAGAGTGTTATTCCTATATCACCCAGTTAGCCACTTTCGCATGGGAGGAGTTCACTTATTGTAAAGCAGCGATATCAATAAAGTTTAGTTGAATATCTTGCAAGACTAGCATCTGGGGTCTCTCTGCACTATCCCTCAATATCGAACGCAGCATGCTATCAGAAATGGTTGATTGTCAATGAATTGGTCCTACAGTCCAAGTGAAATTCCCAACAAGAAAGAATTTACGGCAAGTCTGTTTTTGTTTGCATATATCTATGAAAAATATCCAGAGACTAATTGACCTAATTTGTCCATGCTTGTTGCTAAATTGCATGCACTAAGAGGCTGAGCTGAGAACTGGGCAGAATTGCTAGGCAATGCCATCAGGTGGCAACCAGAAGAGAAAATATTGTAATAATCTGTGGGCCACTAGCCTGGGAAGTGCACAGAGATACCAGATACAGCAGAGAAATCTGAGAAGTTAGTCAAACTCTTTTGTCATCCAAATAAAAGAACAAGTGAACAGGAAAATGGAGCAAATACCTGCAGTACATACATCTACTTATGTAATAAAGCCCCCCTCTCCCAAGATGTTTGATTTCTTTAAACAGGGGACTTTGAAAGTTGGCTCAGATGCTTAGAGAGATTTAGGGTTGCGAGCAATCTTACTCAGGCTTCAGAAGATAATCAAATAAGCACACTGATATACTGCACGGGGAACAAAGCAGATGACATCTTGGGTGGATTAGGACTGACAAATGTTCAGAAAAAGGAGTGCAGGAGTGTAAGAATATTTTACAAGAAAATGAAATGTGATAAACGGAGGAAGCAAGGTGCAGTTAGAAAGACTGGAGAAAAAGGTGACAATACAGCTTAGCTCAAGCAAAATAAACAAGCAAAGCAAGGAGCAGGTAAAATGCCCAACTGCAGAGGATGCTGCTAGTCTCCATTCCACGTCAAACAGCCCTGTCCAGCAAAAGAAGTGAAATGGCACCAGTGCAATAGGGTTGGCCATTTTAAAAGCCAGTGTCACTCAAAAACAGATCAGGAGGTCAAAGAAGGTGATTCAGATGAAAAAAGATTTCCTTGAGGCTCTAAATTCAAATAGACAAGGCTGGTGTAAAAATGAGTTTCAAAATGAGACAGTGATGTTCAAATGGACACCAGGGCAAATGTCACAGCCATCCCCAATGCCTGTTCACAAAACTGGTGGAAAAAAAACAGGCATTATGCCAAGCCCAACAGAGAGTGCTCAAGGGGCCAGGGAAACACGAGCTCCGTGTGAAAGGAATGTTTACTCCTTGCATTCATAAAAATGAAAAACAGTTAAGAGAGGATGTCTATATCATTCAGAATCTCTTCTCACCACTACTGGGATGACTTGCGATCAACAAGCTGAATCGCATTGCAAGGCTGGATCCACTAAACAATGTTCAGTGGTAGGAAAAGCACCTGGAGTTGTTCATAGGCCTGGGGTTTCTGAAAGAAGAGTACCCATCCAACTGAGGCCAGGAGTGACACCCTGCTCTCTGATCACAGTGAGGCATATACCAGTCCCATTGATGAACAAAGTCAAAACTGAACCTATGAGAAAGGAAGCGCTTGAGGTCACAACTAGAGTGAATGGACCTACTGACTGGTGTGCGGGCATTACTCCTGTTTCCAAGCCAGATGGCACAGTGAAGATCCCTGTCGATCGAACAAAATTGAATAATGCAGTGAGATGGGAGAAGTTCACTTGGCCCTCTGCAGAACACACATTGGGTATGCTGGATGGAGCAAATTTATTCACCAAACTAGACGCACCTTGACATTGTTGAGTCACAGAAGCTCCCAACCTTTATCACGCCATACGCCTCTGTGGTGAACTACATATACCTGTCTGGACACGCCCACAGACCCTTCCTCAGTCTCCAGGATGTTGTGTGATGGTCACTTGCTGCTTGTGCTTTCTTCCAGCCAATAAAAGCCTACCTTAACCCACGTCTCAGAGTTATTGATGGTGCATCAGCCTCCAAGAGACTCCTTATGCCATCTCATCAGCCCCTGAGCTCTTTCAGGTGAGAATGACCCAAATTTTGGAGTGACTGTAGGGAGTAGTGTGCCACAGGGACGACATACTCATTTTCAGAAGGTCACGTGAGGAACATGACAAAAGAGTGGAAACTGCCGGGGAGAAACTGAAACAGGCTGGAATTACCTTGCACAAAGAGAAATGTGAATTTGCAAAGCTGGAGGTGAAGCTCTTAGGCCACCTACTGTCCTCAGTGCAACCGGATTCAGACAAACTGGCAGGAGATGGAACATGAAACAATCTATGAATGTATCAGAGATCTGCAGTTTCCTTGACATGGTAAACCAGCTGGAAAAGTTCATTCCAGATTTGGTAGAGAAAACAAAGCCACTACATTACTTCCTCTCTCAGTGAAATGTCTGGACCTGCAATGCACTACGGGAGAAGTTATTCTCATCACCTAAAGCAGAGCTTATCTCTCCGCCAACATTGGCATCCTTTGATCTGAACAAAGCAACCAAGATCTCAGCAGATGCCTCATCCTTTGGCCTAGGGGGAATACTCATATAAAACTGCAGTGGTGTGTGGAAACTAGCGGCATATACATCAAGAACACTGACTCCTACTGAACAACATTATGCCCAAATCAAGAAGGAGACACTGGCTCTCCTGTGGGCTTCTGAACACTTCAACTGCTACGTGATAGGCACTAAACTCCTACTTGAAACAGACCTCAAGCTGCTTGTCAGCATCCGTAGCTCAAAACACTTGGATGAATTACCTCCACATCTGCAAATATTCAGAATGAGGCTTGTGCGATACTGCAATGACATTGAACATGTCCCCAGCAAATCTCTCACAACACCAGACACTCTGTCGAGGATTCCGTGCAGAAGTGAGTAGATGAAAGCTGATTCTGCTCTCAAGGAAGATACCAATCTCTACTTAGCTCAGGCTTGTGAAAGCTTTCCTGCATCACAGAGTAAACTGGATGAATTTCACACTGAGTTGAAAAAGGACCAAATCTGCAGCAAGGTCATGCAATGCTGTGAGCATGGATGGCCAGTTGTTCCAAAAGGAGCTCATGAACTCAGACCTTACTGGCTTAAAAGAGACACACTCACCATTCTTGATGATTTGCTGCTAAAGAGCTCCACACTCATCACTCCTGCTGCTATGCCCGACAGAATCGCCAGTGAGATCTACCAAGGACGAAAAAGCATTGAAAATTGTCAGCCAAGAGAAAGGTAATCTGTGTGGTTCATCTGGTCTGCGCACACAGCTGCAAGATTATTTAAAGCAAACGGACATTATTGAGCTGAAAAGAGACAAACATCTTCTCACCATGGATGACTACTCATGGAGTGTTGAGGTGTCCAGGCAGTGTCCTCAGTGGCAGCTACACAGCCACGGAAAGTTGTATCCGCTCACCACTGAGTTCCAGAGGCACTTGTGTCAGACAATGACTTGTGTTCAGCTGCTCGGAATTCAAAACCTTTGCTAGGAACCATGAGTCCAAACACCAGACAAGAAGTCCACATTACCCATATGCAAATGGAGAAACAGAAAGAACAGTGCACGCTGTTAAGACTCTCCTACTGAGGGCAAAAGGCCCCTACAAAGCACTGCTGGCTTATCAGTTCACACCTCTTCGATGGACTGTAGCCATTTGCAAGCTGTCAATGGGCCAGAGACTGAGAACATACCTGTTCTTCCTTCCTTTCTCCAATCTCACTTACTGGACTTGGACAAAGTGAGGAACTATGAGACGACACAGTGTGAGAAAACTAAGAGCGTACATGATCTCAGACACAGCAAAATCTTTGTCGTCAGTCGGGGCGGTGAAGCCATTTGGGTTTCGGACCAATTCACCAAAGGAACAATAGTCCAGTAGCACGCACCACGATCAGAAAATCACAAGGTGAAATCAGGAGGAACAGACATGCGCTCATGTGCCTTCAAAGTCCACAAAAGGTAGAGAAAGAAATAGATCCTTATGACAAGGACCATTTACCTGAGGTTGATGCACCTTAACAAGAATCTCCATCCGCTCCAACACTTCCAGGAACCTATATACCAGATGTGGTTGTTTATCCGCCCCACCACAGAGATATACTTCACAGCCTAATAGCTTTTAGGGCAAGTGACTAAGATGTAGAATAATCCTCTCACTTTGCAGGAGTGTTCAGGTAGTCTATGCTGATTTAAAAAAAAAAATTGTAATGTTGGAATCATTTCACAAAATAAGACTGTTTTTGAACAAAAAAGAATTGGTAAAAAAAATTGAGGAAAACAGAGAGAGCATTAGAAACAAAGAGGAAGACAGTTATAATGCTGGTAATTCTTTTTTATACAGGGAACAAGAGATCGTTAAAACAAAGAAAAAACAATTATAAAGTTGCCAATTCTTTTATGTTTATTGTAAGGATGCATGCTATGGGTGAAGTGAACTGAATCACTCAATTTCAGTGACTATAATTTCAATGCAACTCTGTAGACAAGGAATCCATATGTACCTAGTTTTTCTTTTTACCCCAAGAAGAGGAGATGTTCTGGTAGTTAATAGTGTTATTCTTATGTCACTAAGTTAGCCACTCCCACATGGGTGGAGTTCACATATTGTATGTGCAGAGTGATCAATAAAGTTCAGTTGAATATCCTGCACTTGCCCTCAAAAACAAACACCACAGGCTACTTAGAGGGAAGGTTTAGACTGATCTTTGATGAGGTTAAAAGGTTGGCACAACATTCTGGGAGAAAGAGCCTGTACTGAAATGTAATGTTCTATATTCATCTCAGTAGCAAAGACAAGATCTTAAACAAGATCAAATGGTCATATGGAGATGTTACACCAGCCTGTCATATTCTTTACTGCCATCCAAAACTTTAAATAATCTTTTATCATCAAGTTTAATTTTCTGCATTCAGTATTCTTCTCTACAATGGAGAAAGCAAACATACATTGGGTGACCATTTTGCAAAACATCTCCATTAATTTTCAAGGTTAACCCTAAGCTTCTTCATGTCCACAACTCTTCATCACTCAGAAAGCAAGCTATTTACCTGTGCTGTGCACAACATGCATTTTAAATCATATTTTATTAACTTATTAGCTTTAATTGTCACAGGTACACTAAAAATGCATTGTTTTGCATCAACAATGAATGCAGTGTGAGGATTGTATTAGGGGTAAGGTTAGCCACACTTTCAGCACCAACATAGCATGCCCGCTAACCTTAAACCTGACGTGATATCACCAGAATATTGGAGGAAGCCAGAGCACCCAAAGGAAACCTAAGCAGTCATGGGGAGAATGTACAAACTCCTTACCGACAGCAGTGGGAATTGAACCCCGACTGCTACGCTACTATGCCAACCAGTCAGTCATAATTAAACAGTAGAGTAGCTCAATGGGGCAAATCACAAGATATAAATCACATGATTTTATGGAATAGTATTTTTTTGCTTGTGTATTTATTTTGGACTCTCATTCCCTGGTCCTAATTATTCCAGAGTTTGCATGCGGGATGTGGACCTCCTCCTTCTGCATTGATGTGACAAATGGTCCACCGGTAATGCTGACCTCATTACCACACCAGTCAGTGTCTCCAGAAACCAGCACAGTGAGTGACAGGAGGCAGGGGAGGACAATGCAGAATGATAGGTTTCTTTCCTTCAAGGACATTAGCCAGCCAGATGGATTGTTACGACAACCTGACAGTTCAGTAGTCATTTTTTCTCATAAAAAATGTAGATTATGTATTTTTCCTTGCGTGTATAATCAGGCAGCAGGCTGATAAAGTGGCCGAGGCCCTTCTCCTGCACGCTGTGCACCTTACGTAAAGCGACTGCTTCTGATTTCTGACAGTCTCTAATTAGAAAAGATTACCCACTCTAAGGCAGCCTTAAGCTTCTAAATCAGCAGGAATGCTGATTAGAGCCCAATAACAGCTAATTGGAGGATTTTATGGAAAACATCTCGGTGGCATCACATTCAGACGTGAGAGAATTGAATTGCTTCTCCTTCTCTGCTCCTGAATCAATGCAGCGCATACCAAATGAACAGTGTTCTTTTAAAAAGAGGGGGCATGGAATACATTCAGCCAGCATTCCCACTGCCAAACTATTATTAAGGCCAAACAGAAGGTTACGCTGATGAAGTAAGGGGGCAGGAGGACTCTCAATTGAAACATATCTACCTACAGAGATTGGTCAGAATAAAAGTTACTGTATACTGCACGTGAGCTTACAATGTCTATTGATGACAATGATATCTATCTGACTTTAAATGACAGAGTGATATTAGAATCGCAGAATCCATACAGCACAGAAATTGTCTTTAGCCAAGCTCTTCAACACCAAACATCATGAATATTTACCCCAATATCTATATTTACCTACTTTGGCTCCTGTCTCACCTCTCTTCTTTTCCTCACCTGCCTATCACTTCTCCCAGTGCCCCTCCACCTTCCCTTTCTCCCATTGTCCACTCTCCTCTCCTATCAGACTCCTCCTTCTCCAGCCCTTTACTTTTTCTACCCATCACCTCCCTGCTTCTTACTTCCTCTCCCCACTCACCTTGCTACACCTATCACCTTCCAGCTCCCTCCCCCTTCTTACTCCGGTTTCTTCCTCCTTTCTTTCCAGGTTCTAATGATAAGCCTCAATCCAAAACCTTGACTGTTTATCGCCTCTTGCTGTCTGAATTGCTGAGTTCCTCTAGCATTTTGTGCGTGTTGCTCTGGATTTCCAGCATCTGCAGAATCTTCTGTGTTTACTCAAATTCCTCTACTTTCCTACATGAAGTTTGACTTGCAATTTCCCTTAAACATTGTAATTGTATCTGACTCTACCATCTCCTTTTTATCATTTTATTTAATATCTATAATCATAAAACTCACAGCACTGAAAAAGGGTCTTCCAGTCCAACAAGCCCCCAGCAGCCCAATTACAACCATGTGACCAACTAACCTTCTAAACTATACTTCATTGGAAACTGGGGAAGCCAGAGTACCTGGAGGAGACCCATGTGGACATGAACAAACGCCCCAGGTTCAGCGACAGGTTACTATCGATGCAATGCTCCTCAGACAGGATGAAGAGGTCAATACTCCCCAATGCCATTAGGCTTTACAATTCTACCGCCAGGACTTAAGAACTTTTTAAAAAGCTATTATTAATGCTTTTTGAGATAGTGATTTAGATGCATATCATATTTTTTTACTGAGTTAAGTATTGTATGTAATTAGTTTTGCTACAACAAGTGTATGGGACATTGGAAAAAAGTTGAATTTCCCCATGGGGATGGATAAAGTATCTATCTATCTATCTATCACAGACAGTGGTGGCATTGAATCTGGGTCTCTGGCACTGTAATAGTGTTCTGTGAACTGCTACACTACCATGCTGCTCCTCTGGAAACTTGTTCCACATGACCATCTCTACTAGTGGAAAACCGACCCCTCGTTAAATTTATCTCTCTCACCTTAAATCTGTGCCTTCTAGTTCTAGGCTGTTCTGCTCAGGGGGGAGTCTGCAAAATGTTCAACGTAGCTATCCCCCTTATTGTTCTATACACTTCAATGAGAATGACGTTCAGCCTACCACATAAACCCAGCCTCTCGACAGTCCTCTATCCCAGACAACATCCTGGTGAATCTCTTCTGCATTCTCTCTATTGCTACTACATCCTTCCCATAGTGTGTGACCAGAACTGCATGCAATACTCCAAATTCAGTCTAACTAATATATTGTAGAGCTGTAATATGACTGTGAGATGTTGCACTTTGAGAGGACATACCAGGGTAGGATTTATATTGTGAGCGGTAGGACACTGAGGAGTGTAGTACAATGGAAGGATCTGGGAATAGAGATCAATAATTCCTTGAAAGTGGCATCACAGGTAGATGGGGTTGCAAAGAGAGATTTTGGCATGTATAAGACATTGTTAGGCCTGACTTGGAGTATTGTATCCAGTTTTGATCACCAACCAATGGAGAAATCTATCAATGAGATTTAAAGAGTGCAAAGAAAGATTTTAAGGGTGTGGCAGTACACGGTGACCTGAATTATAAGGAAAGGTTGAATAATTTAGGACTTTTTTCCTTGGAGTGTAGGGAAATGAAACTAGATTTGTTAGAGGTATACAAAATTATTAGGAATATAGAGGAAGCAAGAAAGAATTTAAACAAGAAAATAGGAAAACTAAAAGAGCACCAATTACCCCAAAACAGAAAAGCTTAGAAAAAGTAATGGATGCAGCTTAATACATCAGAAGAAGAACCCCCACCATTATTGAGCACAGTTACAAGAAGCACTGCCACAAGAAAGCAGTATCCAAAAGGCAGGGACCTCCACAAACCAGGTCAGGAAGGAGGTATAGGAAGCCATAGGTCCCACAGCGCCAGGCACAGGAACAGTTATTACCCTTCAATCAACAGGCTCCTTAACCTGAGTGGAAAATTCCACTCACCTCAACACTGAACTGGTTCCACAACCTATGGACTCCTTTCATGTTCTCAGTATTATTTCTTTATTTAGTTAGACCATGATAACACAAGACAGAATTAGGCCATTTAACCCATCAAGACTGCTCCAGCACTTTATCATGGCTGACTTATTATCCCACCCAACCCTATTCTCCTGCCAAACACCCAACCCCCGTAACTTTTAACACGCTAATCAAGAACCCAGCAACCTCTGCTTTAAATATACCCAATGAGTTGGCCTGTAGTCATCCATGGCATTGGATTCCACAGATTCACTACATTCTGCTAAATAAATTACGTGGACAGCCAGAGGCTTTTCCCAGGGCTGAAATGCCTAACATGAGGGCGCATAGTTTTAAGGTGCTTGGAAGTGGGTACCGAGGGGATGTCAGGGGTAAGATTTTTCCACACAGAAAGTGGTGGGTCTGTGGAATGCACCACTGCCAACACTGGTAGAGGCAGATAAGGGTCTTTTAAGCGTCTCTTATATAGGTACATGGAGTTTAGAAAAATAGAGGGCTATGTGGTAGGGAAATTCTAGGCAGTTTCTAGAGTAGGTTACATGGTCAGCACAGCATTGTGGGTCGAAGGGCCTGTAATGTGCTGTAGATTTCTATGTTCTATGAAATGCCTCATCTGTACTAAAGGGATGTCCTTCTATTCTATTCTGACATTGTGTGCCCTGGGCTTAGACTCCTCTCCATATCCACTCTAACTAGCCCTTTCAATATTCAAAAGATTTCAATGAAATCCCACTCATTCTTCTAAACTCCAGTGGGTACATACCCAGAGCCATCAAACACTCTTCATACGTTAACCCTTTAATTCCTGGAATCAATCCTGTGATATTCCTTTGAACCCTCTCCAGAGCCTTACATGAGGGGCCCAAAAACTATTCATAATACTCCAAGTGCAGTTTGTTCAATGTCTCACAAATCACCAGCATTGCTTGCTCTTGTATTCTAGTTCTCTCGAAATGAATGCTCATATTGCATTTGTCTTCCTTACCATTGACTCAAACTGCAAGTTAACCTTCATGAAATCTTGCACAAGGACGCCCAAGTCTCATTGCTTTTCAGATTTTTGAATTTTCTCCATTTAGAAAATTGTCGACACCTTTATTTCTTTTATCAAAGTGCATAACCAGATACTTCCCTACACTAGATTCCACCTGCCATTTCTTTGCCCATTCTCCCAATCTAAGTCCTCCTTCAGACACCTTGCTTCCTCAACATTACCTGCCCCTAAACCCATCTTCATATTATCTGCAAACTTGGCCTCAAAACCATCAATTCCATCATCCAAACCATTAGCAAATAATGTGAAAAGACTGCCCCAATACCGACCACTAGTGATTGGCAGCCAACCAAGATAGGTCCCCTTTATTCCCACACTTTGCATCCTGCCAGTCCGCCAATCTTCTATCCATGCTAGTATCTTTCTATAATACCATGGGATCTTATCTTGTTAAGGAGCCTCATGCACAACACCTTGTCAAAGGCCTTCTGAAAATCCAAGTAAAGAACATCCATTGATTCTCCATTGTTTATCTTCTTGCTATTTCTTCAAAGAATTTCAATAAATGTTTTCAAGCAAGATTTCCCATTAAAGACACCTTGCTGTCTCTAGTCTATTTTATCATGCACCTTCAAGTACCCTGAAACTTCATACTTAAAATAGACTCCAACATCTTCTCAACCACTGAAGTCAGGCTAACTAGCTTATAATTTCCTTTCTTCTGCCTCTCTCCCTTCTTGAAGAGTGGAGTGACATTTGCAATTTTCCAGTCCTTTGGAACCATTCCAGAATCTATTGATTCTTGAAAGATCATGACTAATGCTCCATAATCTATTCAGCTACCTCATTCAGAACCCTGGGGTGTAGTCCATCTGGTCCCGGTGTCTTACTTACCTTCAGCCTAATCCCAAGCACCTCCTCCCTAGAAATAGCAACTTCTCTTACTTCTGCTCCCTGACACCCTCGAATTTCTGGCATACTGCTAATGTCTTCAACAATGCTATCTTCTCAAGGGAGTTTGAGTTGGGCAATTAATGTGGGTGTTTCCAAAGATACCCACACCTTGAAATTGATTTTATAACCATATAACAATTACAGCACGGAAACAGGCCATCTTGGCCCTTCTAGTCCATGCCGAACGCTTACTCTCACCTAGTCCCATCGACCTGCACTCAGTCCATAACCCTCCATTCCTTTCCTGTCCATATACCTATCCAAATTTTTTTTAAATGACAATACCAAACCTGCCTCTACCACTTCTACTGGAAGCTGGTTCCACACAGCTACCACTCTCTGAGTAAAGAAGCTCCCCCTCGTGTTACCCCTAAACTTTTGCCGCTTAACTCTCAACTCATGTCCTCTTGTTTGAATCTCCCCTACTCTCAATGGAAAAAGTCTATCTACATCAACTCTATCTATCCCCCTCATAATTTTAAATACCTCTATCAAGTCCCCCCTCAACCTTCTACGCTCCAAAGAATAAAGACCTAACTTGTTTAACCTTTCTCTGTAACTTAGGTGCTGAAACCCAGGTAACATTCTAGTAAATCTCCTCTGTACTCTCTCTATTTTTTTGACATCTTTCCTATAATTCGGTGACCAGCACTGTACACAATACTCCAAATTATTCTTGGGAATAGCAAAGTGCTGGATCACTCAAACTGGATTCCCTCTCTCGGTATCCAGCAGCAACCTAATTTTCCCAATCTACCTGCATATTTAAATCCTCCATGACTATTGTAACATTGCCCATTTTACAAGCCTTTTCTATCTCCTGTTCTAATTTATATCCCATATCCTGGCTACCGTTCTGAAGCCTGTATATAACTCCTGTCAAGGTCTTATTACCCTTGTAGTTTCTTAGCTTGATCTACAAGGATTCTACATCTTGCAATCCTATGTCAACTATTTTAAGGATTTTTTTCTTACCAACACAGCTACTGCACCCCTTCTACCTAATTGATGTCCTTTGTTCAGAGCTTAGCATACAATGTGTATCCTTGTGTGTTATGCTCCCAACAGTGATCTTTTTCCACCTCGGCTCAGTGATGCCCACAACAACATACCTGCCAATCTCTAAGTGCACTGCAAGATCATCTGCCTTATTCCTATATTGTATGTGCATTCAAATATAGCACCTGTAGTTATCACCTTTTCAATTTTGTCCCCATGTTACACTTCAACTCATCCCACTGACCGCAATTTTGCCCTATCATCTGCCTGTCCTTCCTTTACAGTCTCACTACAAAAAACATTGACTTGTACACCATCTGCAAACCTATCACATTGATTCCCATCTCCCTGCTAAATTAGTTTAAGCCTACCAAACAGTTCTAGCAAACAGCCCACAAGGATATTCGTCCCCCTCAGGTTCATGTGTAACCCATCCTTTTTGAACAGTTCATAACTTCCCCAGAAGACATCTCAATGATCCAAAAATCTGAGACCTTTTCCCCTGAACCACTTCCTCAACCATTCATTCATCTGTACTATCATCCTATTCCTGCCCTGACTAACACGTGGTACTGGGAGCAATCCAGGGATTACTACCTTGGAGGTCCTGTTCTTCATCCTCTTCCCTAACTTCCTATACTCACTGCCCAGGACCACTTCCCTCTTTCTACCGATGAGATTGGTGCCAATGTGCACTATGACCTCTTGCTGCCTGCTCATCCTCCCTCGCGTCAATCTTCTGTAGCTGCTCTCAGACATCCTGGACTCTAGAAAGTTTGAGGCAACACAACATCCTTGAATCCCTGTTATTTCTTCTTTGTATTATTAGTTTTTTTTGGCACAGTTTTTCTTCTTTTGCACTTTGGTTAATTGTCTGTAAATGCTCACAAGAAAATGGATCTCAGGATAACTTACGGTGACACATGTATGCTGATAATAAATTTTCTTTGGACTTTGAACTCTCTGGAAGTTATGTTGCAGCTTTATAAAACCTTGTTTAGGCCTCACTTGGAGCATCATGGGCAGTTTACATGTCACATTACAGGAGTGGTATGGAGCCTTGAAGTGCAGAAGTTCACTGGGATCAGAATCAGAGCCATGTTTATTATCACTGGCATGTGTCGTGCAATTTGTTAACTTAGCAGCAGCGGTTCAATACAATACATAACATAGAAGGAAAACATAAGTAAATCAATTACAGTACATGTGTATTGAATAGATTAAAAATCGTGCAAAAACAGAAAAATAATATATATTAAAAAAGATGAGGTAGTGTTCAAGGGAGGGAGAATTGACTATCCGAAAGTTGGACAAGCTTTGATGGTTCTATTTGGATCGTCAGAGGCTGAGGGAAATATAGAATTATGTATATGAGGTGCCTGAAACATTAAATTGTCATTTCCACCGGATCTTCTGAGTTCCACCCGCCCTTTGTGTGTGCTGCTAAAGGTGTCCAGCATCTGCAGGATCTCTTTTGTTTCACACAGAGTGCGGCAGGTGCCAGGAGTGGGCTGCTGGGTGGTGATGGAAGCAGATACAGCAGTAGAATTTAAGAGGTATTTAGGTAGGCCCATGTACAGGCAGGGAACAGAGGGATATAGACCATGAGCAGATTCAAGAGATCCTGAGAGCAATGATCTGGAGTATAGCAAACTGGCTCCCCCACGGTGGTAAGATCAATGGGGAGGTTCCAGTTGGAGTGATCCAACCAAGACCTCAGTGGTGGAACTAGCGGGAGGTGGTGACATCACAACGGCTGTGAAGGCGGAGGGGCCCCAGTCATCTTGCGTTCCATACCTCTGCACCCCAACCCCGATGTGTGACGGCTGCCCACGCATCAGCCTCCCCATGTCAAAACAAAGTCACACACAGGCATTCTCCATGAAGAGAATACCAAATGACCCAACCACACTACCACTCCTAAACTTCGGAGATCAGCCTGCAGTGAAAGTTTCTTTCAGTCAAAGTAATGTCCTTGCTGTGCCATGGGTGACTCTCCTATTTATATAACTGGCATCTAATTTAAATATTCATGAAGTTAGCTGCAACACAACTAAACAAGAATCACATTTGATTTTGCTCCTTCTTAATTAATATAAAGAGCACTGCAGGTAGACTTCGAAGCAAAAATAGCAGCAGTATTTAAACCCCTGAGATTGTTATCTACTTGTCATTGCAGATTAATGATTGGTCTTCCTGCCTCTTTACAGGGACCAGATTTAATACTTATCATGGAGTTAATAGTTAGAAGTGGTCTCTCAGGTCCTAGCTTTCCTGGAAGGTTCAAATCATCCAATGCAGGGACACCATTCCACAGGATTTTTACTGCATTCCAAAGACACCACGCTAGAATAGAAACAGAAAATGCTGGAAACTCTCAGCAGATCAGGCAGCATCTCTGGAAAAATAAATTGTTAATGTTCATTTTATAGGATCCTTTGTCAGAAGTCAAAGCTACTTTCTGATTTTATTTCAGATTTCTAGTATGTGCATTTTTCAATTCTCACACAAACCATGAGCCAAGACTTGGCAAAGGAAATCATACAATTTGATTGAATGGCTATTTTGCACTTAGCCTCAAGTTGAAGTAGGGTAGAACTTCATCTCGTGTCCTTGCCCTGGACAGCTGTCCAGTAACCACTTGGTAAAGCACTTCCAGTTCTGCAACAGGTAATGAAAACCAAACACAAATGACAGGGTTGCTAATGTATATACAGATTGCTCCCTTCCTTGCGACTGGGCAATGCAAATTAAAGTAATAAAGATCTGGTATGTGAAATTATCCTTATAATCCATCAGGTTCATGGGTAACCAGCAGGGAATGAATCTACCACTTTTTTCCTGTCTAATTGACACAAGAAATTGGTTGGGAGTGGTATGGAGGGCTGTGGTCTAAGAGCATGATGGGACTGGACAAAATCATAGTTCAGCATGGATGAGCCCAGTACTGGTTCTGTACTGCAGTGCTCTACAACTCTAGGACTCCATTGTGTGGTTGGTTTTCACAGGGCCTTTGGAATAGCCTACAGGGCCTGTCAGTTGAGGAAATATGGAGGGAAAGGGCACAAATGCCCACAATGTCCACAGGGTTTGAACAAAGTCAAAGTTGAGTTCATTGTCAGACGCAAAGGAACAAAACTTGCAGCAGGATCACAGTAATACAGCATCATAAAAGATGTTTTCACAAGAAAAACACCAATTAAACATAAATTATGCAGTATCTTTACAAGAAAGAACATGCTCAGAATAAAAAACAACATTTTATCCTAAACCTACTCTGATGAATAAAAAATAAGTACTTAAGACCATAAGACATGGAAGTAGGATTAGGCCATTCAGTACATGGAATCTGCTTTGCCATTCTATCATGGCTGATTCATTATCCCACTCAACTTCATCCTACTGCCTTCTCCCTGTAACCTTTGATGCCCTTACTAATTAAGAAACTATCAACCTTTGCTTATAATATATCCAATGACTTGGCTTCCACAGCCACTTCTGGCAAAGAGTTGCACAGATTCACCACTGTCTCACTAAAAAAAAATCTATTATAATTCTGTGTCCTCTGGTTCTAGATGTTCCCACTATAGGAAACATCCTCTCCATGTCCACTCCATCTCGGCCTTTCAGTATTTGAGAAGTTTCGATGAGATCCTCCCTCATTCTTCTAAACTCCAGTGAGTATGAGACCAGAGCAATCCAACTCCCCTCAGTTATTGACGCTTTCACTCATGGGATCATTCTTGTGAACCTTGACTGGACTCTCTCCAGTGCCAGCACATCTTATCTTAGGTAAAGGGCCCTAAACTGCTACCAATGCTCCAAGTGCAGACTGGCCCATTTCTTAGAAAGCCTCAAGTTTATCTGAGTAATCTTGATGGAAGCTCAAAAAGCAATAAATTCTGTGAAAGCAGCAGTTTGAGATTTTGTGCTGGATTGCTGGTATTACATGGACTGGTATTCAGCCTAGTCTCTGGAGTGTGAATGAACCATACAACCTTTATACGTGAAGGTGAGAGTGCAAAGCCACAACTGACACAATGGGAATGTGATAAAAGTGAATTCCAGCTCTTGGAATGTGACAGTGTTTCTACAATCTTCAAGTTTTTATACCAGAATGCTAGAAGTATTTAGTCACTGAGAACAGAAAGCTGATCTAATGACTACCTTTCAGCAATCAATTATTTACACACTACCAATGGGAAGAATAGTTCATTGCTGCTAAGTAGCAGAGCTTAACGAGATTCTGTCCTGACCCCAAAGCATTCCAGCAGCACCTGAGTTCTGAACTGCGGAGTAATTAATCAGCATTACAGTAGTCTGATGGGGATAGATTGTCACCAAGGGGTGACACTGCTCTACCAGTGTTGCTGACCCTTGAGCTCACCAAATCCTTTGGGTAGGAGACTTGGACTTGCCACCAACATGCATATCATTGTCTGGCATGAATTTAATTCCAATTTTAGACTTGGTAACTTACTTTAGAACAAAGAACAGAGAACATTAGAGCATAGTACAGACCCTTCAGCCCATGATGTTGTGCTAGATATTAATCTACTCCAAGATCAATCTAACCCTTCGCAGGCACATAACCCACCATTTCTCCATCATTCATGTACCTATTGAAGAGCCTCTAAAAGGCCCCCAATACATCTGCCATATGTTACGGTATGTCTCCGGCAACAATGAATATAGAATTGAGTCAGGTATTTTTTATGAACAAGTAAACATTTATTAAACTCTGCTCAATAAAAAATGAAAAGTAAACAAACTAACTCACTCAACCAGAAGTTAACTGTTATACGGCAACTCTGCACAGTTCTTAAAGGGGTAAATACGAACACCGTCTTAGTGGTAAATATGAAAGTCCAATTGATTTATACAGACAATTAGGAGAGACCTTCCTGAAGTAATGAATTCCTCGATGACGTGATGTTACTGCTGATCCCAGCCAAAATATGCCTTGCCCGAAGGATTCACAACAAAGGAAATAAAAATGGCTTAAAGGAACTGACCTTTTCTTGGCAAATGAACACTGCACAACCCTTTCTACTGTTACAGGTAGGGATTATCTCAGATGCAGGTTACTATTTCCTGAATGAAGATCCAATAAGGTCGACCCTGTAGTAAACCGCCGATGACACTAACTTTACTCGATCCTTCGGGTTCCCGTACTTTGGTAAAGTCTTCACTCTCTAATACTTAGACTTTAAAATTAAATCAAAGATACATCAAACATAACTGGCAGCAGTTTGCAAATCTGCTGGCACAATGATTCTGTACCTTACAGTAGAAAGTAAAACTCCACTTTAAAACAAAACTGCGTCATGAGACAAATACGCAGCATAATGGAGTAACTGACGAATTGAACGACGACTCAACACAAAACTCCTGCATCACAGCAGCCTTTCCTGTTGTATACCTGTTGAGAACGTGTCATCACGTGACCTCACACTGGCGGGAAATTACATCACCCCACAATCACAAGACCATTACATCATGCTCACCAGATAATCAATTACATCATGGTCATAAGACAGTCACAAGATACCCACGGGGTACGTAACACATAGAATCATAGTTATACAGTAAGAAAGCAGCCCAACTGGTCAATACCAACCAAGATATCCACCCCAGCGAGTCCCACTTGGCTCATAACCTTCTGAACTTTTCCTACTCAGGTACTTGTCCAACTGTCTTTTAAATATTGTTATTTTAACCTGCCTCAACTACTTCCTCTGGCAGCTTATTCCACATATATAGTAGTGCTCAATCAGGTCTCTGCTACTGAGGCTAAATGGGTGGAACTGAGGAATAAGAAATGAATGACCACAGTAATGCAATTATATTATAGATCACCCAACAGTCCGTAGGATGTAGAGGAGCAAATTTGTAGAAAGGTCGCAAACTGTTGCAAGAAACAAGGTTATGACAGTAGGTGATTTCAACTTTCCACATATTGACTGGGACTCCCATACTATAAAAAGGCTGGATGGGATAGAATTTGTCAAATATGTTCAGGAACATCTCCTTAATCAGTACATGGAGGTCCCAACTAGAGAGAGTGAGATACAAGATCTCCTAATAGGGAATGAGATAGGGCAGTTGATGAGTGTTTCTGTAGGGGAACACTGCATCTAGAGATCATAATGCCGATAGTTCCGATATAGTTATGGAAAATGATAGGTCTGGTCCTCGGGTTGAGATTCTAAATTAAGGCTAATTTTGTTGGTATCAGAAAGGGTCTGGCAACTGAGGTTTGGGATAGGTTGTTTTCCAGAAAAGGTGTACATGACAAGTGGGAGGCCTTCAAATGTGAGAGTATGAGAGTTATGAGAGTACAGAGTTCATATGTTCTGGTCAGAATAAAAGACAAGGGTAAAAGTTTTAGGTTTTGATTTTAATCTCTTGGTTTGAGAAATATTGAGGACCTGGTTAAGGAAAATGAGATGCATTGCAGGTGTAGGCAGGAAGAAGCAAATGGGAATTTTCAGTACGAGAAATACAAGAGAACACTTGTAAATCAGAAGGGATAAATGAAGGCACAAGGTTTCTCTGCAGGACAAGGTAAAGAAGAATGCCAAGTGTTTCTACAGATACATTAAAAGCAGAAGGATGGGATAGCAAGGGACAAAATTGGCCCTTCAGAAGATCAGATTGTCATCTATGCATGGAGCTGGAGATCTTAAATCGAATCTTTGTATCTGTATTTACTTGGGAGACAGACACAGTCTACAGGTTTGAGGCAAAGCAGCTGTGAGGTCCTGAACCATATACAGAGGAGGCGTTTGCTGTCTTGACGGAAATGAGGCTGAATAAATTTCCAGGGGCTTACAGGATATTCCCTGTGGGAGGAAGTGCAGAAAATGCAGGAGCTCTAGTAGAGATAGTTAAACCACATTCTTGGCCACAGATGAGGTATCGGAGATTTGGAAGTAGCTAATTTGGTTCCACTGTTTAAAAAAAAAAAACGGGCTCTGAGAATGAGCCAGGAAATTATAGGCCAGTGAGCCTGACATCAGTAGTGCTCAAGTTATTGGAAGGTATTCTAATGGACCTCTAAGTGTGTTGATTTTTGTCATTTATATCAACAATCTGGATGATAATGTGGTAAACTAGATCAGCAAATTTGCGGATGACAGCAAGACAGCAAGATTGCGGGGTGTAGTGAACAGCATGAAAGACTATCAGAGCTGCCAGATCTGGATAGCTGGAAAAAAGGGCTGAAAATGGCAGATGGAATTTGGTCTTCCACGGTGAGCAGTGCGGTAGAACACAGGGATCTGGGGAGGCAGATCCATAATTCTGTGAAAGTGGCACCACAGGAAGATAGGGTCATAAAGAAAGCTTTTGGCACTCAAATCAACGTATTAAGTGCAGGAGTTGGGATGTTATATTGAAGTTGTATAAGACGTTGATGAGGCCCAATTTGGAGTATTGTGTGCATTTTTGGTCACCTACCTACAGGAAAGATGTCAATAAGATTGAAAGAATTCAGCAAAATTTTACAAGGATGTTCCCGTGACTGAATAGGTTAAGATTATTTTTTCCCTAGAGTGTTGAAGAATAAGTAGAGGTATACAAGATTAGGAGAGGTATAGATAGAGTAAATGGCAGCAAGGTTTTCCACTGAGGTTGGGTGAAGTTAAAACTAGCGGTCATGTGTTTGGATGAAAAGTGAAATATTTAAGGGGAATATGAGGGGGAAATTCTTCACTCAGAGTGTTGAGAATGTGGAATGAGCTACCAGCAGAAATGGTGGATGTGGAATTTATTTTAACATTAAAGAGCATTCCGGATTGGTAGATGGATGGGTGGGGTATGGAGGGCTATGATCCAGGTGTAGGTCAATGGTTCTGGGCAGATTAATAGCTGGCATGTATTCAATGGGCCAAAGGGCCTGATACTGTGCTGTTTCTATGACTATGATGGCTCCAGCAGATTCTGCAGCCCAAGTGATTTCTTCCAGTTCCCTTATTTATATTTCTTCTCTTTTGTCTTTCTTTTCTTTTCAAGGTAGACCATGATCTACAGTTCAAACTACTGTTCTTCGCAAGCAGTGGGTTTTCAGACCGACTGTATGGCCTAGTGCTTTGCTATCTCCATGAATGACCTTGAAGAAGTGTGTCCTCGGGGCTGGGAAGTCAGAATTTGGGGAGTGGCCCCTTGGATGACCTGGTTCCTTACTGATTTTACCAACGGAAGCTTCGTGGGAGACAGAAACATCAGGAATTGTACCACGAGGCACCAGGTGGTGTGTCTGCTAATCTTCGGCTACTGTCAGAGGAAGGCCTCTGTACTTGGGTGATTTCTTCCTCTCTTTCAATGGAGAGTGACAGTCTGTTGGTCCTTGAGAAGGGAGGCTTGGCGACTGAAGATTGTAACATAGGAACTGCGAGTTGCTTGTCTCTGCTCCTGTTGCTGCAGGAGAGACCTCTTTCTTCCTCGCTGGGAGAGAGAGCCTGTCTGAGATACTGAAGTGCTGGTCTGTGGAGTGTAGTTTTGATGCGCTCTGGATCAAGGACCCTTTGGGGCTTCTGCTGTTGCTCAAATGGTGACAGTGCTTCTGCTGGCTTGGGTGGGTTGGTCTCAGTTGGTCATTGGTTGGGTCCTCAACAGCACAGCAGAGGTCATTCTCATTAACACAGCTCCCACGTGAATGGATTTCCTCCCGGTTTACCTGTTCAGTGCAGTATCTTCCCAGCTTTTTGATGTATTGCTGAATATCTTCAGGCCAATTTTGATGCCATCTTTGAAGTGTTTCTTTTGCTCACCAGGGCCTTCAGTCAACTGGGATTAAAGCATCTGTTTGTGGAGAAGCAAGTTACGTATCTGGAACGCATGACATATCCAATGTAGTTGGTGTTGCTTTATCGAGGTGGAGATGCTGTTCATATTCGCCTCCTCCAATGCGCTGGTTTTAGTGCATCTTCCCTCACAGTTCAGTGTATCTTATGCCTTGCCTACTGCTCTCAGAAGCCCATTACCTCCAAAAAGATTCTTTAGCCAACCACCTACACCTAGAGATAATTTCCTCTCTGATGATTGTTACCTGGTAGGGTCACCCATGGCTGTAAAGTCAAGGGAGAAGTTCCAGACAAAGGGCAATCTATCCTCAATGGAGGAGCTGGCAGAAGATCATGATACATCACACTGTCAGTGAAGGCAGAGGAAGGCTGCCAATGAAAGGTCCACAGTTGTCTTGCATTCCATGCCTTTGGATCCTGACCTCGATCTGTCAAAGACCGTGTGGTGTCAGCCTCTCCACATTAAACAAAGACACTCACTCTCCTGGATTAGGACCCGTGGATATGTGGACCCTGGACTGGCCTGGACAGCTACCCGAGGACCAGCCAATAGACAAACTCTGTGGAGAACATCATCCTCGATTCCAGTGATCGCACGACCTACCTGCTAGAGTGCTAGTTAAATTAGCATTCTGCACACCAGGAAGTTGAAACACTTGGAGAACCCGGTGTGGTCATGGGGTGAATGTACAAAATCTGCATGGGAGGTCACGATCAAACCTGGGTCTCTGGAGCTGTAAGACAACAGTACGACCTGGTCTCTTAACTGCCTTTAAAGTTAGAACTTGTTCTTGATTTTTTTTTCCTTACCTGGACAGAAGCCTGCAGCCTCAGCAGCTCGTACACTGCGACCCATTTCACAGTTAGAATCGGTTCTGGCACTACAATACAACAGCTGCCGCACCATTTGCATGTGATGGCACTCTTGCTCACACAGAAATATCTTAATTGCAAACTCAGATACAAGCTCTCACGACTGCCAACTCCCTGGAGGTTTTTCATCAGAGTAATGCTGACTCATGACTTTTGGTAGCGGCATTTTCTGTCAAGCAAGCACTCAAGAATGGTGGTGGGGAGGGGGGGATCTCATTGAGACCTATCGAACACTGAAAGGAGGAGATGGAGAGGATGTTTCCTGTCATGGGGAGTCTAGGACAAAAGGGTACATCCTTAGAATAAGGGCATTCCTTTAGAATAGAGGTGAGGAGGAATTACTTCTGGCAGAGTGTGGCGATTCTGTGGAATTCATTGCCACAGATGATTGTCCAGGACAAGTCATTGGGTGTATTTAAAGCAGATATTAATAGGCTCTGGATTAATAAGGGAATCAAAACCTATGAGGAGAAGGTAGGAGGATGGGGTTGAGAGTGGTAATAAATCAGCCATGATGGAATGGCGAAGCAGACTCAACGAAGCATTACCTAATTCTGCTTCCATGTCTAATGGTCTTATGATCTTAGATAGGGTTCCACATCTGGAGTCCTACATTTCTCTGGTCACGTTACAATGCCAACAATTACTGCCACTGTTTGTAAGGAGTTCAGTGTAGTTTTTGTACTGTTTCATGTAGCACCAAGGTCCTGAAAAACATCTCATTTTTACTGTGTACTGTACCAGCAGTTATGGTCGAAATGCCAATAAAAAGTGACTTGACTTGACCTGACTTGAGATTGTTCATTCTCCCCATGACCGCCTGGGTTGCTCTAGTTTCTTCCACATTCCAAAGATGTACAGGTTAGGGTTAGCAAGTTGTGGGTAAGCTACGTTGGCAACAGAAGCATGGCCACACTTGTGGGATTGTCACAGAATGTCCTTGGACTGTGTTTGTCTTTGACAAAATCCTGATGAAGGGCCTCGGAGTGAAATGTCGACTGTTTACTCCTTTCCACAGATGCTGCCTGGCCTGCTGAGTTCCTCCAGCATTCTGTGTGTGTTGCTTAGGACTTCCAGCGTCTGCAGATTTTCTCATGCTTTTGACGCATTTCATTGTATGTTTTGATGTTTTGATGCACATGTGACAAATAAAACAATTTTTTAAAAAAATCACTTCTTGCCCTGCTATCAGTTAATGCTGCCACTGTTAAAACCCTTGTTTAGAAATGCTCTCAGAATGTTCAGTTTATACACAGATTCGGTGATGTACAGTTATCTCTGAAAACAAGGCCCAGGGATACAAGATATTCTAATGAATCCACATAGGTGATACATAATCCACTCAATGAATTACATTACAAAGTAATACACACAAAATCAGTCCAATTCATTTAAGGGTCTCAGCTCAAAACATCAACCATTTATTCCCTTCCATCGATGCTGCCTGACTTGTACACGCAAAATGCTGGAGGAACTCAGCAGGTCAGGCAGCATCTGTGGAAATGAATAAACAGTCGACATTTTGGGCCAAGACCTGACCTGATGTAGGGCCTCAGCCTGAAATGTTGACCGTTTCTTCATTTCTATAGATGTTGCCTGATGTGCTGAGTCCTTCCAGCACTTTCAGAATAGTGCAAAAAGAGAAATAATTTAAAAAAAGTGGGTTCAATGTCCATTTAGAAATCAGATGGCAGAGGGGAAGAAGCGGTTCCTGAATCACTGAGTGTGTGCCTTCGGAATTCTATACCTCTTTCCTAATGGTAATGAGAAGAGAGCATGGTCTGGGTAATGCAGGACCTCAATAATGAACACTGCCTTTCTGAGGCACCGCTCCATGAAGATATCTTGGATACTATGGAGGCTAGTACCCATGATGGAGCTGACTAATTTTACAACTTTCTGTGTGTTGCTATGGATTTTCAGCACCTGTAGAATGAGTTATGATTTGCTGCCTAACTTGTTGAATTTCTCCAGCATTATGTGTGTGAGTGTATGTGATGCACCATTCTCGGAGATGTGAGGCAAGATATAGGCTTTTATTGGCTGGAAGAAAGAACAAGCAGCAATTGACCACCACACTACATTCTGGAGACTGAGACCGGGGCGGTGTCTCCAATTGCCTTTATACCGGGGTCTGTGGGAGGAACCACGGTCAGTGGGAGGAGCCACAGGAGCAGTCAGCAGGGGGGGGGGCGTGTCCAGACAGGTATATGTAGTTCACCACAGTATGTTACTCAGAACTTCCAGGATCTGCAGAATCTCTGTATTTATACATTATAATCCAAACTGTGATTGGTGCAGAAACCTCCATTTCCACAGAAGTTTAAGATATACCACAGCTTGGGTTGGCAACTGTTCTGCCCAAGAGATTGCAGGGGTTTGTGAATGCACCCCAGACTATCATGAATACAGTCGTCCCCCCATCATTGACCCCATTTACACTTCCTGCAGCCTCTGGAAAGCTGATTACATAATCAAACAGCCTTACATAATCAGAGGTCCCAGTCATCATCTCTTCTCCGTTCCATTGGGTAGAAAATACAAAAGTTTGAGAACACACAGCACTTTCCATCAGGCAGAAGTTACAAAAGATTGAAAACACACCAACAGACTCAAGGAAAACTTCCAACCTGCTGTTACAAGACTCTTGAATGGACGTTTTGAAGAACTCTATAACTTCCAAGACAAGCTTTTCACACAGAGAACAATACATGCCTGAAACATGCCAAGGGAATGGAGGAAGCAGGTAGGACTTCTCCCCCTACCTCACTGGGGCCCTTGAACCTTATTTATCAACATATGCTGCACTTTCTCTGAAATGTGTAGCATTATATTGTGCATTCTGCTCTTCCTGTTTCCCTTTGTCCTATCTCTATGTACTTGTATCTGAATAACATACAAAACAAAGTTTTTTAGTGTATATATAACAGTAACGAATCAATTACCAGTTACAAATTTGTTTAATAAATCCATTGTCTGTGTGCTTATGATTTGGATGAAACTTTCTCCAGAATTCAATACAAGAGGGTGTATTTAAGGTGATCTTTTCAAATTCATTTTGGCATATTGATACTTGACACAAGTAGAGAGTCATGGAGAAGTACAGCACAGAAACAGGCCCTTTGACCCATCTAGCCCACGCAGAAACTATTTAAACTGCCTATTCCCATCGACCTGCACCGGGACCATAGCCCTCCCTATGCCTACTATCCACGTACCTATCCAAACTTCTCTTAAAGGTTAAAATCGAACTTGCATGCACTACTTGTGCTGGCAGCTCATTTCACACTCTCATAACCCTCTGAGTAAAGAAGTTTCCACTCATGTTCCGCTTAAACTTCACGCCTTTCACCCTTGAGCCATGACCTCTGGTTGTTGCCCCATCTAACCTCAGTGGAAAAAGCCTGTTTGCATTTACCCTAACTATACCCCTCATAATTTTGTATACCTCTATCAAATCTCCTCTCTATCTTCTACATGCTAAGGAACACAGTCCTAACCTATTCAATCTTTTCTTGTAACTCAGGTCTTCTAGACCTGGCAAAATCCTTGTAATTTTCCTCTGTACTCTTCCAACCTTATTTACATCTTTCCTGTAGGTAGATGACCAAAGCTGCAAACAATACTCCAAATCAGGCCTCACCAACATCTTATACAGCTTTAACATAACATCCCATCTCCTGTACTAATAAATACGTTGATTTATGAAGGCCAACAGGCCGAAAGCAGATGGAATGTCAGAGCTAAGTTTTTTTAATACTCAAATACTGAGTATTAGAGGTATTAGGGACTTTTAAAAAACTCTTACATGATAGAGTAATGGAGATGTATGCAGGAGGGAAAGGTTAGAATGATCCTAGAGTAGGTTTAAAAAGTCAGTACAACATTGTGGGCCTATAAGCCCGTTCTGTGTTGTAATGATCTAGAACATAGAACAGTACAACACAGGAACAGGCCCTTCAGCCCACAATGGTGTGCCAAACTAATAAATTAGCAATCAAATGGCAAACCTATCTAATCTCTTCTGTCTACACTATGTTCATATCCCTCCATTTTCCTCACATTCATGTACTTATCTAAACATCTCTTAAAAGACTCTACCTCAACCACCACATCAGGCAGCACATTCCCAACACTGACCACTCTGTAAAAAAAACTTACCTCTCACATCTCCATTAAAGTTACCCTCTCTCACCTTAAATGCATACCCTCTGGTATTAGCTATTATAATCCTGGAAAAGAGATACTGCCTGTCTATTCTATCTATGCCTCTCATAATCTCATAAACCTCTATCAGATCTCTCCTTAGCCTCTGCCTCTCCAGGGTAAAGAACCCAGCTTTGTCCAACTTCTCCTTAGAGCACCTGCTCTCTAAGCCAGGCAGCATCCTGGTAAACCACTTCTGCACCCTCTCCAAAGCCTCAACATTCTTCCTGTAATGGGGTGACCAGAATGTACACAATATTCCAGGTGAAGCCTAACTAGAGTTGTATAAAGAAAAAACAGAACTTCCTGACTTTTGACCTCAGTGCCCTGACTCATAAAGGCAAGCATGTCACACGCCTTCTTAACCACCCTATTGACCTGTCTAGTCACTTTCAGAGAGCTATGAACTTGAACCATTAACACTGCTTGTTAACACTGGACAAGGTTGGACTTTTGTACTGCCCCTTTACATTTGATTTACCAAAGTACAACACTTCACATTTGGCTCAGTTAAACTCTATCTGTCAATCCTCTGTCCATATCTGCAATTGATCTACAATATATTCCACTGTATTCTTCGCCAGTCATCTATGCTATCGACAACACCACCAATCTTTATATCATCAGCAAATTTACTAACTCACACATCTACATTTTCATCCAGGTCATTAATGTAGATCACAAACAGCAGTGGTCCCAGTACAAATCCCTGAGGAACATCACTAATCACAGAATTCTGGCTAGAATACGTCCCCTTTGACCACCACCCTCTGTCTTCTACAGGCAAGCCAGTTCTGAATCCAAATGGCCAATTCACCATTGATCCCAAGAACCTTAATCTTCTGGATGAATCTCCTATGAGGAATCTCATCAGACACTTCACTAAAATCCAGGTAAACAACATCCACAGCTGTAGCTTCATCAATCACCCTTGTCACCTCATCAAAAAACTCAGTCAAGTTAGTGAGACACAACTTGCTCCACACAAAGCACTTCCGTCTCTCCCCAGTTATTTGGAACATTTTCCAAATGCTCATAAATTCTCTCCCCAAGAATGCTGTCTAGTAGCTTCCCTACAAATGTCGTGAGACTCACCAGTATGCAGTTTCCAGGATTACCCATAGTTCCCTTCTTAAACAACATTAGCTACTCACCAGTTCTCTGGGATCTCGCCCGTGGCTGGAGAGAGCACAAGGATATTGGTCAATTCCCCAGCAAACCCTTGCCCCTCTCAATAACTTGGGGTATATCCCATTAGGCCCTGGGGAATTATCCACCTTAATACCCAAAATTACCTCTTCCTTTATTTCAAAATGTCTTAGCATGTTAATACTTTCAGCACTGATCTCCCTGTCCTCCACATCCTTCTCCTTGGGGAACACTGATGTAAAAGTACTCATTAGGAACCTCACCCATATCCTCTGCATCCAAGCAAACATTTCCCCCTTTATCCTTTAGTGATCCTACCCTCTCTTGTTGTCTCTGTACGTATAGAATGCCTTGGGATTCTCTTTAATCCTACTTGTCAAGGAATTTTCATGGCCTCTCCTGGCTTTCCTAATTCCCTTCTTGAGTTCTTTTCTGGCTTCCTTACAATCCCCCAGGGCTCTCTTTGATTCCTATTTTTCCCCTTTCTTCTTGATTAAATTCATCACCTCCCTGACATCCAACGTTCTCTTACCTTGCCATCCTGGTCCTTCCTTCTGAGTGGAACATCCAAACCACGTATCCTCGGCTGTCGGCCTTTAAAAATCCTCCGCATGTCAGGTGTGGACTTGCCCAGAAACAGCTGTTCCCAAGTAACTCTCCCTAGTTCCTGCCTAATAGTCTATTAATTTGTCCTGCTCCAATTTAATACTCTCCCACAAGGTCATACTTATCCTTATCTAAAGCTGTATTAAAACTTAAGGGGTTGTGCTCACTGTTCCCTAACTGCTCACCCACTGAAAGGTCAATCACCTGGTCAGGCTCATTGCCCAACACTTGGCCCAGTACAGCCCCTCCACTTGCAGGACTATCTACACATTGATTTAAGAAACCCTCTTTCATGCACCTAACAAGATAACTCCCAAGGTGTTGTAAGATGTCTGTTCCATGACCCAGCACCAATGAAGGACCACCAATGCATCTCCAAGTCATGTTGGTGAGGGATTTAGAGAAGAATTTGTCATGAATGCTATCCTGAAGCTGCTGCACCAGGAACGTAGGACAGCCACTGTACTGTATTTTAAGCCTGGTTTGCACATCACCATTGTGTACTCTTGAAGAACGAATGTTTAGAGTGGTTGGTGAGAAGCCAATCAAGCAGGCAATCTTGTATTGAAATGTGTTGGGTGTCTTGAGAGATTTTGGAACTGCACTCGTTTTAGCAAATAGAGAGTAGTCCATCATGCTCCTGACTTGTGCCACATGGATGATGGAAAGGAAATATGGTTTCAGGAGATGAAATACTGTATACTCTGCCACTGACCTCCTATTGCAGCTGAGGTATTTATATGGTTGTCAGTGGTGATCCCTAGCTTGGTGGAAGACCCAGCAATGAGACCGTCATGGGTAAGTGGTTAGGTTTTCCCTGGTAGGAGATAGCCATTAGTCATGGAAGGGTCATAGAATACTAAAGCATGGAAACAGGCCCTTTGGTCCACTAGTTCATGTTGAACCATTAATCCACCTAGTCCCATAACCCTCCATATCCCTCCCATCCACATACATATCCAAATATCTCTTAAGTTTTGAAAACGGCCCAGCATCCACAGATTGCACTGACAGCTCATTCCACACTCTCACCACCCGATGTGTGAAGATGTCCCTCCCCCCCATGTTAAGCTTAAACATTTCACCTTTCACCCTTAACTCATGACCTCTAGTTGTTGTCTCACCCAACCTCAGTGGGAAAAAAACCTGCTTGCCTTTATCCTATCTACCCATCATAATTTTGTATACGTTTATGAAATCTCCCTTTAATCTTTTGCGTTCTAGGGAATAAATTTCTAACCTATCCAAACTTTCCCTCTAACTTAGGTCCTCTAGTCCCTGCAACATCTTTGTATAATTTCTCTGTGCTCTTTCATTCTTATTTATATCTTTCCTGCAGGTACATGGGTGACCAAAATTGGACATAATAGTTCAAATTAGGCCTCACCATTGCCTTATATAATTTCAGCATAACATTCCATCTCCTGTACTCAGTACATTGACTTATGAAGACGAATAATTCAAAAGCTTTCTTTACGACCCTTTCTACCTGTGATTCCACTTTCAAGGAATTATGGATCTGTATTCCCAGATCCCTCTGTCGTACCACACTAAGGAAACACCTTGTCTGGCTCTGCAGCTTTATACACCCTAATTTACCTTGAGACAGCAATCTGAATGGATTCCATTACCTTGATGCTGCATTTCCTTGAATCTATAGACTCTGTGTTCATCTCCCGAGCAAATACAGATGCAAAAAATCCATTTCAGGTCTTCCCATCTCTTTTGGCTCCACGTATAGATTACCACTCTGATCTTACAGAGAACCAATTTTGTCCCTTGCTATCTTTTAGCTCTTTATATTTCTGTAGATGCCCTTCGGATCTCCTTCACCATGCTTGCTAGAGCAACCTCATTAACTTTCACTTTTGTGCTGTGAATGTTTTTACTACTTTTCGGCCAATGAGTGAATGTTGACTTGGTCTAGCTATGTGAACACACAGACTTCTTCACTCTGAGAGGAGCTGCAAAAGAATTGAACATTGTGCCTCTTATTTTAGTTCAAGTTCCCATTCCCTTTCCAGCATGTCGGTCTATGGCCTCTTTTACTGCTATGATGAGGACACACTCAGGCTGGAGGAGCAACGCCTCATATTCTATCTAGGTAGTCACTAACCTGATGTTATAAACATTGATTTCACTAACTTATGACAATTCCCCTTCCCCTCCACTCTTTTACATTCCCCGTTCTGCCTCTTCTGTTACCCCTTTTCTTCTCACTTGCCCACTACCTCCCTCTACTGCCCTTCCTCCTTTCCTTCCTCCCATGGTCCACTAACCTTTCCTATCAGCTTTCTTCTTCTTCTTCTTCAGCCCTTAGCAACTTTCACCTATCATATCCCCGTTTCTTACTTCATCACCCCCTTACCTACCCAACTGCCTTCCCCCTCACCTGGTCTCATCTAACACCTCCCCACCTTCTTTTTCTGCCTTCCTCTCGCTTCCCTTTCATCCTGACAAATGGTCACGGCCGAAAACATCGACTGTTCATTCCCCTCCATAAATTCTGCCTGACCTTGTGAATTCCTCCAGGATATTGAATTTGTTTCTCTGGGATTTCCAGCATCTGCAGAATCCCTTGTGTTTATGAACAGTGCGCAAGCATTCGTGAGCATCCCCACCTCAGATCTTATGATGTGATGAAAATCATTGACTAAGTTGTTGAAGATGGCTAGATCTAGTGTCAGCTCTGAGATGAACTCATCTGTTTCCACCACCTGAACTGCTGAGTCCTACGATAGAGAAGTTGGATCAATCTCTGTTGTTTGCCCCACCCATCGAACTCGAGCAGGTGTATTTATATAATCCAGGTCCCCATGGGGAACCCAACATCCTATAAAAGCACAAGTACTTTCTTCAGTTCAGCCAGCCTCCCCTTGTTCGGATACAGAAAGCACGTCTTACCCGATAGCCTTGTCTATTCCTCAAAGATGGACTAAGCGGGCTGCCGCATGATAAATGGCAGGCCCGAAACCTTCTTCCGCATCTGCTGTTTCTTCCACACTGACTCTGCCTTCAGCTGCAAGGTGAGCAGATGGTGAGCCCTGAGTAATGGAGCATCAGTGAACATTACCGTCCTGACATGGCACTTCATGCTGACTTTCTACATTTACCCACTGCTTGTGGACACTGCCAGGTGGCGAAGAAGGCTCTCCACCATCCTGTGCTGGGATGGTAGGGGCAGGCAGTCCAGATTGTGTTTGCTACATGCACCCCTGTCCTCACTACTGCCACAGCCCCGCTCCACCCTTCCTTTGCATCGTCCCCAGTATCTGCACAGTCTCTATCCATCACTACAAGATAGGGATGAACACCTGAGGCAAACACAGCCGCTCATTATAGCACTCTTGCCGATGCCAGATCTTGTTTAACTATTACCTGCCAGCTTTGCTGACAGAAGGCAATGCCTACTACAGGGAAAAGCTGACTGCTTATGGGACACAAGGCTTTTAATAGCAATCCAGGTGTCAGAGTTGACTCACCACTCAAGAAGGTAACATCGTTGGGTTAGGGGTTGTCAGCCTGGTGTCTGGGAGAATTCTCTGCCCTTACAATTACAAGGCGCTAGCACAGGAGGAGGCAGTGCAAAACATTCTATCTGTGAAGGCAGTAAATGTTATGTTTTTGAGTCTGCTTTTGCTCTTGGCCCGTAGCTAAGGAAATCTGGCATGTTCCCAATGGCTGTCACCAATTTTTGCAGATGCACCATGGATATCATCCTCTCCGGATGCATCGCAGCTTCACCCGGTAAACGGGCTGCACAAGTCCACAAGAAATTGCAAAGAGTTATGGACTCCGCTCAGTCCATAACACAAATCACTCTCCCCTCCATTGACTCTGCCAATACCCCCAACTGTTTTGAGAATGCAACAAATATAATCCACCTAAGGAAAAAAGTTTATTTCCGCTCCTTCGAACTCACCTCTGTTTTGTTCTGTACCATTCAGCTATGCTTCTCTGTTCAAAAAGAGAACAAAAACTATTTAGATAGTCCATAAACCAGCAACATTTGGACCAGGATCCTTCATCTGATGAAGGGCCTTGGCCTGAAACATTGACTGACAATTCCCCTCAATAGATGCTGCCTGATTTGCTGAGCTCCTCCAGCTTTTGGAGTCTGTTGCTCAAGGTTTCCAGCAGCTGCAGAATTACTTTGCACCTTATTCTATCTTCATAGCTGCAACATTCTACCCAAGGCAATATTCAAAAGTCTCAAAGTACATCTATTATCAAGGAATGTATAAATTATATAACTTTGAGATTTGTTTGCTTACGGGCAGCCACTAAACAAGAAACCCAAAAGAGTGCAATTACAGAAAGAGACCAACACCCACCCGATGCACAGAGAAAGGAAGGAAAAGCAAATCATGCAAATAATAGAGACGAGAATAGCATTTGACCCAAAAGGAGTCCTTAGATACGAACCCTGGAACCCTGGACTAGGAGTAGGCCCAAGCCTCGGTAACAGACCATGATATTAGCGGGCAGACTTCATAGCTTCAGTGCTATGGAGAAAGGATTATGGGAGACAGAGCGAAACCCGCTCTCACCTCCGATCCTGACTCCTTGTCTTTCTAAACAGCGTTTCTTCGTTATCTTAGCACTTCCTTGGGGACTACCATTCAATGTTTATATCCTAATCTTACTAATCACAATATCACTCACTCCTTCATCACTATCTCAATACCCTGGTAAATCTCCTCTGCAGCCTCTTTGATGAAATCACATCTTTCCTGTAGTGTGGCAACAAGAGATGCACACAGTACTTGATCCATTTCCTAATTATTGCTTTATGTAATTGTGCTGTAACCTTTGTGCTCTTCTATTGTAGGCCTTGATTAATGGGGGTTGGTATCCTATGTGCCTTCTTAACTAATGTACCTACTTGTGCTAAAGCCTTCTGTATCTCAATACTGCCTTGGGACCTAACATTCAGTGTTTATACCTTAATCTTACTAATGCTGCCAAAATCACTATTTACTATCAGTTTTATCAGAATTAATTTCAAGTTTGTCCATCTTGTCAATCCATTACTTTCATCCTTAGCCAAAGACTACCTTCGTCCCTGTCAAAGAAACCACCAGTTTCTGTGCATTCTGCAAACCTGCTATATGGCTTGCACATATGTGTGCTAGAGTGGTATCTGCAATACCACTCCCTTAAATATCCATATCTTCAATGTATATAACACGTAGAGAGGGTCCCAGTACTGATCCCTGCGATACAAAACGGATCATATCCTTCAAAAACAGTCTGCATCATCACCCATAAGAGAAAATCTGCTCCTCAGTTCTTTTTTTCTCCAGTCCTGATGAAGGGTCTCATCCTGAAACATCGACTATACTCTTCTCCAAAGACGTTGCCTGGCCTGCTGAGCTACTCCAGCATTCTGTGCGTGTTACACCATCACCCTCTGCCTTTAATCTCGAGCCAGTTTCAGATTGTTTGCCAAAACCTTTGACTCACCCTTTGGACCAGTCATGGCTCTGAAGTTTTGGATAATTATGAAGGCAGGTGTCCCTTATGCTTTCTTAAGCATTTTATAACCTTCCCTACCACATTCTTTCATCAAGCTGCACCCACTTATTATATTTACTTATTGACATACAGCACAGAACAGCCTTCCAGCCCGGCAATCCCCCAATTTAATCCTAGACTAATCACGGCAGAATTCACAATGACTAATTCACCTACCAACCAGTACGTCTTTGGACTGTGGGAGGAAACCGGAGCACCTGGAGGAAACCCACGTGGTCACACGGAGAACGACCGAATTCCTTACTGTCAGCGCGGGAACTGAATCCACATCAGTGATACTGTAAAGTGTTGCGCTAACCGCTTATGTTATCATACTGTCCCATTATGCTACCGTGTCACTCCTGCCAAAACCCGCTTGTGTTTACCAAGAAGCCGACGTAGCCAGTGGCTAGGTAAAGCAGCCAGTGTAATCAAAGGCCACGCCCAGCCTGCACTGCTCAGGCAGAAGGCAAGAAAACTTGAAAACTTCTATCCTGCTAATATCAGACTACTGAACGAACCTCTTGTACAGTGAGAGGGACTCATAATCTACCTTGTCATGGCCTTGCACTATATTATCTGTCTGTTTGCACATTCTCTGTATCAGTAACTCTATATTCTGCATGTTGTTAGAGTTTTTCCCTTGTACCACCTCAGTGTACTTTTATGATGGAGTGATGTGCAATGCAAAAAGAACTTTCACTGTACCTTGACACATCTGACAGTAATAATCCAATTTACTTATTTACCAATTTGACTGTAGGCAATTCAGTAACTACACCAATTCAGCTTCATCTTCTGCAAAAACATACTTGTGCAATTCTACACTGCCATCATAGAGAGCATCCTCACATCAGACATTACGCCCGGGTTTGGTGCAGCATCTTTTCACAATACATAAAACCTACAGTGAACTCCCATGTCAACATAAAGAGCTGCAGCCGACCATCATTTCAGGACTTGTATGAGTCCAGGATAAAGAAATGGGCAAGAAACATCTTTTCAGACACTACCCAGCCTGCGAACTGTCTTTTCCAAAAACTCCTTTCTGGAAAGCGCAAGAGGCCTATTAAAACAAAAAAAATCCACGCCTCATCTTAAAAATTTCTTCCCCACGCAGTTAATCTGATCAATTATGCACTGTAAAGTATAAAGCTGTTTACATTGTAAATATATGCTGCTATTTATGTAATTATGCTCATTTTATTCCATATCTGTGCTTTAACTTCACATGTATTTTTATATAATTCTTTATTCTTTATAGTTGTTGAAAGTTAATTTTTTTGTTGCATGTCGTGTCAACACCCACAGCAAATTCCTAATACATGCAGATATATATATGGTGAATAAATTGCTCTTTGATCCTTGATAACATAGTTCTTCATCTTGTTTGCCATTCCCAGATATTGGCTTCTGAATATACTAATTGGAATATTCTATGCTGATTGGAAAGGACATTTGGGCACTCGGCTTAATATTCTAACCTTCGGCTTCCATATGTACCAATGCCAGATGCTACAAGAACTTTGCCATTATCCCACCAATTCCTGGATCCAAACCTCACCGATGGCTCTCCAGTTCAGTGAGTACTGCCAATTACGCCTGGACTCCACTGGGAGATACAAACTACTAAGAAGAAGAAAACTTTACTGTTGCTGTTATGGAAACAGAATCATCGAGTGTGACTGTGCATTGAGTGACACAACAGATAGATGTGCAGTTTTAACTTTGATAGATAGGGTTCTCTGTCGGCTTGTCATTTTTGCATTATGTGCAAACGATTTATTCACTACACTATCGTGCAGCAAAACAAATATATATTTTCAGTTTGTGACATAGAAATAAATAAAGACCCAGGTTACAGAACACTGCAGTTATAAGTCATGTGTGAAATGCAGTCTAGCTCTCCCAAAGATTCAGCTGGCAGGTAGGAAGGCCAGAATTAGATCAGGCATGTTCCACCATTTATCAAATGAAAGGACGTATCATTGGCAGCCGAGGGCTCTTTATGCTCAGAAAGCTTTTAAAAAAAATTTAAGTCTTCACTGTGTGTAGGGTGTCAAATGATGGACTAACAAATGGATTGATCGTTGGTGTTAATTGGTTTCTCTAGATGGTCATGTGGGGCAACTTGACTGGACGTTGTGCTGCAGATGAATGAAAATGTGGGGAATTACCTGCAGCTTTGGCTCCTGATCAATGGTATTTCTCGTACTGAGGAATTAATTGGGCAGTGGCTCGGGAAGAATCTGACTCCAATACTCCCTCCTTTACTGGGATAGAGTGGACCATGGACAATATGAGGTGGACTTTAACTCTTGAGCACACCTGCTACTTTGTATTTAATTCTTACATTTTTGACTGGCAGACATACTTACTTAGTCTTTACAGTAATGATATAGAACCTCACGGGAAATAAATATTGGGCTGAATCTTACTCATTGTAGTTAATGGTTCTGCAAGCAAACTGCTAGCGTTCAGCTATTCAAACCAATGAAAGCCCTGGACATGGTTCAGGGTTAGTTTAATTTAGCACCATTGTCCACATTGTCATAGAAGTTAAAGGGCCAGTTGCTTGCTGTATTGATTTACCTTATTTTCTAAAGCTGAGATAGATGGAATTTTAGTCAGAAGTCATTGCCAAAGATAAGGCTAGAAAGTAGAGTTGAAACCATAGTCAAATCTCCTCCTCAACTGTCTTGTGTTTCCATAACAGCAGAAGTAAGAGAAGCTGAAGTTATCTAATCAGTCCCCAGCATCACCCTATCACTCTCTCTTCGTACTATATTACGTTCCCTTATAGTTCAAGCATCTGTCAATCTCTGCTTTGAATACATTCAAAGAGCTTTCTGGGTTATGGAGCTCCAAAGTCACATAACCCTCTGAAAGAAGAAATTCCTCCTTGTTTCTCTTTGATTTTGGGTGATCCATTATTGTGAATTTCAGGATGTCTCCACGTATGGAAACCTTTTTAATATTAATACCCCTCAGAAACATTTTATCTCTCAATAGAATCATTGTTCGACCATTATTCTTCAACTGAGTACGGATCCAACCCACTCAACTGTTCATCATACACCAAACCCTTCCCCCCGCTCGCTCGCTTTAGGTCGCATCTGGAATTTCCAGTTGGCGGACGATTTCCCTCCACGCCGCTCTGACACACTGGGGAATCATGTACGTGGCAGGTTACAGCAGTGGTTTGCCTTTGCCTTCCGCCGGGGGAGTTTAAAGGGAACACCACCTCTTGCAGTGGATGACCAGGACGTCTAAGTGTCTTGCCGTGCTCTTAGCGCTCCACCAATACCTGCTGGCCTGCCTTCTTGACCGGTGGACCATTAATCAGTCTCCTCTGCTCCATCTGCCAGGGCCAGACTTCACACATTGGGATGGACAGATCCCCTACCTCACCGAGGGTCGAAGACCCATCGGCTACCCTCACCTGGTTTGGCCTGTCCGCCGAGACAGTTTACTGGGGTGTGGTGCTGCGCGTGTTACAACTACTTGGACCCACACGTGAGAGTTGAGCACCGAGTGGGGACCAAAGGTGGATGAACTACCCTGAAAAAGGGCATGGCAGGCCCCCCCACCAAGGGTGTTACCCCTCCCTAGACACCCCATACAGCCCCACTTCACCCCAGGTCCTCCTAAAGAAGGCCATATTGTGCAAGTAGAATTGGAGCTGACCAACACCTCGTAAGTTTGTGCCAATGTTTCTTTACCTCTTAACTCCTTACACATGCAATAAAGGCTAACCTTTATTTAAGACCATTTAGACAGGTACATGGATAGGAAAGTTTGAGAAGGATATGAACAAAATGCAGGGGAATGGGGCTAGTTCATGTAGACAACTAGGATGGCAAGGATGAGTTGAGCTGGAGTCTTTTTCCATGCTTTGTAACTCTATAACTCCATATGTTTTTTTTTTTGCCTTTATGCCAACACTTTGTGATTCATGAACACAAGAGATTCTGCAGATGCTGAAAATCAAGAGTAACCCACACAAAATGCTGAAGGAATTTAGCAGGTACTCTGCCCCCTTCCCCAATTCTGACGAAATATCTCAACCAGAAATCTTGATTGCTTTTCCCCTCCATAGAAGCTACCCAACCTGCTGTGTTCCTTTGCGATTCATGCACTGGGATCCGCAGATCTCTTCACAATGTAATATTCCATAGGCTCAGATTTTTTTTAAACAAATAATTTGCTCTCTTATTATTCTTTACAAAGTAATTACTTACTTTTTCCCAAAATATATTCCAACTGCTAACTTATTTCCAACTCAATTAACCCATCTGTATCTTTTTGCAGACTCTGCCCTTCTTTCAAGCTGCTAATTTACCTATCTTGGTATAATCTGCAAATTTGACAGCACCACACTCTGGTGTGATAAACTGCACTGATCCCTCTGACATCCCACTATTCACTCATTGCCAATACAAAAATGGCCCATTTATCTCATTTACAGCCAATGTCCTCTCTTAACCGGCTGAAACATAAAATACTCTGCAGATGCTGGGGTCAAAGCAATATGCACAACACACTGGAGGAACTCAGCAGGTCAGGCAGCATCCGTGGAAATGAACAGTCAACGTATCGGGCTGAGACCCTTTGTCAGGAAGGGACCCTTTTTGAACTGACATTTTTAGAGATGATCTGAGGGAGACTTTTGCACCACAGGGAATGGTTGGACCCTTGAATTCCCTTCTTGTGGAAGTGGTTGAGGCAGATGCTCTTCCAGTATTAAAAATACATCTGGACAAGCATTTGAATTATCAAGGTATTGAAGGCCATGGACCTAAATGGGATTGATAGAGACAGGTGCAAAGTCAGCAAGGACGTGGCGGTCGAGGGTCTTGTTTCTGTGCAAGTTCACCATAATCTAATATAGCACAGAAGAACACACTAGGTAATGACAGCATTAAAGCTGAGCACAGTATATTTCAGCAGGGACAGTGTGCATTTTGCAGCTGGTAACTGTGTGTGTGTGTGTGTGTGTGTGTGTGTGTGTGTGTGTGTGTGTGTGTGTGTGTGTGTGTGTGTGTGTGTGTGTGTGTGTGTGTGTGTGTGTGTGTGTGTGTGTGTGTGTGTACATTCTTAATTATTTGCACTTGTTTGATGCGCCCTATAGCTGTTCCGGACCAGCTGGAGAATTACCATAATTAACCACTTTATCCTAGCGAACCCTGAGCAGTCAGGACTGGGCAGTGTGGCAAGTGAAACTAACCATCACCTGTGACGATGTCTGTTTGTCATCGCCAGACGTTGGTGCTCAGGTGAAGTTCCAGTCGAGCAATGGCACTCGAAGTGGCTGCAGCGAGGAAGGGAAAACTCTCACAGCGGCACTGGGGAAATTAGAAACAGTTGACATCGTTAGACAGGGAAAAATGTCAAAAGAATGTCAACTGAAGCTAGATTTAAAACAGCAGGGATCATAAATCAGCAAAGCACACCAGGAAATGAAATGAGAAGAAGATGAATGTGACGGGTAAGAGAGAGGCTGGTGATGCAAATGATCATTGAAGCTATTAATTTCACCCTAGGTCAGTTTATGTGTTTAGTCACAGGGCTACACAGTTTGAACTAGAATGCCCAATAGAATATCCATTTCTACAACAGTTAATGAATTATTTATATTCTGAAACTGATCTTACAATGAAGTTCACTCAGGCTCTGTTGCAAAATAATGAAATCGCCTTTTGCTTCCATGTGGTTTCACTAAGACCCAGAAATTGATAAGAGTTTACGTGGAGTTACAAGTCTGCTTTCGTTCTTCCTTTGGCCCGAGAACAGCTTTGGGATCCTGGTGCATGCATGCATAAAGTGGATATTTCCAGAATTGCTGCCGTGATGTATCTTCCCAGGCTGCGCTGTAGGCTGCATATGCAGGCACTTGAATTTAAACAACTCCACGTTAGTCCTGTTGACAAATTACCTGGAAAGCTTATGTGAGGTTTGAATCTTAGATAGACAGAACTGAACTGTACGGTACAGTACAGGAACAGACCCTTCAGCCCATAATATCTGTGCTGAACGTAATACCCAATCAACCTAATCATCTTCTGCATGTACATGATCCGTCTCCCTCCATTCCCAACATAGTCACCTACCTATCTAACAGCCTCTTAGCACCATGATCATATCTGCAGCCCGTTCTGGTACTCATCACTCCCAGTGTAAAAGAATGCTGTGCATCCTAGAAAATTTCTCCCTCTAACCTGAAATGCATGTCTTCCAGGACTTAACATTTCTACCCTGGGTAAAGGATTTTGACAGTCAAATAATCTTTATGCCTTCAATAATCTTACAAATTTCTACAATGTCCACTCTTCAGCCTCCGATCCTCAAGTTTGTCCAACCTCTCCTCGTACCTCATAACCTCTAATCCATTCAGCATCCTGGTACACATTCATACACATTTTGTACTTCTGTACTTTCATATGCCTTTTGTACTCTTTCATAAACATTCTGATGCCTCCTCATCCTTTTTGTAATAGGGCGACCAGACTGACATAATACTCCAAGGGTGACATAACCAAAGTTTGATATAGCTGCGAAGTGACTTACTGACCCATATATTCAATGCTCTGATCAATAAAGGTAAACACTCTATATGCCTTCTTTGCCACCCTTTCTACTTTTATATATGGTTTTGGATCCCAACGGATGTAGAGAGATATTCATCAATCCTGTTCAGGGTCCTGTCATTAGACCTTGCATTAGACCTTGACGGTGGATATGCAATGGCAAGCATTTAAAGATCGCATGGATGAACTACGACAATTGTTCATCCCAGTTTGGCAAAAGAATAAACCAGGGAAGGTAGTGCACCCGTGGCTGACAAGGGAAATTAGGGATAGTATCAAGTCCAAAGAAGAAACATATAAATTAGCAAAAAAAAGCGGCACACCTGAGGACTGGGAGAAATTCAGAGACCAGCAGAGGAGGAGAAAGGGCTTAAATAGGAAAGGGAAAAAAGATTATGAGAGAAAGCTGGTAGGGAACATAAAAACTGACTGTAAAAGCTTTTATAGATACGTGAAAAGAAAAAGATTGGTCAAGATAAATGTAGGTCCTTTACAGTCAGAAACAGGTGAATTGATCATAGGGAACAAAGACATGGCAGACCAATTGAATAACTACTTTAGTTCTGTCTTCACTAAGGAGGACATAAATAATCTTCTGGAAATAGTAAGGGACCGAGGGTCTAGTGAGATGCAGGAACTGAAGGAAATACATGTTAGTAGGGAAGTGGTGTTAGGTAAATTGAAGGGATTAAAGGCAGATAAATCCCCAGGGCCAGATAGTCTGCATCCCAGAGTGCTTTAGGAAGTAGCCCAAGAAATAGTGGATGCATTAGTGATAATTTTTCAAAACTCCTTAGATTCTGGATTAGTTCCTGAGGATTGGAGGGTGGCTAATGTAACCCCACTTTTTAAAAAAGGAGGGAGAGAGAAACCGGGGAATTATAGACAGGTTAGTCTGACATCAGTGGTGGGGAAAATGCTAGAGTCGGTTATCAAACATGTGATAACAGCTCATTTGGAAAGAGGTGAAATCATCGGACAAAGTCAGCATGGATTTGTGAAAGGAAAATCATGTCTGACAAATCTCATAGAATT